>NC_084469.1:28739792-29339792 GCF_027409185.1 Cynocephalus volans | reverse complement strand
CAGATAGTAGCTATCTTAGGCTTTGTGGGCCATATACCCTTTGCTATAGCTGCTCAACTCTGCCTTTCCATGGATCAGACACCATAGACAATATGTAAACAAGTGTGGCTATGTTTCAATAGAACTTTATTTATGAACACTGAAATTTAAATTTCATTTAATTTTTATGTCTTGAAATATTCTTCTTTTGATTTTTTTTCAACCATTAAAAAATGTAAACATTATTCTTAGTTCATGAGTCATACAAAAATAGGTGCAGGCTAGATTTGACACCTGGGCCACAGTGTTTGCCAACCCCTGATCTAGCCCAGTTGTTCCCAAATCTGGCTGGAGACCTTTAAAAATGCTGATTCCCAATACCTCTCCCCCCTCCCTGAGGATTCTGACTCTGCAGGACTGAGGAATCTGTATTTTTTACAAAAGCTGTTTTGGTGATGCATACACTCAGGGTTATGGAATCACTGATACTGATCTCACTCAGCTTTCTCATTTTATGGTTGAAGAGGCACCGTTAGAAAGTTAATGCAACTTGCTGAGGTTTACATAGTAAATAAAGGGTATAACCAACATTTGAGCCCAGGTCTTCAACTCTTAAGATCAGTGGTCTTTGTTTATACCATTCTGTACTGTTTCCTTCCCTCAGTAGACACACAAGCAATAAATACAGAGTGACACCAGCTTAGCATTTCAAGGTGTACAGACTATTCACATATTTGTGGCTCTTTCTTTTCTTTATACCTGGTACTGGTTTCCCTCCTAAGAGCCAGGCAGGTACTCTGAGCTTGGCTGTCCCTCTGCTTGTTGGCTGGGTTTTCTGGAACCGACTGCTGATTTGACATTTAGCCCAATTTCCCTCCAGTCTGCTGGCTTTAACTAAGAGAGATAATGAAGTTATAGCAAGTGGATTGCTTTAATAGAGGACTTTGTTGAGGTGGCACTAAACTGCAGTGCAAGGGTGAGAGCCTTTATTTCAAGGGGTGCATTAGTTAGACGACATGGTTTTAAAAGGCACCTTTTATGCTTAAATTCACATGGCTCAGATCCAGCCATCTAAGTGGGATATCTCTACATGGAACTTGTGCTTAATTATAGCTAATTGAGCTGTCATCCTGCCCAGAACAGTTCAGGGATGGAGAAAGTAAAGGTGAGTAAATGCCATCCCTGCTCTACCACAGCCTCAGTGTAGCTCTTTGGTCTAAGTAAGGGGTTTGAGGATCAATTTGGCTTGCTCTGTCTTCCCACGAGGCATTTGAGTTCTGCTACTTGGCTTGCCAGTACTACTTTCTTTATATCCTGGAAAGAGGAATGCTGAAAGTACTTTTAAATAACTTTTATCTCTCCTGCATGACCAGTAGGTTTCCACATTTTGTGTGCAAGGCCTCCCTTCCCTGCTTTCTTTATGATCCGCTTGGATCTCACCTCCCCAGAGACTGTCCCTGTCTAAGGGATAGTGACAGCAAGAGAAACCAACACCTTCCTAGTCAGTAGGCTTTGTCTTCAGTACTGAAGCATAAGTAGGGAGTTGGCAAGTTGGTATGTTATTTGTTTTTGTTCTTGGACTACAAGCTCCTTGGCATTAGGGACCCTGTCTTGCTGGTTTGCTCTTTATTTTGCCTAGCATAGGAGCACAGGAATGAGGGTGACATATGTGGACAATATTACCAATACACTCGCATCCTCCCTCACCCTGTGATCTCAGTGCTTTAGAGAAACTGATAAATGGGCTTTGATTGAATGCTGTGAAAGTCCTGGACATTTTACTAACAGATACTCTTGAAATTTGGTCTCCACCTATGTTGTCTCATATCTAAAAGGATAGAGTCCCCGTTTTAAAATGCATCAAAGTTTAAAAAAAAAAAATTGGTGTATATACAAATAGAGACATTCAAGACAGATATGAGAATGATAGTTTGTGCTCCCCAAAAACTCTTTTAAAAATTCACATTGGTTCCCAAGTATGTGATATTGTAAAAAGAAAAGAAAAAAAAAAATGCACCTTGGAATTCCTTTTAACACTGAGTACACTTACTATTCTTAAAATGATTCACTTTTCAGAAATTTAGTTTTCTACACAACTGCTTAGAAGCATGTACAACTATTTAGGAATTGAAATTGGGCGTATTTCAGAACAACAACTCGTGTGTTGTAGTGCTGCCTCTGAGCAGCTTTTCTCTCCTCCTTGCTCCACTGTTTATATCATTAAGAGTGATGATTTCCAGGACTTATATAAAACATTTACTCCTCAAAATGCTTTAATTTGTGTTATTTCATTTCATCCTTTTAGTTCTGAGTCAGTTAATGTCAGTAGTAGAAATTCCATTTTACAGTTAGGAAGTATCCAAAACATTTTACTCATAATCTCACAGTTGATGATAGGACAGACTTGTGAGTGTCCAGAGACTTCCCCGTCTAACTACTGTCATTAGTGTCTTTTTGGGTTAAACTCGGGAGTCCACAATGTTTTGGACTTGACCTAAGGAGCCAGGAGACCTTTAACGATTCCGACACTGTCTCTCAGGGTTATACCCAAGAAACACTTTTAGTTTCCAGTGAACATACTGTGAAAATGTGCGACGAAGATCTAGAAGCACATAGTCTCGATTTGAGAAGTAACAATTTCTTTCTCTGCCTGAGCAAGACCATCTAGATATATTGTTAAAAATAAAAAAGATACAGAAATGGAAGCCAATTTATGTTGATGTGTTGGAGAAGAAGCTCAGACTGAGGCTTTCCTGACTGTGGACTTGGTTAAGAGTCCTCTAAAGGTTCTGTCTCAGTGCAAGCTGTCATGTGAAATGTTTCTTAGGCCCATTTTAATGTGTAACAAATCTGTTCCCTCCATTTAGCATGCCTTAAGGCTAGGATGCATCAACATTTTTAGCTCCTTTTCTAATTGAAGTGTTATTGGTGGCAACAAAGAGAAACTATGTTTAGAGTGACAGATACTTGAAGACTAAAAATAAAGTAGTGGTTTTCATTAAGGAAGGTCAAGGAGAATGTTTTCGTAGTTTGAAAAAGTTCCCTAAGATTCCCTTTACTCCTATTAGTTGGAAAAAAATTCATTGAGATCCACTTTTTACTAGATACAGTTAAAATATCATAGTGGCAAGTATGCATTTAGGTAACTAGATGGGCTTCATCTGTACTCTAAGGGAAGGATCTTTGGGAAGTATAGATAGAAGCACAATGTTCCAAAACCTCTTGGGGCTCTCATTTACTCTGGGAGGCATGTGATTCAAACAGCATGTTTCCTATGTAATCAGTAAGGAAAACTTAAAAGCAAAACTTGAATTGCTTTTTAGTTGCTTATTTCCTCACCAGCTCTTCATAGAATCAGCTCCCTAGTTCTCTTCTGAGATAGATGCAGGATAAGAGAAGGAAAACCATGTTCAGAATCAGAAGACCTAGGTTCAAGTTCTATTCTGCAATTTACTGGTTTAAAGTTGCTTAAATTTCTGAGTTTTGGGACTTGGGGGATGGTCTTAGGCTTGAATGAGGTGGGTTAGTATCATTCTGTTCCTTTAAGTACACTTCGTGTATAATTATACCCTTCTCTACCTTTTACACATAAATACAACCAATTTATAAAGTATTCTTCCTGATTATGACTGAGTTAACCAGTTTATGATTTGACAGCTGTGGGAAGAGGGATAACTGAATTAAAATAGGAATATAGAGATAATTTATATTTTTACCTTTTTATTTGAAATAATTTCATACCTATAGAAGAGTTGTAAGGATAATATGAAGAACTCCTGCATATCCTTCTCCCAGATTCTCCAGTTGTTAGCATTTGACCACTTGCTTTATCATCCATTAGGAGAGAATGTTAAGCTAACAATTGAGTGTTTACAACAGGTCAAGCATGCTTTACAGGCCTCATCTCATTTAATCATTGCAACAAACTGTTAACATATAGGTATTGTGTTATCTCCATTGTGTAGAAAGAAAAACAGATTTAGGGAGGTCAGATCAGTTACCTGAGATCCTGTAGTAGGTAAGTGGCAGAGGTGGAACTTAAACACAATCTGTTTGGGTCAATCCCTGTTCCTCATCATGTTCCTCTTCTAGTAGATCTAGATACCTGCATTGTAGCCTAGGTTTTGCTGCTAACATTGGTATAACCTTTGGTAATTTATTTTGCAGCTGCTCTTTACCTTTCCCTTCTATTGATGGAACCCAGTGTCCCTGGCCCTGACTAACCTGGCTATAAAGACAGGTTAATTTTCTTTGTTTCTTTCTTTCTTTTTTAAAAAATTTTTATTGAATCAAAATTGATTATACATATTTTGGGGGTACAACATTGAGATATGTTGATCAGATCAATATTACTAGCATATATGTTGTTACAAATCATAATTATTCTTTATGCCCCTTGTCCAGTCTCTCCGCATCCCCTTCTAATTACCCTAGATTTCTTCTCTCCTTCTGAAAGAATAATGGTTACTCTGTTGATTTGTTGCCTAGATATGTCCAATGCTGAGAGGTGTGATCAGGTCCCCCAATATTATCACACAGCAGATGGTTCTTCTGTCACTCTGAAATGGGCTTTGTGGAGAAAGACCTCCTCTTCTTTATCTCTACTGGTGACTGTCTTTGTGTCAGTGCACTCCAGTGGCTGGCGGACCATCTGCATGGAGGTTGTGGCATCTAGCCGCTTTCGCGGCAGCCATGGTTATTGTGGTGGCTATGGTGGGCCACCCACATGGAGGTGATGTTTTTGGCATACTCCTTGGTGCTGGTGGTGTGCCTGGTTGTGGGGAGTGTCTGGTCCCCAGCTCCATGCCTGGGGTCCCTGGGCAGGCCCGAAGGCACTGGTGCGGTGTGCCTGGTTGCAGGAGGGGGGTCCAGCTCCCTTCTCCATGCCTAGGATCCCCAGGTGGGCCCCGAGGCACTGGAGCTGTGTGCCTGCTTGTGGGAGGGGGGTCAGTCCCCGGCTCCATGCCCTGGGCCAGGCCCCCAAGTGGGACCCTGAAGTGCTGGTGGTGTGAGTGGTTGTGGGCAGGGGGTGTTCCCCACTCCATGCCTCATGTCCCCTAGTGGGTCCCAAGGCGCTGATGGTGTGCCTGGGCTGGAACTAATTTTTTGTCCTTTGCTTACTTCTAAAATGGAGGAACTTCCTGTGGAACCACTACTTGAGCTCTGTGGTTGAGTTAAATTGCTGCTTTGCTGCTGTCTCCCTAGGGAAGGCTTTTTGTGCAGCTCAGGGTTTAATGGTTGACCTTATAGGTACTTCCAGCTCTCCAGAGACTTGGTGTACCTGGGTTGTGTAGAAACTCTGATCTGGGCCAGAGTTTTTTCAGCAAACTGCACCTCATGCAACTCTGCATTCCCTACCAGTCTCCTCTGAGTGGTCCTGCACTGATTGGGGGGGTCGATCATCTGTCCTTGCTGTGTCCCAGTGTTCTCCCAGTGGGCCTGTCCTCCCCTACCACCCATGCTCCAAACACTTCCTATGGGGCGGGCCCTGTGCTGGTCCCTTGTGATGACTCACCGGCCTCTGAATGGCTCCCCTTTTTCAGCTGTTCTGGCTCCTCGCTCCTGCGTGGGTCCACAGGAACCCTCTTAGTGGTCTTGCTGTCCTGGGGGCTACCAAGGCCCTCTTCTCTCCTGCCACCTCCAAGTAACTCCATCTGAAGGGCACAGCTGCGGCTTCTGCCAGCTCCTGCTCCATGCGCTCAGCAGTTGCAGCCTTAAAATGGCCATAGCCCAAAACGCTGAGAGCAGTTTTTTCTTTCTATCATCGTGGTTTCTCCCGCCTTCATGAACTCCGTAGGTCTCTCCTCCTCTTCCCCTGAGCTCCAGCGGCCCCAGTTTGACTGATATTACATTTTTATGGTTGTAAATTGGTTGATTTGTGGGAGACAGTGACACTGGGGACCGTCTATTCTGTCATCTCGACCAGAACTGAGACAGGTTATCTTCAATGAAGTATCCTGAGCTTTTTAAGTACATAAATCAGTGTTTGATCTAGTACAGCTAATTAAATGTCATCCATTTAAGGCAAAAATAGAGTGAATCTTCTATGTGGAGTTTGATGTTGAAGTCATTGGTGAAGTGAGAATGTACCCTTTTCCTGCAATAATGGAACTGCCATTGTTTGACTGATGTTCTGTTTTGTAAAAGGATAAACCAGAAGAGTTTTTCCTATTGGGCAAAGTATCCAGGGGTGCTGAACTTCTCCTTGCCCTAACCACCCTCCTGAGATCAAGATTCTTGACCCTCTTCCTGGCTGGCTGGCTGGCTGCCGGGCCCCTGAGTATATTGCTTCTAGGAGACTTGAATCCTTACCTCCACACCTCCCGTGATTTGCTCAGAGGGATCTCTTACTTTTGATGGAAATAGATTTTCTGGAACCTTGAACCGAGATTGTAAACTGGTAGCCCATGGGCCAGATGTGGCTGGCAAATGTGTATTTTTTGATTTGCTTAATGTTTAATTTTTTTTCATTAGTAGCCAACAATTAAAAGCCAGAGGATTTCACCTAAAAACTCAGATTTCAGTTTCCAGCTTGCACCCACATAGAGCATTTGGCTAGAACTGGAGTGGAATAGCCGTAAATTGCTACTGTCCACAGCGGCCTACTTCATGCCTGGCTCCTGTATACACTTGAATTTTCAGCTGCAGACCTAAAACTTGAGCTCCAATTTTAAAAGCTGGTGAAGTACAATTTGATGAGTGGTACATCACCTTACCACTTGGTTATCGAAGAAGAGTCCTTTCCTGGATATGTAGAAAAATAGCTCATAAATAAGATCAGGGACTTCTCCGAAATCACTCTTTTCCCTGGTCCTCTGAGATTTTCATTTTCGTCATTACGGTGCCAGAGTGGTTGCCTAGATCTCGGAGCTGCAGGCATTTTCCTTTATATCCTGCTTAGTTTGGATTCACTGCTTAATTTCCTACACACAGGCGCCACTGCCAGCAGAGGGTGCTGTTCCCTCACTGAGCCTGCTGTCATCTTGGCTCTGTTGAGCAGCAGCTGTTGGGCATGTGCCCTGGGTCTGTGTGAGAGTTTGGGCATGTCTATTTGGTTCCCATCCCTAGTGCCCACCCCCTAGACCCTGGCCAGGTTGTTGTGTCACTGGGGACTCTGTTCAGTAACAGGAAACTGGGGAAAGTTTAATTGTTTTCTCCTCTCCCTTTTTCCCATGCAGCTGAACAAAAGGTTCATCCTCAGTTTTCTCCATGCCCATGGGAAGCTGTTTACCCGGATTGGGTAAGTGTGCAGGATGTTTATTTTATTTTCCTACATTACAAGTCATTTTGGAATTTAATATTGTTAGCAACTAGACTGTGTTTATAACCGAGGGCACAGGGTGTGAATTCTTAGAGGCCTCCACCTTCTCTTCTCTTCCCTTCACTTTCTCTCCTACTGTGCTCATGAAATTTGGGAAACATTGCTCTCCATCTCTCTGTGTCTCCTTTACTACAACCCCTCTTTAAACACAGTCTTTCCCCACCCCTCACCCCTAGTCCCTCTTGTTTTTCTTTCCTCTTCCTTCTGGCTTAGCCAGAAGTGAGCTCCTCAAGGCAGACATGCTAAATGCATGGTGCAGCTGCCAGGGGTCCTTCTTGGGAAGAATTACTGTTCACTAACTTTCCCTCAAAGGCGAGAGTCACATTTTCTTTCCTTCATGTTCTTCTGGCCCATACCCCTTCCTTCTGTGCTCAGTTCTGCACCATATGGCTGATCTCAGTAAACACCAAGACCATTCTATGGTTTCACCATGCACTGTGGAGTTACACATAAATCTAGGGAAGGTAGTGTATGTAAAACCCTATTACTTCACCCTTAAATTCCTGGAAAGAGATCAAGTTTTGAGTATTGCTTTGGTGGATCAGAGTTCTTCCTCACTGTGAAAACTAGCAATCCTGAAGCCTGATTTAATGCTGTACACCAGAGCAGGTGTATGCTGAGCACACTGGGTCTCCCAGGGTACAGGAGAGTGGACAGGGGGATAGGTAGCAGTGCTCCCAGGGAAGTCGTCTTCTGGATTTTAATATGTTCTGAGTTGGAGATTTTATTGTGAGCTACCCTTTGAGGTGATTTGTTTTGGATTATAAATCTCCCAGTTATTGTCAATGTTTCTCTTTTACTTTCTGTCATAGCCTTGTAAGTTTACCTATAATTCTCTAGAAGGTTTCCTTAGTGGGAGTAGGAGCTATGTCAGTTTCCACATACTTTTGTACTTAACTTTTTTGAGAAGCTGAAAGGCTTGGTCCTTCTTGAAGAACCACTGCTCCATAGAAGGTGAACTAGAAAGTGTGCTTATTATGTATTCATTTGGCATCAACCTGGGCAAGAGTGACAGTGATGGCCATTACAAGGGTAATTTTGATTTTCAAATGACTTGGGAAAATTGTAGAAGTGCTAATAGATGAATCTGTATCAGTAGAAATAGGTGCAAAGTAATTCACTTAGGAAAAATAAACCAGATACATCATTAGTTCCCATCTCCCCTGCCCCTGCCCCCTGCCATTCCCTGTGCCAATGTAAGCTCATCTCTGGTAGGAGTTTTTGCCTAACGCTGAACCTGGTACCTGGCATGTAATAAGTGCTCAGGTAATATATATTGTATACATAAGTGAATCATTATAAGAAATGGGTGAATTAAGAATGATTGTAGAGGGCCGAGCCTGTGGTGCACTCGGTAGAGTGCGGCGCTGGGAGCCCCGCGACGCTCCCGCCGCGGGTTCGGATCCTATATAGGAATGACCGGTGCACTCACTGGCTGAGTGCCTGTCACGAAAAAACCACCAACAACAACAAAAAATAAAAAAAATAAATTAGAAATATTAAAAAAAAAAAAAAAAAAAGAATGATTGTAGAGAAGGATCTAGTATTCTAGTAGCTTATAGTAGACCCAAACCAATCACTAGTGAGTGGTGTAAAGCTGCAGTTACAAGGTGGATAAGGTGTTATCAGAATCATCTTATAAAATAACACATCACAGCAGGAACTACTATTGTGCTGCACTTAAAACAACAGTTGATGGTACTCTTGCTCCTTATTGAAGCTCTCATTTTTTTCATTTTTCTCTCTCACTACTTTTTCACTCAATATTTTCTCTCCTTTTTTCCTTTTCCTGCTGTTTGTTCTTTGAATTTTCCTGTACAATGTTGTTCTAAGTCAGGATTTCTCAACTTCAGTACTATTGACACTGACGCTTTGAGCCAGATAATTCTTTGTCATAGGGGCTGTCCTGTACATTACAGGATGTTTAGCAGCTTCTCTGGCTTCTTTCCACTATGCACCAGTAGCATACCTCCTCCCCAAGTTGTGATGGTTAAAAACGTCTCCAGACATTGCCAAATGTTCCCTGGGGGGGAGAATTACCTCTTGTTGAGAACCACTGCTCTACGTGGTATTCTGTCTGTTAGAGACTTTTGGGACTAAAAAAGTTATAAATCTTGGTCCAGAATGTGGGAATATTTAGGATATATTTTTATCAAGTTAAACATTAGTTTAGATTTTTATTTTCCCCTCTTTTAATTTTCTCATATTTAGATACAGATATTTTGGAAGAAGTTTGGAAAAGAACTACAATAATGATTAAAAACCTGGAAAATGAAATCTAGGAAGAAAAATTAAACTTAAGAAAATATTTATTTCAGTGAGGAAAATGAAGGTCTATTCTAGGCTTTTGAGCTGCTCGATGACTGTTCCTCTGACCTGGAGGTAACAGAGAACTGAGCCCCATATTTATTCTGGAAGGCAGAAACAACAATAACGTTTCTATTGGGGAAAAAAAAGTGTAGAAGTCTGTAAGACTAGAAAAGCAATGAGCCCAATCTACACACAACATCATGGACTGTCGCCTAATTACTAAGAAGATGTGAAATGTGGGAGGCGTTGAAAACAAATTAAGAGTGAGGAGATTGTAATGGGGAGCAGCTGAAGCCACATTGCTGTCCTGCCTGCCTTTTGAGGAAAGCCCCAGCGCTACTCTCCCAGTCTTGGTCTTCTGTGCCTGGTTTTCCCCCTTGTGTTGGTATATACTTGAATGCCTACTATGTGTAAGACAAGTCTTCTCACTCTCAGCTGACAAGAGCTTCAGAGCTTTAGATGAAATCAAGTTCCAAAAAGAGCTTGTTTTTTTACCTGTTACTAGTTACAAGACCTCGAGAGTAGTCAAAGCTTCTGTGGGTTTCAGTTTCCTCATTGGTGGTTTAAATAGATGATCTCCAAAGTCCATCTCAGTCCTTATGTTCTATAGTACTATGAGATTTTCTCTCTTTTCTACCCTGTCACGTGGCTTGGTTTTTTGGTTTTGTTTGTTTGCTCCTGGGTTGCTCCTATCTTGCTCAGTTTTAAAAACTTGACAAGTTAGGAATCCTGATTCTTTTCTTCAGAGAATGTTGTCTAGCCCACCTGTTTTCCTCAGTATCTGAGGGGTTGAGTCCTGCCCCATTAGTCGCTGTCTGAGTCACCCCTGGGGCTAGGTCCTGGTGTTGTCTGAAAGATTGGTTTCTTGAAACCACCATTCAAATGAGGCAAAGTGTCTCTGGAGATCACGTCACATGGCAGACACTTAAATCAGTGAAACGCATGTCCTGGAAATGATTGTATCTTCTGGGGCTTTAAAGGATAGGGACAGAGTCCTCTCAGACTCAGGAAGAGCAATCAGTCAGGGGTGCCGTATGTCTGCACTTGGACTCCATCCAGAGAAGATGGAAAGCCGGCAGCCTATGGACTCTCGATTTGTAACAAATAGAATAATTTTGCTTCCCATTATTGCTTTGATTAAAGTTACCACTTCAGTTTTTACTTGCTCGCCTAGTTGTGCTATTTGCACAGCTTCAAGGTCTCTTGGAATTCAAAGACTAATAATATTTATTTTGGACCTCGAAGTTTTAAAAATATAATGTTTGTGTCTTGATTTATTTTTTAAATTAACAAATATTTTAAAATATAAAAGTAAGAAGTATTCATTGTAGGGAATATCTTTTTCTTACTATTCAGTGCTCGTTGTAAAATATTTAGAAAACTCAGCAAAAAAGAAGTAAAAAATTACCCAATGATAACTATCCACTGTTAACATTTGATTTATATTTTTTCAGTCTTTTTCCCTATCTGTCACACACACTTATTTATTTTTTGTAAATATGTATAAAAAGGGATCATATTAAATTGCCTTAAAACTATTTTCATTTAATATATGTTGAACTCTCTCCCCCCATGTGATTAGGAAATGTAATACAGCTTAAAAAAATAGTATTCAGCTCACTGGTTAGCTAAGTTGGTTAGAGCATGGTGTTATAATACCAAGGTCTAGGATTCAGATCCTCTTACAGCCAGCCATCCAAAAAAAAAAAAAAGTATTCATTTGTATGGATATACCATCTTCATCATCTCCTATTGTTGGACATTTTAGGTTGCTTTTTTTTCCTGCTCTTATAAATGACCATCTTTTTATGCTTTCTCTGATCCTCCTTTTTCTCCTTTATTGCTACTGCTCCTGCAGTTTCTTCTTTGTCTTGACTAAAATTTTATGATTATTACAAAATATCCAAAAATCCTTATAAAAATTTATCATTACAGCTAAGGCTGAAATTTCTTTCAACTTTCTCCCAACCCCTGTGCCTTCCAAAGAGATAACACTAAACATCAGGTTATGTATTCTTCCAGACCTTTTTACTGCGTTTACATACTCACATATATATGCATAAAAACACATAATTTTATTTTGTGGGTTTTTTTTAAAAAAACATAAATTGTATACTATCCTCTCAGTTTTAGTATAATTTTCTGTGTGTAATATGGGAAGAACAAAGATTATTTCTTAAAGAGAAAGACATAAAACTACTTACAGGTAGTTTGAGGCCAAAATCAGACAGTACTTTGATTATAAAACTGGGAACCAGAAACTTTGTTATTGAGCCCTGAGGAGTCTTTTATCTGTGCTTCCCTAGGTATTGCTTAACAAAGCTGATTTTGTCTGAGTAGATCCATCTTCCCTCATATCTCACATTTGAAGTTACTCTAAGTGTAGATTCTTATGCATTTGCTTTTTCTTTGTTTTCTTTTTTTTTTTTTTTTTTTTTCGTGACCGGCACTCAGCCAGTGAGTGCACCGGTCAGTCCTATATAGGATCCGAACCCGCGGCGGGAGCGTCGCCGCGCTCCCAGCGCAGCACTCTACCAAGTGCGCCACGGGCTCGGCCCTTTCTTTTTGTTTTAATCATGTTTAACTGGTTGAAAGGTGAAAGTAAGATTTTTTTTTTAACCTTTTTGAAAAAGAAAATGTGGGCATTTGACCTGGTGCTTGTTCGAGACACCAGTCTGACCCAGGGAGTGTTAATAGATCTGTTTCAGTTCCCACCCCAAGGAAGAGGCTTCCTCAGACACAGCTTCGAAGCAAGACTGTCCCACGTGACACTTTTGTCCTGTCGTTCTGTGCTGGCTCTCTACTGCCTTTCAACACGGAGACACATGGCTCTGAAACTTGCTCAGTGTGGCTGCTTTTCAAGCAGAGTGAACTCTGCTATTCTTGCAAAGAGAAGTGCTAGCCCCCCTCCCCACCTCCAACCAGAAAGAGTGCTGCACAGTGTCAGGATTTAAAATGAAACCTTTGTTATAGCCCATGGGGAAAAATGGATCCAATCCAGCCCCAAACATATCACTCTCTGCCATTCCAAATCTACCAAGAGTTTTAATGGCTCCAAAACTTTTTAGAGGGAAAAAAAGTTTTATTTTGTTTTGGGGGAGCGGGCACATGAAATGGCATGTGGGGGAAAAAAAGCAAATGGATGGCATGTTTTGTGCCAATGAAAATGAGGACAGCTCAGCAGAGAAGGGAACTGGAATGTAAACTGTAATTGACCCATAGCTGTGGCATGACTTCTGGGCACCAGAGGGTCAGTAATAGGAGCTGCCATCCAAGGGCAAGGAATGAAGATTGACACGATTCCAGAAAGCTCTGGAGTTTTCTAATCCGGGGAGGATACTACTCAATGGGGAAAGGGCCAAGGTTTAGGTGAAATTGGAAGCACCTTTCTTGAGGACTTGAAACTGTTTTGTATCTTTTGACAAGGATTCCCTTCCCTGTGGCTTTCCAGAAGCTATTTATTAATCCAGACTAGAGTTGTTCCCCACCCCACTCCACAGTGTACCACAAGCAGTTTGTTTGTTTGGGGAGAGGGGTGATGGTGGATAAAAGATACCTTACCGACCACGAATTGTGCACCATGGCCCTAAGGCCCATGTGCCTGGTTTCTCTCTCTAGCACCACGTTTGAATTTGCTTCTTATTTCTGAGGACTTCAGCTGCGGTCTGTTCCTTTTGCCAAAGGAGCTCCAGGCATGCACCACTGTTTGGGATCCAGTGGCCACATTTGGCAAGCAGTGGTTTGAATGACCTCTCCTTAGGAGCCCTAGGTCACTGGCTGGATTTCTGCCTCCCTACATTACAGGCTCTTCCTGTATTAGAAGTGGCAGTTGGCCAGGGCATTATATTTCCACTGGCCTGAAAACATACAGACCCTGATGAGCAGAGGCTTTTGAGAAGGAGGAGGACAGCAACACAGGAAAGACTGAAACAGATCATTGGGCCCTAGGTCTAGGGATTCTTCAAGGGGAAATTTGGGATCGTTAGTGAACAATTAGTGTGATAATACCTAAGAAGACAACAGCAGAACTACATATGGGTTCCTGAAGAAAATCCTTGAGTAAAGAATTTTTAGATTTATGTAACTCTTTGTAGAATACAGTTTCATACCAAAGAGTTTAGGGAGTGTGTAGGTTTTAGAGCTTAAAGGAAATTAATTCACTCTTAGAAAAGCTGATTGTTTCAGAGAGAAACTTTGATATCAGTTTGAATCCAGTTATTGCCAGGGGTTAGGAAATAGCTACCTATTAGAGATTTATCCAAGAATTAAGTTGTTTTCATATCCAAACTCTGAACACTTTACTCTTATCTCTCGAATTTGTTCAAGATCGCAGGATACCAGGAAGGTTTGTGCAGGTAGCAAAGAAATGTCCTAGGCATGAGTTGTCTATTTTCTGAGGGGGGGGGGGGGGAGAGAGAGTGTGTGTGTGTGTACGTGTGTGTGTGTGTGCATGTGTACGTGTACACAAAAGTGCTCTCAGGGATGTTTCTCACTGATGTGCTCACTGTATCTGCAGGATGGAGACATTCCCTGCAGTGGCTGAGAAGGTCCTCAAGGAGTTCCAGGTGTTGCTGCAGCATAGCCCCTCTCCTATTGGAAGTACCCGCATGCTGCAGCTTATGACCATCAACATGTTTGCTGTACACAACTCTCAGTTGAAAGGTAAGGAACGTCTGTTTTCTTCATCTAGACAGATATTAATCTATCTTCTTTCCTATGCTACCATACCACTACTCCTGCTACACACACACACACACCCTCCTGTTGCCTCTCAGATCTTTAGTTTACTATCTGAAATCTATATGACTCTATATGACTCTCTAGTGCTTGGGTGGGATGGAAGGAGGGAATCATGAGTATAGAGCTTAGTTTGCAAACCCAGAGATGCTGTTACACATCTGGCCATGCTAAAGGCAGCAGCAGGGCCTCTTCGAGGCTGCAGACCCAGAGCCTCTCCCAAGGGAGAGGC
The DNA here is from genome assembly GCF_027409185.1 of Cynocephalus volans. NCBI lineage: Eukaryota > Metazoa > Chordata > Mammalia > Dermoptera > Cynocephalidae > Cynocephalus > Cynocephalus volans. The sequence goes on along the minus strand of NC_084469.1, from coordinate 29,325,213 downwards.
ATTGCTGAAATGTTTCATTGCAGAGACCATACGCTTGGCAGGGATTGGGAATAGCTGTTTCTGGACTCATGTACCCTGTTTGTTCAATATGGAAAAGTCTAGTTCCCTATGGGATATCCCTTGTGGGAGCTTGCCAGGGAGTAAGAACAGAGAATTGATGAGCTTTGGTGACTCAAATCTGGAAGCACAAAAACCACCAGGCCCAGAATTTGGCCAATATCCTGGTGTGCATTCTGAAATGCTTTTCTAAACACTCTTTGGTGGTTTTTGGCAGGGGGTGTGGCAGGGGGGGTTGGCTAAAGAGGGGAAGAACTGATTGGCAGGATTTTCAAATGTTCTGATGACCAGGTCCCAGTCGAGGGACGTTACCATGAGTCCTTCCCTTCCCTCCTCCCCACTTAGGTAAGGATGATGTGGTTTGAGTTGATGGAAATATGTAGAATGGGGTGACATTATTTTGTGTATTTGCAAGGGAGATTTGGATTGTGCTGCCAAAGAATCATTTCAGAGCATTGACAGAGAGTGTTTGGTCTCAAGGCTAGAAGGTTATTATCTGAAATGCCAGGAAATGGGAGTTGCCCCATGGAGACTCCATTGTAAAATAGATCTTATGTTTCTGGACAGAGTGTCACTGGTTCTCTTATTGCACCTTTTCTCAGTGCTTTCTCTCTCCGTGAAGTTGATTTATTCCCCTTCCCATATGTATTTGGGGGTTATGCTTCAGCTTGCGGTGGTAGGAGAATTTCTTCCCTGATGAGTGAGTATGCCACACTTTCCCTTGAAATGTGGCTCCTCCTGGGACTCTGCAAGGTCCTCTGCTAGTCTGCCTGGGTTTTCAGTCACCTCTGAATCCTAGAGGATTTTCTCCTCTCAGTGCTGCCTGCTACAGTATTGAGAATTCCCAGCAGAAGGCAAAATGCAGAGGCTTAGGTGCCTTTTTTAACTTGGCTAGTGATTCCCAAGATGGCTGTTTGTTAAACAGCCCTGAGGAAGCATGAAGTCCTCAGGAGCGGTGCTGATTTCCAGGAAAAGGAAGTAAAGTCTAAAGTGTTGCCCTGGTGAGGCTGTGCAGTCCGAAGGGGAGGGAGATTCTGCTACCAAGTAGGAAGCTTGCTGGACTCTGGAAATGGGGCCTCTTGAGGTACCCTCCTATTCATTTTCCTGCCTCCCATTAGAAACAACCCACAGAGTTCAGTGAGCCACCTGTCCCAGAGCTACAGCCTCTGCCAAGGTATTGTTGCAGCATCAAATGACCTGTGGCCTCTGTAGGTGTGAATGTTAAGGACCTGCAGCTCTTGCCTGGGAAGCATCTATTTTCAGCAACTTCTGCTTCAGGAAAAGGACTACATTGGCCTTTTCATAGGCCACCAGTGCAACTTTTTCTTGTACCTGTTGTCAACTAAAGGTTAAGAAAATAATGGGTGAAACAAAGGTGAGATGGTGAGTACAGAGAAAGAAGGAAATAGGTGGTCCCCCCATTTGAGGCCAAGGTACTTTTTCTAGGACTCTTTGCTATGCTTAGTCATAATGAGGACCCTCTAACCAGGAAAGACATGTAAAAGCCTCTACTTGAGACCCTACCCCTCGTTACTGGCTTCATCCTGCTCTCACCTTCATGAGGCAGCTGGAGCCAAGAGGCATATGAGCTGAGGTGGTCAGAGACTCTGAGAGTGTTTCAAGGAAAAACAGCCTGGGCCACAGGATATAACACTCAACTAGGACAGAGAGCTCTGCGGATGTGCTGCCAAGTACCCGGTGTGCAGCTGAGGCGGCCGTCCAGACCCTACTGTGTGGGCTGCCATTGGGAGAGGGGTGAGCAGAGCACTCAGCAGGGCTGGTTGGTGGGAAGATGCACTTTTCCATTTCCCAGCACATGAGTCATCTTCTCTAGGCCCCTGTGCTGTGATTGCACGGACAGTGGCAAGAAGGGGGTGTTGTGGCTGAGTAGCAGCATCTGTGTCGGGGGTGGAGAGGGAAGGGGGTTGGGAAGAGGGTAAAGATTTAAATCCTTCACTAATCAGCGGCAGTTTGAATCACATTTTTATGAGTAAGGAAGTGATAAATCAGCCCTGCATGTTCAGTCCCCAAGTCCCGTCAGCCAGTGCCCTTTTTAATGTTTCTCTCTAAGCCAGTCTGCATGCTGTCAGAGTCACCACCCAGCCACAGGTCCCTGTCTGTCTGAAACCAGGAAGCAAGGGCCTTCCAAGTGCTTGGGGTCTATGGTGATTTGGCAATCACTGCAAGTTACGGAACATCTGGGCCATCATTTTTCTTTCTGTTCCTTCTTGGACATGTCCTTCTGGGTGGGTGTTTGCATATGTCAGTTTCTGGACTCTGTGGAAAAGGAGCATTCCAACCTGAAACAGAAGTGATCTTGTGGCCCACTAAGCAGTCCATATTCTCTCAATCTGTGCCTGAGTCTTCCCCATAGAAGTGGTACCTAAGGAGTATGATTTGGAGAGCAACAGGGAGGCCCTTATCTTAAAAAGTATGTGTTTTGTTGATGCCTCTACTGCTGTCATGAATAATTCATTTTTTTGTGTTCAGTGTTACCCTTGTATAACTATCCTCTTTTTATAATATCAGTAGTCCAGGGATGGAAATCATATTGTTACTAACGTTTTAGTATGATTACTTTTTTACTTTGACATACAGCTATATAAAAGCTTTGGACACTGCAGAAAGCAAAATGGAGGAGAAAGCTTAGAGGAGAGAATGGCATCTTTCCCCTTTTCCTAGGTTATGGTTTTCCCTGGAGCCAACCCTGCTCATGGAGGCAGAAGTTGTGAGTTCAGATTTGCCACCCTTCCCATAGGGTCAGATAAGTTGAGTTATGCCATATCATTTAACCAACTAAACTTACAGGTCTCAGTAGTGATCTTAAAACTCATGAATTTAGGATTATTGGTGGGGAGACCTTTATCTCCTCCTCTTATAAGGGCCCTCTGCAAAATCCTACTTCAGTAGGACTGCAGAGAACCTAGAATCCTAATACTCTACACTGAGGTGGTTGGGAACAGATGAATTTGAGGGATGGGACAAGGGATGTCTGGGGGCCCTGGCATAATGCCTGGTATTTATTAGGCACTCAGTATTTGTTGAATGCATAGATGAGGCAGTCCACAGTTCTGGGAAAGCCAGCTTTCATTGAGCAGTGTGTTCCTTACCTGGCCCATGTTCAAAACTGGTGGTGTGATAGGTAGTTGCAAAAGTGACGTCATAATTGGTAATCTCTGAAGCTTGAAGGGAGAGAGGGCCTTTCCATGTGCTTCAGTATTTAACACTTCAGTAGCCATCTGATTGGCTGGCGTGATACTGGAGGGCGAAGTGTTGATCTAAACCACAAGCACTCCAAGAATTTTAATTTTTTAAATATTCTGTAACTTAAGGAAATAAAACTCTAGTTTCTTAAAGAGAAATAATTGAAGCAACATTTGTGTTAGGGCATCACTGAAACCCCAGTACATCCCCCATCTGTGCCCAATTTGCTCCGATCTGGCCTTCCCCTCCCACCTTCTCCCTCCCCTTCTTGTTCTCTTCTTTTAAAAACTGTGTTTTATAATTCATGGAATCAAAATCATCTCAAGCACACACTGTTTTATTTTACTCTATTATTGGATTATACTTCCTATAAATCCTTGGATGTTACTCATTGGCCACCACTGAAATAACTTCCCTTTTCTGTGCCCTGTCCCCCTCTTTTTCCTCCTCTACCAGTTCATAGAGTATACATTCATTTCAGCCTTGCGGAAAAGCCCTGGTGGCAGCAAGAGGGCACCCAAGAGACACCTCTTGCATGTGTTCTTGGTATTGCCTGCTCTTAGGGAACATTTGGGGTCTGAGATTGAGGTAGAGCTAGACTGGCATTCCTTTCATTATCATTTATGCTTGCTTCTATGGTGTTAGTAATCCTGTGTTACAAGAGGTAGAGAGAGTGCCGCATGTGGGTCTCCAGAGGGATAGAGCTACAGCTGTCAAAACAGGACTGATAGAGCTTTAACCCATAAGTGTGGGATGCTTCATTTCATTGTTGTGTGGGGGAGTTCACTCAAGTTGAGAAGTTCAGTTCACAACCAAAATTTCTTTTGTCTTCCAGCATACAACAACCTTAGAGACCTTCAGAAAAGCAATTTGCATCCCTGTGACAATTCACTTCTGTCTGAGTCTCTTACCCAAGCAGAATGTATGAAGTGCCTAATCCTCTGCTTGTCAGAACAGTTGTACAGGAAATCCACCTTTCATAAGTGGTTAGACTTGAGTTTAGCTGTGTAAACTGTCCCTTGCTTTCTTCCTTCTGTCTCTCTGGTGGTAGAAGCCCTTGGGCTTTTTCTCTGCAAGGATCTATGGGTAGATTTCTACAGGTAATCAATGCTACCTGACCTTCAGTTTTGGGATGCCTCAGTTTAGAATAAATTAACAAAGAGAGTGCCAGTGTGGCCAACAACTATTATGAGGAAAAGATCCAGAGGTCAGAATAGGTTAGGCTTTGGAAGGCAAGCCAGAGGAGGATGTATCCTTAAGCTTTGTACTCAGTCCCTGTGGAGGAGATATAACTATCAACAGGCTGCTTAGCGCAGACTTCTTCCCTCTGCAGTCTGTGCTTATGGATCTAGCCATACATAGTTCCCTGGAAGAGAAGAAAAAGTTAAAGAAGTGTGTGTATCGAGGGACCTACCTATTTTTCCAGGGTCCTTGTTTTCAGAATGAATCTATTACTTTAAGCTGGGGAAGGAGAAGCAGTTAAAAAAAGCTAAAGAAATGGGAAAATTCAGTCATATCAAATAAAAGTAAGCCTCTTATATCGGTTGAAGAAATGGTCTTCGTTTTTGTCCCAAGATAACAACAATGTGGTTTGGTGTCCATGACTGCTTTGTTGTGCAGTGCACAAGTGCAATATCCTATCTTTGCCCAGTGGTTCATGTGAGCTATATATTTCATTTCTGTTGCCATTTTATAGCTTCTCAATTTGTTTTTTTGCCCCATGATGGACTTATTCTGAAGGAGAAACATTATTTGGAGGAATTTTGGCAGCGGGTCTTACAGCTACCTTTTCTGAGCTCTTTCTAAAATTTTCCTGAGGAGTAAAATTCTAAATATACAGCTTGGCAGGGGGTGGAGCGGGTGGGGTACTGAGTACTGAGGCCAGGTACGGACTGTGTATTGAATATGCAGAGAAAGCTGGTGTGTTCTCTTGGTGGGGGAAGGGAGGGGACAAGTTCCACTTCAGACCCTAACCAACTGTGTAAATGTTGGTCTGGGGAAATTGTAGTTTTCAGAGGGTGTCACCAGTAATGACAATATCAACAGCTTTGATAATACACAGTGATACTTTATAGTTACTACACATGTTTTCATTTGATTCTTCTGTCAGCCCTCTGACACAGGCTTGGCAGATATTGTGTACTGTTTCATGGATGAGGAGAAACATATCAGAAAGGTTAAGTAACTTAAGCAAGGTTGCACAGCTAGAGAATTACACCAGGTCCCAAGTATCCTCCCTCTATATCAGAAGATATAAAAGCTTCTTTGGAAAATTTCCCCTGAATCTGAGCAGTCTGCTATTCTTGGTGAGGAAAGTGATCCATGAATGTGATCTGAGAATAGAAGAGGAAGAGAAGTAGAGGTGAGAGAGCTGGGAAGAGTCGGAATTCTTCCAACGTCTTGAGACTCAGGTGGGGTCACAGTTAATAAATTGACAGAAGGCTATGATTTGGGCAAATCAGGGCTGTTTGGGGTCCTTATTTACTGTTGTCATAGGTGGAGGGGAATCTGTCTCACAGTGAAAATTATTGTTCACAACCAATTGGTCAAAGAAACATTCAGTCTTTTTCTTTGTTTGGGATATGCAGTGTCTCTTAAAAAAGGGGCGGGGGGGACTTTTTTTAGAATCATTGTTTTTTTATTTTCACCATCATTTCTAGTGTCCCTCTGCTTTTAGAAAAGAGGCTTTTCACATGCCATTCTTATTTTGGCTTTTGTGGGTTTTTTGGTGGCTAGCCGGTATTGGGATTCGAATCGGTGACCTTGGTGTTCCAAGGCTACACTCCGCCCGACTGAGCTTACCAGCCAGCTCTCATATGTGATTCTTAGAAGAGACTGTGCTTCTTTTTTTGGCTTGAGAGGAAAGTGGATGTATCATTCATATAGAAAAGAGTATGAGAGTATAAAATATTAGAAAGAAGGATAAAGGAAGTAAACGTGGAACCACCACCACACCACCACCCAGGTTAAGAATTAGAACATGGTCAGTGTGTCAGATGCTCCCTGTGTGCTCCATCCTCACTGTAGCTGTAGCTTCCTGTCCGCCTCCCCCAACACAGGTGACTGTCATCCTGACCTGTGCAGTTCATTCCCTTTCTTTTCTTTATAGTGTTATCATCTAAGTACATATCTCTCTCTAAATAAAGCATAGTTTTGTTTATCCTGCATATTAAGTGGAAGAATGCTAATCATACCATTTATATTCTTTTCTCTCTGGCTTATTTTTTTTCAGTAATGTTTGTGATTTCTGTCCATGTTGATGTGTGATATCATAGTTCATTCATTTTCATTGCTATAATACTACATTTTATTCATTTGTTACTTTATTCATTTTTCTGTTGATGGCCATTTGGGTTGTTTTCTCTTTGGGGTTATTATGAGCATTGAGTTCATTAACAGTTATTGTAATTATTGGTATATTTCGATTTTATATACTATCCTATTTTTTAAAATTAATTTTATTAAGGTAAAAGTTTATATATGATAAAATGCATCCATTTTAAGCATGTATTTCAGTTTGTTTAATTTATATGCCCAAGTAACTAATCATCATAATCAAGATACAGAGCATTTCTGTCGTCCCCCAAAATTCTATGTGCCCATCCCAATTGATCTCCACCCCTACCCCTGGCTCCAGGCAACCACTGATCTTTCTGTCACCGTATGTTAGATTTTCTTTTCTAGAATTTCATATAAGTGGAATTACATGGTGTGTACTCTTTTTTTATCTGGTTTCTTTTCCTCAGCATAATGTTTCTGAGATTTATTCAAGTTGTTACATGTATTGATATTCATTCCTTTGTATTACTGAGACATGGATATACTGCAGTTTTGTTTATTTAGTTACCTGTTGATGAACATTTGGGTTATTTCTAGTTTTGGGCTATTATGAATAAAGCTGCCATGAATATCTATATACTTTTTGTGGACATATTTTCATTTCTCTTCTGTAAATACCTAGGAGTGGATTTGCTCAGTCATATGGTATGTTTAACTTTATAAGAAACAGCTAAACTGTTTTCCAAAGTGGTTGGACCATTTTACATTCCCTCCAGCAGTGTGAGCACTTTCTTTACATCCTTGCTAAAGTTTGGTATTGTCAGTCTTTTCTTATTTTAGCTATTCTAGTAGATGGGCAGTGCTATGTCATTCACTTTTAATTTGTGTTTCCCTAATGATGTAGGATGAGTGACTTTTCCTGTGCTTATTTGCCATTTTTATATCTTCTTTGGTGTCTGTTTAAATCTCTTGCCCATTTTTTAAAAAAGACGTTTGTCTTTATTATTAAGATTTCTTTATATAATCTGGATATAAGCCCCTGATCAGATATATGTTTTGCATATATTTTCTCCAAGTGCTTTCCCATTCTCCTGCCTGTTCTTTTTTTTCTTCTTTCTTACCTTCTTTTGGATGGATTATTTTTTCCATTTTACCCCCTCTCCCCATGCACACTAGGGTTTTTTTAGTGGTTACCCTAGGAATTAATTACAGCATGCATACTTACCTTGCCAAAAGTCAGAAGTTAATCATTCTCTTCCTAAACAATAAAAGGACCACAGAACACTTTAAATTCTATTCATTCACTTCCCAGTTTATCTTCCCAGTTTATATGCCATTGTTGTCATGTATATTGATTCTTTTTTCCTTTTAAACTCTATAAGACAAATTATTGTTGTTTTTATTTTTTTGTTGTTTTTATTATTATTTTGACAGTAAATGTTTGTTTAGACTCACCCATATATTTACTATTACATTCTTTTGTGCATTTCTGACCTTCTTTAGAATTTATTTAGTGAAGTTCTTCAGATGGCACACTTTCTCAGTTTTTTATTTGTCTGGAAAAGGCTTTATTTTCTCCTTATTCCTAAAAGATCTGTATTCATTGGTAGTAGAATTCTAGGTTAACAGTTGTTTTTCTTCAGTCCCTTTAAGATATTTTACTGTCTTTGGGCTTTCACTATTGCTGATTAAAGCGAGCTTATCAGTTTAATTGTTTCTCTTTTAAAAGTAATCTAACTTTCTCTATGTGTACTTTCCATTACTTTTAAATCTTTGATGTTCTGCAGTTTTAGTGATTTGTCTAGGTTTGGATTTATGTTTTATTTTTCCTGCTTGGGATTTGTTGGGCTTCATGTATGTATAAGCTGATTTTTTTCATCAATTTTGGAAAATTCCTAGTGTTCTTTTTTCAAATACTGCATCTACCCATGCTTTCTCTTCTCCTTCTGTGACTGACTGGACAAATGTTAGACTGACTTTGTCTTTAATGTCTCTTAAGCTTCTCTTTCATTTTTCTGACTTTTTTGTGTGTGCTACATTCCTGATTCTTTTCTTAACTCTGTTTTTCAATTCATTGAACCTTTCCTTAGCTATATCTAAACTGCTGTTAAGTATACCCCATTGAGTTTTTAATTTTAATTACTATATATTTTTATTTCAAGATATTTTTGTTTTTTATCAAGTCTACTTTGACTTGCTTTATAGTTTCTTGTTCCCTAAACATATTTGTGAGCTTGTCTTTTATTTCTCTAAAATATATTAAACATGGTTATTTTAGAGACTCTGTAATCTGAAGTGGTGTATCTTGGGTGTAGCCTTGTGGGGTCCCAGCTTTATGGTATAGAGCTTGGGCTTCCTCTTATGTTGACTGTACCCATGAAGCCTTGGAAACCAAAGGTCAAGTTCATCAGGTAGCAAATGTTCATAGGGTAAAAGCTGGCTGTATTGCCACACTTACCTCTCTGGTTTCCTGTCTTTACTCAATCCCTGACCAAAGTATTCCTTTTTATTTTACTAGCTCATTGATGCTTTCTTTCTTTTTTTTTTTTTTGTCTTTTTCGTGACTGGCACTCAGCCAGTGAGTGTACCGGCCAGTCCTATATAGGATCCGAACCCGCAGCGGGAGCATCGCTGCACTCCCAGCGCCACACTCTCCCGAGTGCGCCACAGGCTCGGCCCTCATTGATGCTTTCTAAAGAGATTTTTTAAATGCTTCTTTCAGGATAATTAGTTGTTTTGTTCAGAGAGTGGATGTAGATATCTAATCTGCCTGTCATATTTCTAGTAGAACTGCTGTGATTTCTTTTTTCTTTTACCATTAGACCCAAGCTTTTTTGTTTGTTTGTTTTAGCTCTGCCTGTGAGCATTGTGATTGGGGCACTTAAATTCAAGGAGGCAAGGGCTCCTGCCTATTTACAGGCAAGTGGCAGATGGCCTCATATTTTTTAGTTTTTCCAAGAGGTATGCAATGTGTACAACTCAGAGGACTAATTGGGTAGGGAAGAAAGGTAAAGGGAGGGAAGGGAAGCCTGCAGCTGAAGTGATAGAAGCCATTTATTGCCAAAAGGGTGTGAGCTAGAGATCTGAAAAAGAGTGCTTTCTTGTTTCAGCTACATTACGTTACATATCTGGTGAACCCTGTTTGGCCCATAAAATCCTTTCCATTAGTCAGGGTGCTCTGTGCTTTTGTTCTTGACTACTGCTGTTCTTAGAGCTGTTTGGTTTGCCTGTATGTCTGTTTCCTTTTCAGAAGGCAGATTGTCACATTTAGGAATGTATTTACTGTAATTAGAGTTTTCTGGCTTGTTTAGTCCCCTCTTTAGATATGACTCCCATCTTGAAGCTTATGTTCAGAAAATACCCATGTGATCCCTTGCCCCAAGTGCCAACAGCAGATGCAGCAATTGACACGCTGTAGGGAATTTCCAACTGCTGGGCAGGTTTCTGAATTCCGGACACGTGCTGTTCACACTTTGGCTTCTGAGGCAAGGATCGGTGGTTGCAAGAGGGGAGGGGCTGACTGGGGACTGGAGAGAGAAAGATCTTACAGTGCCTGCCCAGGGCTTCAGGCTGTGTCAGCTTTCTCTATCCCTTTTCCAGCTGGTGTTGGCAGGGTAGAGTAAATCACTGTAGAGTGGTAATGAAGTAACCTCACCGTGGGCTTCTTTGAGGCACACCTGTGACGTCATCCTGTTATCATTGTCTGTTCTGCTTAACCTCTTTTCACCTCTCCCCTGAGAGAGGGTGATGCCCAGAACTCATGTCAGGGCAATGAGGAGAGGGAAATATTTGGTAATCGTTGTTTTTGAGATGCCTGCTAAGGACACAATTGCAGGCCATTGACACATTCTTCAAGGTTCCTCACTGGAAAAGAAAAACCCTCTTTGCAAACATGGCCTGAATACCCCTTGTGGATAAAACTTCTTTTTAAAAAGGAAAATAAAAGAACACGGAAAGAAAAGTAGTCCAGAAAGTCTTGAAACTGCTAAGTGTTCTCTCTTGTTTCTCTACCAGAAAGTCTTGAAACTGCTAAGTGTTCTCTCTTGTTTCTCTACCTTCCCCCAGTCTTACAAATGCGTGTGCGCGCGCACACACACGTCATGCCATTCCTCTCTTCAGAATCCTCCACTGACTTCCCACTTCACTGAGAGTAAGAGCCATAGTGTTTACAAAGCCTTCCTGTGTGGATCTCTCTTCCCACCCCCTGCATTGCCTCTCTTTGACCTTGTTCACTACTGTTTCCCCCCTGGCTTGCTTACTCTGCTTCAGCCACACAAGCCTGCTGGCTGGTCCTCTGATAAGCTGGGGCCTCTACCACCTTTAGGCATTGCATTAGCTGTTTTCTCTACTTGGAATGTTGTGTGTCCAGCTATCTGCATGGTGAACATCTTACCTCCTATAAGTCTTTGCTTAATATTACCTCCATGAGGCCTACCCCAACCATCTCCTTTAACACTGCTGCACTTTACTCCCACCCTGCATGCCTGATCTTCCCATCCTGTTCACTTTCTTTCTAAATACCAGATAACTTACTTACCTGTTGTGAATATGTTTATTTACTTTCCCTCTACTACTCCGCTGCAAGAAAGTAAGCTCTCTGCAGAGAGGGATCTTTGACCTGTTTTTTCCACTGGTGTGAGCATCTAGAGCAGTACCTGGCCCATTGTAAGTTCTCAGTAAACGTGTTGAACCGAGTTCAAGTCAAAGAATAGTTTTGTCAGAAAGTCAGTCTGGGCAATGAAGGTTGAATGGCAAGGTCAGGAGCACTTGTTAACTGGGTTATTGCTCATAACTCTGCTGTCTTTTCTTGTTTTTTGTTTTTTCCTTGTTTTTTGTTTAATTACTTTCCTGAAAGAGTAATTTCCAAATGCATGTTTTGCATCTTGACATTCTTTTTTTTTTTGGCAGCTGGCCAGTAAGGGAATTCAAACCCTCAACCTTGTTGTTATCAACACTGTGCTCTAGCCAACTGAACCAACCGGCCAGCGTGACATTAAAAAGTACATGAAATGTGCTTTGGTGTTTACTGTTAGTCCTAAAGTCAATACCTTTAGGTCTGTGTAAAGCAAACTTTCTTTAGAACAACATAAGTTCTGTCCTTTCTGGTCTCCCAAATCTTTCATCTTTTACTCTCTGTCCTTTCTTCCTGCCCATAAATGCTCTTATTTCTCCTTCTGTACTCATTTACTGTATTGTTACTCTCACCTTACTGGGCATCTCTGTCCTGTTTATGTAAACTAAGTTTTTAAAAAATTTAACATTTTGGGTTTTGTTGAGAGTACTAAAAAAGATAGGGAAGAAAGTGGAAACCACCTGTAAACCATCTTCCTGGCAATGACATTCCTTCCTATATTATGTATGAATATTCAAGGGTTTTCTACACAGTTGAAAAGGTACTGAATGTGAAATATTTGATTCTACTATTTTCACTTACTGTAAGTATTCAGAGCTATAAAATTTTTTGTAAATGCTTGTAATAGCTGACTAATGTTCTCACATGAATATGTTAACATTCATTTAATCATTATCCTGTTTTTGGACATTTTCTCTCAGGTTTTTGGTATTAAAAATAATGCTCTAATTAACATCTTTGTACATAAAGCCTTTGTCTACATTTCATATTATTTTATTAGAATATATTTTTAGAAGCTCAGTTGTTGGGTTACAGGATTTGAAATCTTTTAACACTTTTGATACATGATGCTAGGTTACTCTCTTAAGAAATTGTACCAGCTTACACTCATCAGCAGTGTTTGAGAATGCCCACCAACCACGTTCATGTGGGCATTGAGCATTTAAAATTTTTTTTTGTCCTTGGCCAGTGTAGGCCTTTATATATTTGCTGAATAAATGATAGAAGAAAATTTGTTTTTTTTTTTTTTTAAATAGACTTTATATTTTAGAGCAGTTTTAGGTTCACAGCAAGATTGAACGGAAAGTACAGAAAATTCCCATGTCATCCCCCACCCCCCAACACGTACATCCTCCTTCACTATCAACATCTGGAACCAGAGTGGTACATTTGTGACAATCAATGAACCTATATTGACAAATCATCATCCAAAGTCCATAGTTTACATCACTGTTGGTGTTGTACATTCTATGGGTTTTAACAGATGTATAATGACATGTATCTACCAGTATAGTATCATACAGATTAGTTTCACTGTCCTAAAAATCCTCTGTTCTGCCTATTCGTCCTTCCCTCTCCTTCAACCCCTGACAACCACTGATCTTTTTACTGTCTCTATAGTTTTACCATTTTTCAGAAAGTGATATAGTTGAAATCATACAGTATGTATCCTTTTTAGGTTGATATCTTTCACTTAGTAATATGCATTTAAGGTTCCTCTGTGTCTTTTCGTGACTTGATAGCACATTTCTCTTTAACACTGAATAATATTCCATTATCCAGATGTACCACAATTTATCCATTTACCTACTGAAGGACATCCTGGTTGCTTCCAAGTATTGGCACTTAAGAATAAATCTGCTACCAATATTCATGTACAGTTTTTGTGTGATTGTAAGTTCTCAGCTCCTTTGGGTAAGTCGATTGCTGTACCGTATGGTAAGAATGTATTTAGTTTTGTAAGAAAGTGCTAAACTGTCTTCCAACCTATCTTGTTTTAAATTGCATTTCTTTGATTACTAGTAAGAATGAGTATTTTTTCCTGTTTTATTAACCATTTATAGTTCTGTGTAGTCTCGCTCTTTGCTTGCTTTTTCTATTCTTACCTAGTGTCTCTCCCTCTCCCCCTTTCCCTCCCCTTTTCTCTCCTCCCCCCCCTCCCATTTTCTTTCCCTCTCCACTGGATGAGCTGCTTTTCAGCCACTATTTCTTCAAATTCATCTGCATTAAACTTGGTAAAGCCTCACTTCTTTGAGAGGTGGATCTTCTGGCAGCCAGGGATCTTGCACTTGGCTCTGTGTAGGGCGTCAATCCCATGCTCCTTGTTCTGTAGCTTGGTGTGGATGGACATGATGACTTGGCCAATGTGAACCTTGGCCACTGTGCTCTGGGGTTTTCCAAAGGCACCTCGCATAGTTGCCTGGAGCCTGGATTGGGGACAGCATGAGGTCAGAGACATGAGCATTCATGGAAAGGGCTTAGCCTAGTATCTTATCGATTCATTTGAGCTTTTTAGATAGTACATATCGTAAGTCCTTGCTATATTTATCAATTATTTCTTATTAGGTGCTTGGTTTTTTATTATGTTTATGGCTTTTTTGATGTATAGAAGTTTTAAAATTTTATATAGTTTAATATGTCATTCTTTTCCTTTGTGATTTATTCCATTGTTCTTAAGTTTAAAAAGGTCTCGCCAGTGGAGAAGTTTCTAACTAGCTATGCAAATGTGTTTTCATCTCCATCAGCTGGAAGGAATTCTAGCACCATTTGTTGGGTAATTTTATCCAGTTGGTAAGAGATATGAGGAGTCCTACATGCTTAATTAAATAATACAGCAACATGTTGTAAGAGTAGATCTGAAGTCGTCCTGGACTACATTATCAAGGTTAAACCTTTCACCTCAGCTCAGATGAAAACTTGCCAGCTGGGAGTAGCTCAAGCTTGGAAGATTGGGATGGGCATGTAGGTGAGTAGTTTTGTTGGCTTGCCATTTCAGGAAGAAAAGAATATGATTGTCTTGTGGTTATCCAATTTTGACTAATGAATGAATCGTCTGTGCTGTAACCGAAAGTTATGGGAGAAGTACCTCTCTATTTTGGAGTAAAAGCTCTTGAGTCAGACTTTCTATTGGAGCTGAACAGGAAGGGAGTAGGCTGTGCCAGTTGGTGCTCACGCAGCACCACCTCATGGGACCAGATTCAGCTAGCGTTTGGATACAGGTGTTTCCCATAATCTCTGGTGGCCCTTTTCATTGGTATTCTTTGGCTTTTGAAACACTGTGGAAGGTGTGCTGAAGGCAGCATTTCTGTTGTATGTGAAGTGAGTTGGTGTACTTGGCTAGCTTTGCTAGCTGGGTGATTGTGCAGGAGGGGGGTAGGACATAATGTTTTTGAAGTTTCTTTGCTTTAAGGAACTCAGAGAGGGATGTGGGCATGGAATACATGTAGCCTGCCCGGTATGGAGAATCAAATCATGGCTTTTCTGTTTTCTGAATGGTTGACTCTTGGAAGGATGGGGGAAAGTAGATCAGCTGCCAAAAATGTGATCTCTCCTTTCTGTGAAGGCCATGTGGTCTCATGGTTATGAACTTTGCAATTGATCACATTTATGTAAAATAATACATATTATACATACATGAATTTAAAGAGACTGGTAGATACACATCAGAACTTAACCATGATTCTCTAAGATAGTGGAATTATGAGTGTTTTAAATTTTCTTTTGCCTTTTCTGTATTTTTGTAGTTTTCTGTAATGATCACAATCGTTTAATAGTAAGAAATGTATTTTTAAAAATTGTAATGACAAAAAAGAAATATTTGAAGTTAGATAGAGATTCTAATTCTGATATCTACTTGTTATATCATGCAGATTACTTAAACACAAGCCCGTTTGTATATCTAGTACCTTGTGCATGGAAGACATTTAATAAATGTTGAATTAAACTTACCCACAATAGTGTATTTCAATTGATTGCCAGTATTTTTCTCCTTCCCTTAAGGGAAGATTCTGTTTCCTCTCTTGAACTTGAATTTCAAAAGAAGCAACTCTGGCTTTTAGGGTTTACCAACAGCCTTGTTTTCTTTTGACATTGCTGATTCTACTAACTTTTCTTTCATTCCAGAAGAACTGACAACCTAATAGGACAACTAGAGAATATTCAGCTATTCTTGAAAATGCAACTATTTTTGCTTCATAAAATGCAAAGATCCCTCAAGTAGAGTATTTATCCATGGGGACAAGAGACTGATATTGTATCAAATCTCTAACAGTGTTCAAGGCTGACTTTAAAATTAGGTACTTAATTGGTTAGCTAAGTTGGTTAGCACATGGCCTTGTAACACCGTACTGGCTAGCCCCCGCCCCCAAATAAAATAAAATTAGGTATTTGATCAATAATGATTGATTGATTGATTTACTAGGGTCTGGAAGTATATAAAATGAGTTTAGGCAAATAAGAAGTTAACAAATTAGGGCTGGCCTGTTTTAGCTCACTTGGTTAGAACACAGTGTTGATAACACCAAAGTCAAGACTTTGGATTCCTGTATTGGCTAGCTGCGTCCCCCAAAATTAAAAAATTGTTAATTTAAAAAAAAAAATTGTCTTTCTTGTAGCCAGGTAATCGTGCCTGGTAAAATGTCCATGTGTTGGGATTGTACTTTAAAAAATTCTTTAAGGCTTACCTGATGATAAAATCATCAGAACCTCTTTGAGATGATAATGCTACAGCAGATTGCTTTGAGAAACCAGTATTAAAATCTTCAGCATATTTTCTTTCCTCTTTTCTTAGCCCCAAACTATGGGGACTTCCCTCTCTCTCTGAAGACAAGAGAAAGCCAAATTTATAAAGTCCTATTAATTGCTCTTTAGCTCATGGGTGCTCCTTTCTAAGGGAGACTGGAGCAGCTCATTGAGCTATAGTGGTACCTGCCATCAGAGTTTCTACCTTGCTCGAGGCCCCTAAGAGCAAAGAGTTCTGTTGGGAAAGGGTGGAAATGCTTCCACATATGTGTGCTATTTCTTTAAAAGAAAGTCTAGCGGAAGTGATGCTGTAGGGAACATCTGCACTTGGGGCTGAGTGGAGAAAGCGAGATGCGCTGCAGCTGGTGTAAGGCCCTGGCAGGCCAAGGCGCTGCTGTCTATTGGGGTTTACTTCTGTCTACATTGAAACATGGTTCAAGAGGGGGTTGGTGGCCTGCTGCCAGCCTCAGTTAGCCTGCCCTTCTCTTTGCTCTTTCCTCCTCTCTACCCTCCCCCCAACTCCCCCCGCCCCATGCTTTAAAGTCACATTTCCAGGCCAGACGTAGAATTAATCTCTGGGCACTTCACATTGCTGGCAGCTGAAAGCAGGATGTGGGATCTTTTTTTTTTTTTTTTTTTTTTCTTTCTCTCTCTCTGCGTCTTGGCTGACTTTTTTACCTCTCGAAGAATTTGGAAGGCTGTGAGATCCCCCCCCCCCCAAGTACTGTGGAGTTTTTCAGCACGCTGATCACCCTGCTGCGGCTTCACCCTAATAGACTTCATATGTTGATGCAGTTGACATCAGTATCAAACTATTTTACATGTGATCTGGTGTATTTCCTGAGGAAATCTGCAAGATATTTATTAAGAACTAATAAAATAAACCTCTCCATGAGTTTTTAGGTAGTTTTCAATTTTTCATGTCTCTCTCGTTTCCTCTTATCAATGAGTTGCTATTTTCTCTCTCTACTCTGACCATTGCAAAAGGAAACAAAAATAAATGTATTAAACTGTTCCTGAAGGGACAGAGAGAGAATAGTTCTGCCATGATGTATCAGCCGGGGCTGTATTTTTAGTGCAGCATTGTAGAAACTAAAAATATCCTGTTATAGTGGATCCTTTTTATAGGTCTCTGTGTGTGTGTGCGCGCGTATGTGTGTGTTTATAATGTTGTGCGCGCAAGTGCCTTTGTGCATCGGCAGCCGCTCTTCCCTTTACAGCTGGTCTCCATTAGTCCTTGAAAATTAATGTAATCCTAGTTAAGAAAAAAATTAATTACTCTACCAGAGCTGTGTTTTATCCAAAGCTAGTGTTAGCTCCCTAGCTGGCAGCTTAGTTTGAGAGGCTCCAGGGGCCCATGGAGCTGTGGCTTCAGTATCGCAGCAGTTGCTGCTGTGTTTTTCCTGTTGAGAGCATTCCTCAGTTCTTCAGGGTTAGACATGTGGCATGCAGAGAGTAACTGCAGACCCCTCTGCCTCCATGAAATACTATGTTCCAGTCTGATCATCCCCAAAAGGGATGTCCACTACAGGCTTAACTCACCTGCTGTAGCAGGTTTTCTTATCAGGTTTCTTGACAAGAGAGATACTTTGGCAATAGTTGATTTTTCATGTTCTCTGGAGGAGAGAGAGTATTTATCAAAGTCTGAGAGACACGTGGGATTTGGCTAGGTGGATTCTGTGTGGGCAGTTAAGAATGACAGTCATGTTTTGCCCTTACTTTTTGTTTAAGTTTGCTTAAGAACTAATTTGTTTAATACACATCTCTTATTATAAATGAGTGTGTCAGAGTTGACTGCTGGTTTCTAGTCAGTCTTCTCAGCAGCGTCCCTGGGTCACTGGCTCAGCGTGTGAGTAACCATTCCCAGCTTTGTAATCAGTGTTCTGGGATGAGGTGCTGGCACAGCCCAGAAGTTGTTGCAGTCCTCCTTGCCTTCAAGATATAGCCCTTGTGCAATTGCCTGCTTTTGTCGCTTGTTTTTCCTCTTTGGGGGCCTGGATTGTGAGGGGGGATAGAGTAGGATAGGTGGGAAGATTAGTTGTTCTCTTAGTGGTCAGACTCTCCAGGCTCTCTGCTGAGAGTCCTGGCGGGATCCATCTGTCTTGGACTGCAATTCTCTTTTTCTGCTGAGCTGGGGCGTGGGCAGCACAGGCCTGTGTAACTCGTGACAGGCCTCCCAAAGTGCCGTGATGGCACGGATCCTCATGGAGCTGTTCAGAACAAAAACGGGGTTAGTGCCCTTTTGTTTCTTTTTGGGCATGGGCTCTGAGGCTTGTCTCTGAACCTTATGTTCTCCCCTGCTGGTGACTCTATGTCCTCCCCTGATCTCCCCCCATCATCCCTTGGCTGACAACTGGTTGAGCCCTCAGCTTCCTGTACTTGATCCCCAAGTAGTGCAGTTCAGTAAAAGTAGTAATTAGGTCTTTTACAAATTTATTTTATTAGTGAAGAGAGTTCGTGGGTAATGGGCTGTAATTCTAACACAGCCAGTTTGGAGATTAATAAAAAATTTAAAACGAGCAGTTTTTACCAGAGGCAGTAGGCCTGTTATTTTGAGTTCTCAGCTGAGCCGAAATCAGAGCAGCGTGGGACCCATGGCGGACTGTGCTGCTCAGAGGATGCAGAGCCACGTTCCTTGTTGTTACAGTCTGTGCAGTGCCCGTCCTTGAGGGTGTTTTACGCTGGCATTGGAAAAAAGGAAACCTTGTTTTCCAAGAACTCTGCTCTCTCTCAGCTTGATAAGCATTTAAAAATAAAAGCTGCACAATTGAAATTGGCAGTGCATCTTCATTCTTTTGTCTCTCTGTTTATTTTTTTCCCTCATCCCTCAACATGTGTGCTACAGCCCATGGTTATTACACCCTCAAGAATGATGGCCTGGAACTCAGCAAACTCGCACCAAGGTCTGCCCGCCCTACACTTGGCTGTTTGAAGCTGGACGAGGCATCAGGGCCTAGCACTGAGAGGCCTGGTGGATCAGCCTCAGCAGCTCCATCTGTGGCACATTTCCCTTTTCCCCTGAAGCTGCTGCCTGGAATTTTGAGCTCCTCCAGAATCCTGATTGTCAGCTCAATCTTTCTTGTTAGTTTTTGCAGTTAACTTAATTGATTTGTTTACCTCTCCCTTGGAGAAGCTCAAAAAGAAAGTGCTTTGGCACTAATCAGGAGCAGTTTTGCCTTTTAAAAAAGATTCTTCTGAGCTAAAATTTTATAATACTGACCTAGGGAAGGGAAAAGCTGCATGGCTTTGGCTAGGATGACTGTAAGTCCTGTTTGCCCAGGGATAAAACCTGTTTATGAATTATTAATAGCACACCCTTTCACGCGCAGAAGTATCCCACTTTAGTCAACAAATTTTAGTATCACCCTAGCTCAGATGAATTTAGCAAAAATCAAAACAAAACAAAAAAAAACCCACTCACTACAAACTGTTAATTCTTTGTGTAGAAGTGTAATGGCTTTGTGAGGCAGTGCCAAACCCTGCCCTAAGCATTGCATGCAGATTCCACTGGAGTCATGCACATGTGACCTCAGAAAGAATTGCTATATTTCTGGCTCTGTGAGCAAAGACTGGCCTTCCCACTTGAGTAGGTTCTGGTTAAGCCAACTTTGAAACACCATGTCACTTGTTCTAGCATTTCTGGTTATCATTGCCTAGTTGGTTGAGTCAGAATCTGGAGTTAGTTTGGTAGGGTGTGGTTTCAGGTTTGCAGACTTCCTGGTTGTTGATTCTGAAGGGTTGGTGCCTGATGTAACTGAATAGGGTGTTACTTCAGGTTAGTAGTCCTTGTTTTTGCCTGACTGGTTGGACTGAACCTGGTATTACTGTTTCCCAAAGAATATTTTTGGTTTGAAAACTGAAGGTCAGCAGTTCGCAAGTGCAGAACTTGAAGCCAACTCTGTGGTTTGTCTTGTGCCACTGGGCCAGCAGCACTGCGGTCCTGATCGATTGATCTGCAACAATATGAAACCACGAACAGTGACTGCCAGACAAAACTCCATCTCACCCCATTTCCCTATCCAACCTGTCTCTCTGCCCAGATCCCCTTTCTTTCGCCTTGTATGTCTGTCTCACTGTTGGTTATGTATTTCACTTTTTTGGGTCTATCTTTTTCCATCTCCCTGTCTCTTTCCATAACAGTTTTTAATAATGTTTTAGTTAGTTCCAGCCTTTTCCCTGAATGGATCCCATTGGAAAATGCATTTGAAAGGAAACAGTTATACACTTCCCTTCCTTTGAAACTCTGTTGGCACCTTTTCCAGTGCAGTAAACCATACAACATGTATTTTCAAAGTTTCCAAACACAGACATGCTGGCGTTAAATTTATGAAAAACTGTTTTATTCAGCTGTATGATAACTGTGACTTTCAGAGATGCTGATCAGATTTGAAATTGGTGCTGACTTTTGGAACTCTAACAGGTTTTCAGATCTCTGCAGGAAATATAGCCACACTGGCTCTTGGGGAGTCTGTGACGCTTTGTGCCTTTTGGCCTTTGATTGCAGGTTGGGCAGGAGGAGTTGGGGCAAGAGATGTGGATGTGGGGATCCCCAGCCACACCCAGAAGAAAACAGGGAAAGTCAGTGAGTCAGTGAAGAATATTGTGTAGCTGTGTTGGGCACAGGAACAGAAGGTAAATTCCTTCTATCCGTAGAAGGTAAATTCTTTCTTTTTACTCCAGCCAAGACTAGAGGTCAATTAAGACCTGTTTGTGTGGTTTGCTATTTTCTTTAGGCTTTGTTTATTGCATCAAAAGCAGCGATGATGTTGCTAATGTTGTAAATAATTACCTCACTTCTCCCTTTTATACCTATGGTCTGATGCCAAAAAAAAAAAAAAAAAAAAAGGTATTAGAATCAGATCTGTCTACTTGAAAGTCTTTGGGTTTGACTGAGCTTGAAATTTGGTCTGTAAGGACAGTGATCTTTCTTAAGGATCCCATCTGTTTGTTCAGGAGATCCCTGGGAATGCTTTTGAAAGAAGCCTTTTAGAAGGGGCTTTCTTCCAGATTGCTCAGCAGCTGAACTGTGTCTTGGCTCTCGTCAGTGTACGTATTATGCCATTTCAGTTTTTCCTTGCTTACCAGCCTAACAGTAGTGGATTCTGCTCCAGGGCATTTTGAGGTAGGTTCTGTACCTGCCTTTATAGACAGTGCTGCTGAAGACAACCCTACAAAAACTGAGCATCCTGCAGGCCATGTGTCCCACTCAATTCAGTTAGCAAGGGTTTGTTAAGCATTCTTTATATGTTCTTACTTTTTTGG
This sequence comes from Cynocephalus volans, assembly GCF_027409185.1. Lineage (NCBI taxonomy): Eukaryota > Metazoa > Chordata > Mammalia > Dermoptera > Cynocephalidae > Cynocephalus > Cynocephalus volans. The sequence goes on along the minus strand of NC_084469.1, from coordinate 29,304,038 downwards.
GGTCAGGGGTAGCTTTTGCTATTGTTGACTGCAGACTTTCCGGAAATGCTTTCTGTATGTCCTCTTTGTTCTCCCCTTCCTCTCTGCCTGTTTGCTGGGTCTTCTCTTTCTCGTCCAACATCCCAAATATCAGCATTTACTAAATATATTATTACCTTGGCCCTCCTCTTCCTCTTTCCCCATTGGATATGGTAAAATTTCATGGTTTCAACTGTCATTTCTATGTGGATCACTCCCAGATCTCTTTACTGCCCTGATCTTTTTCTTGAGCTTTAGCCCACGTTTCTTACTTCTTATTGAACATTTTTACCTGCTATCTCAAACTTATTCAAAATTGACTCATCCTGTTTCTCACATGTTGCAAGTCAGGTTCCTTAGGAAGCAAACTGTTAAGATGGAGATTTGCACACAGGCAGTTGGTTAGAGAATGCTCTCAGGGTCGACACCTGAGGAGGCATGAAGGAAGCAGGATTGGGGCAGAGGGAGAAGTTGAATTGTACTGCAGCTGTAACAGAGGCTTTAGCCAGTACTATAGGGAGCTGTAGAGTTGGGCTAGCGCTTCAGAGTAGTCCCAAGTTGGGCAAAAGGGGTTAAATCTTTGACTGCCCTCTCCCTCCTCACCAACCAGTCATTGGATTTGGGAAAGTAGAGTGACAATGGGGAGGCGCCTTTATTAGCTGAGACCAAGTCTGGGGGAGAGGGACTCAACTGAGCTGCCACTGCCAGCATTCCCAGCAGCTGGGGGAATGATGCTTTAGTCCTGGAGGGGAATCTGGGCAGTGCACCAGGTCATCTATTGCCCCACCAAAATGGTTCCTCCTATGCACAATATTTCTGTTATCGGACTGGTGTCCTCCATAAACTCAGGCTGTCTTGAACTCACTGTGTCTACTTTTAAGTTCAGTTTATATAAAACAATAATGCACAGATTTTAAGTGTTCAGTTTGATGAGTTTTTTTTGTTTTTTGGACCGGGAAGGGGAACGCAACCCTTGGCTTGGCGTTGTCCGCACCACGCTCAGCCAGTGAGCGCACTGGCCATCCCTATATAGGATCTGAACCCGCGGCCTTGGCGCTACGAGTGCCGCACTCTCCCAAGTGAGCCACGGGGCCGGCCCAGTTTGATGAGTTTTGACAAATGCTAACCCCATTTTATTCTTTTTTTTCTTCTTTACCTTGTATGTTAAGAGTATTTGAAAATAACAAGAACCATCTTGAAATAACTTAAGCAAGAAAGGAAATGCACTACAAGGAACTTGAGGACAAGGATACAGCTCTGCAAAAGGGAATGAAATCAGGAAAGCCCTCTTTCTGCTCATATTTCTACATATTGCCTGCCCTCCTGCCCTACTCCTCTTCCTGGCACATAGTAAGGGTTCAATAAATAGCAGCTTTAATTATTATATCTTTTTTTTTTTTTTTTTTTTTTTTGTCTTTTTTTTCGTGACAGGCACTCAGCCAGTGAGTGCACCGGCCATTCCTATATAGGATCCGAACCCGCAGCGGGAGCGTCGCCGCGCTCCCAGCGCTGCACTCTCCCGAGTGCGCCACAGGCTCGGCCCAAATTATTATATCATTTTTGTATATGTGTATTTTTACAAATAGAGCTATTTGACTTTTTTTTACTAGCTATCTGTTCCACTGTATGTGTGTCCAGTAATTTATTTAAGTAGTTCTCTATTCATGGATCTTTAGGTTGTTTGCCATCTTTTCCTGTCTAAACTATATAACAGTGAATTTCTTCAGTCACATCATTTCACACATCATCTTTACCTCTTGTTATTTTCACTTTCTTCTTTGATTTATAGTTAACTGCATGTCCTATTAGACTTAGGCTCCTTGAGGGTTCAGTTCATGTCTGATTTGTCTTTGAAAACTAAATGCCTAACACAGGACTTTGCATGTGGTAGCTACTTAGTAAATGCTGACTGTGGGACTAAAGAAATGTACTGGTCCAACACCATGTGAAGTACCGCTTAGAACAGCTCAGTTCTGACAGCCAGGCACAGCAGTGAGTGCTTGGGATTTACAGGAGTCTGTGCTGTAGACCCTGCCCTGTTGGGATTTCTAGTCTAGTGGGGAAAGTTTGATGGATTGTATCCTGTGCTTGGGCAGCTGTGAGCCGTGTGCCCAGTGAGTGTTATGGATAGAAATACTTCCAGAGTCCATAGGAAGGAGGCCTGTCAGGCAAGTACAGTACAAGTTTGATATATGCTGGATCTTGAAGGAAGGACTTAGATAACAGAGAGAAAACAGGTAAGCTTTGGAGAGTGGGGGTGGGAGAACAGCCAGCCATTCAGGAGCAGGCTTGCTATTTGTTTGTTCCTGTCTGTGGTCATTCACCATTTTTTAGTGTGGGACCCTTTTTAAAAAGAAAGAAAATGCTTTATAAATATAAACGTGTTAGGTCTTTTGAGCCAGGCAGAAGCAGGTCATTTCTATCCTCCAAATGGAGGAACTCTCACCAAGAAAGTGAATTGAACTGGTGCTTTAAAAACTGTCTATTTGGGGGCCGGCCCATGGCTCACTCGGGAGAGTGTGGTGCTGATAACACCAAGGCCACGGTTCGGATCCCATATAGGAATGGCCGGTTAGCTCAGGGGCTGACAACACCAAGTCAAGGGTTAAGATCCCCTTACTGGTCATCTTTGGGGTGGGGGGGGACTGTCTGTTTGGCAGAAGGTGCTAATCCTAGAATTATAGAGTTTTGTTCTCTGTACCAGTGTTCAAACATAAATTTAGCTTTTAAATCCCCTTGCTTTATAGCATGCTGTTATACTTTTTGTTTTAGAAATATCCCAAAAATGTGCATAGACTGAATTTTATAGTCAAGACAATTGACAATTCTCCCTTTATATTCATACATCTATGTTTATATATGTATATATTTAATTGCATGCATATATATATATTTATTTTATTTATTTTTTGCTGCTGAGTGGTATGGAGATCCAAACCTACGACCTTGGTGTTACCAGCACTACATTCTAACCGAGTATTCTAACTATCAGTAGTACCACACTCTAACCAAGTGAGCTAACTGGCCAGCCTGCATATATATTTTAATATATCATCTTGTCTTTTTAATACAAGGATATTTTTAACGTTATGTCACTTTCTCCTTTATCTGGGGTTTTTCTTTAAGATCTTAGAATTCTTCAGTCTTCATTCCTGGTTGATCACCAGTCATCAACTGCATATACCACTTGCGTTTGGGTTTCTCTGAACCTTAGTCTATCTGTTACATACTGAATGTTGAGTAAACAAACACATTAGCTACAGGGATCTCTCTGCTTAAAGAAACCCTTCATGGATCTTTTTGAAATAAGAATTATTATTTCTTAATTTAGTGTTATTTTAACTTACTTTTATAGATCTTCTTAAAGCACAAAATATCAATAATATAACACTTATATCTGTGTTTTTGGAAAGATATTTTCGGATTTTGATAGATATATATTTTGTTTCACCCTATAAATAATTGTGGGATATTTCTTGAGTATCTTTTAATAGTATGTAGTAAAAGGCCATGTGTTATAAAAACCTTTTCAAGGTATTATGTTTTTCACACAGTATCTCTTGCTTAGAGTTTATGTTAAATTATTTTAGAACTCTGTGTTGAGAAGAGTTGTTTTTCCTGAGGAACTGATACACTTATTCCTTTCCAATAATGTCAACTATACAATTGTTGGTGTTTCCTTTTTTACTTTGGCTGCCAGGAAAATCAGGCAGATTTTAAGTCCATTCATGGTAGATCGTTAACCCATGTGATTGACATATTTTCCTTTTTCTTGGTCCTGATTTTCTAATCTACTTTAATGTTATTTCTTTGTGTGTGATTTTGCTCTAAGTTATCATAAGTCTTGCGGAATGAGGTATAAAAGAATAAATATAAACAAAAAAACCTTAAACGAGTTTAAAACTAGACATATAAAGGTTTCAAACAATGTACATAGGTTTCAGTAAGTATTGTTGACAAATTGACCAATCAGCCAACTGAGTGCAAATTTGGAAGGGCTGTTATTAAAGGGAGTGTCCATTTAGAGCTTCTAGGTCAGGGGGCTAGCTGGTGCCTCACTGGGTTTCTAGTCACCTTCATTGAGTGCTGCCTTTCTCATTTTCTTCCTTGGCATAATTTCTTTATTTAGCTATTATTCCGGTGACCCCTTTTCTACTTTAAAGTAGATGCACCTTAGTGGGTGGGGTTGGATGAAGTCATTACCTACTCAGTCTAGTTTGGTCGTTGATCTTGAATTGTAAGGCTTTGAGGAATCATTTTATTTAAAAAAAAAATTTTTTTATTGAATCATAATTGATTATACATGTTTTTGAGATTCAGTGTTGAGAAGAATCATTTTAGGGTTAGTTGCTGCAGCAGAGCCAGATGAGTGTGTAGATCTGGATATATTCACAAGGATCCACCAAATAGTTATGTCTTATCGTTGGCCTCATTTTTCAGTACTGACCCCTCAAGGTTTGTTTGATGGCTCTAATCTTCACATTCTGCAAACTTCCTGAAAGAGCTAACTTCTCCAAAGGCCTTTAAGAGATCCTTTCTATCCTGGGTACCTACCTGCCCTACCTACCTCAGAATTGTTTCATTGTTGAATTGTTTACAAACTGTCAGACTTTTCAAAATCCTTTAGGAAGCCGTAAAATGAAAAGAAATTGATTTAATCTATTAAAATGGAAGTCAGGTACTTCTGTGCCCCTGTACCTGCCATATCAAAGGACCTTTCTCTGAATCAGGATATCTGCAGGCATTATTGCTCATTAATTTTTACTTTAGGTTCCTGAAGCTTCTTACCAACAGCGTTGGGTTTCAGGCTGTTTGAATCAGTTGCCAGATCTCTCTCTGCTCTATCAGAAGGGATGTAGCTATATTTATTTCCTCTCACTGTTGAAGCAAAAACTTCCTTTTAGATTGGTTAATGGGTAGGCCTCTTAGGAAGCCTCCATCACATCTCTTGTCCACAACCTTAAATAACTTCTGACATAAGACACCCCAGTTCTGCTGTATGGAATTCAATAGGGACTTACTTGCTTGATGTAATTAAAAAGTTACCACTCTTTTCTACTCCCCTTTGCTTCCCTCAATTATTGGGAGAGAGGATCAAGCTTTCTAAAACCTCTGGCAAGCACCATAGAAGCAGAAACTCTGTCCTATAAGATGTACTTGTAACTGTTACAAATGAAAAGCTGGAATGGCTGGCCCTCTTCACCTGGGCCCTGTTACTAAAGAGGCTCTTGCCAGCATGTCATTCTGCTGGCAGCAGCTCTACTTGCCCAAGAGAGAACGTGTATTTTGAATAACCCTGAAGTCAGACAGGAACTTCTGAGTGACAAAAATATCAACCCAGAGACACAACAAAGGTGGAAATGGCCAGAGTGTTTTGACTGGTGCTTGCTTGCTTTATCTACCTACCTACCTACCTACCTACCTACCTACCTACCTACCTACCTACCTACCTACCTACCTACCTACCTACCTACCTATCTATCTATCTATCTGTCTATCTATCTAATCTGTCTAATCTATCTATCTATCATCTATCTATTCTCCAGGAAATCTATAGGAGTACTGTTTCTAAAATTGCATGAGTATTTCCTGGGAAAAATGAAGCAGTCATTTAGAAGTGTTCTTATATTTAGAAGTGTTTTTATTTTTCCTTGTAGAGAGTAGATGGTTTGCTGTCCGTCTTGCCAAGATGTATTGATAGAGCCTCCAGGACATTTCTTGGCCCAAGGGCCCCATATAAAGGAAGAGGGAAACCCAGGCTGTCCTCTGGAGAGATCCTAGCACTTCTGGAGATTATTTTCTCACGTTTAGAAGGTAGCAGTTGTGTTGTAACGCTGTAAAGACCTTTGGAATCAGCCTGATTGAGGGTTTGAATTCCACACTCAGTCACTCACCAGCTGTGTGACCTTGGCGAAGAAAGTTTACTTACCTTCTCTGAGGTTTAGTTTCCTTGTCTATATCAAGATTTTTTGGGGAGGGGGGGCAGCTGATTGGTATAGGGATCCGAACCCGTGATATTGGTATTATCAGCACCACACTGTAACCAAGTGAGCTAATAGTTTTCTTGTCTATAAAACAGGGTTACAAATGCCAGTTTTCAGGGTTTTCTGAGTGTTAAATTAGACAACATATGCAAAACACCTTGCCCAGGGTCTTGGTACATACCAGGCACTCAGTAGATGTCTAGTTTTCCTTACCAAATCAGCTTCTAGTTATAAACTCTTACCATCCGAAGTAAAGGGTCAGAATAATGTCCTTCTAAAAGTCATTTCTCTGTTTTTAAACAACATCTTGAATAATTTTACTGAGATATAATTGATGTATTTTAAACTATGTATATTTAACATGTAGAATGTTGGCTAATATACCCTCTGCCAGAAAAGTACAATGGCGTTAAAGACCGAGACACACAAAATGGTGCCTGAGAAAGTTTCCTGGAAAACCCCCACCCAGAAAAATCCCCTAGCTGCCTTGTCACCTTCCTTCGTGTGCAATTTTGCCCGCCTATGAGAAAGTTCCAGCTCAGCTTAAACCCCGCTCGCTTCCCTCCCCTTCCTTCTTAGCCAATAGGAACAGTCTAGCTCAGCCTAACTGGATATAAAGGCCCACCCCGACTCTCCCTGCTGCTGCTCCCACTTTCAAGAGGGCAGCCTGCTTGTTCATTTTGCCTGCCTAATACACTTCAGTTGAGTCCCTGTCTCCTGGTGTGTCTTATTTTGCGCTTGGGCTGGGGTTTTTCCTTTTATAGAATATTATGAATTTTGAGCTATGTGTGCATTTATAAAACCATCACCACAATCAAGATAATAAATAGTAAACATATCCTTCACAACCAAGTTTCCTTGTGTCCCTTTCCCTCCCAGTCCCTAAGCAACCATTGATTTGCTTTCTGTCACTGTAGATTAGTTTGCACTTTCTAGAATTTTATATGAATGGAATTCAACAGTATGTTCTCTTTACTTTGCATATATGATTTTGACATTTATCCATGTTGTTGAGTGATTCAGTAGTTTGTTCCTTTTTATTACTGAGTAGCCTTCATTGTATGGATATACAACAATTATTTTATCTGTTCACTTGTTGATGAACATGTGGATTTTTTCTAATTTTTGACTTAGGAATAGAACTGCAGTGAACATTCAAGTATAAGTCTTTGTGTGGACACATGCTTTCATTTCTCTTGGGTAAATACCTGGGAGTGATATACCTGGGTCATTTGTTAAATGTGTGATGTAATATTTTAAGAAACTGCCCAACTGTTTTTGAAACGTAGTCATATCATTTTACATTCTCAAAGGAGTGTGTGAGAATTTCACTTACTCCACATCCTTGGCAACACTTATTATTGTCTGTCTATCTTTTTTATTATAGTCAGCCTAGTGGTTGTGGAGTTGTGTTTGTGGTTTTGATTTGCACTTCTTTAATGTCAGCCATCTTTTCATGTATATTTTGCCATCCATATATCTTCTTTGCCCAATTTTTTGTTTATCTTATTAAGTTGAAGGAGTTTTTTTATGTATTCTAGATGTATATGTTTTACAAACATTTTCTTCCAGTGAGAAAATTTTCTGTGTCACAAGCCACAAAATGAAAGCCACTTTTCGTTTTTGTCCTTTGAAAAGCAAACTTTTAAAATTTTGATCAAGTCCCCTGTTTTTTTTAAAGTTGGATCTTTATTTACAGATGTATTGGCAAAGGGGCTGTTTGTAACAGAGTATTGGAACTGATGCTGCCAGTTAAAAAAAAAACTAAATATGTGTCTGACTAATGGTTGAAAGTAGCACTGAAACTGCATAAGCAGTTTAATTTATAAAGAAAACAATGTTAAGGGTCACGTTTTAAGCAACTTTTCCACACTGACTACACTTGCTTGAAGAATGCACATACCGTTGGTTTGAGATTTGTACCTTTACTTATTTTTTGAGAAGGAAGAACATGTTTAAACAGCTCTCTTAGCCTCTGCAATTCATTCTTATCTTTCTTCACTTTCTCATCACCTTCACTTTGTGCTGCTTGATGTGGATTTTACTGATCCGATGAGTCACAGCCTTGATGATGAAGTTCTTTTGCTTACTCTTTATTCTTTAGACAGAAGTTCTGTCTACAGTGAACTTTCCCTTCTTTTTTCTTATTTTCCTTTGGTTGCCCCTGGCAGTTTCTTGCTCAGACTGATAAGGGACCACACAGCTGGGCATCCCCAGCAGCTCAGGCCAGGCAGCACAAGATGAGAATAAGGGGCTGCAGCATCTAGACAGGATACTCAGCTACTACTAGTTGAGAAAGTATCCCCAAAATGTCTCAGTGTAACCCTTTTCTATGTAAAAGAAAAAAGTTTCTGGAATCCTAAGTCAGATCTTTTTGGGTTTTGTTTACTTTTTTTTGTTTGCTTTTTTAAAACTTTTCATTTTAAAATAATTATAAATTCACAGGATATTGTTTTTAAAATGTACAGGGAAGTCCTATGCACCCTTCGCCCCTCCTTCCCCAGTGTTAGCATCTTGTATAACTTTAGTACATATTAACATCATGCAGTTGACATTGGTTCAATCCACAGACTTTATTCAGATTTCACCAGTTACATTTGGACTAGTGTGTGCAATTTTATCACACATGTAGCTTTATGTAACTACTGCCACAATCAAGATGCCGAACTGTTCCGTCACTACAGCTCACTCATGCTATACCCCTTTAAAACCATCTGTACCCTCTTCCACCCCCAGATCCTAACCCTGGCAACCACTAATCTGTTTTTCATCTCTGTTATTACATTATTTCAATAATATTATATAAATGGGATCATCTAGTATATAACCTTTTGAAACTGGCTTTTTCACTAAGCTTAATTCCCTGGAGGTCTACAGCTTATTGCCCATTATCAATTGTTTGTTTCTTTTTATCACTGAGTAGTATTCTGTGGTACTGAATGTTCCCAGTTTCTTTAACCATTGACCCTTGGAAGGACATTTGGGTTGTTTCCAGTTTGGGGCAATTATGAATAAAACTGCTATGAACATTTGTGTACAGGTTTTTGTGCAAACATAAGTTTTCATTTCTCTGGGATAAAATCCAAGAGTACAATTGCTGAATCGTATCATAAGTGCATTGTCAGTTTTAGAAGAAACTGCCAAACAATTTTCCAGAGTGGTTGTACCATTTTATATTACCGTCAGCAACAGATATGTGATCTGATTTCTCTGCATCCTTTCCAACATTAGGTGGTGTTACTATTTTTTATTTTAGCCATTTTGATAGATGTGTAGTAATATCTTATTGTAGTTTTAATTTTCATTTCCCTAATGGCTAATGATATTGAACATCTTTTCATGTGCTTATTTTTCTTCTGTATATCCTCTTTGGTGAAATGTCTGTTCATGTCTTTAGCCCGTTTTCTAAATGTGTCGTGTTTTCTTACTGTTAAATTTTGAAAGTTCTTTATATAGTCTAGATACCAGTCCTCTGGCAGATATGTAGTTTGCAAGTATATTTTGCTAGTCTGTAATTTGCCTTTTTATTTCTTAAAGGGTCTTTTGTAGAGCAAAGCTTTTAATTTTTATGATGTTTAGTATGTCAGCTTTTCCTTTTATGGATTGTGGTTTTGAATTCTTCACTTCGTCCTATGTTCTGAAATTTTTCTCCTATTTTTTCTAAAAGTTTAATGGCCTCATGTTTTACATCTTAGTCTTTGATCTATCCTGAGTTAATTTTTGTATAAGGCATGAAACTATATCAAGGTTTATTTTTTTGCATACGGATGTCTTATTGCTCTAGCACCATTTGTTGAAAGGCTGTCCTTCCTCCTTTGACTTAACATCAGGAAGAATGATTCGTCTCGCTTTATTCTTCTTTTTCAAAATTGTTTTTAGCTATTCTAGATCCTTTACTTTTCCATATAAACTTTAGAATGAGCTTGTCTTTGTCTACATAAAAACTTTCCTGAGATTTTGATAGCAATTGCATTAAACCTGTAGATCTATTGGGCGGAAAATCAACATTTCTACAATGTTGAGTCTTCCAATCTATGAATGTGATAAATCTCCCCATTTATTTAGGTTGTCTGATTTTTTCATCAGCATTTTGTAATTTTCAGCAAAGAGACCCTGGGCATGTTTTGTTAGACTTACATCTAAGTATTTCATTTTGCGGATGTACTGTTGTAAATGGTATTGTGTTTTTAATTTTGGTTTCCACAAAGTTGTCATTATCTCAGAGCATTTTGTGCAGAACTGTGGTTGGAGAAGTCTGAGGTTTTTGTGTTATTCATAGCAAAAGAGAGGAGCAGTTGGAGTGTGAAGCCTGAGTCGCAGGCATCTGAAAACCTGGAATGGAAACAATGTGGGCACAGACAGACTTGGATTCAAATTCCAGCTCTGGCACTTACTAGCTTTGTGTCCTTGGGCAAGTCATTTAACTTCTCTGAGCCTGCTTCCTCAAATGTCAAAAAGGGAAAACAATACCTCCTGTGCAGATCTTTTGTAAAGCTTTGAGATAATATATGTAAATGCTGTGTGCCTTTATCTTAATTTTTACTTCTGGCCACAGTGGAATCATGTTGCTCCTGGTTAGGATCCAAGAGTGAGAGGCAAGTGTACCTACTGTTATGAGCAGCAAACATTTCTTGAACCTCTCCATGGTGTTAATTTTCATGGATGTGGAGTCTTGACATAACTTGCCCTCAAAGGTCTTATAATTTTGTTGGTGAAACATGCTATATATATAAAAATTCCAAGACAAGGTATTGCTTGTTAAGTTCCAAATACATGGGGCATCACGTATTTGAGTGCATCAAAGAACTTTCTCTTCCTGGGTTTTGTTTGCCTTTTTGTATTTGTACCCTGTTCATCAGGGTGGCTTCTGGATGTTGTTGATGAGAGAATGGATGGGGGTGGGAGGGGGTATGTACAGATTTAGGGGAAGGGAGCCATGTGGGAATACGTAATTAATTTTATACTTTCCCCAGTAAACCATCGACCCTTTTTATGATGTCATGAGGGATTCCTTAATTTTGCAGCTGCTTCCTGATTACGTCAGAGAGGAGCCTCTCACCCCACAGCCTGGAGCTGCACTCATACAAGAATTGGAAACAAATGAAGTGCTGAATATCTAATGGCTTCCACAGGGAGAGCCAGTTCAGACTTCCCAGGCCTCCTCATGCTAGGTCTTCCTCAAGTATTTCTGACCCCCTGTAGTGTCTTTGTTCTGGAAAGACAGGACTTGGCCCAGAGCCAAGTGGGCGGGAGCCTGGGGACTCCTTGATACATACTTCCCTTCCTCCAGGTGTTCTGCAGTTCCCTTTCTTGGATCTCATTTGGTGGGCGTTATCCATCTTGAGTTCTCAGGATCCTCTGGAACCTGCCTAGAGTAACAGTAAGAGTCCCTGAATGTTCAGCAGTCTTCATCCCTTCCCTTCCTCACCCACCAACATCATCTCCACCTTCTTTAGATTTTCTTTCTGCAGCATTTTTCATAACCATGCACTCCTTTCCATTCTCTCTTCCACCTCTGTTACAGGAAAGAGGTTACACTTATTTGGCATTATAAAGTATATGAAGTGCTCTACATATAATTTCCCTTAATTTAAACAAGTTCATGCTCTCTTAGCTTACCAACTGGTCTCCCTCACTGTTACCTTTTTCCAGCTACCCGTATCTGTTCTAAATGCTTTAACTAGATTAATCTTCATAAAGTACTCACCATTGTTTTGTTCAGAAACGTTGAGTGAGTGCCCCCTCACTGTCAAGTTCATGTTCCCTGTTCTGACATTGCAGGCCCTGTACTTTGTGGTCCCAGTCACACATCAGGCAGAATACAATGCCTATGTGTTCCTACTTATATGCTTCATGTAGTACATGCAGTCCCTCCTGTATCCTCTAGTTCTGTCTTTGTTCATCTCTTGAGCCTAGTTTAGAAATGGTCTCCTCCAGGAAACTTTCTCTGATAAACACTAGCTAAAATGATTTCCTTTCCCTCTGGTAACAGAAAGCATCTTACGTCCATCTTCCTTATAGCATGTAATACATTGTCTTGAATTATAGTTACTTGGATAGGTAGGTATTCTCCGTGTCATTCTCTTTAGATTATCATCTTCTCACAGGTAGGATCCAATTTTCCTTTATATCATCCATAATTGGGCACCCAAATAAATGTTTCTAGAATTAATGGAAGTGGTCACTTTTTTTTTTTTTTATTTTTTATTTTTTTAAAAAAAGATGACCGGTAAGGGGATCTTAACCCTTGATTTGGTGTTGTCAGCACCACGCTCTCCCAAGTGAGCTAACTGGCCATCCCTACATAGGGATCCGAACCCTTGGCCTTGGTGTTATCAGCACCACATTCTCCCAAGTGAGCCACGGGCTGGCCCTTGGGAGAGGTCACTTTGTTAGGAGGTTGGGATTTCCTTTGCCCCCACGTCTCTCCACTTTTCAGAACAGGTCTAGAAGAAGCCAGGGTTTTATAATCCTAGAAAATCCAAAAGGAGCAGTAGGCATGACAGTGAGGGCTCTTAGGGAGGAAATGTTTCCACGTTCCTCTGTCTAGTCTTGGCTGTACCTGTTTAGGGATATGTCATGGCTTGCTTTATGACCAGTCAGCCTGTGTTCTGCCATTGTATATGAATAATTTGCCTAGGTGTATCAGTGCCTGATTCTTCTGACTCATTCATTCTGCTCCTCAGGGAATAAAATGATGCCCCGAGGGCATGGACATCCCTGCTTTCGCTCTGACATTCTCTTGTTGTCTGGTTCCTATACAGTGACTACCTCCTCTGCCTCCTCTTCAGCCAGCAGCTGCCACAGGGAACTCTGTGGCTCAAGCAGCAGCAGTTGAAAGATGCTCTCATTGCCCACTTCCTGTAGACAAGGAAGTTTTGGTGGACTGCTTAGGAGCCGTGCCAGTCCTGTGTCTGACTGGTGACTGATTCATGAGAAAAGCAGCCTTATGTCTGAAAGATAAGAGCCAACAAATCGCCTCCAGGTGGTGGTAGTTTGGAGGTGACCGACCATTTCCTTTCTTTGGGAGGAGATGGTGGGGAGGGAATCAGTAAATAAGTGGTCTTGCCTACATTTTTCTTCAACTATTAGTGAAACAGCCAAGCAGATAGTTGGGTCTCTCTGCTAGAATGGCTAGTGGACCCCAGTGCCCCCTGAATCCCTTCTGCTTCTGTCAGGGTATCAGACTTATGTGTCATCCATCCTGTCTTTTCCCTTCATTATTCTTCTCATCCTCATGCCAGGAAGCTGGCTATGTAACCAAGAGAACTCTGCTAGTTCCACTGCTGCTAGATTTTTCTGTGACCAGTATCCCACCGATACTGGTTTCCTCCAAATCTCTTCCTGACAAAAAGTCAGTACGCTGTCCTGGGAGTTGGTCAGAAGTGATGATTCTAGGGCCAGCCCGTGGCTCACTCGGTAGAGTGAGGTGCTGATAACACCAAGGCCACGGGTTCGGATCCTATATACGGATGGCCGGTTTGCTCACTGGCTGAGCGTGGTGCTGACAACACCAAGCCAAGGGTTGAGATCCCCTTACCGGTCATCTTTTGGGAAAAAAAAAAAAAAAAAAAAAAGAAGTGATGATTCTGAACCACTGTCCCTTGGCTGGGTTTAGAGGGCCCAGGCAGGTGGGCCTGCCTCCCCTCCTCTCCTCTTCCCTCTCCACCCCTCTTGTCTCACGCCCATTTCCTGCAAGAGGATGCTTTGCCATCCTGGAGCCGTCAGGCACAGCTTTGCTTTGGCAGCACCATCGCACACACACTGGTGGGAGAGGGGACATGTTTATCACTTTTCCTGGAGATTATCTGTTTAAGCACTTCTCTGACAGTTACAATAACAAGGGCAGAGTGTTGTGTTTCCCAGCAGAAGGACACTTGCTGTTGAAAGATGTATAGCACTAATTAGAAATACATAACATCCGGCCACATGGCAGCCTTCTCCCGGCCGCTCCATTTCCTGATTTCATGCAACTTTGACGACATTTGGTTTATGTTTTCCATGAATATGTTCTCAAAAAATGAGAAAGTCTCCCTGTTACATAGGAGTGAAAAGAGTATTTCTGTCTGAGCAGGTATTTGGCCACAAGAATACTGGGAGCTGTGGTCAGCTGCTCACATGTGGGAAGGGGCAGAACCAAGTTCAGAACTCAGGTGATTTTCTTGGTAAGAAATATTTCCGTCTGTCTTCCTTAGCCAAATCTGTCCCCCTAAATCCTTGAGCAAGCCTGCTTTTAGAAAGAAGGGGAAAGGCTATTTCACAGTGTTAATGAGTTCCTCACTCATGTCAGGCTCCTGCTACCTGACACAAAGCCAGAGGAACCCAGGCAAATACCAAGGCAAACAATGCCTTTTCCTCCCCCCCCCCCCCCCATTGCTTGTTGGCCTGGCCCAGCCCCACTCTAGGGATATATATGGGCATTTGTCAGATGAGGGCCAGTTTCCTAGGTCTAACCCCAAAGTGGGTGGACTCTGAGAATCTAGACGCTGTTTTCCAACCCACTTATATAACAGTGAATACTCTAAGGAGTGGTATCTTATGACTTCTAGCCCACAGAAGCCTAAGTGAGATGAAAAGCATCCCCTGAAGATACCATGCACTTAATACATTTCTCACTTCAGGCACTGGGTCCAACTTGCTATGGTTACTTCAAAAATAATGAATTTTTTTCACTCTATTGAAAGGTCCTAAGGTTGCCGAGACCATGTTTTCTTTGTGGTTGTGCTCTCCATGATACCTAGCATGGAGTCTAGCATATTACAGATTCTCAGTATGTGCTTGTGGCACCACTGAGCCACAGGCCTTCCAGAAAGTCCTCCAGGTAACTTGGCCAGTCAGAGGGCTGACAAAGACCCAGACATTCTGACCCCCCTAGATAGCTTGTGATATTTCCACCTGCTTGATCAAGGCAGAGCAGCTTACTGGTTTGTCCCTCTGCTCCAGTCAGACCAGACACACATTGCAGGCCGTGCTATCAGGCTTTCCTGGGGGGTGAGGGTGGTAAGATGACATAACCATGACCAAGAGCAGAGCGGTCATGAAGCTGCCTTCTGTCTGCTGCTCTGAGGTAGTTGAGCCCTTCCAGACCTACACCAAAGAAGCTCCAGTTGTTACTACCCTGCCTGGTCCCCGGACCTTATTGCAGGAGGCTTAACACAAGGAGCCAAACTGGACTCCCCAGAGGCCACACATATCATTGTTTTTAAACAGTTCATTCTCCCCCTGGAGCCCTAGCCCCTCACCTTGAACTCTGAGAGACAGTCTAGTTGGAGATTGCCATTTGTTGTAAAAATAGAGATGGGCTTGGTGAAAGTAATTTCTCTCTGTTCCACCTTATTCTTACCCAGGCTAATGAGAGTGTCTTATTGTAGCCTTGTGCTTCTCAAAATGCCAATCTCTTGGAGCTAAGGTATCCTTTTCCATCCCTTCTAGCCTTCTGTGTGCAGGTAACTTCTGCCTAAGATGCCCAGTTGATGAGAGGGCACTAATGTTTACTGGGTACCACCTACCAGGATGGGGCCTCCTCTTGTCCTATCCCAGCTTCCTCTATTCTGGACTTATTCTCTCATTCCAGGCTTTGTTGCTAATTAAAGGCAGGCTGCTCTATAGGGATGGGTGGAGGGGAGAAGTTGGCAACTTTTCTTGGGACGGCATGCCCATCTTCCCCTTCCCTCCTTTCCATCCCCCATCCTCTTGGTTCTCGGATGCTTGTTTTCTGTCTCTGTAACAGTTTTAGGGCCTTAACAGGTGAAGAATGAGTGGCAATCTATTCTAATCACATGGATTGTTATCATTTCCTTACTGCCTGCCACAGTTGAGTTGGAAAATTAGAGGGTGTTATTTGGGACCTTGGGCATCTGGAAGGATTGTAGGAAAGCCACAATAGAAGAATAGCAATACTGCTGCTGTTCATATGTTAGGCCCTTCTGAGTTGCAGCCTACTCCTTCTTACTCCCAGGACTTTCAAAAGTGGTTTGGGGAGCGCTTTATATACTCTGATCATACTTGCTCCCATGGCGAAGAGTATTAGGAATAACTGTGGTTGTGTAACATCTCCTGGAGTAACAACTTCAATTAGGCCACATTGACAAGACTAGTGAGCTGACAAGAGAGGGTTCCCCCTGGCTATTGAGGTTAAAATGCAAGGCAGGGACAGAGATCAAACATATGGCTATTTATCCTTTTAACACTTGGAGATTCTGAGAGTTCTCCTGTATTACAGAGGGAATTAGCAGATTAACTGCTGCCAGAGCGAATGAGCCTGGTTCCTGATTCCATCTCCTGTGGGTGTTGGGTGTCTCCTCCTCTGAGGCTGCGTGTTGGACCGCTGCCTTCTGTTTGTCACCGATTCCTCTCAAGTCCAGATGAGGTGGCTTTCAGGGAGGGCTACTGACAAAGAATAGATACAGGAAGGGATTTGGGAGTATGTTATGTAGCTCCCACTAACAAGGTGGCTACTTTCAGAGATCTCCAACAGGAAGAAGTCAGCCAGGCTGAAAAAGTGAAGGAAAGAGGGTGCTGGTATTAGGAGCCCTATTAATTTTTTAGCCCTAAGGGAAAGAATTAGTGAAAATAAAAGCTAACATTGATTAAGTGCTTATTATGCACCAAGCCCTGTTCTATACAAAATTAACTCATTCAGTGAAAATAGGTTATTTGTGATGTATGTTCTCTTAGGAGGAGGAACCAAAGGTTGTGATTCAAGAAGATAATTTTTAAATTTCTATTTTTCTGATCTTTATGATTGTGTTCCTGCTAGCTACACAGTAGAGAGACTGATAATCAAACCTGAGGTCTTGTTACTATGCCTTTACATTGTAATTAGCCAACTAAAAGCAGAGATTCTGCAGCTGTGACTCAAACTGCCGTCCTTGAGGTAACTGGTCCTGGGGAAGTGATGGGATGCAGAATTTACACAGGTGATCCTTTCAATGTCATCGAGTACTTATCTACATGCCACACACTGTGCTAAGTGCTTCCCACACAGTATCTTCTCCCGCCTCACTACCACCCTCTGACAGAGGGAGTATCCCCACCTCCAGTCTTAGAGGACAAAAAGGAAGGTCAGTAAGGAGGCCAAGGAAGCGCACCTCCTCAGATGGGGAGGAGTAGCCCTTGGCCCAGGTATGTACTGATGGAGTGTCATTTGCCTCTCCTCAGATTGCTTCTCGGAGGAGTGTCGCTCTTTGATCCAGGAGCAAGCTGCAGCCCTGGGCTTGGCCATGTTTGCTCTGCTGGTGCGGCGCTGCACCTCCTTACTTAAGGAGTCTGCCAAAGGTAAGCAGGAGGGGCCCCCTAACTGGTGGGCCTTCCAGCCGCTTGGCCCTTCCAGACAAGCCTCAGAATGCCATGCTGCATTCTCAGTGTCTTCTCCCTCTACTTTCCATTCTTCCTTTTCCCAACATGCCCTTCTTCCTTTTGCCCATCTACCTAGTCCCATCTCCTTTTGCGGTCTGATTACCTCTAAGGCCCTCTTTCCTCCCTGCAGAACTATTCCCTCTCTTTTCTCCTTGTCCTAATTGTCCTAATAAAGTTCACTATAACCAAAAAAAAAGTTTTTTTCTGCTCTAGGATTCAATCCAGGATGACACCTTGCTTTTAGATGTTATGTCTCTTTAGACTCCTTCAATCTGGAATGTTTCTCAGTCTTTCTTTGTCCTTCATGACCTTGACATTTTTGAAGAGTACAAGCCATTTATTTTGTAGAATGTCCCACAATTTGGGTTTCTCTTTTCTTTCCTCATGATTAAATTCAGGTTATGCAGTTTTGGCAGGAACTCTGGTGCCATCTCAGTACTGTGCTGAAGGAAAGCTGAATGGGTGGGCTAGAGGCCAGAGTAGAGACTGCAGCCAGGCACAGGTGAAGAAGCAGCCATCTCCAGGGGGCAAACCCAGTACACTGGTTCTCTCTTTGTCCTGCTTTTCAGAATCCTGTTAGGTGCTGGCACTTGTCCTTGCTTCTGGGCCCAGCTTTCCTGTGGACTTGGTCTCCCTTCCCTAAGAGTTGGCTGCTATCCCAGCGCCCCAAGCCTCACTTGGGGGCCACAGCCCAGTTCTCACCCTTTTCCTCTGCAGCTCAGCAGTCCTCTCCTGAGGAACAGGACGACCAAGATGACATCAAGGTGTCTTCCTTCGTCCCGGACCTAAAGGAACTGCTCCCTAGTGTGAAGGTCTGGTCAGACTGGATGCTCGGGTACCCAGATACCTGGAATCCTCCACCCACATCCCTGGATCTGCCCTCGCAGTGAGTCACCTGCCCATTCCTTCGGCACTGCTGGCCTTGGCCCACCTGTGTTCCCACAGCTCCCCGCCTCGTCCTGTTTTGGGCTTCCTCCCTCCCACAGCCCTCTTGTTTCTGTGTTCCCTCTTCATTTGTACTTTGGTTTTTCCTCTCTTGAGGAACACCTTTCTTGTCCTCTGATGCTTTAGGCTATTTTTGCCTGTTCTCCAGTCCTCTTCCTCCTCCTCCTCCTCCTCTCCCCCTCTGTGTTCTCCCCTCTGCAGCTTGCCCTCTCTGTTCTGCTCTTCGTCCTTGCTCTTGCCCTGTCATTCTCACTCCATGTTGTTCAGACTGACCATCTCTGCGGCTGCCTTTAGAGTCTGCTGTGTGTCCATGTGTGCATGAAAGACTTTGTCTCTGTCTCTTCTCTCCCTGGTAGTTTTTCTCCATGTGTCTTTCAGACTGTCTCACTGCTGCTTGTGCTGTCTTCCTCTCTGCCTCTTTGCCTCCTTTCACGGCACAGTAGTGTGTAGGGAGGGTGAGTGCATGCACACCTCTCCTCCATTCCATCATTCCTTGTCTCCTCACCATACCTCCGCGTCTGGCCCCAGTCTCTGTGTGCCAGTGTGGGGTCTCTCAGAGCATTTGTTGGGGTGGGGTGTGTTGGTCTGGGAGTATATGCATCTGCCTGGGTGTGTCTATGTAGATGTTTGTGTGTTTTCTTTCTCTTAAAAAATTGTGGTAAAATATATAAAACAAAATTTGCCATCCTAATCATTTTTAAGTTTACAGTTCAGTGGCATAAATTACACAATGTTGTGCAACCATGTATAGCTGTTTTTTTATCTGTATCTTTGTCTGTATCTGGGTTATATCTGACTCTGTGACTGTCTGGGTCCATTTGTGTATGTGTTTTTGTGAATCCGTGTGTGTCTTAATGTTTCTGTGTCTTAGTGTGAAGATCTGTTTGTGTCTGCCTCTGGGGGTTTGTCTATGTACGTGTCTTTCAGTGTGCCTGTCCATGCTTGTCTGTATGTGTGTCCATGTGTGTTCATCTGTGGCCACATGTGTTATGCATATGTGTTCATGTGATAAGTTCATATCTGTGTCTGTGTCCGTTGTATCTGTGTCTCTGTGTATCCTTGGGTATGTGTGTCTCTATGCTAGGTTCACATACTCCCATGGGGGTCTGTTTCAATGTGTGTTGTGTTTCCATGTCTCTGTCTATATCTATGTCTGTCTGTGTGTGATTCTGGGTTCATGTCAGTCTATCTGCTTTGGTCTCATCCATGTCTATGATTGTGTCCTGTGAGAGTGTGTTTGTACATGTTTCTGAATGTCTGTGTCCACGTGCATGTTTCTCTGTAACTATGCCTGTGTATGTCAGTTTGCTTGTGTCTGCCTGCCTGCCTCTGTTGTCTTCCTCTGGGGGTGTGTGTGTGTGGGGGGGGGGGTGTTGGTGTTGGGGTGTGTGTGGGGGGGGGGGTGTCGGGGTCAGCAAACTATAGCCCACAAGCTAAGAATGGTTTACATTTTTTAATGGTTGAAAAAAAATCAAAAGAATACTATTTCATGACTCATGAAAATTATATGAAAGTCAGATTTCAGTGTCCATAAAGTTGCACTGGAACACAGCCACGCTTATTTGTTTACACTCTGTCTATGGCTGTTTTCACACTCCACCAGCAGAGTCAAGTAATTGCCACAGAAACTGTATGGCTCACAAAGCCTAGAATATTTACTATCGAGCCCATTACAGGAAAAGCTTGCTGACCTGATCTCTATCCACGTTCTCCTGTGTCCCATTCTTCTGTGTGTTAGTGTCACTGTCTGTGTGTGTCCATGTTTGCACAATAGTGTCTTCATGTATATGCATGTAGGCTCTATCTCTGTTCACTTCTGTTGACTGTCCCTCGCTCTCCTTCCTGTTCCCTTTCTCCCCCTTTCTTCTTATCTCTACCTCTTTCTCCACGTCTCTGCCTTTCTCTCTCTTCACCCTGCCACTTTTCCTTTCCCTCTCCCTGTCCCAGCCTCTCCCTCCCCATTCCCATTCTCCACAGGTGGTCTCTGGCAGGTGTTGGATACTTAAATCTCCTTCAGGCTCTGTGTTGTGTGTATATGTGTGTTTCAGAACAAGCATTCATACCCAGTACCTCACCATTCACCTCCAATGCTCTTCTCTGGTGGAGGGGAGAATACTGGAGGATAGGCCTTGGCTGTTGCTGAGGGCACTTCTGGGGAATGGGGTGGGGGGCTTCTCTGGGTAGAGGGCCAGCCATGTGAGGCAGACACACACAGACCTTCACACAGGGGTGACCCACAAAAGGAAGGCTACAACAGTGATTTCTGGCCAGCAGTTATTGATCTTTCTATGTGGACTGTGTAGTCTCACTTCCCCCACTTTGCTTCCAATTTTTTCCTTGTTCCTCACTTCAAGATGCTCTCCTGGACTGTTAATCCCACTCTCTCTATGCCTTCCCCAGCTCTAGTTCTGTAACTATGTGAATGATGCTCACAGCATCAGACGCTTCTCTGCATCCTTCCTGTGAACCCTCCTAGGTTTCTAAAATGCACTCCAGGCTCAGGCCTGACGAGCCAGGTTAGAGCCCTGAGCTCGGCAGCTGGGGTCACACAAAAGAACTGATAGACCTGCTAGCGAGGGGACAGCTGTTTCCCAGCAGTGATCCCCAAAGAGTTAACATGTACAGCCTCAAGCTTTTCAGGCTGTTAGTCTATAATGCAGTTTGCAATTTTGGAAAGAAAATGCCAAGAAAGAACTCAGCTCTCCATGTATCTAAGCTACTGCTTCTGGGCGTGCAGAGGGGTCACTTAATGTTCCTTCCTTCCTCTCGTGGTTGGGGAGTGTGGGCTTTCTTTGGGTCACTTCACCTCACAACCACAGGTCTCTGAGATATGATCCACCCAGCCCCTGTTCACTAGTGTCCTGGGCTATCAGGTCTGTTAACTCTCTTCTGCAGTATGTCTCCATTCCTCCTCCCTTTCTTGCTCCCTTTGGCTTTTGTTTGGCTGAGGAAATGGAAAGCTCACACAGGAAGTGCTGGGCCTCATTTGCTTGAGGTGCTGAGTCTGTTTTCTCTTTGGATGCTGCAGCAAATGGCCCGTTGCCGGCTCTGCGAGCTGCTGCCCATCTTTGGGCAAGGGCTCAATCTGCAGCCGGGCACGTGGTCCAAGCTGCAGCCATCTCCAGCTGGGCTTCACATCCTGGGCTACAGAGAAGCAGAGGGGGTTGGGACACTTGAATCATATTCGCTTAGTCTTTTCAGACTTTTCTTCACAGGAAGAACAAATTGACCAAATAATACATTGAATCTAATTGCCCAGTAAGTAAGTGCCTGTAGCTGTGGATACCACATATTCTCTTGTGAAACCAGTCTGGGCCAGAGAAGCTGGTGTGATAGAGAATAAAGTCACCTTCTGCAGTGTCTCTCTCTGCAATCAGAATCAGGAGCTTATTGTCTCTGGAATACAATTTTAAGCATAAAGGAGAGGTTTTGTTATCCTGGGACCTGGCCTAAAGGCATGGTTAATTAAGGACTGGTGCTACTACTGTTCAGCAGAGCAACCTGGCCTGACTACCACTGAGGGTAGTCCCACTTCATAGCCTTCAGGTCCGAGCATGGGAAAAGTGGAGTAAGAATTTTGCCTCCCTCCTTTCAAGTTTCTCATATAGTTCCCTAATACTCACTGAGTAAATACCATGGTTGAGAGATTGGCAAGCTATGGTGGTTCTGTGGGTTTCAAACTTGAATCTTATGCCCACTGATCATTCATTCTGTGGAGCCTGCTCTTTTAATTCAGGCCTTAGGGAATTAACACACCCTACATGGTTCTGTAGATGTCAGGGCTGTAACCTCCCTGACATTTGTAAGGTCTTTGTTGCTGATCTTCATTTTGGAAGGTTTAGGAATACTCTCAAGGGAGTAGGAAGGAAATGGCTTCCACTTAACACCTCTCCTTTACATGCTTTCATTGGTCTTTGCATTTGTTCTTTGCAAAGACAAATTCCCCTGATCCTAAGATAAGGTGACTAGGTAGCCTATATTTCCATTTGCTTTTCCTCCAGAAGCCCCACTCCCAGATGCTCCCTCTGACATGTTGGATCCTTATTTCATCTCACTTCCTTCATTCTTTCCCTGTCTTTCATCTGTTACCCTCATTCCTTGTACAGTTAGTGCATCATTGCACAGCATCCTCCACTTTCCTAGGGGAATTCCAAAACTCATCGTTAGTCTCCTTGGCTCTCTCCTCTTTGCCCATGTTCTTCTTTCTGGTGAAATCTGCTTTTCCTGGGCAATAGCAAGGCACATATGGAACACCTAGGATGATGATGGCAGAAAACATCATTGGTACTGGAGAGTGATAAGGGCAGGATCACAGGGCTATTGTGCTTTCCCCCACAGTGGCGCTTGGTAGGTCTGTGTGCTGGAGTCAGCATGTAAGGAGCTTGTACCTGTTTGTACCCATTTGTACCTGTTAGGAGTTGTAATAGGATGGCTTCATATCCCAGGAGACTTTTGGTACAGAGGATTATAGCAGGGTCTGGAAAGTGGCCTTGGGCCATTGTAAAAGAGTGTGGAGTATTTACAACAGACCGCAGTGTTTGGAGGGGCCATCTACCAGCAGTTTCTGCTCCCTTCCACACGAGGCCTCTTGCGAGAAGGGAGAGGCAGCTGCTCCCCACTTGACCAAGTGAGCATGAAGAAAGTTGTGAATGTCAGGTGAAAGGAGCAGAGAACAGGCCTCCATGAGCCTGAGCATAGTGACCTCTTGCATCCTAGGACCTTTGGCAAGGCTAGGGCAGTGGGACAACCTAACTCATTTCACAGTCTCTGTTGAAGCCAAATCTTCTCTCATCTTGATCTCTAGTTCTCAGTAAGTGAAAGAGTCAGGGGACTTTGAGAACATCCAAACCTAGCCCAGCTGTGGCAGTTGGTTTATTGCTTTCAGCTGGTACTTGAACCCAGGTCCTGGTCTTGGAGGCTTTCCCAGGTTTAATCCCCAGAGCTTTCTCTGCAGCTGTATGACACTGCACTGACCCCGAATGAGGATAGGAAAATAGAATCAGTGCCAAGCCAGAGTCTCTTTTTCATTTGGAGTCTGGCTGTCTGCCCATGACCAGGGTTACATAATGGGAAACATAGCTGGGGCTCTGGAGAGCCCGCGTTTCACCAGGCTGCCCAGACCTTCGCATTCTGATGCTATATATCTTCCTAATTGTAGTTTGGATGCATTTATCACACTGTTGGATTGGAGTTACTGTTAAAAAAAAAAAAAAAAAAAAAAAAAACTCTAGAAATTCCTGGACTTGCTGCCTTTTCCATGCCTTGTCTTATATATAGTATACAGAGCATGCTGGAAAAGCTTCATAGGGAGCCCTCTGAGGTTCTATCACATAGGCAGAAATAGGAATATGTAGAGAGTATGCAGTAGGCTGATCTCCTCAGGGAGCCTACATGTGTTGACCCTGTAGACGAGATAGAAATTCTTGAGTTAAAAATCAGCTAGTTCACTCACCATCATAGAGTAGCTCTGAAATAAGAAGTAATCCCAAGTCTAATCAGCACCCCTTCAAGGACGCTTAATACGTCTTCCCAAAAGGGCATTTTAAGAGGTCACTAAGTAATAGTCCATCAGCACTTCCCTGAAGGAAGTGGTGGTGACTGTGGGAAGCCCCTTTGCTACCCTGGCTCCCCACCCAGTCTCCCTGGCTCCGGGTTGGGGCGTCAGCACTACAGCCTGGCACCAGGGGGTTCCTCTTCCTCCGAGTGCTGAGTGTGGGCCACACGTGATCTCTCCCACGGCAGGAGCCTCTATCCCCTCCCTACTCCTCCCACAGGACTCCTTGTGAAAGGAAGGGGTGTTGGCCTAAGGCTCCAGTCTGACCCCAGCAGGGTACAGCAACTGACCCTAGGGAGACTACTTTCCAGCTCTAGGCCGAGGTTATTTGGGTCCAGTGTGTGCTAAACTGAGAAGACGTGTTGGAGTGGTTACAGCTAAAAGTTTAGAGAGGCAGGAACCGTGAGAATCCGCACCAGGGAGGCTGCTGAGGGCTCCAATCGTGCAGTGGAGATGTCGCGATCCCCTAGGGGCTGCTCTTTCCCAAACAGACAGTGCTGATGGGTTTAACACACCATAGTGATGTGACAGGGGCTATTCATATGACTGTAGCTTGGGAGAACTGAAATCAAATAAGGCATTGACCTAGATAGCATGGTGGTGGGGGGGACCACGATAGAAGTGCTCTAGTACTTGAGAAATCCTAGGATGATGTTACTGTGATCTGTTGTTGTCCATAGAGCTCCAGCTGCACTGCTTAGAACATGGAGAAGTTTATGTTCTTGCAGTAATGTAGGATGACTGAGCTTCAGAATTTGATTTCCCCTACTGGGCAGAATACGTTTAGAGTTGGGTACCCTCCCAGAGGCCCAAGTTGACTTGTTTGTATAAACTGGAAAAGTAGAAGGGATCATCTTCAACTGAGTCTTGTATGCTTTAGTGTTCACCCAATAAACTTCTCTTATTTTGGGAGGCTGGTATCTTGCAGCCCATGTTTAAACTCTTAGAATAGTGATCTCTGACACCGTTGTCTTTTTTTGTATCATGGTGGCATCTAGAAGACATGCTGTTTGTAGATCCTATATCTCAAGAGAGGAAGATGCATAGATTTCTCCCCATCTCCATCCTATCCCGTGGCCTATTGAAGTACCTAGCAGTGAGGTACCAGAAGCAGACCCTCAGCCCATTGCAAACAGGGTTGGCATGACATTTTGGTTTCCCAAGGGACTTGCTAAGCCATCTTAGTCCCAGATATTCTTTTTACTCTACCATGCTTGTTGGATTCCTGTTTATTTCTGCTGTTAGCTGGTCACCTCCTGCAGTTTCCTCCAGTTGGGTGAGAAGTCCTCCAGGGCAACAGTGATCTTATGTTGGCCACTGGAACCCTATGTGGAGAGTTGTGGACCTAGGATATGATGGCCTATACGGAAACAAGTTCTGAAAGGCAGATATTGCATATCTTAAGAGTGTTTCTCCTATTACGGCCTCTTGTCTTTTCCCTTTGCATCTGTAGCCCATGGATTTTCTCTTTTTCAGCTTCCTTGTGCCTACTTTCTGTGCCATCTTGGCTGTAGTTCCAGATCTCCTCACCCCAGGGACCAAAAGACCCAACTCATTTCCCATCTGTATTACTTCCCTGATCTTCCATAGCTCTGAAACACAATGCAGGGCTTCTTCTCACTCAACTCTTTCCGGGTTTGTTCTGCAGCTGTGGAGTTTGAATGTTAGTGTTTAAACAAGCTGGTATTACACAGGAAATGGCCACCTCCACAGGCCCCTGCAGGCTTGTAACATGGGGTCATTGTACTTGATATTAATCACCAGTCAGCCTATTCCCCCAGTAAAAATATGAAGGGGTATGTGAGTGCTTAGTCCTCCGCTGACTTGCCAGAAAGATGGACTAAGCCCTGGTCAGGCCCTAGCACCCCTACTCTTTCTAAACTGTCTCCCTCCCTCAGTTTCTGCCCCAGGTGAAGCTTTCAGAAAAGTCCTACCTGACCCCTTCCATATAAAGCTGGCAGATCTGCCTTCCTTTCTGAGTTTTAGGCAAGGAGGTAGATTGTTGTCATATAATATGCCTCACATATCTCACACCTTAAACTTTCAGAACATGTTGTAGTTGGGTAACATCTCCTATGAGAAAACTCCAAAATTTTAGAAACACATAAAAACCACTGGCCCACCTGAGAGCAGGGCTCCTTCTCAGTTCCCTAGACTAAAGCTGCTTTTCTAATGCTATTTACAGAATGAACTCCAGCCTGAAGGGTTAATCTAATTCCCCAAGTCAATATCCCCCAAACAAGCAGCTAAGAGTGTGTGTTGGTTCATTTCTGTGAAATGTGTTTCCCCAGTCACCTGGGCTGGCCTGGGCTGCATTGTATCGGTCAGCAGCTGCACCGCACTCAAACTGACAGCTACATTAAACCTTGGAATTCTGTGGCAATAAAAAGTAAATTAACTCTTATTTTTTTCCTTTCCTGGTGGAGTAAGTGAATGCATGTCTGTAGGGAAGTGAGTGAGCCTTGTTCTGAGTGCATATCTCTAACTAGTCACTGATGGTCTGTCCCAAGCTAGAATCTGGTGTTCAGATTCTAGCCAGGGGTCTGCTTTCCTGGTGTGTGGCGTGTTCTGTGGGGTTGGGCCAATGGGTCACACTGCAACTGCTGATCCCTGCTCACTAATCACATCATAGCCGCTAAGAGACTCCTTTGCCTCCATTCTGGGAGCTATAAATGGACTCATTGGACACAGTTTCATATTCTCTGGCTGCTCTGTGTCTGCTTGGTAAAGAGTGTACCCTAACTTTAGTGGGATTTTGTGGGCTCTGGGAGGTTCCCAAAAATATAAGTTGAACCAGAACAAGCCAGAAGGATTTGTCTGAGCCACAGCGCTCTAGAAGGTCCATTTAGAATCTGAGGTGGTTTGAGATTATCTAAAAAACCTTTTGGGAAGTCATTTTCCATGCATTTCCAGAATACTGGGAGCTGTTTAAAGCTTTTTATAGCCTCCCACAATATGACTTTGGGGTCCTCAGCCCAGGCCAACCTTGAATCCTTAGGGTCCAAGGGCTGCTGTGGGGTGAAGGTTAGAAGGTCCTCCTAGTTAGGATAATGAATTAAAGCAGGAAAAAGCTAAGCTTGTCCCCTTCTACTCAGGAAACCCTGTGTTCACCCACGAAACTGACCTCCTAACCCAAAGGCCTGATTGGGGTAAGCTAAGGTGTTGTTGCCCAAGTTCCAGGAATTACCTCAGCCTCTCGCAAACATCTTAACTTTTCTGTTCAGGCATCTCACCTAGTTTTTCAAAGCTCCTCTTCCTCTTAGTATTAGTTTTCTGGCACTCCCCACTACCCCACCCCTGTAGAGAGTCACTGTATGGCCCATGGGTGCCTAGGTAGTTGTGTTTGTGTCTGTGGTGTTCAGTGAGAGGAGATGACTGATGATCTGGAATGTGAACTGAGCTTGGGCAATTCCATCCAGATACCAGAAGAAAGCAGCTACTCAGAATCAGTTCAAATACAAGACCGGTCTGAATTGACCAGGGCAGAAATGACCTTTCATTAAAGCATTTTGTGTATTCTCTTGGTTCTGCTTAGTCTAGCTTGGCCCTTGGACCACGTTTATTTATATTTCTGAGTTGGGAACTTAGGGTACTTTCTATGCCTTTTGGCACTAGCTGCTGTCTTTCAAATCAACATTGGGATAGGAACTCTCGTGCACCTTATTTTTGTAGTGAGTCTTAAGGTTTTGGCACAAGGTGGGTGGTAATAGGCAAAAAGCAGATGTGGGCAGGGGTCCCTAGTGGTGGCCAGCAGTCTCTGGGAGGAGTCCGTTTTGGTTTATCTGAGCCTTTGGGGACAGGAGAGCATGGTAATGAGAACCACATGGTACCACATATTTCTTCGACTTGGATCCAAGATGGTAGGGGTGGGAGGATGAGAGCGGGATATGGGGCCTCCCACTGTGGCAGCCGTCGGTAATTTTCTGCTGCCTTTTTCTGGCTGGGGCCGCTGCTGCCCACACCCTTCCCCCCAACTCCCCAACTATGTCCTACAGCAGCCTTGACCTGCACAGCACCAACCAGGGCCCCCAAGCCAAGAATTCAGCTGGGAGACTTTTCACCTTCTTCCTTCTCACTGTCGTCTTTCCTGTTTATTTTCCAAATTGCTGCTCTGCAGCCGAGCAATGCCTGTTGGCCAAAGCTCACCAGTGCTGTGGGATCAGACTCAGGCAGTGGGCTCAAGTGGCCAGCAGGGCACCGGGGGAGGAAGCAGGGAACTGGAAGAACCTCCCTGTGTGTCTCCCATGGGCAGCGCTAACCTCGGAGGCGGCCCTGAGCAGCCCTATCACATCCGGTGCTTGTCTCTGCAGCCGGGACCGGAGGATAAACTATCAGAGCTGTGGGGCAGTGCATCATTCCTCTTATTATTTTCTTCTCTGCAGATGGGGTCGTGGAAAGTTCAGTTCCTTTTAACCCTCGAAGTTCTGTTTATTCTACAGCTGGTAGCTTGAATGCCGCGTTTCCCATTACATCACAAAGGGGCTCAGGCAGATCTCAGCACAGAAACGTGTTGCAACTGTTTATTTTTTTCCATATTTAAAACATTTCTGACAGCCAAACCCGGCTGAGCCAAAAGATGGAGCTTTGTGAATGAGTCTGGTTGTCAATGTCTGTGCAGAGAGAGGCTTTAGAAAACTCTTGTCCCTCCGGTGATTCTTCCCAAACATGTTCTTTTTCCTGGGCAGAGCCTGTGAAGCGAGTTACTTCTACAGTACACGTGTGTTGATTATGTGCTGTTGGGTGATTAATGGGGCTGTGTTCTGCCTGGTTCCCAGGACACTCTTGAAAATAAGATGTTTCATTTCATTGCCTTTTCCTAGTGCAGTGATTACAGTAAATAAACCAGTGCAGCCTCCTTCCACCTGGAGCCAGTCAGGGAGTTCACATACCTCTTCTCCACTTTCTCCTCCAGCATCACTTTCAGTGGCATGTCCCTTGAATGCCCTCTTTTCTGCCATCTTCCAAAGGTTCCTAGTCTCCAGGATAAACAAATTGCTTTAGTCTGAGGCTCCTCCCTAGCAGGTAGGGCTCATGCACAATAACTCGCCTGGGGGGATTCCAGGATGATTCTTGTAGCTCTCTTTGCTTATTGCCTCTTACCACTCCACCTCTTTAACCTAATTGGGAAGCTTTTCTTTGTAATGCTCCTATGCATCTCACTCCTTTTGGAGTAAAACTTAGCATCCATGGGGTACTGCCTGTTGCAGACTTCCTGGTTAGGTGCTCCGCTGAAAAGAAAGCCAGGTTTCTAGACTTGGCAGACCCTGTATCTGACTATAATTTGAGGTATTTCTGAGCAGGCAAAAAGAAAACAAAAATTTTTTTTTGGATTCTTAGCACCCACCAAAGCAGGAATCTGAACCATAGTAGGCTTTAGACAAGTGAGAGTGACAAAGAAATGAACCTTCTTTTTATAATTTTACTCTGGAATTTCAAGTAGGGAGAGCCAGACTTTACAGTTTCAGGGTTTCTTCTCAGGTTCAACCAGGACCTGGTGATATGCAGTTAGGATGACCAACCATCATGGTTTGCCCAGGACTTGGGGGTTTCTGGGGATGTGAGACTTTCAGTGTTAAAACTGGGACAGTCCCAGGCAAACCACAGTGATTGGTCACCCTGTATCTAACCTGCAAGTAAGAGAAAGGAGAGGGTATGGGATGGCCGAGACACTTATACTGGTTCATCTGCTGAAACGCATGAGAAGCTTTACCTTCCTGGAGGGATCTTGGCAGGCCAGGAATGAGGGTTTTTTTAGGTCTGTGTTTGGTTATTTGTTTGTTTTCCTACTTGTACACAGAGAAGAGATTTCTAGAACATTGTAGGGATTAAAAACATGACTCTTTCTGCAGTGTGACTAGATCCTTCACGGCTATGGCTGGAGGAGGGGAAGCTGGTGTTCAGGGGCTGTCTGTGTGGCACATACTTGATTGGACAGGAGTGGGGGAATTCTGGGAGCTGCCTCAGGCACTGGATGTCTAGAGTGTTTGAGTAAGTGTCTCAGGCACACTGTCTGGAAAGGTGACAGGATCTGCATTAAGCAGCAGATTCTCTAAATTCTTTTTCCTGTCTGGTTAAGATTAAAAATTCTCCTTGATCAATTTCCACTTTGCATAGATGGACACACATACACCAGATTGCTGCCATGAGCACAGTTTTGTATCCTAGCATTTTTGGTATAATTTCCGGGCAGATGCCAACCTAGATAGCATTTGATGCAAGCACCTCCCTGCTCACAAGTGCTAAGAATACTTTTACTGGTCCCTCTTTAGAGCTGTTCTTCTTTTCTTACCTATTTCTCACAGGGTTGCTGTGGATGTGTGGTCGACGCTAGCTGATTTCTGTAACATACTAACTGCGGTGAATCAGTCTGAGGTGCCACTGTACAAGGACCCGGATGATGACCTCACCCTTCTTACCCTGGAAGAGGATCGGCTTCTCTCGGGCTTTGTCCCCTTGCTGGCTGCTCCACAGGACCCCTGCTACGTGGAGAAAACCTCGGATAAGGTCAGCCCCAGGCCAAACATCCCTCACCATTCACCCCTCCTCTTAATTCTCCAGACTTTTTTATTCTTGGGAAGTTTTCTGTGCAAACGGAACATGATTAAGTCATTGAGAAGGGTGTTAAGGGAAAATATCGACCTTTTAGCTGCTGACATCCAGCTCTGTGTCCTGAAAAAAAAAGCCCTCTCAACTTCCTTTGGTGTGTGTGTGTGTGCTCGCTGGCATGTTGTATATACGATCATTTCCTCACTTGTTTAAATAGTGCAGCTTGTGTTGGCAGTGCTCTCACTCAGCTCCAAATGGTTTGCATCATGCTTAAAGCACCCTCCTTCCTCCCCCCCTTCCTTCTTCCCCCCAGCCACAAAACTCTGCACTAGGAAAACAGCCAGGGCTTTTTCCCTTCTCTAAGGAGGAGAGTGATAAATAGGTGACGAGAGAGAAGCAGACACCATGTGTTAACTTACAAAAAAAGCTTTTAGGAATATGAAGCATTCCCCGCTGCCTGGTTCCTATTTTCCTTCCTCTAAGGACTGTGTTTTAACGTGAGCTTTTTTCTTGTCTGTCTGTTTATAGAAAACAAAGCCCATTCCCTGTTATGCCGGTGGGGACTGTGGAGCTCCTAGTCTCTGCTCAGCAGTTGGGTCTTCAGCCAGGTGGAGAGTAGGGCAATCTGGTCTGCTTCACGTTTCCCACATAGCCGTTACTAGGCTGGAGAAGTAGCAACCACAGACCTTGGGAGTAGAGTTTCCTGTGCTGGGGCAGAGGTACCCGGTGACTGACTTCTCTGTAGAATCACTAGTATCATATCCCTTGGGGGAGAGGTCTTTGGAGAGGAGTCCACAAATGGCTTCTCAGGAGGAAATCTTTCAACCTAGATGAAATATATACTATGGACATAGGTAGATGTTTTTTAAAAAGTCAGTAAAAACTAAATTCTAAATATGAATTGCAAATATGAGAGATTTTTATATCAAAGATAAAATTTTTAAAACTTATTCTCAGTATGAAAGAGTATTTGTTCATTGTAGAAAATTTGGAAAACACAGACAAATAGAAAGAAGAAAAATATGTCCCTCAGAGATAACATCACTGTTATTTTGCTAATCATATATTAGTATAATTTTTAACTTCTATTATGCACACATACTTTTTAAAAAACAAAAGTGTGGGTCTTATTATACATACTATTTCTAATCTTTTTTAGCTTAATATTTTTAATGTATTCTAATATGGAATCATTTTTTTTTTGACCGGTAAGGGTATCGCAACCCTCAGCACAGTGTCATCTACACCACACTCAGCCAGTGAGCGCACCGGCCATCCCTACATAGGATCCGAACCCGCGGCCTCGTCGCTACCAGCGCCGCACTCTCCTGAGTGAGCCACTGGGCCGGCCCATATGGAATCATTTTTGATGATGTATTGATATTCTTTTATATGCCAAGATTTCTTTAACCAATCTTTGCTTTATCGAACCAAAGGAATGTTCTCAATTTTTTTCTCTGTTATAAAGTATATACTGTTTGGGATAGAGTGAGGCCTACTTCTCTTGTATATGCCCCCTCCCCCATCAACTCCCTCCCTGAGCTGGGCAGCTGAAGGGAAGCAGGGTACAGTCTCCCTCTACTGAGCCCCTGTATATAGCCTGGAGTGTGTGACCTTCAGTTTTTCACTTGTACTTTATGCAAAATGGCTCTTGTGAGGGCTGCAAGCTGGAGGGTAGTGTGGAGGCACCTGTGTAGTAGGGGGAGTTCATGTACCCCTTTTTCCCCCAGAGGGGCTGGACTCAGGTTAGTTTGGGGGTGGGAACTCCTGTACTTTGTCACAGGCATGGGGGAGGGGTCCTCTCCCATCCCCCTCTGCCCTCCTAACTTGGGTTGTACTACTTTCTAAGATGATGATTCCCCCTACCCTTGCCTCCATGCCGAGAACAAAACATGTTGATCATGTACAATATTTCTTACTGTACTGAGAAGCCTCAATGATCAAGATTAAAGCTGTTTAATATACACACACATACACAGACAGACAAACTATAAACTGTGAACCAATGCCTTATAGCAAGATTCGAATACATAGTCCCACTGTTTAAATTTCTGTAAGTAAAGGTTCTAGACATTGGCATATCAAAAACCCATACTTTTTGGATGCATTTAATGGCTACTGGACCTTGGGAATGAGAGAACCTCTCTTTCCCAAGAAGAATACTCATTTTATGCCTTTCCAACAAAAACTTGGAGTAAAATTCTGCTTTTCTAGTCTCAGAAAGGGATAATAATGGGGGTTTGTATAATGTGAGCCTGAAGACAACTAACAAGTTGTTTATACTTTGTGAAAGATGTTGAGTTAGAAAGAAATTGGACAACTGTGTTAGTCCATCTCTGTTGCTTATAACAAAATACTTGAAACTGGGTAATTTGTAAAGAAACAATATTTATTGCTTACATTTCAGAGGCTGGTAAGTCCAAAGTCCAAGGAACACATCTGGTGAGGGCCTCTTCCTGGTGGTGACTCTGTAGCGATGCTGAGTATCACATGGTGAAATGGCTGAGGAAGAGAGAGAGCTAAGCTTCTCACTCCTTCTGCTTATAAAGCCATCATAACCATACCCATGACCACCATTAAACCATCAATGGATTAATCCATTCACTAGGGCATGGTCCTCACAATCTAATCATCTCTTAAAGGTCCCACGTTTCAATTACCATAACAGGATTTCCCATCCTCTTAACACTGTCTCAGTGGGGATTAAGTTTCAGTGAGTTTTGGGGGGACATTCAATCCACAGCGATAAGCATGGCTTGGTCCAAAGGATCTTACTATTCTTCTTTTGTGATCCCAAGGTGGTCTTGTTTCGAGAGGGTGCGTTTGGGAGGTGTCTGTTGATTTAGCCGTGTTTTAGTACAGGACAAGGGAGGAGTCCTAACCAGCCTCAGACTTGCCAAACCCCATCTTCATTAATGTCAGATACCAAGTATGTGAATGTGATCTGGATAGAGAGAAACACAGAGCCACCAACTCAACCCTAAGCCTGTGGTAGTGATTTACAGGCTACCTAGGAGACAGTGGAAGTTCACGGAGACTAAGATAGGCCTCCACTTCAAGGACTGTAAAATAGGTATGTTGAACATAACATCTCCAAATCTAAACTGCTAAATCCTGCCCCCGCCTCCCCAAACCTGGTCTTCCTTCATTCTTTCCCATCTGAGTAAATGGCAGCTTTGATTTTTAGGTTGCTCATGTCAAAGTTCTTGGGGCTATTCTTGGTCTTCTTTTTTTCTCACACCTCCATATCTAATCCATTAGCAACTCATATCCTCATATTCAGAATACATGCAGATACAACTCTTTCTTACCACTGCACCCTAGTTCCATTTATTAACTGGTTTCTCTGGTTCCTCCCTCATCCTACTCTCCAGTCTGTTTTTTAGCACAGCAGCTAGAATGATCTTCCTTAAAACCTCAGTACATGTTGGTTCTCTTCAAAATCTTTGATGGCTACTGCTGTCACTTAGAGTAAAACCCAAAGTTTTAACAGTGGCCCATAATGCCCTACGTGATCTGACTCCACCGTCACCACCCTAACTCTCTGACTCAGCTCCTACTGCTCTCCTCATACCCAATATGAGGGGTCTTCAAAAAGTTCATGGAAAGGGCCGGCCCGTGGCTCACTCAGGACAGTGCGGTGCTGATAACACTAAGGCCATGGGTTCAGATCCTATATAGGGATGGCCAGTTGGCTCACTGGCTGAGTGTGGTGCTGACCACACCAAGTCAAGGGTTAAGATCCCTTTACCGGTCATCTTTAAAAAAAAAAAAAAAAAAAAAGTTCATGGAAAGATTCATATTATCTTTTAATTCCATTTTTCCGCAAACTTTTTGAAGTTCGTGCTCTAATCACATTGACATACTTGCTGTTCCTCAAGCAGACCAAACACTCATGCCTAAGATCTCTCCAGTTGCTCTTCTCTTAACCTGGAATGCTCTGTCCCCAGAAAGCTGTGTGGCTCTTTCAATCCCTTCTAAATGTCACCTTGTTAGAGAGGTCTTCCCTGGCTACCCCATATTAAGTGTTACCCACCTTCCTTTTCCTTTTACTCTGCTTTATTGTTCTCATTGGCAGGGAAAAATAATTTCTATTGAGTACCTGTCATGTATCAGTTCTTCTATACAGTAATTCATTAAGCCCTCCCAGTAAGCCTGCCATATACTTATTAGTACCTTCATTTTATAAAAGAGGAGAGTGAAGCTCAAAATGATAAACTCATATGGGTCATCTCCGTGGCTGACATAGAATATTAGTATGGATGTGTCAGAGAGAATTTTTAGGATCACTTGACCTTTTAGAAATACGAAAAAGGGGGCCAGCCCATGGCTCACTTGGGAGAGAGTGGTGCTGATAACACCAAGGCCACAGGCTTGGATCCCTATATAGGGATGGCTGGTTAGCTCACTTGGGAGAGTGTGGTTCTGACAACACCAAGTCAAAGGTTAAGATCCCCTTACTGGTCATCTTTTTTTTAAAAAAAAAAAAAAGAAAGAAAGAAATATGAAAAAGGTAGACATTTCCTTCAGCTTCTAGTGTTCATTACTAAGAAATGTAAAATATCTCAGGGACTGGTCAGTAGCAGCCTGATGAGCAGTTTCATTACTGGTCAAGATTAGTCACATATTTAGTTCAATCTTGATTTACTGAACATGTATTGCCCACACAACATGAGAGATCCAGATGTATAAAGCAAATATTGTCCTAGTTTGGGAGATTGTGGCATATATAAAGTTGTGAGTTGCAACATAAGTTGATTTGAGCCTATAAGCAGTGAGGTGCTTTTGCAGTTTTGTTGAGCTCTTAATATACCAATGAAGGCATTGATTTAAGAGCACTGATTTGGCATGAATATAATCATTGTATTTCCAAAGCACATTCTACGGAACTCTAGTTTTGTAGGTTCTTAATTTTTTTTTTTTTTTTTTTAAAGAGTTTAGTGATCATATAAGTAAGGGTAAAGTAGTGTTAAACAGAGCCCATTACTGCAAGACTTCTTGGAGCTTTTAATCTTATAGTGTACATTGCAAGGATAGCCTTTGTAATCTTTCCCAGACTTGCTTCATTCTTCATCTTCTTGATTTACTGAACATCTTACAGTATTAGTATTCTGCCTAAAATCAACAAACCCCAGTAGAAAACCAGGCATAGAATGAGCAATAGGTGAGAAAACAGGTTGGTATTAGAATTATTCAGAAGATAAAAAAAGTACAGATTAGGCTAAAAGCAGTAGGGTGGAGCTGTTTACATTTTGAGAGAAACATCACAGGTATTGAAAACAATTGGAACTTGTAGTGAATTGAATTATGTCCCCCCAAAACTCCCTGAAACTTAAATTGTGTCCCCCGAGTTTTATGTATTAGAAATTTGGCCCGCACTGTGACTGTTAAGAGGATGGGAAATCTATTATGGTAATCAAAAGGTGGACCCTTGAAGAGGTGATTAGATTGTAGGACCATGCCATAGTGAATGGGTTAAAAATGGTGGTCAGGGGTATGGTTCTGAGAACTTAAAAAGGAAAGAAACGACAGTCCCTTTCTCTTACTCTCTTGCTCTATCTGCTCCACCATTTTTACAATGTGACACTCAGCCATCACTGAAGTTACCACCAAAGAAAGCCTTCACCAGGTGTATTTCCTGGACTTTAGATTTCCTAGCCTCAATAAACTAAGCAATAAATTTCATTTTCTTTATAAAATACCCAGTTCTGTGAATTTTGTTATGAGCAACAGGAATGGACTAATACAGAGTCAACCAGGAGAAATAAAGTGATCTTACATTTATTGAGTAGCTGGTAGGCACCTAAATTCAGAGGTTAAGTAGTTCACCCAAGGTAATGTAGCTAATAAGGTAGTATAGGATTAGAAACTTTATTTGTATGACTTCAAAACCTATTTTCTAATGAATGATTTGATGTGTAGGATTTACTTCAGAATAATTTGGGGGCAGGAGGTGGATAGGACTATAAATTTTAAAAGGGCCAAATATTGATCATCGTCGAATATAAATGATAGGTATATTATTGAGTTTTTTATAATATTCTACTTTTGTATGTGTATGAAATTTTCCATTACAAGTTGTTGTTTTGTGGCTGGCCCCATGACCTTGAAGTTTATAATGCTGCACTCTAACCAACTGAGCTATAAGTTTTAAAAAAAGGAATAGCCATTTTGAAAGCAAAGCAAATAAAAGTGTGTCTTTTCTGCCACATTATGCTTCTTAAGTGATGGAGAAAATAATGAAATCATAATAATAGTAAATTTAAACTTTTTCAGTCACTGATTATGTTCCAGGCACTGAGCTAAGCTCCTTATGTGCATTTTCTCATTGAAACTCCAACAATCTTATAGGCAGTTGTGGGGAAGTGATGAGGATGAAGCTGTTTTAGGAGAAAGATGTTGAGTTGAATTCATTTCTGCTTTAATCGATATCCAAAAAGCTTTATTATCATCTTCAGAATATATGCATATGACTGATAGCTATAGATAGTACTATGTAAGGATCTATTTAGTGACAGGCCCTGTCTTTATTTGGGCTCTATTTATTCAGTGGACAGATACCAAAGAATTTATGTTATAAATAGAAGTAAGTGATCCTCATTCTAGCATCCCATGTAGATTATTCTGTGATCTTTGTTTTCTTCCCCATGTTGTCTGACCAAGAATTTCCCAACAAGCTATTCCAGGACCCCTCTTTGGCTTGATTAGGGAATAAGTTGTAAAAGTCACATTATATGGTTATAAGTCTCATATCACATCCCATTTATTTTTATAGTCATCTTTGCTTCATGTCTGAATGTAGGGTCCTGGGACACTTTGTCGTTAATAATCTATGTAGTTGAGGTTTAAATTGTCCAACTTTTGGAACTGCTGGTTTGTTTGTTTAGTTGTTAAATGACATTTTTTGGCCTGTTTGCTACACATATAATTACAAAAAAAGTTTTTATAGAAAATACAAGAAAGCAGACAGCAGAAAATAAAAATGACCTACAAACTTATCACCTAAAGTTAACCAGTGCTACGAGTCTAGTATATGTCTTTCTAGTCTTTTTCCCCCTGTACTTATATGGGTATACTTTTCCTTTCATGAAATTGGGATCATGCAGTATATGCTTTTTTCTTGTTTTATATTTTTATATAGTCTTGTTGAGATTGAGACACACACACACACACACACACACACACACACACACACACACACACACACACACACACACACACACACACACACACACACATATACATATCTTTAGTTTGAGGGGAAGTGTCTATGTTGTTTGGTGATTTGGAAAATATTTATTTTAAGTGCTACCAGGGACTAAGTTTTTGAAAAACATACTTAGTCCTCTAATCTCAAATTATTAACATGAAGAACGAAAAAAAGCTATTGACTATTCCATATTTAAGATGTGGAAATTAGGACTGCTTACAATATGAGTATGTATTTTCTTTTTCACACAATTGCGTTTTCTTTCTAAATTTATAATAATTATTTAGAATTAATTTTATATTAAGTATTTTCAGTGCTCACCATCAGTCTTTTTATTCTATGGCTTTCCCACTCTTAAAACATTGTGTACTTTGATTCATCCCCGTTTTTCATATGCAACAAAGGAATTTTTCTTTCAGTAAAGATGACGTGAATACTTTTTAAAAATTAAGATGACTTTTGTAAAATACATACTCATGCAAAAGAATAAAACAATTAACAGAAAACATAAAGTTAAAAGTCACGCTTCACTCTTTTCTCCAGAGATAACCACTGTTAACAATTTGGTATTTATCTTTTTAGACCACTTGTATGTCCATTGAAATATATTTATACACATATATACATATATGATTGAAGTAGTAGTGAGGGGGCTGGCCAGTTAGCTCAGTTGGTTAGAGCATGGTGCTGATTAACACCAGGGTCCAGGGTTTGATCCCTGTACCAGCCAGCCACCAAAAAAAAAAAAAAAAAAAAGGTAATGTATACATTCTCTTCCTCACTTTGCTCTTTTCATTAAACAGTGTATAGCAAGGACATTCTTTATGTCTACTCTTGGAACACTTATATTTTGAGATTGTTCTTTGTTTTCCCTTGTACATGAATAGCAACTTAGCTTTGGTCAACCTTCCCCCGCTCTCCTCCTTAAAACTAAAGATATTATCTCATTGCATTAATGGTTAGGAAAAATTGGAGAAAAGCCTGAGTTTTCTTATTTTGTAGATAGACGTTTTTGGGGGTTTTTTTGGTCCAGCATGGGTAACTTAAAACTTTTTTTAACTTTGAATTTCAAATCGTATCAGAATTTGTTTAGATGTTGGTTTTGTACTTTAATTTTTCATAGTTCTTATTGAGATTTTTAAATATGTAGATCCAGTTCTATCTTGGGGAGGTGGGGGGCAGCTGCCTTGTATGGGAATCCAAACCCTTGACCTTGGTGTTCTAACACATGCTCTAACCAACTGAGCTAACTGGCCAGCCCTCATCTGATATGTCTTCGATTGCTAATATTCTGTTTGTTCTATTCCTTTTTTCAGTAATTTTTGTTCTCGCAGTAGATTAGATCTCCATTCTCTGTCTTCCACATCTCCTTTTCTGTCACTGTATTTAGTCCGTTTTTGCTTTGTTTCTTCATTCTGGGGGAGCTTTTCAAGTTTGTCTTCTGTGTAATTGATTCAAATTTTTATAGTGTTGATACCACTTTTTATCAAACTTCTAATTCAGTTTTTAAGTCTGCTGTTGTGTTATTTTTTCCCTTACATTATATCCTGTAACGTTTATGTTTTTGCCTGCCTTTTAGCCAGATCGATTTTCATTGTCTTTATTTTATCATAAATTCATCTTTAGCGTACTTCACAGTGTCCATGATTTTTAAAATTTAGTTGAAAGAATATAGCAGATACTACTTTCTTTTTAATTTGGCATTTTCTTCTCCAAAATATGATTTCTTCCTCTGTCTCTTTGTGTGCTATGTTTTCCTTTTTATGTTGCAGATACTTTTCTTAGGTCCCAACTTTGGTTTCTACAATCTGATTCTGGCTATTTACATTTATTTGAAGGCAGAAAGATATTTGTTTCAAACAGATTAGGTAGATTCTCACTGGATACCTTCTTTGTCTATGAATATCAGGGATTTTTTTTTTTTTTTTTTTTTTGGCAGCTGTCTGGTACAGGGATCCAAACACTTGACCTTGGTGTTACAATGCTGTGCTCTAAGCAACTGAGCTAACCTGCCAGCCCTGTCTATAAATATTGGTTAGAATCTTCTTCTCAAGTCTAAAGCCAGGCTTATATTGCCTAGTAATGCAAATATCATTTGTATTACAAAGTCACTACCCTGAAGGGAGTGCACCAGGTAGTTTGCAGTGTCAGTAAATGAATTTATTTTCTGTGTTTTCTGTTCTGTATATGGTGGAACTACTATACCAGAACTAGGTTCCCGTGTCCAGTTTTCTATTTTGTTCAGTCTCTGTTTCACATAAATTATATGGCAATGTCTGACCTTCTTCTTGGAGCTGTGTCCTAATATGTGAAGAAGAAATTCTGCCCTCTGGCTACTTTCTATTTAGTATGGCAGCTTACTTTAAACCTCTCTGAACTGCTGAACCATTGTGAGTAGTACTGATTTGGACCAGTGAAAAAGCTTCCAGATGTTGGTCTACATTTGCCCCATGATCTGTTCTTGACCTTTGTGGTAGGTAGAATAATGTCTCCCCAAAGATGTCCATGTCTTAATTCCCAAAACCTGTTAAGTATATTACGTTACGTGGCAAAAGGACCTTTGCAGATGTCATTACATTAAGGATCTTGAGATGAGGAGATTATCCTGTATTATCTGTTGGGCTCAGTTTAATCACAAGGGTCCTTATAAGGGGCAGGAGTGCCAGTCGTTAAAAGGAAACGTGATGATAGAACCAGAGGTCATGGTTGAGGTGGGGAGGTGGGTGGAATTTGAAGATACTACACTGTCAGCCTTCATGGTGCAGTAAGGGGCCATGAGTCAAGGAATTCAGGTGACCTTTAGATGCTGGAAAAGGCAAGGAAACGTATTCTCCCATATGGCCTCCACGAAGAACACAGCCCTACTGACACCTTTATTTTAGGATTTGTGATCTCCAGAATTTTAAGATAATAAATTGTATTGTTTTAAGCCATTAAATTTGTGGTAACTTGTTACAGCAGCAATAGGAAACTAATACACCTTCCAAATTAGAGAATTTTGCTAGGCTCTTTAATGTTTACTTTTCCTGCTGCTTTATCTTTCTTTTCTTAAAAACCTTTTTTATTATGAGACATACATATGGAAGCACACAAAACAAAAAGACTCATTGCAAAGTAAGCAACCATATAATGACCAAGCAGGTCAAGAATTAGAACAAAACAAGGATAATCAATTACCAGTTCCATTCAGCTTGTGTTGAAGGTCCTAGCCAGTGCAGTAAGACAAGAAAAATAAATAAAAAGTGAAATAAAAAAAAATTTTTTTTAAAAAGACGATTGGAAAGGAAAAGATAAAACTGTCTCTTTTTGCAAATAACAATACATACTTAGAAAATCCAAAAGAAAATAAGGATAAATTATTAAATTAACACGTGAATTTAGCAAAGTTGCAGGATAAACAGTCAATATACAAAAATCAATTCCATATCCACATACTAGCATCAAACAAAGTTTTTTGCTTTTTGGTTTCTTTTTAATTTAGTTTTTTAGTTTTTAAGTTTTAACATTTATTTGTACATATTTTTTGGGTACAGTGTGCATATACTGCACAATGATTCACTTAGGGTAGATAGCATGGTTTTGTACCCTTTAATCCACCACTTCTCCTCCTGGCCTCTGGTAACCATTGTTCTACTTTTATGCTTCTATGAGAATCACTTTTTTTTTTTTTTTTTTTAAGATTTCACATATGAGCGAGATCGTGCAGTATTTGTCTTTCTGTGCTTGACTTACTTTCACTTTAACATGATGGATTCCAGTTCCAGTTCCATCCATATTGCTGCAAATGATAGGGTTTCATTTTTTTTATGTAGGTGAATAGTATTCCATCGTGTATATATACCACAGTTTTTTATCCATTCATCCATTGATGGGCATTTATGTTGATTCCATCTGTTGGCTATTGTTAATAGTGCTGCAGTGAACATGGAAGTGCTGGTGTCTTTTTGATGTATTGATTTCATTTCCTTTGGGTATATACCCAGTAGTGGTATAGCTGAATCATAAGGTAGATCTGTTTAGTTCTCTGAGGAACCTCCATACTGTTTTCCACAGTGGCTGTGCCAATTTACATTCCTACCAGCAACGTGGGAGAGTTCCATTTTCTCCATATCCTGCCCAGCTTTTGCTGTTTTCTGACTTGTTCATAGTAGCCATTCTAGCTGGAATGAGATGATATCTCACTGTGGTTTTAATTTGCATTTCCCTGACGATTAGTGATGTTGAGCTTTTTTTCATATGCCTGTTGTCCATTTGTATGTCTTCTTTTGAGAAATGTGTGTTCAGGTCCTTTGCCCATTTTTTAATTGGGTTATTTGTTTTGTTTTGGGTTTTTTGCTGTTGAATTGTTTCAGTTTCTTATATATTCTGGATATCAGCCTCTTGTCTGATGTGTAGTTTGGACTCTGTCCCATTCTGTAAGTTGTCTCTTCACTTTGTTGATGGTTTCCCTTCCTGTGCAGAAGCTTTTTAGTTTGATGTAGTCCCATTGTGTATTTTTGCTTCAGTTGCCTGTGCCTTTGAGATCTTGTCCAAAAAAGTGCTGCCCACTCCCGTTTCTTGTAGCATTTCCCCTATGTTTTCTTCTAGTAGTTTCATAGTTTTGGGTCTTAAATTTAGGTCTTTAATTCATTTTGAGGTTTTGTTTGTTTGCTTGTTTGTTTGTTTTATGGCAGCAGGCCAATATGGGGATCTGAGCTATTGAGTTGATTTTTGTATATGGTGGGAGATAGGGGTCTAGTTTCAGTCCTCTGCACATGGATATCCACTTTTCCCAGCACCATTTATTGAAGAGGCTATTCTTTTCCCAGCATATGTTTTTGGTAGCTTTGTCAAAAATCAGTTGACCGTAAAAGTGTGTGGGTTTATTTCTGGGCTCTCTATTCTGTTCCATTGTCTGTTTTGGTTGCTAAAATTAATAAGTGAATTTAGCAAAGTTGAATAAAAGGTTGGTATACAAAAATCAATTTCATGTCTATGTACTAGCATCAAACAAAATGAAGTTTTTTAAAAAGTTGCTTTCTTAGGAAGGGAAGCTGTGAATCAGGTCTTAATGACCTGCTTCCAGCTATACTCTGTCTATCTGGCAGGAATTCTTTATGATTTATGGTGTATGGATGGCACTTTCCCATTTAACAGCTACTGAGTGTCTGCTATGTGCCAGGCACTATTCTAGGTACTGCAACTATAGACATAGTAGACAAAGGATGCTTCATGGGGTGTGGAGGATATATTACATACATTTTATGTATTCAGTTTGGTCACTTCAGTTGGGATATTGGGATGTAGGGTTATTTAATTCAGAAGTCTATGCTTTTTAAGTTTTTGTTTTTGTTTTTGTTTTTGTTTTGGCAGCTAGCTGGTACAGGGATTGAATCCTCCACCACGTTCTAAACAATAAGTTTTTTAAATTATAAAAATAATCTTTAGCCTGGTTAGCTCAGTTGGTTAGATTATGGTGTTATAACACCAGGGTCAAGGGTTCAGATCCCCATACCAGCTAGCTGCAAAAAAAAAAAAAAAAAAAAAAAAATTATATATATATATCTTTGTATTACAAAATAGATGTTCATTTAAAAGTATTTTAAAAATCAAGATTTGCAATAAGGAAAATAAAGGATATTTCCTTGATCTACCACCCAGAGATAATACCTTGTTCCACATCCTTCCAACCTGGGTGGATGAATGTATTGACAGATGGACAGCTGGGATATATGTGAATTTTTTGCTTTTTAACAGAAATAGATTCAAACTATACTTACTGTTTTGTAATCTACTTTGTTCACTTAGTAATAAATGTATATTTCCATGTTAACCTATCACGTGAATTTTAAGAGCTGCATATTATCTCATTATGTGTATACCATAATATTTGTTTTGTCCTGAATCATTAGACATTTTAGGAAGTTACTGAATTTTCCATTTTATAAACAGTGCCGTCTCAGGCAACCTTAAACACAAATCTTTACGTATATCTTTCACTAATTTTTAAGGATAAATTTTGAAGTGAAATTACTAGGTTAAAGGGGTTGTGTATATTTTTAAGGCTTTCACTAGATAAGACCAAATTGCCCTCCAAAAAGGTAATAGCAGTTAAAATTGCACAGTATGAAAGTATTTGTTATCTAGCATCCTCATCAATC
The DNA here is from genome assembly GCF_027409185.1 of Cynocephalus volans. Taxonomy (NCBI): domain Eukaryota; kingdom Metazoa; phylum Chordata; class Mammalia; order Dermoptera; family Cynocephalidae; genus Cynocephalus; species Cynocephalus volans. The sequence continues at coordinate 29,260,283 of NC_084469.1, read as the reverse complement.
CTTAATGTTTTAACTTTTTGTAACTTTGCCGTAGATGGGCAAAAAATGTCATCTCGTTTTAATTTTCATTCACTGATTACTAATAGGGTTGGGGTTTTTTGTTGTTTTCAGCTGGCCAGTACAGTGAGTGAATACTGGAACTTGGTGTTATCGGCACCATGCTCTAACCAACTGAGCTAACCAGCCAACCAAGTTGGCTTTTTAAAATTATTATTTTTATTAGCTATATAGGTATTGTGTTTATAATAAATTGCCTGTGATCTTTGCCCATGGAATGCTCATCCATTTTTTTTCCTTAATGATTTGTAAAAGCTATTTATGAATGGCTTTTGAACTTTCTCTGGTTACCCTTGTACAGAAGATGTTTTGTTTTTATATGTATTGAATGATATGAGAACTTTTGGGAACTTTGGAGGGAGAGGTATAGCAACTCTGCTATATAGGCAATAAGAAATGTTCCTCTGTCACATCATGCTAGATAAGATCTTTTGTTTACTTTCACCTTCTTATACCTCTCTCTCTATCAGTCCATAGATATCTAAAGAAAAATCATTTGCAGCCAAATATTTAGAAATTAACTGTGAACTATATCTATTTTCTTCTGTTTTGCCTGTTTAATTCAAGGAGCCCTTGCTGGATGTAGTTAAACTTAGTAAAAATTATACAGTATTTTGAAAAGTCCTCTGATTTACATCTAGAAAACATTTAAATTCAGACTTTTTTTTTGGCCTCTTCTCACTGTAGGTGCAATAAAAACTCTGATTAGCTGCTTTGTTTAATGATTCCCTTTGCCAGTGGCCCTTTAGCACTGGCTATTTGTATTGTGTTTTCTCTCCACCTACCTAATTGTTGTCCTCACTTATTTTGTGCTCTCTCACCTCTGTATGGATTGTTTATAAATTTATAGAATTATTAATTATGACTTCCAACTACTCCAGTCCTTTCAGATTATATCTGCTACTGCCTAATGTTTAATTCCCCAAATGGGCTCTGTTGAACTCCACTGTCTTTATGCTCATGCTGGATAGGTTAATGACTAGGTGTTTTTTTTTTTTTTTTTTTTTTTTTTTGTATTTTTTTATTTTTTTTTTTTCCGTGACCGGCGCTCAGCCAGGGAGTGCACCGGTCATTCTTATATAGGATCCGAACCCGCGGCGGCAGCGTCGCTGCGCTGCTAGCGCAGCACGCTACCGAGTGCACCACGGGCTCAGCCCATGACTAGGTGTTTTTTGTTGTTGTTGTTGTTCTAGGATTGTGATTGTCACATTTTGGCATTCATTAAAATCACATTGAGGCTTGTTTAGCTCAGCTGGTTTAGAGCATGGTGTTATAACACCAAGGTCAAGGGTTCAAGTCTCTGTACCAGCCAACTGCCAAAAAACCAATTAAAATCATGTTGGGGGTATGTTAAAATATCAATTGCTGGGTCCCACTCCAAAAGTTTCCAATTAATGGGGAGGAGAGACTGAAAATTGCATTTCTGACGGGTTCCTATGTGATGCCAATGGTCTGTGTTCCACACATCGAGAACCACTGCCTCTAGGAACTTGGTAGCTGCTATGGTTGCAGCCACTTAGGCAGAGATTTTGACTCAGGTAAAAAAAATAGATTCCAGGTGTAAGTAATTCTAATTCTGTAAGAATTCTTCCTAATTCTGTCTTTAACTTTGGGATGTAGAGCATATTCAGAGTTCATACTCTTTGCCAAACAGCCTTCTGAGCTCTTCAGAAAGAAGTTATACTTAAATGCTGTGAATATATTTATTCTGAGTATATATGAAGAGTCACATGTCTTGGTCACTAAATGTCACTTGAGCCAAACAAGTGACATTTAGTGAGTACTTGTCATGTGCTCAGCACTGTTTTTAATGCTTTACATTATCTCATTTTAATTTTGCAAAAGCCCTGTGGGAATTTGAACTGTAGAGAAGAACTTGCCCAGGATGACATAGCTAAGAATGATGGAGTAAAATCCAAGCAATCCAAGTCTAGAGCACACACAATTAAATATAAATACAGTTGTAGAGTGGTTGAACAAACATATTGACTTAGTTCTCCTCTTGACTTTGACAGTTTTATTCTCACTGGGAGCTTGATTTCTCATCAGGAGCTTGGGAACTATTGACCTGCTTTTAGCGAGATCATCTGATCTTCATATAGGTGGAATAGGATGTGCATGTTGAATTTACCTGCATTTTGGGGTTATGCAAATCTTGGAATGCCCTTGAATTGAAGACACCTGAGTGTCTAGAATATAAGTCTTTGGAGAGAGAACTTGATTTTTTTAGGCAGATCCTTCAGAGTGCTCTAAGAGGTGTTGAATATACTCACAGATGATCTGCATCATTTTGGAAGTGGGTCCAAGGGCAAAAATCTGGAAGTAGTGGTAGTGCAACTTCTAAGGAATAGAAGGTTGGGACAATGTCCTGGACTCCAAACTTTGCATGCAGGATTGCTCATAGATGCACAGTGACTCTTGGAGTTGTCTGAAGGGGGTGAATGATTAATAAAAACCTGAGGGTCAGCTACGTAAGCATGCCTGCCTGCCTGCCTGCCTGCTTGTCTACCTACCTGCCTGCTTGTCTACCTACCTGCATACAATCAATCATTGGCTCGAGACTTAACATGTATGGGCCACAATTAAACATAAAGCTGAAATTGGTAAGAGGAAGATATACAATAATAATTAGAGAAAAAACTATTCACATAAGCTTCTGCCTCAGTACTTCCCGTCCCACCCTTTTTTATTTCCTTTACTATATTTTTATTTACTATACTATATTTTTTATTTCCTTTACTTTTATTTCCTTTTTAAAATTTCCTTTAATATAATCTCTCATTTATGTGAAAGAATATATATTTTACTTCATAATTTTAGATATCTAAAACAATTTATTTATAGTTAATATCTTTACTTTTATTAATCAACTTATTGACATATAATTTATGTACAATAAATTCATACATTTGAATGTATTGATGAATGTATATACCTGTGTAATGACCACCCTAATCAAGATATAGATTATTTCCATCTCCCCAAAATGTTCCTGAGTGCCTCTATCCCCTATCCCACTCCCTGCCCCAGGCAACTACTGATCTAATTATTCTCACTATAGATTAGATTTGTCTGTTCTAGAATTTCATATAAATGGAATCATATAGTATGTCATTTTATGTCTTTGTTCATTCACTCAGCATGTCTATGAGATTCATCCATGTTGTGCATTGTGTTTTTTCAGTAGTCCTTTTCCTTTCATTGATGAGTAGTATTTCATTGTATGGACTTATCTCAGTTAATTTTTCCATTCACTTGATGATGGGCATTTGGGCTGTTTTAATTTTTTTATTGTTATGAATAAAGATGCTGTGAAGACCCATGTACAACTTTTTTTGTGTACATATGTTTTCATTTCTCTTGGGCAAATATCTAGTAGAATTTCTTAGTTATATGATAAGTATATATCAACTTTAAAAGAAACTGCCAAACTATTTTCCAAATGGGTTGCTCTATTTTATACTCCCACTAGCAACATATAAGAGTTCCAGTTGCTTCGCATCTTTGCCATCACTTGGCATTTCTAATCTTTATAATTTTAGCCATGCTAGTAAGTGTGAAGTAGTGTATCTCATTTTGGTTTTTATTGGCATTTCTCTGATTAATGATGAGCATCTATCTTTTCATGGGTATATTGATAATTCATATATCCTCTTTTGGGAAATGTCCAAATCTATTGGTCATTTTTAACCAGTGGGGTGTTTTCTTATTGAGTTTTTTTAAAAATGTATATCCTGGGCACAAATACTTGTCAAATATGTCTGTGAATACTTGTATTTTCTGCAGGGTATGGCTGGTTTGCCCTTTTTTTTTTTTTTTTTTTTGTACATAGTCTTAAAAGAGCAAAATATTTTATTTTGATGAAGTTTAGTTTTTCACAGCTTTACTTTATGATTAACACCTTTTCTGTCTTAAGAAATCTCTGCCTTCTGATGTTCAATGCCAGATTTTAAAAAAAAGAAAGAAAGAAAAGGAAAGAAAGAGGGCTGGCCTGTTAGCTCAGTCGGTTAGAGCACAGGCTTATAACACCAAGGTCGTGGGTTCGGATCCCAGTACCGGCCAACTGCCAAAAAAAACAAATCTTTGCCCTACTTCCAAGATTATGAATATTTTCGCCAGTGCTTTTAGTGTTATATTTCATTTCTGCTTTTTTCTTTTTTCTTTTTATTTTATTCTTTCCTGGTTGTTCTAGGGCTAACAATTAGCATCGCTAACTTTTCAGGATATACTTAGAGTCAGTATTGTACCTCTTTACACTTCATACCTTATGCTTCCTGCTATACACTTCATAAATGTACTAACCTTACAACAATGTATTTCCATTTACCCATTCCCCACTTGTTTTGTGCAGTTGTCTTCTCTTGTAGTTTTCATATGTTATAAACTTTAGTGTACCATGTTATTATTTCTGTTTAAACAGTTAATTGTCTTTTAAGTAAAATATGAACAAAAAGAAACATAGACTTTTATATTTATCCTCTTATTTATTGGTTTTTTTTGTTGTTTTCTTTCTATCTTTGGTTTTAAAGGAATTTTTTTCTGGGTGGAAAATTCTGGATTGAATTTTTTTTCTTTCAGCAACTTCAGTATGTGGTTCTATTGTTATCTGGTTTCCACTGTTTTTTCATAAGACATTAGCAGTCATTCTTATGCCCCGTCTTTGTAATGTATCTTTTTTTTTTTTTTTTTTTTCTGTTTTGAATTTTTTCTGTTTTTGGTTTTTAGAAGTTTGAGATGTGCATTAGGTGTAGTTCTTTTTACATTTATTCAGCTTTTGATGTTCACTGATCCTCTTGGATCTGTAACTTGGTATTTTTTATCAAATTTGGGATGTCTTTAGACATTATTCTTTTTTCGGCCCCAATTATTCTCTCTTCTCTTTCTGGAATTCCAATTAAGTGTACGTTAGACATTTTGGGATAGTCCCACAGATTTGTGAGGCTCAATTTTACTTCAGTGTTTTTCCTCTTTAGTTTTCAGATTTCTCAATTTCTATTGATTTGTCTTCAAGTTCACTGACTCTTCTGCCATTTCCAGTATGTTAAACTCATCTAGTAAAATTATTTCATTATTTTTCTTTTCAGTTCACAAATTTCTATTTTGTTCTCTCTTATAATTTCTGTTTCTCTCCTCACATTTCCTATTTGTTCATTCATTAAGACTGTATTTTACTTTAATTCTTCTAACATTTTGTCATATTAACGTATTGGACATATATTTATAATAGCTGCTTTAAAGTCTTTGCTAGCTAATTCCAACATCTCAGCCATCTCACATCTGATTTCTGTTGAATATAGATTGCATTTTCCTATTTCTTTCTGTCTAGTGATTTTTGTTTAAATTCACTGGACATTGTGGATAATTTGTTATAGAGACTCTGGATCTTGTTATCTTCCTCTGGAGGTGTGTGTGTGTGTGTTCCTGTGTGTGTGTGTGTTCCTGTGTGTGTGTGTGTTCCTGTGTGTGTGTGTGTTCCTGTGTGTGTGTGTGTTCCTGTGTGTGTGTGTGTTCCTGTGTGTGTGTGTGTTTCTGTGTGTGTTTCTGTGTGTGTGTGTTTCTGTGTGTGTGGTACTGTGTGTGTGTGTGGTACTGTGTGTGTGTGTGGTACTGTGTGTGTGTGTGTGTTGTGTGTGTGTGTTGTGTGTGTGTGTGTGGGGGGGGTTCTGTTACTGCCTGATCATCTTCACTTGTGTAGGCTTAGTTTTTACACATTATTAATGAAGATTTGTAGATGGGCCGAGCCGGTGGCGCACTCGGGAGAGTGCGGCACGCTCCCGCCGCGGGTTCGGATCCTGTATAGGAATGGCCGGTGCGCTCACTGGCTGAGCGCCGGTCACGAAAAAGACAAAAAAAAAAAAAAAAAAAAAAAAAGACATGTAGAAACTTAGGGTGTTTCCCAAGCCCCAATAACTTGGCAATAGTCATCCTCAAAACTCTGTCTCTGCAGACTTTGTTTTAGGTTGGGTTTTAGGCTCTATTAATGCAGATTTAAATTAGGTCTAATTGTAGGGTGTGCCTTTTACTCCTAAAGTATGGCCTCTCTCAAGTCTGAGCTGGATGCTGAGTGTTAACATTGTTAAAATCTCTTCACTCTGGCAGTGTTGGAACTCCAGTTCCCCCATCCCCAGGCAGTGCTCACTCCCCAGCACTGCTGGACCTCTAATATCTTTTCATTTCACTCTCAACCCAGTAGCAGCTGCCATCTGGTAAACCTTTGGTGGTCTTGGCCAGCACATGTACAGTCCAGCCATCACCCATGTATTCACTGAGGACTCTCACATGTACTTTGTGTCCTTTCTTTGCATGGCTTCTTCCTGTCCATTTTCTTAACAGATTCTAGCCACTTTGGCTGTCTCAGATTCTGCTTTCTGTCTCCTCAGCTCAGCAAGACCACTACAATCTGTTTAGGATTCAGCTTTCTGTGTCATGGTTGGGAAATTATCCCCAAAGCAGAGGATTGGGTGACCACAGGCTCACTTTGTGAGTTTCTCTTCTCTCAGGGATCACAATCTTGCACTGCCTATTGTCCACTGCCTAAAAAACTGTTGCCTCATATATTTTATACCTGCTTATTGTGGGAGGACTAGTTCAGTACCAGTTATTCCATCATGTGCAGAAGTAGAAGGTGGCCTGTGTTTACTTTTTAATTACAAAAATAATACTTCCTGCAATATTAAAAGTTTAGAGAACTATGGAAAATAGAGTACAAGTCCCTCCCTTCTAGAGATAATTGCTATTAGCAGTTTAGGAACTCCTTCCAGACATACACAGAGTATTCATTTTTCTAATCAAATAAAAATGCATGCTATATATAAATTACCTTTTTGTATGTGTTTTGTTTTGCTTAATATGTTTTATGACTCTTTCTGAATCAGTACATATAAATCTACGCCATTCTTTTCATGTTGTACCATATTCCATTATATAGATATGATGTAATTTATTTATTTCCCTATTAATTAATGCTTAGCCATGTCCAATTTTTGTTATTACAAACGGTGCTGGAATGAACTTCCTTGTACTTAAATCTTTGTATACGTATGGGACTGTTTCTGTAGGATACTGTCCTACAAGTGAAATTGCTTTGTCAAAGGATATACATGTTTACTATTTTGATGTACTACCAAATTATCCTCTTAAATGATTATACCAACTTACACCCCCACTAACAGTTTATGAGTGTGTTTCCTCATACTCTCACCAGCACTGTGTATGTTACTGTCAGTATTTTAAATTCCTCCCACTCTGAGTAATAAAAAAAAAAAATGTATCTTTAACTGGCATTTTTATATTGAGTTATTTATTATTATTATTGATATGTAGGAGTTCTTTATATGCTGTAGATAGATTTTATCAGCACCACACTCTCCCGAGTGAGCCACGGTCCGGCCCTGTAGATAGATTTTATATGTTGCAAATACTTTCACCTAGTTTGTAGCTTGTTTTGTAATCTTGTTTACCTTTTTTACAGTGTACAACTTAAGATTTTTATAGAGCCAAATTTGTCTTTTTTATTTTAACATTTGAATGTTTTTGTGGGGTGCAGGGTATTGTTTCAATACATGCATATACTGCATGATGATTCACTTTTGATAGTTGGGTTTTCTTGACATGCTTCTTTTCTCTTTGTGCACACCTATTATTGTTCTTGCTGATTGTTTAGCTTGCTTTCTCTAAAAAGAAAGTTTTGTGATTAACAAGGTACACTGTGATTTACCCAGGCTTCCATTTGAAATTTTGACTATAGAGACTGCCTCTTTTATCTGCTCCTAATATTCCAAATACTGCCATCATTTAAAATAAAGTCTTTTGAAGTTTTGATGTTTTTGTGAACAGTTTTTTGTGATATCAGTATTGCCAGTCACAGGAAAAATGGATCTTTAGCTGCCTAAGAGTAAATTCAAATGTTTTCTTAACTACCAGTAAGCTCAGAAACAGCCAGATGAAATAAATGTAAATCCTCATTTGTAATGAATGCTTATCTAGCAATACTTTTTTTTGGCTCATGCACACACTCCTCTAAAGTGAAGAAGAGAATGAGAAACTGTTTTTAATTCCAGAATGCATAAGAAACATGGTTTGCATATGTGCAGCAAAAAACTTTGGAAGGTTGGAATTGCACAATGAGCATTAGGTTGAGCAATTGCTTAACAAGGCATACACATTGGGGGATATCCTTTGCTTTTGTGCAAATAGGGAACTCCAGAGGTGCCTGAATAGGGGATTTCCTTCTAATTTTTTTACGTGCCATAATCAAAATCAACTTTTTCCCTTCTTGTCACTGTTCATTCCTTTTTATTATTCCCTTGAATTCTTACTTATTTGTGGTTTCTTTTTTCTTTCTTCTGTTAATGGATTCATCAAACAGCCATGTGTCCCCACCTCTGTGACTTTAATTAGAAATCACCTAGGCCAGGTTCTTGGTGATGGAGGGAGAGGTTCCTGATGGTTTAGGGTTTCCAGTTTAGCTTCTTCTTGGAAGTGCGGTACTCTGGTTCTGCATTTTTGAAATATGGGTTACTAATCAGCCAGCATTCCCTGATTTCTTAGTACTAGAATCTTACAGACTTTGTAATGAATGTTCTGAGGTTTTTGCCTGTTTTGCTTTTAAGAGTGACCAACACCTCTTGATGATGATCTGCTGCAGACTTTACTAGAAAGTAAAGCCAAACTTTAAGCTGAAAGCATAGGAGTCAACCAGTAAGATCCAGAGCTAGACAGGACTTGTTTTGGTTAAAGGAAAGTCCTTGTTTTCTCCCTTGTTCCCTTTAATCTGCTCAGTCACACTTATGTTGGATGATATTTAGTAAGCACGCTTTTGAGTCTAAATCTCTTCCAGTTACCTTTGTGTTTGGGGTACTGGAATCTGCTCATCTTCATCTTTGCTCTGTTCCAGAAAAATGGGAGAGGTAGTTGGGTCAGATTGCCAGAAAAGCAGAAGTTAAGTATGTGGATTTCATAGCTGCATGTATGAGTGTTTGTGGGGCAGAGAACTTCTAATGGAAAACATTTGTGTTGCATCAAAAACAGAGCGAGGCCTGGTTAGAGTCTGTCTGCTCTGTCTGTCAGTCTGTTCCCTACCAGCACTAGTCATTGTTCTCCTGGGAGTCTCAGGCGTATTGTGGTTTCTTCTGCTCTTGCTATCCCCTAATCTTGCCAGAGTTTTTGTGTCATGGGTGGCCCCATGTGCAGTTTAGAGTGAGACTACAAGGGCGGTGACTAATGGCTTTGAAGGTACTCAAGCCTGCATATGGGTTTTGGGACCCTTTTTAGGGAAACCTTGAGGACGGGGAAGGGTCTCCATTACAGACAGTGGGATGAGCATGCTTGGACTCATGCAGATGCTTTTTTAGCCCCTGCTTTTATTGCTAGCAAAGCAGGAACCAGAACAATGGAGACAAGAGGGAAAAGCTTGCTGTTTGGGCCTGCCGTGTCATTTGTAAATACTCATAAGGGATACACCTGGGTGCCCAAGCTCACATCTGATAGGCTGATGTCAGTCAGGTTGTGTGGCTGTCTTCCCTTTGGGAAACACAGGAGAGAAAGTGCTAATTTCCCTGAGGATAGTGTCACTCTGAGATATGAGGGACCTATAACTTGAACTGTTTCTTTCTTTTCCCCTCCAGTCACCCTGAAATTCACATTTGTTCATCATTTTTAAAAAAAACAAAAAAACAATAAAAAAGCAGCAGCTCAGCTTAGTTTTCTGGGTCCCCAAGAAGGCACTTCACCAATGTGGTTTTCACATTTTCAGGTTTTTGGCCAGTGAATAAGATTGAGCAGAAATGTTCCTTCCCCTGATAACAATACATTCAGATGCAGGATCAGGAGCATGTGGATTAAAACCAGACGGTGGATGATTAATACTTTTGCTTATAGAGGCAGACATGGCAGCTTCCTCCATTTAAATGAAAAAGCCCTTTCTCTGCATTTGTGTGTCTACATATGCTTACATGATTGTGCTCTTTGAAGGTGGGAGCTAAGAATTTCTAGCTTAGTTATAGTTTCCAAGTACCATTTCTTTCCTCTCTCAAAGCACCCAAGAAGGACTGAGCTGTGAAGCAGAGGTGTGACGATCAGCCACTATAGTGGGAGTGGGCATAGGTTCTCTTTTTCAAGCTAACTGCTTTTACAGCTCTCCAATTACTGCTGTAACAGACATCTTTATCCACACCACCTACTTGCTCCGTATGGTCATGTGACCCCCTCATAAGAGGTGTATTTTTTCTTCTGAACTATTGCACCTTTGGAGGTACTCATCCCTATCATTTCATTCTTAAATAATACTTAAAAGAAACTTTATTATTACAGGGGTACTTTGTTTTTCACCTCATTCACTGAAAACATGACAGATTTCTTGGATTGTACTTTTAATTAGAGGTTGGCAGATGTTTGTTTATTATTAAAAACGTGTCAGGATTTATTTTTATCAGGTTCTGAGCACATTAACCCATTCAGGTCAATAGACCTTCATTTAGTCTAGGCCTCTGATATCCCCCGTGATTTAAATTGCATACACTTTCTTCTTTGCAGAAACAGAGACCTCTGCCCAAATGAAACAGGAAATGAAGGGGGAGGAGGAAAACCAGTCTGGGACCTAGTATCTTTTTATCTGTATAAAGAAAGTTGCATTGTCTCTGCAACAATGAAAATTTTGGGAGACAAAGGGTATAAAGTTCCTTTTATTCCAACAGAAATCTGGTTCTATTTTAGTGTTGTCTCCTGTTGCCTCTAATTTCAGGGTGAAAGTGGGCTCTGTCTCAGCACTGTCACACTTAGCTGTATGCATCCCCACGTATCCCTAATCACAGAATGGAGTGATGTTCCTCTAGTCCACTCCTTTCCCCACAGACTCTCAGAGACCAGATTGGTTGGTTTGCATATGATATAAAGTTCACTTTTTGTTACACGGTTTCTACAAACAGTCCTGTAACTATCACCACAGTGAAGATATAGAGCATTTCTAACACCGTAAAAAATTCCCTCATGCAATCAGCTCCTTACACTACCATCAATCCCTGGCAACCTCTGATCTGTTTTGTGTCTATAACGTTGCCTTTTCCAGAATGTCATATAAATAAAATCATACAATATATAGTTTTTTGAGTCTGGCTTCTTTCACATAGCATAATGCATTTGACATTCATCCATATGGTTGCCTGCATCAGTATTTTATTCTTTTTTGTTGCAGAGTAGTATTCCATCATGCAGATATACCACGATTTGTTTATACATTCCCAATTGATGAACATTTGGTCTGTTTGCAGTTTTTGGAAATTATGGATAGAACTACTATAAACATTTGTGTATAGGTTTTTATGTGAACTTCAGTTTTTGTTTCTCTTGGATAAATACTTAGAATGGGTGGTTCGTGTGGTAAGTGTATGTTTAACTTTGTTAGAAACTGCCAAACTGTTTTCCGAAGTAGCTGTACCATTTTGCATTCTCACCATCAAGGTGTGAGAATTCCAGTTGCTCTCTATCCATGTCAGCACTTGGTACTGTTTGGTTTGTTTGTTTTAAGTTATCCTACTAAGCATCTCACTGTGGTTTTCGTTTGCATTTCTCTAATGGCTAATGATGTTGAGCATCTTTTCGTGTGTTTATTTGCCATCTGTATATCTTCTTGGTAAAGTATCTGTTCACATCTTTGCCTGTGTTTGTTTGGATTGTTTGTTTTCTTACTTAGTGTTGAGGTCTTTATATATTTTGGACGCAAGTCCTTTGTCAGATATAGATGTGGTGCAAATATTTTCTGTCAGTCTGTGGCTTGTCTTTTCACTTCAGAAGACTGAGTTTTGACATTAAATTCTGAGAGCAGGAGGTTTCAGTCTCTCTTGGTAGAGGAAAGCAAGGAAATTGAGACCTTAGTCAGCAGAAAGATGTAAGGACCACCCCTTTTAAATAACATAAAAGAGGGGGATAAGGGGTAGGCCAAGACAGAGTTGTGGAGACAGATGTCTGAAGCTTTTCACAATTCTCTCTCTCCTGTCCCCACTATGGTGTAGATTCTGGGCTCTTACCTTCAGCTGGGTTCTTCACTTCCTAACATCACTCCAAACCCATTAAAGCCTCTTCAGCTCTGACAAACTCCAACAGAATACCTGAGAGGGCAGGCCAGCCTCTTGCCCAGAGTATATACCAGAGTGAAGTAGTTTTTGATAAGTAATCATTCCCAAGCCCTAAAGTGATAGCCTCCGAGGAGTCACCGCTTTGAAGAGTTGCTTTCATCTCCAGCTGGACTCTTTTCCAAACAAGCATCGGCAGAACCTAGTTAAGGCTCTGCCACACAGGGTTCTGCCATGAGAAGCAAATTGGCAGCAACAGGCAGCCCCCTGAGGCAGTGGAATTCCATCCTCAGAACATACATTAAATGTGGATGAGATATTTATTTATCATGGAACTCTTTCATGTTGCATGGAATTCTTTCCACAGGGCAGCCCACTTAGGTATGGGGAGAAAATATGTCCTGCCCTGTTGGATAAAAGTCAAGAAAAGATACTGTGTGGAAGCTTATCATGTTTTAATTGCTAAGCCCTGTTAGATATTTTTCTTAAACAGCCTTTGCCACTGACTAGATACTAACAGTTTCTTTTTCTTTCTGCACATGACATGGATCACTTACTCTGCACGTGATGGTCAGAGGAGTTCTGCTTTAGTGCTGGAGGTCTACTTCTTCAGGATAATGGAGTCTGGTCAAGGCTCTCTGGCTTCTGACCCCAATAGGAGTGATGTGTACAGAGAAGAATTTCTGACCCTTCACTAATCTCAGTTATTTGAGTGCCTTTTTGTAAACAAAGCAGTGGCTTTTTAGGCAGGCTTAAAACTTTTCTGTTCATGAAGGTACAAATTTCTTTACTAAGGACAAATAAATTCAATTGAAGATAAAACTATAAAGTAGAATAATAGTCAGGCTTTAAAAACAGAGGGAGGGGTTAAAACAAGTTCTGCAATAAATCTGCAAATGTGGAATCCAAGGGAAATGATCCCATCTGGAAAACCCTGCCAGTGGTGCCGTGGCCGGTTTGTGGAGCAATGCAGATTGTGGAGTGAAGAAAGACCCTGTAGTCTTGAAAGATGACAGGCTCCTTAATTGATGTCCATTTTAGCTGGTGCTGTGCCAGCTTATGTTGGCCCCAGTCCAGCGTTCCTGTAATTTGGGAGCCAGGTGTGAAGCATTTTTGTTCCATCTTGTTCCGCAGCATCTACAGAAGCCTCACACATCTCACTTGAGGCAGCAGCACTCTGTAAAAAACAGATGTACAGGTAGAGATGGAAGGAAGTGTCACAGCTGGGTTATGGATTTTTTTTTTTTTTTTTTTTTTTTTAAATCCTCCTCCACACTTAAGTGAGATCTGGGCTTGAGAGTTGAGGGAAAGGGTATTTCACAGCCTCAGTATAAGGTGTAACCATCAAGTATCCTAATTAGACTGATACTCATTTATGATTTTTATTTATTTATTTATTTTTAAAGATGACCAGTAAGGGGATCCCAACCCTTGACTTGGTGGTGTCAGCACCACGCTCTCTGAAGTGAGTGAACTGGCCATCCCTAGATAGGGATCTGAACCCGTGGCCTTGGTGTTATCAGCACCACACTCTCCCGAGTGAGCCACAAGCCAGCCCCCATTTATGATTTTTAAAAACATCTTACTACTTTAGAATTACACTTTATATAGGCAGAAATATTTCATGATTTGCCTCTGACTCTGGAAACAGCAATATAAAATGCAATATAAAGAACATCTCAAGACACCCATCTGGATCTGATCACTTCATAGTATCTAAGGTCCAAGGGAACATAACCATTTGAAAGGTTAGCTATCCTGACTAGGTGGGGACATAACGGTGTTCTTTGGAAATACTGATGAACATAGTAGAAAACGCTAACAACATGTGTCCAATGCGTTGATATTCGGTCCTTGATGCTCTAGATAGATTTTGGATGCAGTTGGTGGAAGAAAACGTTCTTCTCAGAATTCAACCAGTATTCTTTCTAGCTCTCAGGCTAAGTGGAACATTAAGAACAGGCAGTTCTGCCTTGCAGGATTACAAAGCATGAGCAGAATCCATCCTCCCTGTGTGAACATTAAAGTTCTGTGGACATGGAACTTAAATGTTAGAATTGGTGCTTTGCCACTGACTTACATTTTGATATAAGGCAAGTTTTAGCCTTCTAGAACCAAGAGTCAGCTCTGTTTTCTGGAGAGCCCAACCCAGGAAATGATATCTGAAGGAATTCTTTGTGGTTTCTTCCTTTAACTCTGCATCTTATGCAGGTAGAGCTAAGGACAATCTTTGGCCTTGAGAGTCGGACCACAATGTCAAGGAGTGCCTACAAGTCTGCCAAGGTAGCTTTTTTCTTCAAATGTGCCAGGGTCACAGGGCAGCCCTTGGTTCACTGGTAGATTATATATAGTATATATATCTGTTCTTCCTTGTGTTGTCAAACATACCAGAAGCTGCAAAATGCCTGCACCAGACAGTTCAAGTGGGTGTCATTCTATATGTGGTAAAATACACATAACAAAATTTACCATTTTAACAATTTTTTAAATGTACATTTCTATGGCAATAAGTACATTCACATTGTACAGCCATCACCGCCATCAATCTCTAGAATGTTTTCATTTTCCCCAACTGAAAGTCTAACCATTAAACAATACCTCCCTATTCCCTCCACCCAGCCCCTGGCATCCACCACTCTATTTTATGTCTCAATGAATTTGACTGCTCTATGAACCTCATATAAGTGGAATAATACAATATTTGTCGTTTTGTGACAGACTTCTTTTACTTAACATAATGTCTTCAGAGTTACGCATGTTGTAAAACATGTCAAAATTCCTTTTTAAAGCTGAATAATATTTTATTTGTGTGTGTGTGTACATACATACACAACACAAACAACATTTTTATCCATTCATCTCTTTATGGACAGTTGGTTTGCTTCCAGCTTTTGGCTATTGTGAATAATGCTGCTGTGAATGTGGGTGTACAAATGTCTCTTCAAGACCCTGCTTTTAATTCTTTTGGGTCTATGCCCAGAAGTAGAAATGTTGGATCATACGGTAATTCTATGTTTCGTTTTTTGAGGAATCATCATACCATTTTCTACAGTAGTTGTACCATTTTACATTCCCATTAACAGTGTACAAGAATTCCTAGTTTCTCTGCATTCTCACCAACATTTGTTATTTTCTGGTTTTTTGATAAGAGCCATCCTAATGAGTGTGAAATTATATCTCTTTATGGTTTTGATTTTGCATTTCCCTAATGACTAGTGATGTTGAGCATCTTTTCATGTGCTTATTTGTTCTGTACGTTTAAAATTTTTAATTTCTACTTTCTCAGTTGATTGACCTTGGAATGCTTGAACATTAACTTTCCCTTTGAAGCAAAAGAAGGCAGGGTGGAATAAAAGAGAATATCAGACATGGGCTCTGATCCTGACGCTGCTATAGGCTACAGAGTGGGATTTGAGAAGAGAAGATGTTTTATTCCTCTACAGGTGCTCTGCAGTTTACAGTGGGGTTATATCCCAATAAATCCATCATAAGTAGAAAATATCATAAGTCAAAAGTGCATTTAATACATCTAATCTACCAAATATCATAGCTTAGCCTAGCCTACCTTAAACTTGCAGAGATCACTTACATTAGCCTACAGTTGGGTAATATCATCTCACACAAAGCCTATTTTATAATAAACTGTTGAATATCTCATGTAATTTGTTGAATACTTTACTGAAAGTGAAAAGCAGAATGGTTGTCTTGGGTACTCAAAGTACTGTTTCTACTGAATCCATTTCACTTTCACACCATCATAAAGTTGAAAAATCATAAATCGAACCATTGTAAGTCCAGGACCATCTATATTCAGTTTGATTTTTTTTACTCTGAATTTGTGTTGTTTTATAATAAATGTAAAACAGTTTTCAAAGAAAAAGAACCTACTCGAGTTCCACCAATTTCATGCATGAGGAGCTTAAGACTAAGAGAGTTTAATGGGGTCTTCCATTTTTAGTAGTATGGTAGGTTTAGGTACACTGAACGACCCTCTCAATTGACATGACTAAAATGCTGACTATAATGTAATGCAACCTGAGCTGGCATAAAAACAAGAAATCTACAGATCTTAAGAACTAAATGAAAACAAGATTCCTGAGAAATGAGTGAATGCCAAAGTTGGCTGATGCTTGTCCCGATGATTTCCGTCAAATCCCAGAAACCTTGAACTTACACTTTAAAAGCTGCTTGGGGTGTGGGGAACAAGCATGAAAGGACAGAAGCTAACCAAGGTGAGAAGACCCTGCTTTAAGCTGGAACTCCAAAAGAGCTAGACCCTCACTATAAGGCTGATCGGGGAATAATACTCACTTATGGGATTCATTACCCTCAGTTCAGTACACATAACCCTCATATGGGTTTTTAGTCTGAATTCATACTACCTATGTACTCTGAAAAGCCTTGAGCAGATAGTTTAATTTAAAGTGACCTCTATCTGGTAGTGTCTCAGGGTGATTGGCAGAAGCAAAGACAAATCCCCTCCGGAGAAATGCAGCTTCAACTCAGGCCACAAAGAATTCCCATGGATAAAGTTCGATGGAAATCAGCCTACAGTCTTTAATATGCTGAGAGAAAATAATCGTTGTTCCCAGCAAAACTATCTTTTAAACATATGTCTGCACAAAGACTTATACACAGATGTTCATAGCAGCTTTTTTTTAGTGGCCAGAAGCAGGAAACAACCCAAATGTCTATCAACACCACGTGAATAGAAAAACAAATTGTAGTATATCCATCCGTGGAATACTACTCAGCAATAAAAAGGAATGAACTAGAGATAGAATTTCAAAATCATTATGTTGAGTGAAAGAAGCCAGGCAAAAACCAGTACATATGGGCCGAGCCCGTGGCGCACCCGGGAGAGTGCGGCGCTGGGAGCGCGGCTACGCTCCCGCCGCGGGTTCGGATCCTATATAGGAATGGCCGGTGCACTCCCTGGCTGAGTGCCGGTCACGAAAAAGACAAAAAAAAAAAAAAAAAAAAAAAAAACCAGTACATATTGTATGATTCCATTTATGTAAAATTTTAGAAAATTCAAAACTAACATACAGCAACATAAAGTAGACCAGTGTTTGCCTGGGGATAGGGATGGAGGGAAGAACTGATTACAAAAGGGCATGAGGAAATTTTTGGAAGTAATAGATATATCCACTATTTTGATTGTGGTGATGGTTTCTTTCTCACTCACACATATGTGGATATACAGTTTGAATATCCCTTATCCAAAATGCTTGGGACCAGAAGATTTTTGGATTTTGGAATATTTGCAGGTACTTGACCGGTTGAGGATCCCTTATCTGAAATGCTCAAATTAGCATTTCCTTTAAATGTCATGTCGGCCCTCAAAGTTTCAGATTTTGTAGCATTTTGGATTTTGGGTTTTTGGATTAGGAATGCTCAACCTGTACGTACATGTCAAAATTGATCATATTGTACACTTTAAATATGTGGAAGGGAGCTGGCCAGTTAGCTCAGTTGGTTGGAGCATGGTGCCGATAACACCAAGGTCCCAGGTCTGATCCCTGTACTGGCCAAAAAATAAAGTAAAAATTTTTAAAAATAAATATGTGGAGTTTTATTGTACTTCAGTTATACCTCAGTAACTCATATGGAAATAAAACTAAAAGGATATTTTTTAAAACCACTTTAGTTTAGAAAGATACATTTTACTATTTACTAACTACGAAATATGAGTAAAGGCATTTTAATCTCCTTTCACTTTTTAAATAACAGATTTATTGAGATGTAATTCACGTTCCATAAAGTTCACCCTTTTAAAGTATACAACTCAATGGTTTCAGTATATACTGATAGAGTAGTACAACAATCGCTACTGTCTAATTCCAGAGCATTTTCATCATCTGAAAATGAAAACCCATACCCATTATGTCACTCCTTGCCCCCTAACCCCTGGCAACCACTAACTTACTTTCAGTCTCTTTGGATTTGCCTATTCTGGACATTTCATGCAAGTAGAATCATAAAATTATGTGACATTTTGTGTCTGGACCCTTTCACTCACTTTGCATAATGTTTTCAAGGTTCAACCTTGTTGTAGCATGTATTAGTACTTCCTTTTTATGGCTGAATAATATTCTATTACAATCACATGTTGCTTAATGATGGGAATACGTTCTGAGAAATGTATTGTTAGACGATTTTGTCATTCTGCAAACATCCTAGAGTATACTTGTACAAACCCAGATGGTATAGCCTACTACATACCTAGGCTATATGGTATAGCCTGTTGCTCCTAAGCTACGTATCTGTGTAGCATGTTACTGCACTGAGTACTGTAGGTAATTGTAACACAGTGGTAAGTGTTTGTATATCTAAACATGTCTAAACATCACAGAGGTACAGTACAAATATGGTATAAAAGATAAAAAATGGTACATCTGTAGAGGACACTTACCGTGAATGGAGCTTGGAGGACTGTAAATTGCTCTGGGTGAGTCAGGGAGTGAGTGGTGAGTAAATGTAAAGGCCTAGGACATTACACTACAATAGACTTTATAAACACTGTACACTTAGCCTACACTGAATTTATAAAACAGTAAAGCAATTGCACTGTGCTGTTACAATGGCCATGATGTTATCAGGTAATAGGAATTTTTCTGCTCCATTTTTTTTTTTTTTTTTTTTAATTGCTGGCTGGTACAAGGATCAGAACCCTTGACCTTGATGTTATCAACATGCTCTAACCAACTAACCGGCCAGCCCCTTGCTTCATTATAATCTTATGGGGCCATAGTCATATATGCAGCCCTTTGTTGACTGAAAACTTGTTAGGTGGTACATGGCTGTATATGGAAATTGCACGTTTTGTTTATCAGTTCATTAGTTGATGGACATTGGTTGTTTCCACTTTTGGCTCTGATGAATAATGTTGCCATGAACATTCATGTATGAGTTTTTTGTGTGGGCATATGTTCTCATTTCTCTTGGGTATACCTAGAAATGTAATTGTTTGGTCATATGGTGAACTCTTATGTTTAACTTTTGAGTAACTTCCAGTCTAGATTGTTTTCTAAAGCAGCTGCAGCATTTTACATTCTCATTAGCAGCAAATATGTAAGGGTTTAATTTCTCCACATCTTCACCAATACTTGTAATTATCTGTCTTTTTTATTTTAGCCATCTTAATGGGTGTGAAGTGGTATCTCATTGTGGTTTTGATTTGCATTTCTCAGTAACTAATGATGCTGAACATGTTTTCTTGTGCTTACTATTTGTATATCTTCTTTGAAGAATTGTTTATTCAAATAATTTTCCCATTTTTTAGATTGGGGATTTTTATTGTTGAGTTGTAGAAGTTCTTTATATATTCTGGATGCAAGTATTTGCATGTATCTTCTCCCATTCTAATATTTGCAACTATTTTCTCCCATTCTATGGGTTGGTTGTCTTTTCATTTCCTGAAGTTCTTAACTTTGATGAGGTCCAGTTGATCTATTTTTTTCTTTTGTTTATTGTGATTTGGCATTGTTAAAGACATTTTTAAACAATAAAAACTGGGAGAGTTTATCACAAAACATGCTTTCTAGAGGAAGTTCCTTCTATCTGAAGTACATACTTTGAAAAACTATCTCAGATGCAAGAAGGAATGGTAAACAATGATAGTAATTATAAAATTGGATCAGATTGATTACAAAAGAATCATAGAGTTGAGAGGCCCCTTAGAAAACATCAGGGTCAGTCTCCTTAATGACGAAATAGTCCTCCAGTGTCCTTAGTATTTTCTGCTTCAGATACTTCCAAAGTTTACTCTATCCTGGACAGTCACTATTAAGAAGTTCCTTCTTGAACTGAACACAGTCTGCCTTTCTGTAATTCCCAATAGTTTTAGAGAGGTTTTCTCACAATGATAAAGTCTGTTTTTTTAATACCTTACACACTTTAGTATACTTGAAATTCTCCTTAGGTTTTCTTTTCTGTAAGCTAAACAGACATTCACCAGTGCAATCAAATACATTCTTGATCAATGTTATGAGATAGAACTTTCTGTTCTGCACTATCCTCTATGGTAGCCACTAGCCATATGTGATTGTTGCATACTTGAAATGTGGCTGATGCAACTGAAAAACAGAAAATGTAGTTTAATTTAAATTTAAATATCCACATGTGACTGTTGAGCATTTGAAATGTGGCTAGTACAGCTGAAAAACAGAAAGTATAATTTTAATTAAATTAAGATGTCCACATGTGGCTAGTGGCTACTGTATTAATCACCACAATTCTAGACCATCCTGGCCAGATTCCGCTATACCTCTGGTTCTCATAGTGTGGTACCAGCAGATTCACATTCGCCTGGGAATTTGTGATGTGTTAGGCCCTACCCCAGACCTGTGAATTAGGAACTCTTGAGGGGAAAGCCCAGCAGTCTCCTTTAACAAGCTCTCCAGGTGATTCCAGTGTATTAACACTTGAAAGTCAATTCTAGTTCAAGGCTTCTGTTAAGAGCAGTTCTCATGTATGGTCTGACCTGTTTGGATTTCACTTGAAGACAGTGTAAATGGCTTAAAAAATGTTTGAATGCTATTACCTAGATAACACGTTGACTGCGTATTATAAAATAAATAAAATGTGATTATGAAGAATTTTTTAAAAATAAAGTGCCAGCTGCAGTTAAAAAAAAAGTTAACAGGATCTTTCCTCTAAATTTCATACACAGTCTTATAGTGCTGGTGCTGGAATTAAGACCCTGGGCTCTTGATTTTCAGCTTGGTATGCTTTCCATTTATCAGGCTGTTTCATGAAATAGGGCCCACTGTTTGGTTTGATATCTCCCAGAAGAGAAGAATCTGGTTCTTTGGCATATATTTCATTATATCCCCTTTGGGGGGCGTTTCTACCTATTCCTGTACTGCTTTCCTGTTAGAGTGCCTCCATAGTCACATCTGATGCCCTGGGAACATTTCCCCTTTTTAGGGTTTAACAGACTTCACGTATATAGTTATCTTCTTTTAATATGATTTTTGTCCTCTTATGCTTGAAACCTAGGAGAGGAGCTGGCTTATTCTTTTGCTGGCCTTGATCCAGATGTCATAACTTCAGGCAGTGCCACGTTACATATCTCCAGCAGTTTGAAATGGAGAATGGAGTTAAAGATAAGATCTGCAGCTTTAGGTGATGGCATTGTTTCAAATAAACCATGCATGACCCAAAGCTTCCACTTCAAATAGGGAATGAAATTGCTTCATCCTTTGACAGCTTGCTCCATGAAAGAAATTTATCTTCACTTAATTGCTTTAGATCCCAAGAGGCTACATACAGTAATTTCTAGGAGATAATTATATCAAATTTTAAAAATATGTGGCTGTGGACGTGAATATGCAACTGCCATGGATGGGGAGAGAGAGGTGGGGGGAATCAAAGGTCCTGCTGAACTTGCTGGTAGGTTTCTGTTCTCATTCTTGGAGTCCCCTTGGGCCGTATACCACTTACTCTGAATCTACTGATTGAGATTCAGGCTCTTGGGTACAGCTCTGTACTGCTAGGGTTAAAGCATCTTGTCTCCTACTCATGTAGCTAGGCAGTGTTTTGTTCAGACTCCTCCCGAAGCTGGGAGGGGTCAGGCTGGCTGGCTGATTTCCGTCTGCATGTCTTCATTTAGTCCGGCTGGGCACAGTCTGTGTCTACACTGTGGGCCAGAGCCACTGGGGGTTCCGGTCAGTGGCAGCTGAAAACCTGCAAACTTGTTGATTTTAAAACATGACTATTTAGATGTTACGGATAAACTTCCTGTAGATGGGGACAGGCTCCTTAATCTAGGCATGTTTGAATTTCCAGTTCTCATTTCCCTGGCCTTTGTATCTGAAAGAGCCTCAAGCTTCCACTCTGTCTTTTTCACTAATCCCAGCCACTACCTGCCTTTACTCCATATTTTTTTCTCTTGTTTCTGAAATTCCAGGAGATTTTTTCCCCCACTTTCTACTAAATAATCATATTTCCATGTTGTGCTATAAGAACCCCTAGAAAGACTGTGGGTGTTTTCCAAGTGTGGACACAGTTTGCTGGGTCTTCTCTCATCCCGTTTGTCTGCATCAACTTTTAAGACTACACACTGAATGTGAGATTGTAAACTCCA
The DNA here is from genome assembly GCF_027409185.1 of Cynocephalus volans. Taxonomy (NCBI): domain Eukaryota; kingdom Metazoa; phylum Chordata; class Mammalia; order Dermoptera; family Cynocephalidae; genus Cynocephalus; species Cynocephalus volans. The sequence goes on along the minus strand of NC_084469.1, from coordinate 29,238,068 downwards.
TGAGACTGCTCTCTAATTGACATCCCCGAGTCTCTGGTATGCTGCTGCATCTCTCATGAGGGCCATGTGAGTAAGAGCCAGTGAGCCATAACTGAGTTTCATGGTTTATGGGCACTCCTGCCCTAAAGACAAGGGAGAGCTGTCTTGGAGGTCCAGGAGACTATTGGATTCTGTAGTAAGATCGGTGAATACCTAAGCCAACATGGGGGCCAGGGTGTTCTGGAATCATCAAGGTGCTGAGGCTCAAGCAGAGAATCTACAGAGCCAAAGTCTTCCATTCTCTATCAAGCTCTATTCAGGCTGAGTCCCAGGTTGCCTTCTGCTCACAGGGGTCATTCTCCAGGTGTCCTTTGTCCCTTCATTCTCACTTAATCAGGGTTAAGCCATACTCTTCAGCTCAGTCAGATGGGAGTTTTCTTTTAAACTCCTCCCCAAGAAACCTGACAGCTATAATGAGTAAGCCAATTTGCATTTGAAAAAGGTCATGCTGGTATGCCTCTAAGGGAAATCTGCAGCAAGTACTGTCACATCATTTCTTGGAGTCGCATCAAGGAGTTTTTGAAAGAATTACACTTTTGCTCACATCTAAAACATGAGCACCTGAGTAGCAGCCTGGAGGGGTCATCAGGGTCAAGGTGTGTGTTCTAGTGTGTGTCGTGTGTCGTTCAAGCTAGAAAAACATTTTTCTATTATCACCACCTCTGGTACCCTCTGGAGTTGCTTTTCTCCTCACTACCTATCAGCCTGGTAGTAGAAACCTAAGAGAAGTTGCCCAGTCCTGAGTTGAAATACATAGATCTTAGTCAGAAATGTCTGGGGTTGTCCAGGCAGATGAAACAGGCAAGTAAATTGTTGATCACCTGTCCTTGGGATTTGGGTAGCGTTGTTGAGAGGTATCAGCTCTTCATTAGAAGTTAAATCACTGCAATATTATTTTAACCAACCTCCCATTCCTCATCATGAAGAGCTCAAGTTTCTCAAGTTGACAGATTGCTTATTTTAACAGCTTTGTTTACTATACCACAAAGCTTTCCGTGGTGAGTAACCATGATTCAGCCTACTTCTTTTTAGTCTGATCATTTCCCAGGAGCAGAACATGCCCGTTTCTCCTCTTGTTTCATTTAATAAAAAGAACAGACTAAACTTATATTGGGTACATAAGGAATTATCAATGAAGATAATTGAACTTCTGGTGTCTTTAGACCAAAAAGCTGGAAAAGGGTCTGGCCTTTTCAGAGGTTAAATCATCTTTGATGCATTCATTTTGTGGCTTTCAGTAAAGTTTGCCCTAAAGATGTCTGACTCAGGACTGTGTGTGTCTCAGGACTGTGTGTGTGTGTGTGTGTGTGTGTGTGTGTGTGTGTGTGTGTGTGTGTGTGTGTGTGTGTGTGTGTGTGTGTGTGTGTGTGTGTGTGTGTGTGTGTGTGTGTGTGTGTGTGTGTGTGTGTGTGTGTGTGTGTGTGTGTTATATGTCTGTTCCTCTGGAAAGAAGATCATTAAACCCATATTTCAAATAGGAAAATGGAGATTTTCTAAGGATTTAGAGTCACATCAGGAGTAGGCTAGAAGAAAGCATTTTGGCATATTTATTGGGAAGAAATGAGATAGATCAGACAGGAGTGAAGAAATGAGATAGATCAGACAGGAGTGAAGAAATGACATAGATCAATTTGCTTCTCTTTCTTAGAGCTGACTCCAAGATCAGTAATCAGTAATGGTCACTAGCCACATTTGTCTATTTAAAATTAAATTTAAATAAAAATTTTAAATTCATTTCTTCAGTTACACCAGCCACATTTCAAGTGGTCAATAACCGTGAGACTAATGTCTACTGTATTGTCAAGTGTAGGTATAGAACATTTCTGTTATTCCTAGAAGTTCTCTTGGACAGCTCTGCTTTGTGATGAAGTCAAGACGTATGACTCCATTATTAAGGTTGGGGGTTTGAGGAGGGTTGGACAGGGCAAGGGGAGATATTGGTCAAAGAGTACAAAGTTTCAGTTAGGAAGAATAGGTTCTGGTGATCTATTACACAGCATAGTGACTGTAGTTAATAATGGATTCTAAATGTTTCACCACAAAAAAATAAGTATATGGGGTGATGGATATGTTAATTAGCCTGATTTGATCATTCCACAGTGCAGACATTTACTGAAATGTCACATTTTACCCCACAAATACGTATAATTATTATTTGTCAATTAAAAGTAAAATAAAACTTTTAAAAGACCAGGGGTAATGACAGGGAGGATACTGAAAGGAAGTTATTGGGATTTGAATGGCTGAAGTCGTTCTTAAATTCTTAAATAGATTCACCAGATTCAGAGGTGGTAGACTTCAAACAGTGGAAAATTACAGGATTGCTATTGAGATAATTTAGTAGTGTATTTAGCAGGGTACACAAGATATGCTCTCTCCAAAGTGATCAATTTTCATCATCTTCTTTAAGAAACTTTTCTATTCTTATAAGTACAATCTCTTTTCCTCAGCTTTTTTTTTTTTTACTAATTCTTTTCTTAGTCTTTGTCTCTGTGCCCCCCATCATTAACACCTGCTTTTCCATTCTAAATGTCTCTCTTTGTTATCGCTGATAAAAATTACATCACCATTTTACATAGTGCTGTCATGATGTTTTATTTCACTTGATTCCTAGTACAGCTCTGTGAGGCATTAGCACATTGTACAGGTGAGAAAATTAAGATTTAGAGAGACTAATTTATCTGAGATCTTATGGCAGTAATAGGCCAAAACCCAGATATATCATTTAGTATTAGATTTAGGTGAATATGAACCTCAACTGTAGAGGCCTAAACATACATGATTTTGTTCTCTCACATCAGCAGTCCATAAATAGGTAGTCCAGGGCTAGTGTTTAGGCTCTACCACTTGGCTCCGTCAAGTTGGCAGACGTTGGGCCTCTTCCAGCTCATTATACAACATCCTAGGTTGTGGTCCCATCCCAAGATGGTTACTAGAACATCAGCAGGCAACATAATGGAAGAATAAGACAGCAAGGGTAGCACCACACACACACTTTCAAAGAGACTTCTTCAAGGTTTTACTTGAAACTTCTGTTTATATCTTATAGTCACATGGCTATCCTGGCTGGGGAGAAGACTGTAAAAATAGTCACCTAGCTGGGCAGAAATGTACCCAACTAAAAATTAAAGTTCTTTTGCTAAAGAAGAAGGGGGACTGGGTATTGGGAGGCAACTAGCAATATCGGCCCCAATAGATGTTTTGATTTTTTTAATCTAGTGCTTTCCTACTGTTTCATATTGTCTCTGATTCATTAGTTAATGATTTTGTCATCTAAGCCTCCAGGGCTGCCACTTTTTCCAAAGAATTAAGCATAAGTTTTCTCTCTCCCAGGTGAATAATTACAATAAAAGCTACAGTTTATTGAGGACTTGTTATGTCCTAGGTGTTATTCTAAGATCTTTACGTGTATTAAAACATTTAGTTCTCACAATCACCCTATGCAGTAGGTACCATTATTAGCCTCCATTTTATATTTGAGGAAACTGAGGTACAGAACTGGTAAGTGACTTGCCCAAAGTCACACAAGTAGTAAATGACAGAGTCAAAATTCAAGCCCAGAAAATCTAGATTGAGAGCCCATCCTTTGAAGCACTGCTTCTCTACAGGGTCTCTTGGGGGAGTGCTGTAATTGCCTAGAGGTCAGTGGTGGCCTTCACCACTGCCCAGTGGAGAAGAGCCTTTCAAGTACCTCCCTACAGGCATGCCTTTCTCCTCCTCAAGGATTGTGTTAAAAGCAATACATTTGATATCTTCTTGTTTTGTCGTTGGCTGTCCCCTTTCTTCTTCCATCTCTCTCCCAGACCCGAGGCTGGGAAAAGAGATTAGATGACATGCTTCAGGTTTTTGGAAAGTTCATATCCTGGAACTCATGCTGGAACTTGCATGAGAAGATTGTGCTGAGTAGTTATTTAAGTGTCTATAGAGAATCCAGAGGTTCAAAGTTTGTATATCTTGATAGTAGAAATTTGGCTTCCAAATACTGTTTTTTATTTTTTCTTCACTCCCGTTCCCCCTGCTCCAGTGTTCTAGTTGTAGCTATGGTTGGTAAGAGCACCACCCGTTTATCATTTCACGCCTCTTCTCATAGACACCTCACAGAGAACAGTGCTGGAACTTAACGGTCCAAAGCTGTAGCCTGGGCTTCTCTGCAAGGGTTAGACATCTCCCTTAAGTTAGTCTCATGGGCTTGACTTCTGGGATTCATTCAACAATGGATATTTATTAAGCACTTACTATTTGCCAGGAACTGTTCACAGGGCTAGGGATTCTGTGGTGAACAAGACAGGCACTGTCTCCTACCTTGTGTAACTTATGTCCTAATTAAGGGAGAAAGAGAGCAAACAAGTAAGGAAATAAATAAGCAAAATAAATCCAACTTATGTTAAATACCACGAAGGAAATAAAACAGTTAACACCAAGGTCAGTGGTTCAGATCCCTGTACCGGCCAGCCACCAAAAAGAAAAAGAAAAACAGGGCAGTTTGATAAGAGTGATAACCTTGTTCAGCACTACTACTTTGAGCTCCAGTTTTACACACTTGAAGTAGAAGGACTGATAGTGAGTGACAGTCATAAATGGAGGCTGCACTCCACCCTTGCACAAATTAGAACTCTTGGTAACTAATCTTAGTCTGTCCCAATTGTTTGGGGTTTTTTAAAGAAATTATTCTTATATTAAATAAAAGTAGAATAGTTGAGAAACACTTGGGTTCATTTCATCCAGCTTTAAAAGAAATAATACATTATAGACACAGTTGAAACTCCTTGTGTACCCCTGCAGGATCCCATTTCTCTTTCTCCTTCTCTAAGGTAATCGCTATCCTGAATTCATTATATTTGCTTATCTTTTTAACATGTATATATCCATAAACAATATAGTATTGTTTTGTATGTTTAGACTTTATGCACATGGCATGTTGTGTTAATCATCTGCTTTGCTTTTCATACTCAACATTACAGTTTTTAAATTTATCCATGTTGATGCATGCTTTCATTTTAATTGATGTATAATAGTTCATTGTATGAATATATCACAGTTTATTGATCTCTTCTCTTACAGATGCACAAATTTGGGGGACAGTGGCTGGCCAGTAAGGGGGCCTGAACCCTTGACCTTGGTGTTATCAACACCTCCCTGTAACCAATCAAATTAACTGGCCAGCCCAGATGCATAATTTTTTACCACTACCAACAATACTGCAGTCTCTTTGTAGTAATATGTGAGTTTCTCTAAGAAATATATCTAGAAGCAGAATTGCTAGGTTGTAAGATATGTTCACCATCAACTCTGCTAGCTCTTGCCAAGTTGCTTTCCAAAGTGATCCTACCAGTTTACACTATCTATAAAAGTATATTAATTACTGGTTAACAGTTAAGTTTTGTATATTACATAATAGCTAGAGGAAAGGCTTTTGAATGTTTTTGCCGCAGAGAATTGCGTTTATACATTATATATGATTGATACATTAACTACCCTAAGCCTGTTATACAACATGTATGTATTAAAACATCAGATTGTACCCCATAAGTATGTATAATTACAATGTGTCAACTTAAAAAAAATGTATGAGTTCCAATTTTTCCATGCTCTCACCGATAGTAGGCATTTTCAAATCTTTAATTTTTGCTAATTTGATGGATTTTAAATCATCTTGTTTTATTTTGCATTTTCCTTATTACTAGAGAAATTAAGTATTTTTTGATGTTAGCCATTCAAGTTTCCTCTTCTTTAATTCCATGTTCATATTGTCTGCCTGTTTTTTCTTCATTTCTTCTGATTTGTTTTTATTGATTTGTAAGTCTGGATATGAAACCTTTGTCAGCTATGTGCATTGCAAATCTCCCAATTTATAATTTACTGTTTAAATTTATTTATAGTATTTTCATTTGCATAGAAATTCTTTTTATGACAAATTTATCAACTATTTCCTTTATGACTTATGTCTTATTTAGGAAATTCTTCCTAGATGTGCAGTATTGGCCATGTATTGCTAATTGTTGAAACTGGTGATAGTATCAGATTTATTTATTGTACTACTAGTCTCTACTTTTGTGTCTGTTTGAAATTTTCTATAATAAAAAAATTTTTAATTAAAATAAGGCCACTGTAGTACATTTAGTAGCAAATATGCTGAAAGCTTTACTATATAGAAAAATCAATTGCGCTAATAATAAGCCAAAACATATAATTTGATGGGGTAAAAGTGTTACTTTTATCTCTGTATAAGATTTTGTCATTTGATCTTTATTTTTTATTTATTTATTTATTTATTTATTTTTGGCAGCTGGCCAGTATGGGAGCAGAACCGTGACCTTGTTATAACACTACACTCTGCCCAACTGAGCTAACTGGCCGGCCCTGTAATTGTACTGAATTTAAAGATTAACTCAGGGAGAGTTGCCATATTTACAATACTGAATCTTCCCATTCATAAACATGATATACTATTAATTTATTCAGGTCTTCTTTTATGCCCTTCAAGGATGTTTTGTAATCTTTTCCATAAAACTTTGTGCAGTTTTTATTACTAATATGAATATCATATTTTCTAGTTAACTGTTAGTGGTATGAATATGAATGCTATTTCTTTTTCTTGAATTTTTATCTACCAGCCCTACTAAACTGTCTTATTAGTTCTCAAGTAGTGGCCATGATAACATGAAATCTTTACTTTGTTTCTGACTTTAATGCTTCCAAAATTGCATCATTAAATCTGGTATTTGCCATAAATGTCTGATAAATATGTTTTATCAGATTGAGGGCATTTCTTTCTATTCTTAGTTTGCTGAGGTTTTTCTTAAAAATCATAAATAAGTGAGGATTGAATTTTTTAACTATTCTTTCTTCATCTGTTGACAATCATGTTATTTTCTTTTTTAACCTATTTATATGAGAATATACATTATAAATTTCTAATGTTGAACCATCATGTTCTTCCTAAAATTTTTTTTCATACTCTCCTAGTCCCCAAAATGAACATATTCTTGACTCATAATTGTTTCATCATATTTTTCATTCATTTTATTAAATGTTTTTATTCTGCTGGCTGCATGCCATTCATCCTTTCTGTGCATATTATTTGGATAACGGCTTTGTGTGTTACATTATTCCTTGTGCTAGGGAAATACAGAAGAAGAAACCTAGAATCAAATCTGAGTATGCTGCACTAAAAGGACATGGAAAATAAATTTTAGAAGTAGAGTGGGATCACATTGTAATAGATCAGGATCCTTGGAACTTATATTATTCAAGGCCTTAGGGAATGACATACAGAATTAGAGTTGTGGAGGACTAATCTGGTAATAGTGTTTAGGAGGGAGGAAACAGTAAAGGCAAGTGACCAGTTAGAGAGCCGCTGTGATACCTAAGATTGTAGTGATGAGAATCCAGTGTAGACTAACAGCAACAATAACGGAAAGGACAGAGTGGATGTAAGAGTGGCATTGCAATATGACTTGGTGTTTGTTTAAATATAAAGAGGATAAAGGAGGGAAGAGTTGAATATCTTCACAGAATTTTGAGGCTAAATAGCTAGAAAAGTTGAGCTCCCATTGATTAAAATGGGAAAGATGGGAAAGAAAGACTTTGGGAATACAACATGTTTGAGTTTGGAATCTCCTAAGGAGAAGGTGACTATCTCTGTTCCAGGATGTTCCTGCATCTAGGATATTATCACATGCAGCTCAGTGGATACTTTTTGGTGATATTATTGCTGATGAAAATCACAGCCCTCCAAGAGGCAGTCTGATTGATGCAAGGGTGGAAAGAGCACAAAGTTAGTAATCAAGAGTTTGAAATCCTGGCCTTGTTTATAAGACTGTGGGCCTTAATTTTTACACCTAAGAAAAAAGAATAATACTACCATCCCAGTTGGTTGTTTTGAATATCAAATAAATACACTTGTGATGTAATATTGTAAACTTAGAAGGAATAGTATTGTAAACCTGGAAGTTTACAGTATTACAGGGATTTACAATAGTTAGAGAGGCTATTAGAATAATGAATAGGCAGGATAGTGGTGCACTGGAATAAGATATAAGGGATCTACTGAAATCAGGATCAGGTGGTTTTTAATATAGGAGGGTACTTCAAAAAGTTTGTGGAAAAATAGAATTCAAAGATAGTACAAGTCTTTCTATGAACTTTTTGAAGTACCCCCAGTAGCTCTAAACAAATGAGCTGTCCAACAGGACTTTCTGCAGTGATGGGAATGTTCTACTCTACACTGTCCATTGTGGTAGCTGCCAGCCATATGTAGCTGTTGAGCACTTGCAATGTGGCTGGCATGCCTGAGGAAATGACTTTTAAACTGTGGTGAAATACACATAACATAAAATTTACAGCTTTAACCATTTTTAAGTGTACAATTCAGTGGCATTAAGTACATTCACCATGTTGTGTAACCATCACCATTATCCATTTCTAGAACTTTTTCATCATCTTTGTGAATTTGCCTATTCTAGGTACCTCATATAAGTGCAGTTGTATTATGCTTTTCGTTTTGTGTCTGGCTTATTTTGCTCACCATAACATTTTCAAGGTTCATCATGTTGTAGCATGTATCAAATTTCATTCGTTTTTATGGCTGAATAATATTTCATTGTATTTATATTCCACATTTTGTTTCTCTATTCATCTATTGACAGACACTTGGGTTGTTTCTACCTTTTGGCTAGGGTGAATAATGCTGCTGTGAACATTGGTCTACAACTATCTGTTTGATCCCTGCTTTCAGTTGTTTTGAGTATATACCTAAGAATGGAATTGCTTAATCACATGGTTCTTTTATGTTTACCTTTTTTTTTCTTTTTTTTTTAAGTTTTATTTTGTCGATATACATTGTGGCTGATTATATGTTTACCTTTTTGAGGAACCGCCAAACTGTTTTCCTCAGCAGCTGCCTTGTTTTACATTCTCACCAGTAATGCACCAGAGTTCCAGTTTCTCCACATCTTCACCAGCACTCATTACTTTCTGGGTTTGTTTGTTTGTTTTTGATAGTAGCCATCCTAATCAGTATAAAGTGGTATCTCATTGTGGTTTCAATTTGCATTTCCCTAATGAAATGACTAATGAAGTTGGGTATCTTCTTAGGTGCTTATTAGCCATTTGCATATTTTCTTTGGATAAATGCCTTTTCAGGTCCTTTGCGCATTTTTAATTGGGTTGTTTGGTTTTTATTGTTGTTGTCAAGTTGTAGGAGTTCTTTATATATTTTGGATATCAGTTTCTTGTGAGATAAATGATTTGGAAATATTTTCTCCCATTCAGGTGCTTTGTCTTTTCACTCTCTTGATAATGTCCTTTGATGCACAAAAGTTTTTAACTTTTTTTTTTTTTTTTTTTTTTGTCTTTTTTGTGACCGGCCGCACCACGCTTAGCCAGTGAGTGCACTGGCCATCCTTATATAGGATCCGAACCCGTGGCGGGAGCACTGCTGCGCTCCCAGCGCCGCACTCTCCCGAGTGCGCCACGGGGTCAGCCCCAAAAGTTTTTAATTTTGATAAAGTCCAGTTTATTTATTTTTTGTTGTTGTTGCCTCTGCTTTTGATGTCACATCCAAGAAGTCATTGCTAAATCCAGCATCATGAAGATTTTCCCCTATGTATTCTAAGAGTTTTCTAGTTTTAGCTCTTGCATTTAGGTCTTTAATCCATTTCGAGTTGATTTTTTTGTATTGTGGGGGTTTTTTACTTTTTATTTTTCTTTCTCTTTTTGTATTATTTTTTAGTTTCTGTGGTGTCAGGTAAAGACCCAACTTCATTCTTTGGCATGTGGATATCCAGTTTTCCCAGCATCATTTGTTGAAAAGACTGTCCTTTCCCCTTTGAATGGTATTGGCACCCTTGTCAAAAATCAACTGACCATATATATATGTGAGTTTATTTCTCAGCTCCCTATTCTATTCCATTGCTCTGTATGTCTGACCTTATGCCAGGACCACAGTGTTTTTATTACTGTAGCTTTGTAGTAAGTTTTGAAATTGGGAAGCATGAGTCCTCCAACTTTTGTTCTTCTTTTTCAAGATTGTTTTGGTTATTTGGGATCCCTTGAGATCCCATATGAATTTTAGGATGTGTTTTTCTGTTTCTGCCATTGGGATTTTGATAGGGATTACACTGAATCTGTAGGTTGCTTTAGGTAGTATTGTCATCTGAATATTAAGTCACCAGTCTATGAACATGGGATGTCTTCCATTTATTAGAACTGAATTTTTAATCATATATAATTTCAGGTAATTTAAATTTAAGTTTAAATAGCCACATGTGGCTAGTGACTTTACTATTGGGTAGCACAGCTAGAGAATCATCCTCAAATTTGCTTTTCTTTCTAAAACATTGGACTGCAGTGACGTCTGCAGAGGTCTTGTAGTATCTGAATCACCGCTGGTCTCAGGGTGACTGGATTTTATGGAATGCGTGGTCACAGGGGGCTGTATATAGAGAATTTTGGTTCCTTTAGTTGATCTCTCTGTGGGAGATATGGGATGACTATAAATCTTGCTGCACTAAACCCTGTCTCCTTCTCTGTTTTCCTTTTGGAAACGTCTGGTTTTCTCCAGAACCAAAGAAAACCTGTTGCTTTCAAAAAAATTAGCAAAAGACAGTCTGTGCCTCTAGCAAAAATGGTACTTCTGCCTCTTCCTATTTCCATAGAAGTAGAGACCATGGTGCCCAAAATGTGGCAAATGTTTTAAAAGAAATTCTCTGTCTGAATGAAGATGGTGATTATTTTAAAGCACTTATGCCTTTAGGGGCCAATAATAGTTTTACTCTCAATTCCATTTTCTTTGAGGGTCAAGAGTCCAGGAGATCTTTGCACATCAGAAACAAAAAATAAAGGACAGATGCTATAATTAATTAAGCCAAGAAACTCCTTCCACCGTCCATTCTCTTTCCTACCAGGTAAGAAGTAATGTTAGATACAGAAGAGCTGTGTTCTTAGTACTGCTCATAACAGTCTTCTTGCCACCGTCCTCCCTAGCATCTCTCTAAAGAGTCCATAGGGAGATCTGCAGATCTTCTCAGAATAAAGAGGAAAACTTAATAAGTAAAATAGGGGGTCTTAGAACCTAGAGGCTATCAGACACAGCTTTCCAGGAAGAAAATGCCTTTGGCTTTGACAGCTAGGAGCACCGGGTTTGTGGTGTTTTGTATAAATGCTGTTATGACTCTCCTGCAGAATAGCTGTCCAACCCACTTTAGATCAGAAATGGGACTTGTGCATTCTGGCCTGTCCATAACTACTGTACATTAGCCTCTCCTGAACAGAGGCTGGAATGTTCTTTGTGTATTCAGAATTGGACTAGCCCAGCAGCTAGCCAGTTTCCTAAAAATGATTTTTCCATCTTATACCCTGTGGCCTGTACCCCACCCTTATTCTTATCTCTCCTCTTATACAGAAATAACTTCTTTATTATAAAATTTGGGTTTTCCCACACTACAGTTAATCTGTTACTATGCTACCAAAATGCCTGTGTTAACCACTTGGGTGTTCTGGTGTCAGAACTTAGAAGTGTCCTAACTGTTCCACCCAGCCTTCCAGCTCTCCTGTCTCTCTCCTGGGTTGTTGTGCTAGGATGATATTCTTCTTGGATTTCAGTGTGTGCAGTCTGATTTGGGTGGGGCCTTGAGCTGTTCACAGGAGTGCTGGTAATGTCTGACCTTCCATGCTGCCAAAGGCAAAAAGCTGGCCTCTTCCCAGGTTAAAGCACATAGTTGGATTGCTGGAGCAGTGTTAGATGGAGGGTGGGGTGAGCAAATACCATGTCTTCCTACCATGTTTTCAGGAAATGATTATAAAGCAGCTGTAAGTGCAAATGAAGTCAAAAAATTTGATGGGCATCTTCCCCATTCCCCCCCATCCCAAAAACCAGATGAACACAAACACATGCACAAACACACTCCTCTGGATTCCGTTAGAGATCCACACCCTTATTGTTCTGCTGGACTTAACTTTGGTACTAATTTGAAGCAAAGAACCTTTGTTAAACTATCTCTTTCTCTTCCATAGAAGAGAACTCAGCAGTAGTCTGCTAAACGAGAGCTGAACTTTCCCTTTAGGCAAACTGTGGGTTCCACTTGCCTATCCTCTCCCCTTCCAAGAGGAGTGTGGGCAGAGCATATAGGTGGGAGGAATAACCAGTGCCAAGATTTAATCCCTCAGAGAGTGGGGTTTCAGACCTGGTAGTAAAATTGTTTTCTGAATCAGCTGTCAATGAAAGGAGTCTCTGTGCCATCAACCCAGCTCCATTTCTTTATCCCATCTGCTTCTTTACCTTGTGTAGCCTTTTGCCTGGTACATACATGGAATTTAAGCCATATGGCTCTTATGAGTATAGTCTGGAGTCTCATAAAGTGAAAGATTTTGCTGTGCAGCACACAGGACCCCTGGGTCTGCTCGTCTCCTCTCAGCAGCTGACTGCAACTGACCAAGGTGGCGACTGAGCCTGTGGGTGTGGCTGGAGTCAGTGACGAGCCTCCCACCCAGGCCTGGAGAAGCCCTCAACCAGTGTGGTTCCTGTGGCAGCAGCCAAACACGCCAGAGCTCCTCATACCTTCAGGGCTGTAGTGTAACAGCCAGCTTTGTACGGTGACATAGTTTAGCCTTGGTTGACTTGACTTCTCTGTCCCCACCCCCTCTGTATTTAAGGGAATCTGGCCATCACCCAGTAGAGAAAGAAAAAAAAAGCTGGCATTTGCAGAGAGTGGCTTCTTGCTGCCTCTCTTGTGATAGGAGCCAGGACCACCTTCCATCTCTGCTTCCTACCCCTGTGGAAAAGACGAAGGGCCCCCTTGTGCTCAGCCTCCTGTTGTGGGGTTTCAAGTTGCCTAAGATCAGGACAAGACCATCTGCCAGGTTATCTGCCCAGGTAAACATTTAGAGTTTACAGGGACGTGTTTCAGCTGCTCTGGCTGATCCCGCTGGTGAGATCTTCTAGTTTCTCGAGGTGTTAAGCCAGTATGTGGGACTGACATCTAAACACACAGCTGCTGGAGCTTGAGTGGCTGGCTGCTTCTCACCCAGCTTCACAATTGCCCCCTCCTCACCCACTGCCAGAGCCAAATTTATGTTTCCTCTTCCCAGTCCTACCTCCTGGATATTGAAACTGTCTTTACATTTTCAACATTTCTAGCCTTTAGAATCTGGGGATTTATATAGGAGCCAATGCTATGAGATAAGCAGCAGAAGATTTGGGGGGGAGGTTATTGTTTTTGTATTGGGGGGGTTTGGGTGGCTGGCCTGTACGGGGGATCCAAACCTATGAGCTTGGTGTTATAAGGCTGTGCTCTAACCAACTGGCCAGCCCCAAAGACTTCTTTTAGGTTGGCAAAACCAGCATTCTGACACTGTTTTCCTTAACCATGTTTTCCTTAATAGCTAATGAGACAGCTTTTTAGTGAAGGCAGCAGGGATAAAGGCAGATTTTCTTTTTTTAATCTAACCAACCATGTTTAGTGCCTCTAAGTGTTCATCGGCTTTTTATTTTTTAGTGATATAATTGATTTAACATTTTATTATACAACAAAGTTGAAAGAATTTTACAGTGAGCTCACTTATATCCAACACCTAGATTCTGTCGTTCTCATTAACTATACTTGTCTTATCATGTTATCTATCTATCTCTCCATCCATCCATCCTTTTCTATTTTTTGGATATATGTCATAAATTCATTTTCTCTTAATCCTTCAGCATGCATATATCATTAACTAGAATTCAGTATTTGTGGATTTTTCTTTTGAGGTAAATTTTAACCCAAATTTTTTCCATGTAACCCAAAAACCTATAAAAGTGTAGAATCATTGTCATGCTCCCTTATTTTCATCTCTACCCCCAGAGGCAAACTGTTCTGAATTTTTATCCACCGTAGATTAGATTTGCCCATTTTAAAACTTCTTATAAATGGAATCATACAGTATATACTCTGGAGTAAGGCTTCTTTCATTTAGCGTATAATCCTTTTGAGATTCTTTTGTGTTGTTATATGTGTTAATAGTTCATTCCTTTTTATTGCTTGAGTAGTACTCCATTTTATGAATATTTCACAGTTTATCTTATCTCTGATTGATGGACACCTAGGTTAATCAGTTAGTATTCTACAAATATTCTGAAGTCCAAAACTAATAAGGGTCCCAGGCATTTCGGATAAGGGATACTCAACTTGTATTTAAGAGTTCCACTTGTTCCACATCCTCATTCTGGTAGGTGTGTGGTAATACATCATTTTGGTTTTAATTTGTATTTCCCTGATGACTAATGAAGTTGTATACTTTTTCATGTGCTTACTGGCCATTTTGTATATCTTCTTTGTAAAGGGTCTGTTCAGATCTTTTGCCCATTATCTTTAATTAGGCTTTTTTGTTTTCTCGCTGATTTCTGTATGTATTCATCTGAATATGTAAAGTACTTATGATACTGGTACTTTGTCAGATATATGTTTTGTGAATATTTTCACTCGTATCACTTGCCTGTTAGTTTTCTTAACAGTGTCTTATGGTGAACAAAAGTTTTTAATTTTCATGAAATCAAAACTTAATGTGTTTTTCTTTTATAGTTATTACTTTATGAGACCTAAGAACCCTAAGTTATGAAGATATTTTACTTGATTTTCTTGTAAAAACTATGTTGTTTTAGCTTTTACATTTAGGTCTCTGATCCATTCTAGATTAATTTTGTATATGGTGTAAGGTAGGGATTGAGGCTCATTTTTCCCCCCACCTGGATATCCAGTTGTTCTATCACCATTTGTTGAAAAGGCATTCCTTGCCTCCATCAGACTGCTTTGGTACTTTTCACAAACATCAGATGAGCATATATATAAGTAGGGATCTCCTGTGCTCTCTGTTCTTTTTTCATTCATCTGTTTGAAAGTCCTTATGACAAACATTGGAATTATGATCGGGTGTGAGTTTAATTTATATATCAGTTTGGGAGAATTAACTTCTTAACAGTATTCTTCTAATTTATGAACATGTATAGCTTTCCTTTGACTTAGATCTTTTACAGTTTTCACTGAAAAGGTCTTACACATTTTCTGCTAAGTTTATTCCTAAACACTTTTTATTTTTTTATGCCATTACAAATTAATTGTTTCTCAATTTTATTTACCAGTCTTTTGCTGCTAGAATATGAAAATATAGTTAACTTTTGTGTATTACTGTACCCTTCAATTCTAAATTAGTTCTTATTAGAACTTATTCTAGTAGTTATTTGCAAATTCTTTAAGATTTTCTGTGTTAAACGATCATGTCATCTGCAAAGAGAGACAATTCTTCTTTTCTACTTTTATTCTTTCAATTTCTTTGCGTTGCCTTAAAGTAATGGCTGGGACCTCCACTATGATGTTAAATGGAAGTGGTAAGAGTGGGCATCCTTGCCTTGTTCCTGATCTTAGGAGTAAAGAGTTCAATATTTCACCATTAAGTATGATGTTAACCATAGGTTTTCTTATAGATGTCCTTTATCAAACTGAGGAATTTCCATTAATTGAAGTCCATAGTTTACATTAGGGTTCACTCTTTGTGTTATACAGTTACCATGGGTTTTGACAAATGTCAATGACATGTATCCACCATTACAGTATCATACAGAATAGCTTCACTGCCTTAAAAATACCCTGTATTCCACCTATTCATTCATCCCTTCATTTCCCCTAGTCCCTGGCACCTGCTGATCTTTTTACTGTCTCTATAGTTTTGCCTTTTCCAGAATGTCATATAGTTAAAATCATACACTATGTAGCCTTTTTAGCGTGGCTTTTTTCACTTACAATATGCATTTAGGTTTCTTTTTGTGGCTCGATAGCTCATTTCTTTTTATTGTTGAATATATTTTACTGTATGGGTGTACCATAGTTTGTTTATCCATTCACCTGTTGAAGGACATCATGTTGCTTCCAAGTTTTGTTAATTATAAATAAAGTTGCTGTCAACATTCATATGCAGTTTTTTGTGTTGACAGTTTTCAACTCATTTGGGTAAATATCAAGAAGTGTGATTGTTCGATTGTATGGTTAGAATATGTTTAGCTTTGTATGAAACTACCAAACTGTCTTCCAAAGTGGCTATAACATTTTACATTCTACCAGCAGTTAGTGAAAATTCCTCTTGTTCCATATCTTTGCCAGCATGTGGTGTTATTCATGGTTTGGGTTTTTGCCATTTTAATAGGTATGTAGTGGTATCTCATTGTTGTTTTAGTTTGCAATTCCCTGTTACTTATGATGTTGAGCATTTTTTGACATCTGTGTATCTTCTTTGGTAAAGTATCAGTTCACATATTTTGCCCATTTTTTAATTGGTTGTTTTTTTATTGTTCAACTAGTTTTAAGAGCCACAGATTGATTTTTAAATGTTAAAACAATCGCTTTACTTGAATAAACCCTATTTGCTGGATTGGCTTTGCCAGTATTTTGATAAGGATCCTTGCATCTGTGTTCATGTGAGATATTTGTAAGTTTGTTGTTGTGTCCAGGTTTTGGCATTAGAATTATGTTGACCTCATTAAGTGACTTGAGAAGTGTAACCTTCATCTGCCTCCATTTTCTGAAAGAGTTTGTGTAATATTGATGTTAATTCTTCCTTAAATGTTTGATGGAGTTTACTGACCTTGACCTAGAGTTTCTGTGGGAAACTTTGATAGTGAATTCAGTTTACTTATAGTTGTTCATATTTCGTGTTTTTACCATATTATCTGTTCTGTCTTTATCCAACAATTTGGATAAGTTGTAGTCTTAAAAGAAATTTATTCACTTAGTCCAAGTTGAATTTGTAAGTGTGAAGTACTGTATCATTTTGACATCTATAGAATCTATAGTGATAAAATACTCTTTCATTCCTGATATTGGTCATCTGTGTTCTTTCTCTCTTGTTTTCCCTTAATCTTTCTAACTAGAGGGTTATCACTTTTATTGATCTTTTTAAAGAATCAGCTTTTGACTTTATTTTTTCTATTGTTTGTTTTCTGTTTTGTTCATTTCTGCTGTCTTTATTTTTACTTCGGGTTTACTTTTCCTAGCTTTTTTTTGGTGGCTGGCCGGTATGGGGAACTGAACCCTAGACCTCGGTGTTAGAAGGCTGTGTTCTAACTAGCTGAGCTAACTGGCCAGCCCTTTCTCTAGCTTTTTAAGATGAGAACCTTAGGTCATTGTTTTTAGACTTTTCTCCTTTTCTAACATACACACTTAAAGTTATAAATTTTCCTCTAAGCCCTTCTTTTGTTGCATCTCACACATTTGCATATGTTTTATTTTTATTATTATTCAGCTTAAAATATGTCATATTTTCCTTTTGATTTCTTCTTTGACACATGGATTATTTAGAAATGTGCTGATTTCCAAATATTTGGGATTTTCCTGGATATTTTATAACTATTGATTCCTAATTTAATTTCATCATGATCAGAGAACCTACTCTGCATGATTTCAGTCCTTTTAAATTTACTGAAACTTGTTAGATGGCTCAGCACGTCTGTACTTGAAAATAATGTATTCTGTACTTGTTGGGTGTAGCATTTTTATTATTTATTTATTTATTTATTGCCCTTTATTAGCTTTGTGAATTTTTTTTAATTTATTTTTATTTTATTTTATTATTTATTTATTTGTTTGTTTGCCCTTTATTAGCTTTGTGAATTTTGGGGGGGTTTTTTTGGGGTGTTTTTTTTTTGTGGGTGTAGCATTTTTATAAGTATCAATTAGGTCAGGGAGATTTAGGTCAGTGTTGTTTATGTCCTCTATGTTGTTGATGATATTTTGTCTTGGTGTTCTATTAATTTCTGAGAGAGGAGTGTTTAAAATCTCCAAATATGACGGTGAATTTTCTGTTTTTCCCTGTAATTCTGTCAATTTTTGTTGAATTTATTTTGGAGCTTTGTTATTAGGCATATACACAATTATGATTGTTATGTCTTCCTGATGAACTGACCATTTATCGTTGTGAAATGTCCCTCTTTTATCTCTGGTGTTACTTTGCCTTGAAATCTATTTTATCTGATATTAATACAGCTGCTGCAGCCTTCTTAGGTCTACCATTTGCACAATACATCTTTTCCCATCCATTTGCTTTTAACCAGTCTGTGTCTTTATATATAAAATGTGTCTCTTGTTGACAACATATAGTTGGGTCTTGCTTTTTAATCCATACTGACATTCTCCTCCTCTTAATCGGAGTGCTTATTTTATTAAAATTTAATGTAATTATTCTTAATCGTTTACTATTTGTCCCTTCTGATTTTTGTTCCTCAGTCCTCCTTTCCTGAATTCTTTTAGATTATTTGAATTTTTTTTAGAATTCCATTTTAATTTATTTATTGGCTTTTTAGCTATATCTGTTTGTGATTTTTTTTAGTGATAGCTTTGTAGATGATAGTATACATCCTTAATTTTTTAGTCTACTTAAGAGTTAACTGTTGTGCCACTTCACATAAAATGTAGAAACCTTGCAATCAGTTATCCACTACACTTACTTTTATTATTGTTGTTATGTAGTATATACTGTAATGTATAATATAGTAATAATGTTATATATACATTATAAATTCCACACAACAGTGTTACGATGCAGGTTTTTGTTTTTCTTTTTGGCTCCAAAAACATACAAATTTTATTCCTGCTAATTTAATATTAAGGCTTGAATAACGCTACAGATCTGTGCTCATAAGAGTTATTATTTTCTGTTGGCTTTTTGCCAACGTGTAATATACATAACATAAAATTTACCATTTTATCCTATTTTTTCTTTTGTTGCCTGTGCTTTTGGTGTTATATCCAATAAATTTTTGCTACATCTAGTGAAAAACAAAATTCTACATCTTCTTCTAAGAGTTTTACAGTTTTAGCTTTGACGTTTAGGTCTTTGATTCATTTTGAGTTGACTTTTGTATATGGTGTTAGGTAAGGGTTCAACTTCATTCTTTTGCATGTGGATATTCAATTTCCCAGCATCATTTGTAAAATGTTATGATTTTTGCTTTAAACAAACCAGACACACACACACACAAATTCCAGGGGATAGGAAAATTGTTGTTTATATTTACCCAGATATTTGCCATTTCTTAATGAAGAGCTGAGTATCCAAGTGGTAGCATTTTCCTCTGGCTTGAAGAGCTTTTAGCTTTTCTTGTCCAGCAGGTCTGCTGGCAGCAAATTTAGGATTTTAAACATTAGCGTAATTCATCTATTGTTTTAGACATAATGCTTAGCATATTAAGGAAGTGTCTTTCTATTTTTAATTTACTGAATCTCAACTTAGGGAAAAAAGCTTTAACATGACTTTTCAACAACTATTAAAATAGTCACTTCTTTTCTTCTTTAATTTATGTTGTATTAAATTAATACATTTCCTAAACTTGTCCTTTTCTTGCTGGGATAAACCCTGTTTGGACTCAGAAGATAGTCAGCCCTCCATATCCATGGATTGTTTATCCGTGGGTTTCACATTCGTGGTTTCCACATCAGTGCATTCACCAACCACAGATGGAAAATACCCACTCAATAAATAAATAACAATACAACAATAAAAATAATACACATTAAAAAACAATATAGTATAACAACTGTTTACATAGCATTTACATTGTATGAGGTATTGTAAGTAATCTAGAGATGAAATATAAAGTATATGGGAGGATGTGCATAGGTTATATGCAAATACTACACTATTTTATATAAGGGACTTGAGCATGCATGGATTTTGGTATTCATGGCAGGTCCTGGAACCAATCCTGAGAATACTAAGGGACAACTGTAGTTGTATTTTAATGGTCTGCTAAATTTGATTTGCTTTTATTTTACATAATATATTTACATCTATTTCCATAAGTAGATCTAGCTTCTTTTTCTGCCTTTGCTCTTTTATCTTTGGGTATTAGAGTATGCTGATGTTATAAAAAGAAGTAGGAAGCAGTTTTTCTTTTTCTGTGACCTGGATAATGTATATTACTTGGAATGTCATTCTTAACTTTCTCTCATAACCTACCTTTGGTCTATCAGCAGTTCTGTTACTCTACCTTTGAAAAATATACCGAATCCAGCAATTCAACCATTTCAGCTAGCACCACCCTACTCTAAAATATTGTTTTCTCTTGCCTGTAACCTTGCAGTAGCTTTATTCTGATCTCCATCTGTACCCACCCCTCTTCAATCTAGTCTCAACACGGCAGCTAGAGTGGTCTTTTAAAACATAAATTGGATTATTTAACAATGCTGCTCTAAGCCCCTCCGGAGGATTCCTGTCTCACTCAGAAACAAAATACCAATTCCTTACCAAGGCTTACTTCCTTTCTGATCTCATCTCCTACCACTCTTCACTGATTTCTCTCTGGCCAAATTAGCCTACTTAGTTCTTTAGTCGTGCCAAATAACTCATGCCTCTGGGCTTTTGCACTTCTCTTCGTGTCCCATTCACTACTACCCCACTGCATGGTTTACTTCCTAACTTACATCAGATCCCTGTTCAGGTCAGCAGGTTCTTGCCAGATCCTTAATATAAATGAGCACTGTACCCCAGGCCCACTCTCTCCCCTTACTGGTCTTTATTTTTCTTCTTAACATTTACCATCATCTGACAATTTTTGTTTTTATTTTGTCTTATTTATTATCCCCCCACTAGAATGTAAAAACTTTGTTTTTATTTACTACTCTAACCCTCAGTGTTTAGAACAATTTGTAGGGCATAGACCTCTAACTACCAGTGGTAAATATTTATTGAATGAATACATGAATGAATTGAAGGAACTCACATATAAAGGCATCTGAAAGAAAAACTTTGACACCTTTTTCTGTTTCTTCTTTTGTTATTGGTCTTCCCACATTTTTTGTTCTTGTGTCAAATTTTTAGTCAGAATTGTTAAGATGTAAGATAAATACATATAATAAATAATTCACCAGTTGGGTGAGGTTTGGCAAGAATATACACTAGTGTAAACACCACCATAATCATGATACACTTTCATCACTTCTTATGTCAGTTTCATTCACTTACATTATCTAGAAAATCATCCATTTCTCTACATTTTTTTCATCTCAACTAACTAAAGGTTAAGAATATATTGTTACAGCCCTTTTCATTTCTAATTTTACTTGCATGTTCTCTCGGGTTTTTTTGTTTTGTTTTGTTTACAGCAATACAGCTTTTTTCAAAAACTAGCTCATATTAATTCTGTTTTATAGTTTATTTTTATTTTCTTCCTTTTATTTTTCTTAGACCTATTTTGTTCTACTTGTGTTGAATCTTCTATGTTCATTTCTTTTTGAGTAGCTTCTGTAAAAGCTTTATGGCTTTGAATTTGAATTTCTAATACTTTGGCCACATTCTAATCCATTTAAATATGTAGCATTCTAGTGATCATTTTCTAAATAGTCTTTATTATTTTGATTTTTTCTATTTGATTCTAAAATTATTTGGGAGAGTTTTGTTTTGATCGAATTTCTTAAACTTTTGTTATTAAAAAAAAAACTTTTGTTATTAATTTCCACTTTGGGAGATTTTTAAAATTTTGTGACCTAATATGTAATCATTTTTTAAAAGTTTCATGGATTTTGAGAAGAATTTATTTTGCAGCATACAAAATTCAATATATATCTATTAAATCATTATTAATCATTCTTTCTAATTGCCTATGTTATTTTAACCTATTCAATATGTTAAAGAGTAAAAATGGTGTTAGTCTACCCCTACAATTGTGTTTTTGTTAGTTTCTTGTGTTCCAAAGGTTTTTGTTTTTTACATTTTCATTTATTTCATTCTTACCTTGAATTCTACTTGGGTGTTTTGTTTTGTTATCTTAGCCTAATAGATTTTTGCCTATCCCATTAAAAAAAAAAAAAATCATTGTTTTAGGTATGTCTCTTCTGAGTATTGATTATGTTAAAAAAATTTTATTGACATGAAATTCATATAACATAAAATTAACCATTTAAAGCAGACAATTCAGTGGCATTTAGAACATTCATAATGTTGGGCAGCCACCACCTCTGTACACATTGCATTTTAATTCCTGTCATTTATCTTTAAGTTTTAAAATAAAATACTTTCAACTATTTTCTCTACTTATCAACTAGAAGAGTTAAACAGGATATAACAGTCTCTCACTTTAGTTAGGATTATGTTCAGCTGCAATAAACAGAAAATCCTAATGAAACAGTAACTTAAAATAGAAATAGATTTTCCTCTCAAGAAGAGGCCCAGAATTTTTCTGGTTTGGCACTCTGTGGTATCACGGACCCAGGCTCTTTCTATTTTGCTGCTCTGCTATACATGGCTTTCATTTTCAGGGACACCCCAAGATCTGAGGTGGCTATTAGATTGCCAGTAATTACATATTCAGACCAGCCTGTGAGGGAGTAGAAATGATTAAAGAAAATGCAATTTTGTAAAAAAGAGAAAAGGAGATGCCTCTTCCTTTAAGCACCTATCTTGGGAGTTCATGTGCACTTCTGCTTATATTCTGTTGGCCAGAACTGATTCACGTTGCCAGACCCAGCTGCAGTATACACTGGGAAATATTTTTATTTTATGCAGTCATGTGCACAGCTGAAAATCAAGAGGTCAATTACCGAGGAAGAGGAG
Organism: Cynocephalus volans; assembly: GCF_027409185.1. Taxonomy (NCBI): domain Eukaryota; kingdom Metazoa; phylum Chordata; class Mammalia; order Dermoptera; family Cynocephalidae; genus Cynocephalus; species Cynocephalus volans. The sequence goes on along the minus strand of NC_084469.1, from coordinate 29,215,457 downwards.
AACAGGTAATAGGAAACAAGCAGCAGTTTCTGCCACACCTCGCGTGTGTAAATAGAGCACTTCCGACTCCTCTCACCACCCCTTCAATCTCTAGTTTTTGTACATACCAGTGAGATTTTAGATAAATAATAGTAGCTATCATTAAAGGCTTACAATGTGCCAGTATCTAGTGCTCCTAATAACCCTACTTTGGTGGATAAATACTGTTATTATCCCCATTTTACAGATAGGGAAACTGAAACCAAGAAAGGTTAAGCATTTTTACCTAAGGTCAAACATCCAGTAATTCAAACCCATGCCATAGTGCCCAGATTAAGCACTATCCAACTTAATGATTTCAAAACCATTAAATATCTTTAAAATGTGTATCTTTTGTTTGAAGAATAATTTGTGACTGTTACACTGTTTCATAATCCTATTAATATCACTTATATAGAATTAAATATCTTTTACTCTTTTTGCCATATCTTTTTTAATACAATATATTTATTTTTGTTCATAAAGAAAAAAAAGTAAAGAGTACAATGAATATTTTTTGCCAGTATTTTTTCAATCACATTTTTTGTCCCCTTGCCATATTTTTGCTCCTGGGGTTTTAAATCAAATCTATTCATTATACTGAAAATACTTTAGTAGACATCTCTCCAACTTTTAAGACTTTTTTTCCTTGGATAACCTCCATACCATTATTAGACACATCAAAATAATAATTTGCTAATATCATATAGTCAAATTTCAGATTTTCCAGATTATCTCAAAAATGCCACTGCACATTTGGTTCATCAGAATTAAGATCTAGGGAGGGAGAGGAAGATTGGGGATAATTGGGTGGGGGACAGAGGGTACAAATGCAATTTGTGGTATGCTGCCAGTATGAACCTGGCACTCACATCATGGGTACTAGGTGTGACAATCAGCTTTGTATCTCAAGAATATTCATAACTAATAAAAATAAATATTTTTTTTAAAGAATTAAGATCTAAGCAAACTCCATGATTTGTATTTGATTGATATGTCTCTTAAGGCTCTTTTGATGTTTAACATTGTATACTTGAGAAAAACACAAACTAGTGTTTTTCCTTCTTTGCTCTTACTCAGAAGCAATCATCAACACAGAACAATGACTTCTGTGTCCCAGTATGTGGGGATTTCTCCCCACCAGCAAGCATGCAAACAGTTCTGCAGCAGGCACCAGCAATTCAATTTTGACACTGTCCTCCTGGAGATAGTGTCAGATCTCATAAGTTAAGGGCTCCGTCACCAAGACTGCCCCCTCTTCAGATGCCAGTCCCAAATCCAGGCCTCTGGAACTTCTGACCAACCAGCTTTAAATCAGGGTTTCCACAACCCCCTCCTTGGGTTCGATTAGTTATCTTGAGCAGCTCACAGAACTCAGGATATTGCAAAGGATACAAAGAGATACATAGGGTGAGGTATGGGGCAAGGGGGTGCAGAGCTTCCATGCCTTCCGCAGTCACCCAACCCTCCAGGAACCTCCACGTGCTCACCTATCTAGAATCTCTCTGGACCCAGGCCTCTTGGGCTTTTATGAAGGCTTTGTTACATAGGCATGATGGATTAAATCATTGGCCACTGGTGATCAACTTAACCTTCAGTTCCTCCCCCCTCAGAGGCTGGGGGATGGGACTAAAAGTCCCACCTTGGTCTTTCCTGTGACTAGCTCCCATCCTGAAGCTACCTAGGGGGTCTGCCAGCCATCATTAGCATATGAAAAGACTCTTATCACTTTGAAGATTTTAAGGATTTTAGGAGTTATGTCAGGACTCCAGGATGAAGACCAAATATGTATTTTCACAGTATCAAAAACAGCTTCCCTTCCTCCGTTTTTTGTTTTTGTTTTTGTTTTTGGTTTTTTTGGTGCCATTTATTTGTTGAAGCTGTGTTTTTTGTTTGTTTGTTTGTTATAAGAATATTCTTGATTGTTTACTAATACCTTATTCTGCTGGGGTACATATTTAAGTAATTTTTCTGAAAGGTAATATATATTATCTTTCTAAGTCTTTGCTTATCTAAGAACGACTTCCTTTTGCCCTTCTACATGAATGGCTAACTAGTATTGGGGCAGAAAAGTCTGGGCCAATCAGATTTGTGTGTGGTGTTTGTTTTTTAAAAATGCTTATAAGACGTTTTTTTTGTATTATCCTTGGGAATTGAAGACTGAACTAAGATATGTCTGGGTCAAAGATGACAAATGTCTTATAGGTATGCTTTCATTCTGTGCTAAAGATAGGCATTGATTATGGCACTCTTTCCCACTGAAGACATTTAATAAAGCCTCAGATTTCTTAAAACAAAACAAAAACACTTTTGCCATCTCTAATGAAGGTGTTGGTCTGTTGTTATGTTTCTTAGCATGCGTGTGCCTTTGAATGTTCAGGCTTTAAATCTTTCTTTTGCTCAGGAAAGTTTCCTTTTGCTTTTTCCCCTTTCTTTCTCATTTTCAAAAAAATTATTGCTTTTCTCCTATCAGTCTTAATCTTTCTGGAATAGCTTGTAAATATTAGGGTTCTATCTGCACATTCTTGCCTTTTTTTCCCCATTATTTTCATCTCTATTTTTTCTTCTGTGTTGTAGAAGAGGCTCAAGCAAGTCATCTCTTTCACTAAATCAGTTTTCTCATATCGAACTGCTGCTTGCAACATTCTCTGTAGTTTTTTCCAATCATTTTTCTCAATATGATTGACTAATCTGGATTGAAATGAAGTTACTATGATTTTCTTTTTTACTTTTTTATTGAGTTTTAAACTTCAGGGCTGGCTGGTTAGCTCAGTTGGTGAGAGCACAGCCTTATAACACCAAGGTCACAGGTTTGGACCCCTGTATCAGCCAGTTGCCAAAAAAAAACATTAAAAAATTAAAAATAAACTTCATAAAGTAATGTGTGCTAGTCTTAAGTCTAAACTCAGTTAATTTTTATATATGGTTGTATTCATGCAAACTGCCACTCATATCAAGATACAGATTATTTCTGGCATCCCAGAAGGCTTCTTTATGCCCCCTGTCATTAATATTCTCACCTACACAGATAATCATTATTCTTTTTGTTTTGTTTTGTTTTGTTTCAGCTCCCACTTATGAGGGAGGACGTGCAGGTCTCTTTCTGTATTTGGCCTAATTCACTTAACATAATTTTCTCTGAATTCATCTGTGTTGCTGCAAATGGCAGAATTTCTTTCATTTGTATGGTAGAGTAGTATTCCGCTGTGTATATATGCCATATTTTCCTTATCCAGTCGTCTGTTGATGAACATTTAGAGATAAACATTGTTCTAACCTCATTCACTATCAATTAGTTTTGCCTGTTTTTGAACTATGTATAAATGGAATCATATATTACATATTCTTTGTATCTGGCTTCTTTTGTTCAGCATAATCTATTCATCCATGTTACATGTAAGAGTAGTTCATTCTTTATTGCTGGTTAATATTTTATTTGTGAATATACCACAATTTATTTATTCTCCTATTGATGAAAGTTCATCTGTTTTCATCAGTTTTTTTGCTATTATAAATAAAGCTTCCATGAACATTTTTGTATATGTCTTTTGGTGGACATATGCTCTTATTTCTCTTTGATATATACCTAGGAGTGAGATTGTTAGCTCATAAGGTATATTTAACCTTTAGTAGATACTGCCAAACAGATTTCCAAAATGGTTGTACCAGTGTACATGACCACCTGCAATGTATAGGAGTTTCAGTTGTTCCACATCTTTGTCAGCACTTGGTTTTGATTTTGGTTTTAATTTTAGCCATTCTGGTGAGTGTGTAGAAGTATCTCCTTGTGATTTTAATTTGCATTTCCCTGGTAAATGATGATGTGGAGTGTCTTTTCTTCTGCTCTTGGCCATTTAGATACCCTCTTATGTGGAGTGCCTATTCCTGACTTACGCCCATTTTTTTAAAACTTGGGTTGTCTTTTTCTTATTGATTTGTAGCGGGTTTTTTAAATTTTCTGAATGTAAGTTCTGTGTTGGCTATGCGTATTAAATATCTTCTCTCAATCTGTGATTCATCTTTTTACTCTTAATGGTGTTTTTGATGAGCACAAATTTATAATTTTTTCTAGGGCTAGTGCTTTTTATGTCCTATTTAAGAAATGTGTTCCTCCTCCAAAGTCAGGAAGATAGTCTTCTATATTTTCTTCTAGAAGCTGTATTATTTTACCTTTTACACTTAGGTTGTGGTCCATCTCACATCAATTTTTGAATATGGTTATGAGGTAGAGGCAAGGTTAATTTTTTTTCCATATTGATATCCATGACACAGCACCATTTATTGAAAGATCAGTTTTCCCCACCAAACTACAATGGTGCCTTATCGTAAGTTGATTATATATATTTGGGTCTGTTTCTAGACTCTCTGTTCTGCTGCAGTGGTCTGTGTATCTATCCTTGTACCATCACTATTTTTTTTTTTTTTTAAGTATTAATTGGGAAGTTTCCAAAGCTTTTAGCTGTTTTTGCAGTGACTCTTCTAGAGATATGTTTAACTGCTTCTGTTCAAGTATTCACCTTTTCATATGTTAGGTGATTTTTTTTTTTTTCATGCTTATTGAGGCCAGTCTATACTTGTGTTCATGTTGAGAGTTTAGTTGGGTCTCTTAAGATTTTCAGATGCACATAAAGGGGAAAGGGACATTTGATTTGCATTGCTAGTGTTAATCTCTCCTAGAGGAGGTGGCAGGCTGGTTAGGTCACTTGGGAGAGCATGGTGCAGATAACACCAGCGTTAAGGATTTGGATCCCCATACTGGCTAGCCACCAAAAATAACCAACCAAACAAACAAACAAAAACCTCTTCTAAAGGTGAGAAGAGGAAACTGGAGCTATATATAACCATGGCAAGGAGCTAACCCTTCTGTTTGTTGGAGTATACCAAGTTTCTCAACTTAGTGTTGTTGTTCTGGGTTTCTTGCCTCTTTTGGAAGCTAGCCTTAGCTTTGTCTGTCTTCTGCCTCATCTGGCCACCCACACCGATTGTAAACCAGCAGCCACAAGTTTCTTCTGTACCTGCTGTGCTTCCCATCAGCCCTAGTGGGATCCAGCTGTGTCCTTCTAACTACATCACAACCCACCTTGGCTTTTGTCCTAGTTGCTCCAAGATAAGGAAGGGTATTAGCGGGGCAGTGCTGCTAAGGTCTCACCTATGTTCTTATCAAGCCTGTAAGTGGTTGAGCATCAGTTGTCCTTTTCTTCATTCCAGTCCCATCTGCAGTTTGTCCTGCAGAAAATTCCTCAAAGTTTCTGGTATGTGGTTGCCTAGTACTGATAACATGTTTTCTTCATTTTTATATATATTTTTCAGTCATTTCAGTAGAAAACTGCAAGGGTAGACAAAACCGTTAGAAGCATGTACTTAAAGGCATTCTAATTACAAGTCAATGTTAGTTTTTAAAAAATGAGTTTCTAGTCTTCCAAGTTTGAGTACTTTGAACTTCATTGTTCATTTGATTAAGGTGGGCATTGTTCTTAGAATGTACTTGCATGGGTTTGTTACGTCAAACAGGTAGCTCTGCTACTCTCCTATAAATCTCAGGAGGGATCAATCCAGTGAATCATGAAGATACCCCTTAAGTCTCAACTCTGCAGCTTGGTTTACCCCCAAAGTCTAGATATGAGTGTGGACCATAGCTCAAAGGCCCAGGAAGAGAAAGGTGAAGATAATGACAGATATCCAAAATGGAGTAAGAGTGGTTATTTTGAAATTTATGGGTTTCACATGATCTGCCTGCATGACTTCATTTGGTAAGAATGCCACATGGCTCTCTTGGCAGCCATATAAGAGAAACTGACCCTGGGATTAGGAATAACCCAGGAAACCATTTGAGAATTTTGTGCTCTTGCAAAGCCAGAGTCCTTTCCCAAGTCAGCTTGTTGAAGACCCAGCTGGAGATCAGAGACTATTTCCTATACTCTTTGTAACTAGACAGTGCAGGTTTTTTGCTTTGTTTTGTTTTTGCCGCTGTCCTGTACAGGGATCTGAACCCTTGACCTTGGTTTTAATAGCACCATACTCTCCCAAGTGAGCAACCAGCCAGTGTCTAGTGCAGGTTCTAGTTCTCAGGAATTGGTAAGTAAATATGAGTACACATTAGAAGTTTGGGGTTCATTACACTTGGCTTTTTTTGTTTGTTGTTTTGCTTTTTAATGTAGCTAAGGTATGTAGATTTATTTAAGTTTTACTCTCAATTTTCTACTGGAAAAAAAGCCCAGAAATCTTTAAATTTTTACATTGCAACTCAAAGGGAAGAACTTGGAACAGACCCTCCATTGACATTTTTTGAAGAGGAAAGCAGTAATGGGAAATTTAACTAGGAAGACCCTAAGCTTCAACTGTAAAGAGATCTCCTTTCCCCAAGAATTAGGCCTGATCAAGGTTCATACCCACCACTATGGAATGGGAGGGGATCAATCACAACTAAAGATCTTGGCACTTCTGTAAGAAATTTAAATAACAGGCAGACATATAGAGATTCATAAATATGTACTTGGTGCCAGCTAAACCACAGAGAAGATACTGTATTTGTGGTCCAGGGAAGTTTAAATATTTGTGGTCAAACTTAAAATTCAACATAAAACTCTCATCTGTGATGGAAGCTTTCCAGAAATTGCGTAGAAGGCATGCAAGCTGCATAAACTCTCACAGGCCCCTCCTCTCACTTGGCTGGGCTGGAAAAGCATCTTCTCCTTCCTTTCCCCCGTGTAACTGACCAGCCCTTCTAGGAGAGAAGGGACTCCCTGGCACTCCAGTTACCCACCCAAGAAGGCCATGTTTTGAAGATCTCTCTGCTTTGTGGCTCACTCCTTCAAGTCTGATCAGATGTCACCCTATCTAGGAGTCTTTCCCTGTCCATCTTATATAAAATAGCATACTCTTCCCCACCCTGTAACTCTCTGTCCTTCTTACCCCACTTTTTTTCACATTACTTCCTACCCACTATTTGCTTATTTGATTCTCAGTCTTACAAGAAATTAAGAGAGCAGGAATATTGTTTTATTCACTGCTGTGTTCCTAGTGCCTTGAATAGGGCCTGCCACATCATAGCAGACACTTAATATTTGTTGAATGTTAAAATATTTTAGGAAGTATGGTCTAGGGAGAAAAGAGTTATAACCTGCCTCACTTATACCATAGAACCTCAGACTATGAGATCAGCCTGAAACACTTGAAATATCTTACTTTCTGTTGTGATAGCTATATGTAGTCCCTGATAATGAGACTGGCACTGAAGGTGATGAATATGCCACCAGCTGTACAAGGTGTCTCTTGCCCAATAGCACCTCACATACACAGTGATGGAATTAGAACAGTTTAATTTTCACTGTAAAAAAAAAAAAAAGTTGTACTATTTGTTTGTGGCCTTTAAATTTGTTGAAGACCCTCCTGATGTTGATTGCTCTGGTATGGTAGCTCTTTTCTGGGCTGCATGCAGACTGGAGCACATATGTACACTTCACATTCTTTTGTGATATGTAAATGCAGTTCCTCTTGCCCAACCTTTTGTCATTTAAGATTCTGTCTGGCTGAGGAGTGTGTTATTGCTGACCACTGCCAGGCGTGTTGTACTGGGTGATGACTGATGAACTTGAGCACGTCATCAGGGTTTTTCTCCTGTCTGCTTTTCCTTGCTGCCTTTGCTAGGTTCTTCTGTCAGTCCTCCCAGCACAGAGAAACTCTGTTGTAATAAACATGTCGGGTTTTCTAGATCTGTTGCAGAGCCTTATTTTTGATGATCCTTATCATTTAGTATAAAATATGCTTCACAATGATATTGATGTTATATGTGTGTATATATTGCACAGTATATCACCATTTATATAAACATATTAATAAAAGGTGCAGAGAGAGCTCATAGTTAATCACATATGGCAGTACATGCATAAATATCTCTGAAGGACACAACAGAAGCTGGCAACAGGGCTGAGGAACAGTGGGTCTAGAAACCAGAGGCGAGAAGATTTTGTTTTTAAAATTCAGCTTTTGTACTGTTTTTTGTTTTTGTTTGTTTGTTTTTTTACCATGTGCTGTGTTTTCAAACTACATATTACTAAGCAGCTTCATTTTATCCTGGTACTTGAAGCTGAAGTGCCACCATATCTTCAGTGCCTCCCAAAAGAGATGCTTTCATTATTTACTGCTTTGTCTGCAGCAAGAGTGGCGTTAGGCTAAATAACAGAATTCAGTGACAGCTTTTAGTTCTGTGTTGTCAATTTTAAAAAAAAGTTTAGGCTGTGTGTAGCTTTCCCTAGCACAGAATGGTACAGAAATTTTCTCTCTCCGTCTTAGCAGTCGAAAGCTATGAAACAATACCTCAAAGTAGTTTATAATAGTTTGCATGTCTTTCTGTGTGTATGCGCGTCAGAAGTGCAGTAAGCAGCATTCATAGTTATTGGGTTGCTGTCTCTAAGTCTGTTCTTGTTCTACTTACTTGGAAAGATTTAATGAAGAATCAGAAATAGATTCTAACAGCAGCTTGTTGGTCTCTTTTTCAACTCTTGTGAGGACATGCCACATAGGCTTGGTGATCAGGAATGGATCAGATGAGATACCATTTTGCCAGAAAGAACTGCAGAAAAATACATCTCCCCATCTTAGACAGCAGTCATAGTCTTCATAATGCTCTGTGCCAGTCATAAGAAAATTCAGATAATTCATTTATTCTGTTTGAGCTTGAATTTACTCTCTATAAAATGGGGATGACAGTAGTCACTTCATGAGATTTTGGGAAGGATTAAAAGAGGTAAAATAAGTGAAAATGCCTTGATTTTAAAAATAGAAGTCTCCCTCAATATGTGTTTTCATAGTGAGGGGAGGGAGGCAGTTAAGAAGACTCCAAAGAGGTAAGCGGTTATAATCCAGTCATACGCCAGACTCCCGTATGTCTTCCCAGATCATCCTGCAGTTTCTGTAATTCATGTGAATTCCTTCAGATCCTCCACCATTTTCATTTTCTACCCTTTCAGCTGTTGCCATTATCTTGTGGCCTTGGGTGTAGAAAACCTGTTAGATTTGCCTTGTAGGCTAAGATTCAGGCCCAGCAAGAAATTCGACAGAGTTCGGGTAGCTTTTCAGAAGGCAAGGCAGGTGTGCTTACAATTATATTATCCCGGGATTCTCCTATAAATGGAAACCCTCAAGTGAGGGTTTGTGAGCCCTTGAAGGAGAACAACAAAACATCACTTTGGAAATAAAATCATGCAGTCCTGGCTGTTCCAGCCCTTCCCATGCTGGTCTGCTTTCGGTACCATTCTTTTCTGCAGCCCCACCCCACTCAGCCTTGGCACAACAGTCCCATGAACATGCCACCTGCCTTCTCTCTCTCCGGCCCCATCCTTTGGCAGCTCAGTGTATTTTTTCCACATCCTCACCCTTTTCCAATTCCAAGTTAAATAACCCTCACAGATGGCTTGTTCCATCAGAGCTGTTTAAGAACACAGGACAATGAACTGGGGTCCAGAAGGAGCTGCCAAAGCCTGAGAGTGCCCTTCCTATGGAGGCTCAGGACAACTTTGTCATCACCTACCTAGAAGTCCAGACAGTGAGCAGAAAGCCTGGCAGGTTGGGTGGTAGAATGTCTCTAACACTATAATCCTCTAGCAGCTAGCAACTAGTTCTCACTTAGATTTACAAGTCAGAACCTGGAGCCGGATACACTGCATACTCCATTTTCCACAGAAGACAGAGCACTTTGTAGTTGGCATTTCTCCCCTGCTTTTTTTACTGCATGGAAACCCGACAGGAAATGGTAGTCCCATTTGTGTTTGGGATCGTGGTTTGAGTCCTTACTGAACTTCTTCATGAACTCATTAGAGGTCTAGATCCCTGCCCTGCCTGACCTGAAGGGCAGTATTCCCAGCTGTCAGCATGCCCTTGGGAAGAGGGAGAACTTCAGATGACTATTAGAAATCCTGCAGAGAGAGAAAACCCAGAATTTCACTCTTTCTTTCCTGTCAGCAAGGACATGGAAGTTTCCTGTCAGCCTTGTCATCAGATTTGGAACACTTTTCTTCTACATCCCCACATGTATGCAGGGGTCTGCAGGCTTTGCTTCATTCATTTTCCCAGAACCCTCCTTCCCTCTGTGGATGGGTCTGGTTAATTTTGCCCTTGTGACAGGACAGCCTTTTCCTTGACCTCACAGTTATTCCTGTGGGATTAAGACCTATGTGGACATGGTCTCCTTCTCCCTTCCTTCTTGCTCTTACCTCACTAACTGTAGCCCTTGTAAGTAGATTTCTCTGAGGTCACTCAGGGCCATTTGTGCCTTTCACTGCTATAGCAGTCTCTTTTCCCTCAGTAAGCAGAGTTCCCTTGAGAGACCCCCTCCCTTCCTTCATTAAAAGGCATGTTGGCAGCTTATCTGCTTGAACTCTGGCATAACAGGGCAAGGAACAATGGTATGTGCAGAGTGGTCTGGCCAGACAAAAGGAAGTTAACTCTCAGCCAGAGAGCAGACAGTTTAAGAAGCTTCTCCTGGAAAGAAAAAAGAAGAGAAGGAAAGGGATGGGATGGAATGGGACAATTCTATGACAGGGAAGTGCTCCCTGGGAACTCAATCAGAAATCAGCCTCTCCTCCCTGAGCCTGGTCTTTCCACTGGGAGTAAACTATTGTTGTCTCTCTTCTCCTCCTTCATACCTTGCTCCAGGATCAAGGGTTGCCAGATGAACAACACACCCTGTTGCTTGCATAATAAAAGTTTCTTAGATTGACAGATTTGTAGAGCCTTTGGGTGCCAGGTGGAATGAAGGAGCTTTGATTTCCATTTTCCTGTCCCAGTGTTCTCTGGTGGACTTTCCTTCTTACAGTGCATTCAGTATAAGAGTTTAACACTGTCTATGCAGAGAACTTTAACTTAGCATCCAGCAGTGACTAGTTTTTATATTCATTTATTTCATCAGTGATGTCTGGCCCATATTGTATCCAGGGAAATGAAATGAATGTGAATGTTAGAACTTGAACTCCTTTTAAGGCAGGTACCCTGAGAAATTTTTAATTTCAGTATTTCTGGGGTTTGTTTTTGTTTTTGTTTTTTGGTGGCTGGCCAGATCAGGGATCCAAACCTGTGACCTTAGTATTACAAGGCTGTTCTCTGACCAACTGAGCTAACTGGTCAGCCCCTAGTATTTCTGTTCTTGCCTGTAGCTTAGCCAAGCACCCATTCAGTTTGTATTCATCTGAATTCAGATTCATTGAACTGTTTTGTCCTGGGAGCCTTTGGGCTGCTGCTGCCCCAGAGTGAGTGTAATATCCTTTAAGTGAGAAGGACTTGGAGTCAGTCCTATTCTCCAAAAGTGCCCTGTGCTTTTTGCAAAAGTACCATTACTCTCAGAAGAGACTACATAGTATAATGTACTGCACACAGACTTTGGAGTAAAACAGACGTGGATTCAAATTCTAGTTTCATCACTTGCTAGATGTTTGTTTTCTCTGAGCTTCAGTTTCTTCTTCCTCTTTCTATCTCACAGGATTACTGTGATAATCAAATGAAATATCATAATGCCTAGCAACCACCAGCCATACTTCATCTACAACACAGCTTTCCCAGTAAAATGGGATATTTCAACCACCAAGAAGCTGTGACCAGTGAAAATTGCACAGAAAGTAAAATGCCGACTTGCTATACTTGCCATGACCCTGAACCTCCTTAATGGTCTTCTTGTATGCTCACGAGTTTTTGTTTCTAGAACTTGCCTGGCCCTGAGTTTGTTCAGTATTCTTTTTCACTTATAAGAACTTCTTTCATGATAAATACCCAAGCAGTTTCGAATGTCTGGATGGTGATTCTCCTAGAAGGCAAGACTGTTTCCTTTGTGCCACCACAGAGCTGTTGCTGGCAGACTTATCTCCAGAGAGCAGTCCTTACCTCTTTGCACCTTGGCTCTTCTTAAGGGGTCTTTCCTGACTTTGGATCTGGTGAGAAGTTAGCTAGAAAGAGTGTTTTCAGACTCCTATGGGGCTTACAGATTTGGCTCATACCATCCAAGAGGCCCAGAGGGAGCTACAGGGTGTTGGAGATGGCCATGGGAAAGAAACAGCTCACAAAAAGAGCACGGTGCTTAAGCCAGCAGCTCCCCACTGCCTGCTGGAGCAAGCTCAGTGAGTCCACTGACAGGAGTACTCAGAACACTAAACAGGTGATTAAAACATCAGTATAAGTCTTTCCAAGCCTCACAGAAAGCCAAAAACTTAGTTTGGACACCAACAGAAATTTTCCGCTCTGGAGCTTTATAAACTAGTCTGCTGTTTCTTCCTCTGCTCTGTGGCCAGAAGGGAGCTCTGTGCTAATGATTCCATAAAATCCTCCAAGTCTTCCTGAATGGCTTATCATATGAGAAGAACCTGTACCACCTTGTTCTGTTACAGTTATCTTCAGCTTCTCACTATGAGTTCAAATTCTGAATCTTCAACTCTTCCAAAAAGGCCACGCCTAGCTCTTGGCACTGTCCTCTGTGACACAGCTCAGCTCCAGCATCAAGCTCAGTGGCAGAAATATCTTTCCTTTCCTGCTTTCCAAGATGACTGCCCAGAATCATAGATGCCTTTAAGAATGGAAAGAGAGATCCAGCAATCCTACTTCTGGGTATTTACCCAAAAGACTTGAAATCAGCTTGTCCAAGTGATGTCTGCACTACGATGTTCATTGCAGCCCTATTTGCAATAGCAAAGTTATAAAATCAATGTAAGTGTCCATCAGCAGATGCATGGATTTAAAAAATGTGGTATGTATACACAATGTAGTACTATTCAATCTTAAAAAAAAGGAAATTCTGTCATTTATGACAACATGGATGGAATCGAAGAACATTATGCTGAGTGAAATAAGCCAGCCACATAGAAAGAAAAATGACCATGTTCTCACTTGTATGTGGAATCTAAAACAATTGAACTCATAGAAGCAGAGTGGAATGATGGTGACAGAGGCTGGGGGTAAAGGGAAGGGGAGGACGATGGTCAAAGGATACAAAGTCTCAGGAAGAATGAGGTTTTTTTGTTTGAGATTTATTGTACAGCATGGTGAATATAGTTAATAATACTGTACTGTACATTTTAAAATTACTAAGACAGTAAATTTCAAGTCTCACCAAAAAAATTAAGTATTTGAGGTGATGGCTATGTTAGCTGGCTTGATTTAATTATTCCACATTGTGTTCATAAATCATAACATCTCTTTGTACCCCGTAAATATACACAATTATAAGTTATCAATTTACAATAAATTTTTAGAAAGAAAAATTGGAATGAAGAGACCTTCAGAATTATCAGCATTTTGCAGACAAGGTCAATAATTTGTCCAGGATCATACAGGTTAGGAGACCGTGACACAATCATTCCATTAGACCCTGCTTTCCCTAGACCCGTGGCATGTCACCTGCCCAAGAGAAGTGCACCAAGCTTAGAAGGAGTTCAGTCTTCAAGAAATCAGCAACAAGGGCCTGCCCCTTTCTCCTCTTCTCATATGAATTTCCAAGCTAGATCAGATCTTTTCCCCTTTTGGAGATTGTGAGGGCCTCTGCCTGCAGCACATGTAAATGCTCTGGATCCTTGAGAGCTGTGAGCAGTTAGAACAGTGAGAAGAGCAAAGGCACATTCCAGCTCCTCCACTTACTAGCTGCATAACCTTGAGAAAGTTACTAACTTCTCTGAGCTTTATTTCCTCATCTATAATTGAGCTAATGACAGTACCTACTTCATGAGGTTGTTGTGGGGATTAAATGAGTTGATTTGTTTAAGGCATTTGGCACAGTACCTAACATGTAGTAACCATTCCCAAGACTATACTTTCAGGGATCATTTCTGTAGTTTGTAGTAACCATTCCCTAGTGTTAGCTATAGCTGTTAAAAGTGAGTGAAGCACGCAGCAGGTTTTGTTGCTATGCCCTGGAAGGCGCAGTGGCACTCTCCCAGGAATGCACCTAGGGAGATGACGAAAGCCTGGGACGAGGAAGTCATTGCATCTGGCTTCAGATCTTAGCTCTGCTGAGAATGTCATTTAATTTATTTGAATTTCAGCTTCCTCATCTCTTTTATCTGGGTATAATAACTGCTTCATAGAGTGCTAAGGATACTCTGTATCCTAAAAGTGTCACGAAAAACGTAAGGTAGTATTGTTTGCACCTCAGCTAAAGTAGAGTTGCATTTTGAAGAGTGGACTAAAATTGTGACCGTTTTCACCTAACCTTTCAGCCTTTAAAGTGGTGATTCTAAAACTTCCGTGTTCGTAAGTATTTGGAATACTTGTTTAAAGTATAACATTTCAGGGTCCTACCTCCTGAAATACTAATTGATTTAGTCCAAAGTGGTGTCCAGGAATCTGCCTTTTTTTTTTTTTTCTTTTGATGGCTGGCTGGTATGGGGATCTGAACCCTTGACCTTGGCGTTATTAGCACCATGTTCTCCCAAGTAAGCCACTGGCCAGTCCCACATTTTTAACAAGCTCAGTATGTGATTCTGATGCAGGTGGTTTTGAAAAATGCTTTTTAGTGTTCAGAAGCGAAGAAAAGGAGGGCCGGTCCGTGGCTCACTTGGGAGAGTGTGGTGCTGATAACACCAAGGCCACGGGTTCAGATCCCTATATAGGGATGGCCGGTTAGCTCACTGGGGAGAGTGTGGTGCTGACAACACCAAGTCAAGGGTTAAGATCCCTTTACCGGTCATCTTTAAAAAAAAAAAAAAGTGAAGAAAAGGGAACTAATATTTATTGGGTTGTCCTGTGTACCAGGCATTTGCCTTACTTATACCTTATCCCAGACTATGGATAGACTTTAGTTAGCTTTCGTTAGTAAAGCTTGTCTTGTCTCCCACTATGAGGTATGGGCCACATTTGAGATTCAGGACTCTAGAAAGGTAGGACCTGAAAAGTCAACTTTTAAACTGACTTTCTACCTCAGCCCTAAGTCAGAGAATTTCTGTACATTATGTTTTTTTACATGCTGCGAGGATTCTCCACATATGGGTGTAACTTTTTTTTTTTTTCCCAAAGCATGACATCAGTGCTTTGAAGAGCATTAATTCTCAGCTCTTGTGGAGCTCTGTTGCACCCCTGCCCTGGGGCAGCAGCCTCCAGTTAAGACAAGGCAAGATATGCCCAGAGCTTGGCATCTTGTGGTATCTTATTTCAAATTAGAAACTCTGTGGGCAGCCTGTCACAAGATAGTAACTATCCCTTATTGAATCCGACTCTCCACCAGGAGCACCTCTTAAAACAGAAAGTAGCATCTCCAAGTCTGTCCAGGGTGTCTGTGTTGCACAACTTCAGGGAGCTTGATTCAAATTGTGTACAATGTGACTGGCATCCCCTCTATGATGTCCTCTGGAATTTCCTAAGGCTGCCATCTTTCATGACTAATCTTTCATGATAAGCCATTCACATTTTCCAAGTATCCGTAGTATATATTAGATACTGCAGGTAGATTTTACTTTAAACACACACACACACACACACCCATACACACACACTGCAATGCCTGCTCACAAGATCTTAGGAGAGAAAACAGGACAGATTAATGGGAGAAAGTTATTGAGAAGCATAAACAAACCAACTGATCAAATTTATGGATGACATGAACTTGGGAGGGAATGTATTCTCAGATGACAAATTTAGCATCCAAAGAGTACTTGGTAGAGTGCAATGGAAGAAGAAAATGACAAGATGAAATCAAGTAAGAACAAATGTAAAATCCTACCCTTGTCCAAAAGTCAGCCACAGTCTAAAAAGTAGCATGCAGCACAATAATAAATAATAGGATTTCTTCCAGCATGGGGAGACTTCAGTGAAGGTAGAGGGAATAGTGCAGGGCTTGCACTCAGTAGGGGGAGATATGATTCAGCCACATATGTGGAGACAGTTTGTGGATTTGTTGATTAGAAGCTCACGATTTGTCGATAGTACAAGGTGGTGAACATAAAACTAATGCCATTTAAGTCTATTCGTAGAATCGACATATCCAGAGCAGAACACGGGAAGAGATGTTCCATTCTGTTCTCTGCTGCAGGTCACACGTGGGCACTCACTTTAGGAGACACATTAGTCTTAGTGAAGGAAAAAAGCAAGCTGTTGAGGAAGACAGCTGAAGAGGGGAACAGTTGAAGGAAGTGGGACTGTTTAGCCTGGAGAAGGTATATAATAAATACAGCAGGCCTCAAATAATATGAGGCCAATCAAGTAGAAACAGAATGAAAGGTTTTTTTGTGGCCCCAGAGAACAGAATTAGAATCATTGGGAGGCAGATTTGGGATTAAAAGGGATAGACATTTCTACCTATTAGAAAAGTCCGAAAATAGGGCTGGCCAGTTAGCTCAGTTGGTTAGAGTGCCACCTTGTAACATGAAGGTCAAGGGTTCAGATCCCCTTGGACTGGCCAGCCACACACACAGAAAAAGTCCAAAAATGGAATGGGCCCATAGTGGGAAATGAACTCCCTTTAGATTCAGGACAGTAACAGACCTCTCGTATAGCATAGTCAGGACTGGAAGTTAACAGAGGAAAAATACTGTTAATGTATGTAATAATGAAAATTACTTATGTGTTTCTTAAATATTAAGTAATGATTGGTTTTAAAAGCTTCCCCAGAGTCTTGAATCCTCCCCACCTGAAGTATTCAAGAAAGGGTTGGATCACTGGGGAATGCTTAGAGGAGGTTCTCTTATGGCTCTGAATGACTATTAAGGCCCCTTCAAACTGCAGGGCAAGATAACTCGCTTTGTGCTAATGGGGTCAGAGAAGATAAATGAAGTATAGGCCTAGCCCATAGGTGCTAAAGGGACAACTGTGGACTTGGAAGAGGTTAGTGTCAGGTTACTGTGGAATCCTTTGCTGGACTGAAAGTTCTGTGAAGTCAAGGACTGCATCTGCCTTGTTCTCTCTTGTGTACCCAAGATGCCTGTCACATAGTAGAACCTTACTTAAGATTTGTGGAAGGTAGGCTGTCAGGCTAGACAAAGGCTAACTGGCTTCTTGAAAGATTCTTTTTTTTCAGGCTTAAAGGAAGGTCAGGATTGGTTAGAATGTGGTGTTGATAACACCAAGGAAAAGGGTTCAGATCCCTTCACCGGCCAGCTTAAAAAAAAAAAAAAAAAATTTTAAATAAAGGAAGATGAGGGAATGAATTGATTGCATAAAGGTAAAATCACTGTGGCTGGAAAAATAATCTATAAGGTTTCAGAGGTGCCAGAAGAAGCAAATGACCTGTAGGGGAAGAGCAAATAGGGTTGCTTGGGGCCTGGTGGCTTTGAGGGATAGAAAATAGTAGCCAGAAGTGGGCTGGCTGATTAGCTCAGGTGTTAGAGCATAGTGTTATAATACCGAGGTCAAGGGTTCAGATCCCCGTACCAGCCAGATGCCCCCCCCCCGCCAAAAAAAGCCAGAAGTGGTGATCTATGGTGGGAAGTGGAGGTTGGTGGGGAGGGGGCTTGCACAGAGCATGGAAAGCATTGAGAGAGATTGGGATTTTATCTTGTAGCAAGGCTGAGCCCAAGGGAATTCTCTATCCTGACTTCCTCAAGACAGGTATAAAGGAGCAGTGTGCCAGGTCTCTGCAAGGAGCTTTTCTCCTCCCTTGACAGGAAGCTCCTTCTTCCTCCTCCCTTGACAGAAGAGGGATGAGAATTCTGCCTTCCTGAGGGCTGTAGGTAATGGGGGCAGCATGTATTTGTCTCTGGACACAGTTGTTACAAGGAGTCTTTTGATGTAGTGGTATGAAGTTGATCCACTCCCCACTGAAACAGGGACTTTGGTTTGTTCTCTGCTGAATGCCCAGGTCTAGAACAATGCCTTACACACACAGTAGGCACTTAGTCAACATTCAGTTCAGCAAATATTTACCAAATGTGTGGAATGCTGCAGATGTCTAAGAAAAGGCACTCTTCCCCCCCACATAAAATAAATAAAACTAGGAACATATTTGGTTCAGGAGCCTGAACACAAACCTAAAGGGTGGCCTGGCCTCCTGGACCTAGCTATCTAGAAGGCAAATACAAATGTGGCTCAGAGTGACTAGAGCCCAAGATTCAGTGCTTCTGGCCCAGAATGAACTGGCAGTGTAGAAACAGACTGCACGTGGATATTTGCAGACTGAGACAGATTTGAGGACTTTCATCCCCAGGGGCTGAGCTTGTAGCCTCCCCTGCTGGTTCAGTAAGTGAGGGCCCCAGCGCCTGTGTTCCAGGTTTCAGACCAGCTGAAGCCAGCCAGACCTGAAAGGCTTGTGTTGGCAGTGCCAATATCCGCCCCAACCCCTGCCAATGTGGGTGGCTGCTTTCGGAGCACTCTGCAGGGGAAGCAGGATTGGACTGCAGCCCGAGCTACTGCTGCCTATAGCTTGCTCTCTGTGATGCTCTTGCTGTTGAGAATGCACCTTGCTGGCACAGCCAGAGCTCAGAGCTCTAGAAGAAAATAGTTTCTTTCCACAAAGGAACAATTCAAGAAGAGCAAGCTGTACTCTTCCCAGAGGAAAACAGGCTCCTATCTAGCTCTGTTCAGAATATCCAAGCTCAGGAAATTCAGGTGGGTAGAAAATTCCATATTGGGGATTTTCTCATCATTTCTCTCGTATTGAGAGACCTTGGGGAAGGATCCAGCTGGGTTTTATTAGGGAAGATAACATTAGCAAAGGCAAAGCCACTACCCATATCTCACTATGAAGGGGCCAGGTGGATAAGGCAATGGTGATGTTTACTACAAGGTTTTATTTCTGATGTGTGTATTAGTGGCATGCCTGTCCTAATGCCTAGGCCCTTGGGGCCTTTTCAGAATGCATGCATGCCTACGGTTAGGTCCAGTAATCTTTTTGGAGAATAGGAAGAGGGACTGCTGGAAAGAGACCAGGCCTTCCCTCCACCAAGTGGCCTGCCCAGTAGCCTGGATCTAGCACCTTATCTCTGAAAAAAATATTTCAGCAGCTTCAATAGCCAGGTGAGCATTCCAGGGCCTCTCCCTTCAGCCCTAAGCCGTGTGCCAACCCCATGCTTCCCACCTTGCCTCTGAGTCAGCTTCCACACATCTCAGTGATATTAGGCAGAGTGCCCCTCCTACCTCTGAGCAGAGTAAAGCAGAAAGGGAGGAAAAAAATAGCAATCATTCATTTATTGAGCACTTACTGGTCACAGGCATCTCACTAAGTATTTGATAAGCATTATCTCTTTAAAATTTTTTAAATTTTGTTTAATATTCCAAAGAGACAAGAATGCATTCTCTTTTAAAACTCACAAACAACATGAGCAAACAGAGGCTCAGTGAGGTTAACTAACTTGTCTAAGGACACACAGCTGGGATGTGGCCAATTGAGACTTAAACTCAGATCTCCCTGACTGTGAAACCCAGGCTCTTGATCAGTCCCCTGTATTGCCTTTTCCCAGAATGGACCTGTTTTTCCTACTGTACTTACCTCCTCATTGCCTGTGTATGCTCCACAACTCCTCTGTTCTCACTCCAGTGTGAAGATCATCTCCTTCCCTGTAGCCAAGTAGCTGTACCTTTTGG
The DNA here is from genome assembly GCF_027409185.1 of Cynocephalus volans. NCBI lineage: Eukaryota > Metazoa > Chordata > Mammalia > Dermoptera > Cynocephalidae > Cynocephalus > Cynocephalus volans. The sequence continues at coordinate 29,195,954 of NC_084469.1, read as the reverse complement.
AATCTTCCATAAAACTATTGGACTAGCCACTTCCCTGCCCCCACCGCAAGTCTTCCCACCTAACCGTTTACCAGTTTCACCTACCCCTGAGATTTATGGCCAGCATGCGTGTGCACGCAACACACACGGTAGATATGGGTGGGGACAGTAGGCATCTGTGCAATGCCACTTGATTGGTAACAGCCCACATTTTCTCCTCTGAGAAGAAAACAGCTGATGGGACCAGATGAGTGGAATAATGATGGCTGCTGTGAATTTGACCAATGATGTTAGCACTTCCTCTTGTGACCAGTTGATCCCTCAGCTAGCACAGACCAACCATAGGATTAAGGAGGGCTGGGTTTGGACACTGGGATCAGAAGTGACTGGGGAAGTGGCCTATGCTTAATCCCTTGCAAAGAAATGAGCCCCTGCTGCAGCAGGGGTAGGGAAAGAATGAAGTACTGTTTGAATTAATCCCTTGGGCATCATGCCTGGGGTCATCAGGGAATGCGTCTGGTACGTGGACCTGTGCTTTTTCTCCTCTGTCCCCTTTGTCATGCAGCCCCTGCCCAGGTTCTTCCTTTCTCTCCTCTCTGATGCATGACCCTCTCTCTCAGTTTTATACCAACTTGTTCTGTTATAGGTAGGCTGTGAATGTCTGTCTCTCCATCCTAAAGTGCTGCCTGTCTTCAGAATGATTGTGCATCCTTGTGGCCAGTTTCCCTCCTGCTTGTGGAGTCTGCTCCCTGCCAGGAAGCCCCTCCCCCTAGGAATGTGAATAAACCATTTCCTCTGTCCTCCCAGCTCCAGAGGATTCCCTGTGTGGTGTTTTCTATTTCTTATGTCTACACTTTCGTTGGCAGACCCCTTCTCAGGCTGACCCACCCTTGGCCGCTTCAGAATTGTGCTTCCCACCCTTCAGTCTCCTGTAAGGGTGAGTGGTGCGCAACTAGAAGTTCTAGTTTTGAAAATACATTAGTCTGAGTTAAATTTCTTGTAGCCAATCTTGTAGGCTTGGCTCATTAGAGATGATAATCAACCCATTCCTAATTGACCTCAGAAGCCAGCCAAGCAGCCTGTATTTTTACCAGCCTTGGGTGGTGGATTTGGAGGCTATTTTAAGGTTTCTTAATAATCTCAGCAAGACTTCACTTTCCTGTTTGCATCTTATTTGCTCTAAGAACATTCTGTAAAATTAACAAGCTATAAAGTTTGATTGAAGGTTTCAACAAATGTGAGAGTAATTGGCTCTGTTTAGAGAAATAAGAAAAACAACCTGTAAACTTGAGTTTGTGGGGGGAAACCTGTGTGATTTTTCTCTTTAACCAGAGGAGCAGTAGCAAGCTGGACTTTTTAAGACCAGAAAAAAAAAGAACTAGTTGATAGTGCAAGTTTAGATTCTGATTCCTCCAAACCAAAAGTTCAGAAAAAGAAATTTTACAAAATGACTAGCCACTGTGGTGCTCATGCCTTCCAAGAGGCCTGTTTGAAGAAAACAGGGACCCAATAAAGATGGAATAAGTCCCTAGAGCTCACATCCGGAGGCCTGGTTCAGCTCTCCAACCCCTCCTCATGTTCCCAGGCTAGATGGGGGGCTTTCTCCCTCTCCAAACCCCTGCGGCTGCTCTGAGGTGTTAAGTCTTGCGACGGAGAGTACATCAGTACGTGGTGCCTGGCGCTTAGTTCCTTTTCTCTCTCTCACCCTCCCCTACTGTTCATAAGGCAGCATAGATCTCTTTTTCTGTTCCCTCCTGGGTATCTCTGCCCAGGCTGGGCTTGTCCCTGCTGAGTAGCTGTGGAGAGTCACCAGTTTTCAGAGAACACCATTCTCTACTGATCCACCTCCCCACCCCGTCTTGACCTAAAGGTTTCTTCCCACATCCTTGAGACATAACCTTCCCCTTAGCTCCAGCCCCCCATGCATACTCACATTCTCTCTCTCTAGGGAACTGAGCCTGGGACAGGACAGGCTCCTGCATCATCTCCTCCACACCTCACTTTCAGTTTTCCTTTCTGCTTGGTTCTTTGCGTGTGGACTCGATCAGGGTGATGATTGGAACCCTGAGCTAGAGGTTTCAGTTCCCACTGATGGGGCAAGTGATGGTCTTCAGGGGAAGGGAAAGGGGCTTTCTTTGAGCACCATTCTTTTTCTTTCTTTCTTTCTTTCTTTCTTTCTTTCTTTCTTTCTTTCTTTCTTTCTTTCTTTCTTTCTTTCTTTCTTTCTTTCTTTCTTTCTCTCTCTCTCTCTCTCTCTCTCTCTCTCTCTCTCTCTCTCTCTCTCTCTGTCTCTCTCTATCTCTGTCTGTCTGTCTTTCTTTTTTCTTTGGCAGCTGGCTGGTATAGGGATCTGAACTCTTGATCTTGGTGTTACAAGGCTATGCTCCAACCAGCTGAGCCAGCCAGCCAGCCTGGGTGCCATTCTTTCAGCTCTTCCCTGACCTAAAGCTCCAGTTTTCTTTTTAAAGCTGATTGGAATGATTTGTGTGAGACATTTTGTACATTGACTTTGGAGTTCTTGATAATCTCCTACTCAGTGAGTCTCCCTCCACGATGGCCAGGACCACCACTGAGAAGGTTCCCAAGTTCCCTAGGGTTTTCCCTGGCCAGCAGCCATCTTACCCACATCTAGCCCCGGTCCAGCCCCACCTGTTACAGCCTAGAAAGGAAGCTTCTCCTGCCCAGCTCTTTCTCCTCTGGAGAATCTAGAGTTTGCTCAGAGCTGCAATGTACATACCACTTGCATTCTCTGTTTTTCATTGATATAGAATGGAAAAATGTGCTCATGAACAGAGTTATTGTGGGGATTATGTCATAGACTTCATCTGGACCCCTTCCTCTCCAAGCAGGGAGCCTAGCTTTAACTCCTCTCCTACCAGGAAGTCCTCCTTGGCCAAGCAAAGATAATCTTGGAGTTTGCTTTTCATAGATGGTTTGAAAGGCTTTCTCAATCATGATATCCCTTATTAACCATATTTAAACAGTTTTTGTTTCTTTGGGGGTTTTCTTTTTCCTGACTCAAGTGCTGGAAGCTCTGTCCAGGAGAATATTTCCATAAACCTCCTGTAGAACTCCAGGGTCAAGAGAGCTGTGGTCCTCTCCCCACTGGGCTTATCCCTCCTACATTAAGGCAGAATGCTTTTGCAGACAGGCCAGCCAGTGGAGACGGAAGGTTTCTCTGTGCCCCTAGGCAAGCCCTAAACCATTCTCCCTCTTAGTTTCCCCGTCTACTAACTAGCTGGAACTCAGCATTTCTCACTCCCACAGTGTACTTTAGAAACCTGAGGAGACTGTGCACAGCCTTGGCTGTTCTCCGTGCTGGTTAGATTGCAAAGGAGAGAGGACAGTCTTCCAAAACTGGGTGACTTCTTTCTCCAAACAGTTAGAATCCTTTTCAGGCCTCTTAGCATCAGCTCAGAGACACCAGTGAATCAAAACCCTTTAGCAAATCAGCCAGAAGTGTCTTTGCCCTATGGGAGGGACTAATGGCCATAGCAGACAAAATCCCCCAAGGAAACCAGTTCCTTCTGAATGGGGTGAAAATGAAAACCAGGGGGAGGAAAGACTCCGTTTTGCTTGTGTGTCCATGTGATCAGTTCCCACTGGTCCTCTAAGGATGTGCCACAGGCAGGCTCAGGATGTCTGCGTCCCTCGGTCCTACTGTGCCCTGGAAATCCCCATCTCCAGGAGTCCCACGTTCACACTTGTGCTGTTTCTCCTGAGAGCCCAGGCTCTCACAGCAGCAGTGCTTCTGCAGCTGCCAGTGCACACACACCTGTGGCACATCTGCTGTCCTGGGTGGGTTTGTGCTACACACTCAGCAGGGGCACTTGTGTACCTCTCACTATCCAGGTGAGGCCAGGGACCATCACAAGCTTTTTCTCTGTCCTCTTCTCACCCCTTAACCCCCCACCTCCTCTCCATTCAGTAGCAGCAGCTTCACACCAAAGAGGAAAGTCCTGGACCTATTACATAATTCTCCATAGTGCAAGCAGTAGCTGGGGCGTAAGGTCAGAGGTCATAGTGGGGTCAGGTGGCTGACACACACTGTAACGACAAGGTGGTTAAAATTAGACCACAGAGAGGAAACTGGCAGTCTTGTGGAAATGCAGAAGTTTCCTCTGCAAGTGAGAGGCTGGGGATGCAGGGAGGCCACTTCGCGTGCTGCCTGCCAGGCTATTACTCATTTCAGCTCTGTTCTCTAATGCCTTTTAGCCCCTGCTTCTGTATTTCTAGCCTTCCTCATCACATGTTTGAATACACGCGATGGAACCATGGTTACCTGCCCCAGCCCAGGACAAGCTTCCTTCCTCCTTCAAGGAGGTAAGCCCAGAGCCAGGCACCCCAAGCTCAAGAAGCTGTCCTTTCTCTGAGCCTCTTTTGGGTAGCTGAGAACCTTTTAGGTCAACTTATCAGGTGGAGGTGGTCAAAGTACTTAGCCTAAGATTCCAGCCTATAATGGTAACAGGGCCATTGGTGAGGGAGAGCAGGGACCACCCCAAGCAGGGGAGAATAGCTGGTTTGGCTGTATGAAGGTGGCAGAGGAGGATGGAGTCATGGAGCACACAGTTGACACAGAAAGGTTGCTGTCCAGATGTTTTACGTGCATCTGTAAAACAATGAGCAGTCAATCAAAGCTAGACTCCAAATTAGTACTTCCCCGTATGATGCAGACATGTAAGTCCCTTTCACCTTAAGAAATGGGGAAGCATTAAAAGGGGGACAGGAGCATTCACTGTGGGCAATAGTTAGTGATGAAGGGTCTGCCCCCCTGTGGCACATCTGGCCACTGAAGTGTGTTTCCTGCGTGGAATGGCCTTCAGCTTCTGAGCTCCAGATCAAGCAGGGCCCCCTCCCTTGGTGAGCACCTTGCCAGTAAAGAGGAGAGGACCCAGGGGCCAGAGATGAAGAGAAGGACACAAAAGGGCAAGAGTGGAGGGAGGTGCAAGCAAAGCAGATGGGTTTAGAGGTGAGGGCACGCATGTGTCATCTGGCAAGAGGAGGACCCCAGACTGGCTGATTGTGGACATGTCATCTGAGACAGTTATAAGTTTGATAGTTGCTCAAAATACTGGATTTCATCTCAGCTAAATCAGCCCCAGCTTCTCTGACAGCACTGGCTTGTGTGCTGATGTGGCCACACGGGAGCAGTTTGGCGTGAACCCCTGGAGGAACAGAGCTTTGGTGAAACTTTCCCCACCACACACCTGCTCTGCCTATCTCCTTCCTCCTGACAACTTCCTACCTAAACCCAGTTTCTTGAGCATAAGAAGCTCTTAGGTGGAGCAGAAACCTATCAGGGGAAGCCCAAAATGATCTGGCTGAAATGAAATAGCCAAGAAAGTCCTCATCATTCATTTTGCACTCAGGCTGAACGATCTCCTTACGGGAGTCTGGAGAGAGGGGAGCTGGGAAAAGACTGGAGAGTGGGAGCGAGGGCCACCAGCAGACCCTCTTCCGTGAAAGCCCACATTTTGCACTCCTCTCGCCTACTTAAGGGAATTTAATTTATTCTCTTTCTATGTCAGGACTTTAGTGAAAGAAAGACAAAATTGCCAAGGGCACCTGTCCTTGGTCTTTGGGTCATCTGCTGCCCCAGAGATGACCTAAGGAGAGATGGTGGTGACTTCCTTCCTTCCTTCAGAATATCTTGGTTCTCATCCCGCCCTTGGCTCACCACCTCACACACGCACGCACACTCCTGCTCATTCCTTCTGCCCCCCTTGCCCAGTGACTCTGACACACTTCTCATGTGCTCCTCAGCCAGCAGTGTCTCTCACCTTCGTCTTCCTTTTCAGAAAATGCTGTTTTTCTTCTCTCCCTCTCACCCTGTAGGTTATTGCAGCCGACTGCAAAAGGGTCACAGTGCTGAAGTATTTTCTGGAAGCCCTTTGTGGACAAGAAGAGCCTCTGCTGGCATTCAAGGGTGGAAAATATGTGTCAGTGGCACCCGTCCCAGACACCATGGGAAAGGAAATGGGAAGCCAAGAGGGAAAACAACTGGAAGATGAGGTACTATGCGGGAAGAGCCCGCCGTGGCAGAGGGAAGGTTCTCCTCCTCTCCCCGCTGTGCCCATGGTTTCAGCTCCTACTTCCTGGTTATTATAACTGCTCAGAGCAGTGTCTGTGTTAATGTGACTGGCCAGCTTCTCAAGAGTGCACTCTGCTGGTGCCCCTTCCTGCCAGTCCACCCCAGTGCTCTGCTACGAATTCCAGATGCTTCTTTTTAATGTTTCATTGGAGGAGAAGGGAGGGAAAGAAAGAAAGAGTTTAATAATGTGCAGCTCTGGAGGCTTAGGAAAGGGAGTAGAGAGAGGGGGTGTTAGGGTTCAGGCTGAGGATCAAGTTTATAGATGTGTGGAGCTCAGTGCAGCACAGGCCTGAACTGCAGCCTCCAGCACACGTACAGGAAGAGCTGACATTGCTGGCCCCGTGTGGAAAATCACCCCCTCCCCCGGCCTACCCTCCCTCCCTCACACCCTCCCTCCCTCCCTCCCTCCTGCACATCCTGATGTGATTAAGGAATTCTCCTCTTGTTTGTTTGCCCTTGGTTGTTCCTGTAGCCCTTGCTTCACTCCAGACAGTGTGTGTGTGTTCGTGTGCGTGCATGATCCTGTGTACCCACCCGTGCAAAACCCCACTGGCAGTTGTCCTGCCTTGCATGTGTGTCTTTTTGGGGGTGATTGTTGACTCTGTGTGCTGGGTTTGTATGTCAATTTAAGTGAACTATGCTGCCAGCTTCCCTGCTGGCTGTGGGTTCTGAGTAAATGTGAGTGTGTGATGGTGTCGGAGCGTGTGTGCATTTAGCATCACTGCCAGCTGCCCTGCTGTGTGTCTGGGTATGGGTAACTCTGTCTGGGTGTGTGTGTGCACACACCTCACTTTTCCCTGAAGGTTGACTCTTTCCTTCTTTTTACCCCACAGTGTTAAAGACAGAGGGGACTTAGGTGGGAAGGAACATGGGACTGAGGGAAGGGACGGAAGCAATTCTAGCCAGAGGCCAGGTCACCCATAGGCCAACACAGTCATTTGGCCCGCAGCAGTCTCTAGCGCCCGGTAGAGCAGGGCGGGGTGCAGGGATGAAATCAGCAACAAGCCAAGGAAGCCAGATGTCAGCTGGAAGCTGTCGTTTGTGATCTGAAACAGTGATAGAGTGGCTACCTTTGGATCAGAGTCTTCAGAGCAGCAGAGTCTTGGACTGGCTTCATTAGAATAGCTGGAGAACCCCACCCCACCCCTGATGACACAGGGCTCAGCTTCCAGGACAGAGGTGGTTCCAGGGATAAAGCTGAGCCCATGATTTCAGACTCTCCAGATGAAACCTGGGCAGGGAATAACGGGAAAGAATGAGCTGTCGGCATGGGAGGAGACAGTGGGGTTGCTAAAGCCACCAGGATGTCCAAGCTTCAGGGGGGCAGAACAGTGCCACCCAAGCCCTGGGCACAGTGTGGGGAAGCACGAGTGGAGCAGTGCTTCAGGCAGTTATCTCACCCACAGTTTGAAGCTGAGGCAGGCGGTGGAGGATGAGCAAGACTTGCTCTGCAGGCTTGCTGGCAGAGATGTCCCTGGCCAGTGGAGCCTGCAATACCAAAACCAGTTAGGCAGTTTAGGCCCAGAGAGAGAGGAGCACAGCATAAAAGCCAAGGAGGGCCTTCTCCACTCTTACGAGGAACAGACCAGCTCTCTGGTCACAGGTCTTAGCTATGCCCTACTCTGTCTCACCTGCTTAGGCTTACTGACCAGACAAAGGTTGTGACCCACGCCAGGCTGCCCACTTCTTCCCTTTCCCACGAGCCTCCTGGGTTCCTTTATGTTAGTGGCCCCTGGGAAACCCTACTTACCCTGGTGTGTGTAATTTCATAACCCTGCACTTCCTCGTTTGCTGTGAGAGCTGAGCGAACCTCAGACAAGCTTCTCTGACCCTTTTTTGACCTGTCAAGCTTGCTCCAGGCCCCATGATAACCCTGTGTATCCCTGGTCAGAGCGGGCAGAGGCAGTGTTCCCTCAGGGGCCAGGCGGGCATCCTGTTCTACTCACTCCAGTCCAGGTTAACCCCATGGACAGGGAAGTGAATGTGCAGATAGTCTTCCTCCTTCCCATGGCCTGGGGCTCTCTGGAGGTGAGCCCTGTGACACTATAGCATGCATGTTTGTCAGATGAGTGGTGACTGTGGACAGCACCCCAGACCCCTGAGACCTCTTAGGATAGCAGCAGTTCTGGCTCCATTCTCAGATCTCATCTCTCCCCAAACTGCAGGACTGAGTCTCTTAAGCTGAGAGAGGTAGGGGGAGATATTTCTTCAGACATCATTCTTTGTGAAAGAACAGGGTCCAGTTCCTTAGGGATGCTACCAAAACACCTGTCTTTCCACTGCTAGATTCTGCTCCCAAGACAAAACATCCCCCCATTACCTACCCACCCACATACTTTACTAACCACTTTCAGCCAAGAAAATCCATCTGAATATTACCTTGAGATGAGCAATTAGAGGAAAGAGCACTGTGTACTGAACAGGTCCAGGGTGGGTCTGTGGCAAGCCTAGCAATGGTGAGCCACTAAGGGCTGGATTTGGACTTAGTGTCTAGATTCAGGCCCCTACCCTGTGGGTTTGCCCATTATTGGTAAGAGCACAGACCTTGGAGTCTGGTTCATTTGGTTTTGAACCCCTGCTCTGCTGCTTACTAGTTATGTGGCCTTGAGCAGGTTGTTTTAACTCTAAACCTCAGTTTGTTCATTTATAAAATGGGGATGGTAATAGTACCTATTTCATAAGCCGTTGTGAGGATTGTGCGTTAATACACAAAAAATGTTTAGCTCAGTACCTGACCAATAAGAAGCACTCAGTAAAATGGTAGCTATTGTCATAATCAGTGTCGTTATTATCATCCAGTTAGAAACACAGGAATCTTCTCCTACTAAATCACTCCCTGTATACCGGTACTAACCCTGTCCCTCAAAGGAACCTCTCTTAGGCAGCTGCATGTTCTCTAATGAGCAAGGCCAAAAGTGAGAGAGTGAGGAATGGAGCCTGAGACCACCCGGGGAGCGATGACTGCTGAGAGCTGAGGCTGCAAGCAGGGAGGTGCCATCCCTGGGGAATGCTCCGCCAGCCTGGCAGGAGGCTCCTTAGGCTAGCCAGCCACCTCCTACCCTGCCCAGGCCCTGGGAGGGCAGCTGAGCAAGGTCATATGAATTCCTGTAATGGGGCCCAGAAGTCCCCACACCGCCAAGCTGTGGTCTTAAAAAGAAACCAGGGCAAGGTCTGCTGAGCTACAGCATCTGCTCCCTGTTGCTGTCTGGGGCAGGGCGCTTCCACGCCTAACTCCCAGCTGTTGGCCAGAGTTGATTACTATCAGATCATTAGCATGAATTAGATTTAAATTGGGCGGTTTAACTTTCTGTGTTGTTTCCCCCTTGAATTATTTGTGATTTCATAATGAAAATAGGTCCAAAGTCTGACTTCGTGAGTGTGTGCAAGAGAGAACAGAGGGTGTGCGTACAAGCATGCATGCAAGTATATATGTGTGAGAGTGAATGACTTACGATGTGAGTCTTTAAGGAAAGTGCCCTAGAGAGTAAAAGGGAGCAACTGTGGGGAAGACTGACAGCTCCTCCCAACCCGCCTTTGTCTGGGTAGAGGGAAGCACACACTCTCGGACCCTTTGCAAGGAATGGTTCTGATCAGCAAGGGATGGGGCCTGAAAGGGCAGAGGGGGAGTTCAGTAAGTGCCGTGGGCTCACAAGCTTCTCTTCCCCCTGGTCTGCTCCACCACTCAAAGGAGGAGGACGTGGTGATTGAAGACTTTGAGGAAGATTCAGAGGCTGAAGGCAGCGGGGGAGAGGATGACATCAGGGAACTTCGGGCCAAGAAGCTGGCTCTGGCCAGGAAGATAGCCGAGCAGCAACGTCGCCAAGAAAAGATCCAGGTGGGGCCTGCCTGGGGAGGGTGGTTCCCATCAGAGTGGTGGCTGTGCAGGCTATGAGGGGAATGTGGGCAGGGAGGAAGGGTGAGCAGGACCCTCTCACGAAGGGTCTCATGGTGTCCTAACTCTGCCCCACTGTTTTCTTACTCTGCCACTAAATTCTGGTTGCGTGTTTGGTGTCTGGAGTCTCCTTCATCCTGGGCTCCAGGGTAGGGGCAGGTTCTTCTCAGACAATGCTATGAAAGCTTGTCCCCCGGTGAGGATCTATAAAATGCACACTACACATGCAGAATCTTTCATTCAACTTAAGGGGTTTCAAAGTTCGCTTGAACTGTATCCAAATACTCCTAGAGAGGCCACAGAGTCTCAGTTGAGAACACCTATTCTCAGGGGGAGAGGATGCCTTAGCCACAGTCTACTTATCTCAATTCCCTTTGTAATGGAAGAGCCCCCCCGCCAGGCGGGATACCCTACACCCTCCCAGAGAGAAACCACTTCATCTCCACACAGGACTTCTGCCACCATCTGCCCCCTCGTGGAACCATACCTTCACTTCCAGCAAGTTTGTCTTTCTGTCCCAGTGTTAGGAAAATGTAGGAAAATGGTCAGGGCCCCTCAGATGTTCAGAATCTTGCTGAGCATTTGATGTTCATATGCATGTGCGCCCAGGTGTCCTGGGTTGTGGACTTAAGTATAAAGGATGAGTGGCTCTGATCCATGGCAGCCCCCGCATCCCCAGGATGCCCCCGGGGGGGTGCCACGGGGAGGCCACTACTGTTGCTAGAGGCTGTTGCTGCCAGGGCCCCCAGGATGCCCCGAGAGGCCCCCACCGCTGCTGCCGCCGGATCTGCTGTAAGCTGCTGCTGAGGACTGAGCTCATGTCATCTGCCAACGGCTCCCGGGATCTTTCCCAATTACCTAGCGTGGACCTGCATGTGAGGGGTCTGGTGACCTAGCCTGGCATGTGAGGGGTCTGGTGACCCAGTCTATACAATAGGTTTGAAAGGTGTGAGCCCTAGCCCTGACAGTACAAATGAATGATTTGCCTTATTTGACAACTGGCGTAGTTGTGTAGCTTTACACCCAGGTCTGTCCCCTGGCACTGTAAGCCCACTTCCCCTTATCTAGAGCTCAGAGCAGACAGGGAAGAGCCAGTCGTGTTCCTCTCTTTAAAAATGGGGAAGCGTTAAGCCACCTGCTCAGCCTCTTCAGGGAAGTCTGTTTTCAACACTCTCTTCACCTGCCCTTCTCCTTTGGCACATCCAATCAGGCAGACCCGATTACCATTCAGGCTCTGCCACTTAACTAGCTTTGTGACATTGGGCAAATCATTTAACTTCTCAGAGCCTGTTTCCTCATCTGTAAAGTGAAAGTGGTAATAGCACCTACCCCTTAGAGTTGCTGTGAGGCCTCCTTGAGACAGTGAATGTAAAGCACTTAGCACAATGCATGGCTCATAGTATGTGCTCCATAAATGGTCGCTGTTGTCTGATGAGTCTAATCTTACTCTGCCCCAGGAAGGGGAATGAAAGCCAGTTGGGATCCATTGTTCTTTAGACATACTCATGTCCCTGCTGCCATTGGAATCAAATGTGTAATGCCCTCTACAAGCATCATCTGTTGTAGTGTGGCTGCCTCCTCAGCCTACCATGGGTCTACGTGTAAACCTCTGTTTGGCCCCTGAACCAGCTTCATCCTCAAGCTTCTCTTCTTCCTCCCCTCTGGCACTTTTCTTCCTCACCAATAGTCTTCCCAAAAGTTTTGTCTTTACTCACCACCTCCATAGTTATAGATACTGTTGTGTCAGAAGTCACCAATGACCTATCTTTATCAAATCTCAGTCCCTGTTTTTTTGTTTTTTTGTTTTTTTGTTTTTGGCAGCTGGCTGGTACAGGAATCAAACCCTGGACATTGGTACTACCAGCACCACACTCTAACCAACTGAGCTAACTGGCTAGCCCTCTCAGTCCCTGTCACTCAGTCCCTTCACTGTTGCTTTGGGCCCTGAAGCTCCCTTCCTCGAACTTCACTGTAGCACACGTGAATGAACCCTTGTCTTCTCTCTGCTGACCAGACCAGTGTCCTAGGCTTCCCTCACCACCATTTGTTTTTTGTCTATTCTTAGTTTCAGCAAGCTGAGTCGGTTCTCAACAATGTTTGTTCAGTGACTTGATAGATGGTAGCAACTAGTGCATCATCTTAAATTCCACCCTAGCTTTTAAACTCTCATGTCTGATTTCTTATCAGATCCTATCTATTCACTCATCTATTCCCTCCTCTCTTCTCTATCCCCACTGCCACTACTATTATTCTAGTTCAGGTACGGTACGTGCTTAGATTGTAGCAATCAAGGCCACTGCCTTGCACAGCTCCAGAGGGTGCCATTTACCTTGTAGTCTGTGGCTAGCCCCTCCTGGAGTTGTGTAGTACACAGTGTGCCCACCAGGCTCCTGTTTCTCCCCACTGCATCCAGTGCATCATTCTCTTCCCAAAAGAGCCAGTCTGATGCTCAGTTAACATTGATGCCTTTGCTTGGCTGGTAGAATAAAGTCTGATTTCTTTTCTTTTTTTTTTTTTTAAGATGACCAGTAAGGGGATCTCAACCCTTGGCTTGGTGTTGTCAGCACCACGCTCAGCCAGTGAGCTAACTGGCCATCCCTATGTAGGATCCGAACCCGTGGCCTTGGTGTTATCAGCACCGCACTCTCCCGAGTGAGCCACGGGCCGGCCCGAAAGTCTGATTTCTTATTATGGTATTTAAGACTTTCTGGTCTGTCCCCAGTCTGTTTTTCTATCCTCTTCTCCCACTGCCCCATACCCCATGAGCCCTTATAACTATATGACATTGAGCAAATTATTTAACTTCTCCGAGCCTGTTTCTTCATCTATAAAATGAAAGTGGCAATAGCACCTACCCCTTAGAGTCACTGTGAGGCCTCAGAATGAATGACAGTGCATGTAAAGTGCCTGTCTAGACGCTAAAGCCCCCCTGTGTGGACGAGGACACTGACCTTCCTCTTTGCTCACTGCCTCTAGACACACTCTGCCCTTTCCCACTCTCAAGTCTTTGTTGATGCTGTTCCTCAAACCAGAGTACCCTTTTTTTGCTCCGCATTTCCTGTTACCTGTTGAAATTCTATTCTTCCTTCCATCCCCAGATGAAACTCCATCTCCCCAGTGAAGCCTTCCCTGATTGCCCAAAGGAGAAATTCATCTCTCTGCTCAGTGTTCCTGTAGCGTTGATTTATACTTCGTTTGTGGATCTGCTATCATGTCTCGTATTACAGTTATTTCTGGATTGGTTTCCCCCACTGTACTGTGAACTCCTTGAAATCAGGGATGATGTCTTCAGCTCAGTTTAGCAAGTAGTGTTGAACATTTACTATGCTAGTAGCTGGGAGACACAGGAGTGAACAAAAATGTCACATTCCAGAATGTACAATGTAGCGAAGAAGCCAGTCTTTTCACACAGTGATTTGAAGTGTGAATGAGTATTGTTACAAAAGGGAAGCACAGGATGCTGTGGGAGAACATGCTGGGGGGCCTGTCCCTGTCCAGAGCACCACATTGAGCTTTGCCTCTGTGGCGACAAGCAGTATCTTAAAAATTGGAGGTCTTGGGCTGGCCCGTGGCTCACTTGGGGGAGTGTGGTGCTGATAACACCAAGGCCACGGGTTTGGATCCCTATATAGAGATGGCCGGTTAGCTCACTTGAGAGAGCATGGTGCTGACTACACCAAGTCGAGGGTTCAGATCCGCTTACCGGTCATCTTTTTAAAAAAAAAAAAAAAAAAATTGGAGGTCTTCTATAAGACTTGGCTGCTTGGGCCCAGGCATTTAGGGTCTGCTGTGAGCCAGCCGGACTGGGGTTGTTGTGGCCCCTTTAAGAACAGGCCCCACATGTACCGCTGCTGGCGGCCCTGCCTCCTGTCAGCCTCCTTCCTCCAGCCTCACAGCCTCACAGCCACAGGAGGATTTCTCAGCAGAGGAAAAATTCCCCCCTACCCTTCCCCCCCTCTCTTTAATGCCCGGGGCCCTTCACTTCCATAATTCTTCATTTTCCAGCCTTGAACGTAAGCCAGACACATCTGTCTGGCCATATGCGTGAACCCTGGAGTCTGTGCCGAGGTGGCTGTAAAACAGGGCCGGTGAAGGCCCTTCTGGGAGAGCACACACATGTGTGTGCCCTCGGGCCATTGGCTCCCTGCCCAGAACCACGGGGGCTTCAGCACTCCAAACCCATGCTAACCTTTTCTTATTTTTCCTCTTTTTGTTTAATTTAAGGGGGGAAAATCCCAAGGAAAAGGTATAAATTGTCCTGGGAGTGGGGGAGAGGCTCCTAGCTAGAGAGGCCATTATTGTTGGCAGGTACCTGGGTCACACTAATACAATAAGGAAGAAAGGAGCATCGAGTGAATTAAGATCGGAGAGATGGGCTGTAAATTACACTGCTCTGAACTCCATCAGTCTCCAGAGTGTTAACCGGGAGGTGTAAGGCAAGTCCCCAGCTCCCAGGGCCTTTTACAGATGCAGCAAAACAGGAACCACACATGTTTGGGGAAGGGGATATGAAGATGGGGTTGAAAAAAATCCTTCTGGCCCCCATGATGGCTGTAAAGTCCAAGTGAGATCTGGGGCTGTAGCCACGCCCTCACTTCCCTGCTCCCACCTAGACCCCTGGGCCTAAGCTCATCTGTGGAGATGGGGGAGGTGAGGCCTGGCCTCCCTCCGCAGCCTGTCCCTCCCTGCTTCCGGCGGCGTTGCACAGGGGCTGGTGAATGGGGCCGACTGGAGGTCAGAAAAGGGGTGTGGGGAGCTCTTGGGGCCTGTGCAGCTGGAGCTGCAGCGCCCAGGCAAGCCCCTGAATGCTGGGGGCGCCAAGTCCGCCCACCCAGGGCCTTGAGGCCGCACTCTCTGGCTCAGCCAGGCTTTTTCCTTGTTGCCTGAGACAGAGCTTCATATTGGGTTGGTTCTGCCCACCTTGCTGCTTCCCGCCTGAGTTCTTTTCATTCCCATTGCCGTTTTTGGGAGGCGTCCAGAGACCAGAGCAGGGTACATGGTTTGTCTGGGAAATTGGTCGTAAGTGTTTCATTCCTAACCAGGCCCCCAGGGCAAAGCAGTCACTAAAAATCCTCCAGGCATGAGGCATGGCCTCTTGGCACCTCATGCTGGCCCTGGCCCTGTGAATCCCCCGCCTCCTCACTGCCTCCACGAGGCTTTGCTATGATTTGTGCTGCTGTCGGGCGGGGTCAGGTTTCCTGAGCAGTTGCAAACATCCCACCTGAAACATAACAGGCTCTTCCTCTGGCCACAGCTATTGTTTCCCTCGGCATTATGGCCACAGTCTTGCTCTGTAGCCAGCAATGACATGTGTTCTGAAAATAGCTTCACTCTCCTGTCGCCTTCCCGCCCACCCACCCTCCTGAAGATGCAGTCACTCCTTTGTGGTGGCCCCAGGAGTTTCACTCTAAATATAGCTGCAGTCCATTCACACTGCCACCCAGCTGGGGGGAGGGGGGGCTATTGTGGAACAATGGGGTATGCACAGAGCCCCCCACACCTGTATGGAAGCTAGCGGAAGGCAGACACTCAGCCCTGGCTCCTCACTGTCGGAGGCAGGGTGGGAGCCAGCAACTACCAGGCCAGGGGCACGTTCACACCAGGGCAGGAAAGCACATCAGCTTGCAGAGCTGGGCAACCACCCTCCTAACCCAAGCCTGCTCCAGCTTCTCCACAAACTATAGTTCTGGGCCTCCAGTTTGTTCCACCTGCTCCCACCTCCCTGGCTCTAGCAGTATCCACGGACTCCTGTCCTCCAGCAGTGGTCAGGCCATTGGCTGCTGCTTGGAGGAAGCTCAGAGGTGTCATGTTTAGCTCTGCCACTCCCTCTCCATCAGGAAAGGACATACTTTTTTGGTTTTTTCAGAATAAGAGTTATCAGTTACAATTCAGATTATCTTCAAAGTGCCCTTCAACTCTGATATTCTGTGATTGATCGATTGACTGATTTTTAAAGATGACCAGTAAGGGGATCTTAAGCCTTGACTTGGTGTTGTCAGCACGACTCTCTCCCCAGTGAGCTAACTGGCCATCCCTATATAGGGATCCGAACCCGTGGCCTTGGTGTTATCAGCACCACACTCTCCCAAGTGAGCCATGGGCTGGCCCTAGATTCTGTGATTTAGTTCACTGAGCTCCTGTGATACATCAAGCTCTATGCTAGGTATTGTAAAACTACAGGAAGAGTAGGCAATTCTCCTTGAGCACCTTCTGGTCTAGTTTGGAAATAAGATTAATCCTCATAAAACAATAAGAAATAGCAAACAAGTTGTCATAATTATAATTTTAAAAAGAAAGCAAGTATATGTTAAGCCCTGTGGTACTTCTGGACACTCAGGAAAGGAATTCTAAGTGGCAATTTTCCCATTAGCAGTGCCCCCAAAGAAAGATGCTAACCCAGGGCTGACTGGTTAGCTCAGTTGGTTACAGCTCAGTGTTATAATACCAAGGTCAAGAGTTTGGATCCCTGAACTGGCCAGCTGCCAAAGGAAAAAAAAAGAGCTAACCCTACTGTTCCCAGAGGATGCTGCTGGTGCCTCTGCCTGCTTTCTATAGCAAATGCAGTATCTGCTCCCTTAGGTTTCTGCTGGCTCAAGAAGGAACTGTCTGCAGTAGTTATCTCACCAACTATTTCTATTTTTCATTTCCATTTTTTCATTTTTCACTTATATGCGTATAGTTTTGTTTTGTTTTTAATGGTACTATGAGTCTTATAATAATCCGTAGTCCTCTCCCCCACCCTTTCCTATCCCCAGTTCTGGTCCCTAGTGGTTTCCCTAGATATTTAGCTTCCTAGATATGTAAAAAATGAAAAATGGAGTTGGACAGAAAGAAAGGAAACTGACATTTGTTGAGTTACTAATACGTGTGTCAGGTACTTTTATGTATAAAGTGAAGATGGAAATTTGCTGTTACAAAATTTCTAATTCCTGGTGACGACATTGCTCTGGCTAGAAATGAATGATTCCATCACTCTAGAGGAAAAGAAGCAGCCACACTCCATGTAGAGCCCAAAACAGAAGGAAGACCTAAGGAGGACTTCTCCTGGTCTGGCTCTGCTTCGTGACCTAGGTTCTTCAAGTTCCACAAGTCCTGTATCAGCTAATGGCATTGCTTTTGTTATTCTCAGTGTCTCCATTTTCAGTGGGTTAGCATTATAAAATCACCCCCACTGTATAGAAGAAGGAACTTAACCTGTAAGAGAGCCCTTCCTGGGGACCCAAGCTCTTTAGCTTCCTCCTTAGGTATTATCTCTTTCCCAATTCTCTACCAGCTTGCTCCAGGAAGCTCCCATGCCTCAAAGAAAGTTGGTTTCTTAGTACCTTTCAGAAACAGAATTAAGTTCTTTTTCTCTTCCACACTTTATGCCAACTTGGTCTGTATTGCCACCAGTCTGATTCAATGTCTGTGCTTTCCTTGGTTTCTCAGTACAGTCTCCAAAGACCACTGTGGCCCAACTTTAGCTGCAGTTAGAAGGGCTCCTATGGAACTCTGCTTCCGGGTCAGCACACTTGACTTCAGGCCAGGGCCAGTCTGTCTGAATCACAGCATTCCGACTGCGCCCCCCTCACCCCCTCCAGAGGCTTCTGCAGCTTTTTACTCATACAAACAAAAATAAATCTCACTACCGGCCTCTGAACTCCACAGCAGCATGCTTCCCCTTCTCCCCAAGTGTCCCATGGCTGTGAGGGGGGACTTGGCATTCTCCCCACCGACATCACTTTTTCACTCCCTGCGCATCCTGTGTCCTTCTCTCACCGTGCGACCCAGAGATTGGAATGGGACGTGACGGCCGGCACAGGCGCCGTGTACAGCTGCCAGGAATCTGACGGGTAAAATCTGGAAAAGTTGGGAGGGCAAATCCTAAACACACACACACACACTCACACACACACACATACACATAGCGCCGCTTAGAAAGGGCCGGAAACACAGACACCCATAGAAGAGTGACTGCAGGCTCCCAAGTCCTCCTTGGTCTGCCATTCCTTGTAAGGGAACTGAACCAGTCTCATGACCCAGGTATGACCCCCAGAAGCCCATTGGTACCCCAGGAGGAGAGGGAGCAGCCTCATTTAATCTACTGAGACTCTGTGAAGGTATGTGGGGAACAGGAAGCAGTTGTGTGGTGACTCACTGGGCAGAACCAGGTTAAGGGAAGTTATCTGCAGGCGTCCCTGGAACCGGATGATGGCAGCACAGCTCCGACCACCCTCATACAGCTTGGCTTCACCCCACCCCCAAGGAACCAGCAAGACTGCCACCTCCCTAATTGGCTGTGGCCTGTTCACCTTTCTGGCCACAAGCCAGAGCTCCAAGAACCCCAGGAAGTTAGAGCTTCCCTGGACCCTGCATCTCTATTCTTCTTCTGTCCTGTTATCAGTACACACAGGTTGGCCCAGTTAGCCCCCAGCCTCCCTTGGCCACCTGGCTTAAATGCCCTCCTTCCTACTTCTAGCAATAAAGATAGGATATACAAGGTCCTAGGAGCTAAGTGGCAGCCAGTTCCACTTCCTTGATAGAGTCAAACCAGCTGGAGTGTCGTGACTCAAGGCAGGAAAACTGAGATGTGAGAGGAGTCTTGGCCAGGCTGTGGCAGAGATGCAGTGCCTGGTTAGGACCCGGAGCCCCTGTCCCTACAGGCGCTGTTGTTTCCCATCTTCCCCAAGCCACGTGTCAGTGCTTGTTCTGTCCCCTCTCACCCAGAAAGACAGAGATTTAAGGGCCTAGGGTACCAGGAAAAGCGTTCCTGGCAGCAAAAAAGCTAGACAAGGAACACAAGGCCAGGAAAAATGAGGACCAGGAAAGCTGATGCTCCCTCTGCATGAGGAGAAAGGGCAAAGGGTTGTTCGCTGAACCTGAGTGGGGACCATTTCCTGTTCTTAACAAATGCCCAAGTCAAGTTTGGTGAGATAGATGTCACCCTCTAGCTGGCAGCCGTATAGGGATGGGCAGGGACCCAGGTCCCCTGGGAAGGTGGCCAACAGCAGTGGTACTTGCCCCTCATGAGGTGAGATCCGTAGGATGACTTCAGCAGACTGGGCCTCTTGGTCACATTTCTCATGCTTGCCAGTGTTCTGTGGCCTAGGCCTTTCACCAGCTGTGGTGGCAGTGGCAGCAACAACTTACTCATAGGGAGAGGTCCCTGGCAGGTCACAGATAAGCCACCCCCATCATTTGAAGGCATGCCCTTTCAGTTTTACTGTCGTTGTCAGTGAAACCTGAACAGCCGCCTCAATGACTGTTGGTGGCCAAGGTCAGCACTGTGGGCCCCATCTCAGTTGGCACGCACATCCAGTCCTCCTGCCCTATGCCTGTGTCTGTGTCCCTGCAAATTGCTGTGTGGCAGAAGGCCATGGGAGGGCGAGAGGGGACTGAGGCCTGCTCGCCCAGCCCTGCCAACTTTGTGTTGGTGCCCTCCAGCTCCCTACATGGGTAACATGCTGTCTGAGCAGATGCCAGTAGATCAGTTTGCTTCTTGGCCGTGGTCCCCAGAAAAGGAAATAGCACAATAGTGACCACATTCTGTAGTGACAGATATACCCAGAACCAATCTCAAAGGGTCGCTGCCACACATGTAAAGCTGTCAGACTTGAGAAAATGGGCTTTTGCAGATGCGCATGAAGCTTCCCTGAGATAAGTGAAAGTCCGCAGGACAGACAAGCACTGGGCCATATTCTTTCCAAGGGGTGAGGGGTGCTGCACAGATCACTGGTGATACAGGAGGTGATTGGAGCAGAAGAGATTCCCACTTTTATTATGGCAGTTTAGCTTGCACTAGTAAACATATGACTAGGCTGTCAAATCCTCAATACCACGGATATCCTGGCTGAAGAAGAGGCTAAGCCAAAAAAGTGACTTCAAGTCAATTTGAAGAAAAATATGAAGTAAATAATAATATAGCTTGTACAGGGTTGTGGCAAAAGTAGAACAGAAAAGACCAGCATTTAGGAAACACTGTCGGTCGAGGGGAAAGTGGTAATAATTGTAATCAGTCTAGCTGTTGCTGTTTGTGACATGAGTGGGGTCTTAATTCATCACACTGCATGGACTCCGGCTGCTGCAGGAGACTTTGTTTGGTATTATCAGTTGTCAGCATCACTTTTTTTGTATAGCCTTTGAGTTTAACTTTGTTGTGTTTTGGTTTTGGTTTGGTTTTTTTAGCTACACAGTGTTGTAAACTGAAATGACAAAATCTGTTCTGGATATTCATAACTATCTGGATTGAGAAGTACCCCTCTAGATGTTGCCTGGAAAATATATGTGAAACCATTTTCATGTCTAAGGAACCCAACTCTCCCTCATTGATTTTTAGCCCAAGGTCTTACTTTCAGAGACCTGTTATTTTTAATACCATCAGGGTCCTTTCTCAGTCCTAGGCAGGGTTTTAGTCACGCCTCATTCCCCAGGCCATTTGGTGTATGCTGGTTTTGATCGCATTGCTTTGCTCAGCCCTTGGGCCTGTCCCTCAAGCCTGACAAGGGCTGACTCTTCCCCTGAAGGGGAAGAGGTTCCTGGGGACGCTGGCTCACCCACCTGTTCACTTGCTCACTCCCTGACTCACTCACCATTCTCTGTCCCTGTAGGCTGTCCTGGAGGACCAGAGTCAGATGAGGCAGATGGAGCTCGAGATCAGACCCTTGTTCCTCGTACCAGACACCAACGGCTTCATTGACCACCTGGCCAGTCTGGCACGGCTGCTGGAGAGCAGGAAGTACATCCTGGTGGTGCCCCTCATCGGTGAGTCAGGCGGGAAGGGCAGAGCAGCCCTGCATGTGTGCAGCAGCCCCCCTGCACACATGCCCCACAGCGGGGGGCCGGGCAGGCAGAGCCCTGCTGTGCGTGTGTAAGACAGGATTTGCAGGGAAGTAGGGAATGCGTGAGGCAAGGGAAATTGTTTAATAATCAAAGCAGTTCAAATTATTATGGCTGATCCATGGCTTAAACTGCTTGAGCAAATGGACTCCTGTGTCCCAGCAACCAGAGGCTGCCTGAGCCCTGCCCTTGTTTTTATCCTTATAAAGCTTGCAGTAAAACAGCAAAGCTGGTTCCCGTTATTGGTAAACACTCAGCCCTGGCAGATAACGGCAGTGCTGCTGGGTGGTCTGGCAGGAAGGCTGGGAGGATTTTGAAGTGGTTAGATGCCTTTGGTCTGATTGTCTTGTAGCTTTTCATGATCATTCTGTTGGTTCGAGGTAGCATTCTTCTGGCCAATGTCACCCAAAGGCCAGGCCGGCAGGAACCCTCCAGAGCAAGCCCTTGGCTCATGCATGTGGATTCCTACCACTTGGGCCCTTAGACTGTTTGGTCATTGGTGCTGGTATAGGGTCAGCATCTCAGGACCCACCTAGCTTACTTTCCACTCTCTGGCCAGAGGAGCCCAGCTGGACTATCTCCAGGGGACTATCTGGGCACCTCCTGGTTTTTGGAGCTCTGTGGTGGGTCAGCCTCAGGGTGGGCTTTGTCCTCTGGGCTCCTGTCTGATATAGCTGATATAGCTAATATAGCTGATGGCTGTACTGTGGAGGGAGAGGGTCTGGGAGATGATTGAGAAGCCCAGGCTTTTTAATGTCCCCTTCTCAGCAGCCACTTGGAGCAAAGTTTGGGAGTCCTGTCCTCTGAAAAAGCCACCAGACTAGCAGTCAGCCTGCCAAGCCACCTCTGACATCCATGCCAAGATGTTCCATTGGGCCTTCCCTCCCAGTCCCAAGTGTCTTAGTGCCAGATGGGGGTGGAAACAAAGGGCAGGAAACATCCGCCCCTGCAGAGGCCATAGAACCCTGGGGGGTTGTGGGAAACACATTAGCACCACCTGAGAATGTTGGCACTGAAGCATCCCTCCTCCCCGCCTCCACCCGCCCTGTCTTCCTTCCCCCTCCCCATGTGGCCTGGCCAGAACCTCTTAAACCCAGGCCCTTAGACCAAAGGAAGGATTTTCTGTCCTTCAAAAGTGGAGCAACTTCTATCACCAAGGCAGAGCAGCAAGACCATCATGTCGTCCTGGGCTTCCCCACTTCCCTCACTGGGTTCTGGGGTGGGGTGCCTTTTAGGGTAGTATGTCTCTGTGCTTTCCTACCCAGGAGGTTTTCAGGGCAAAGAAAGTAAACAGGTCACTTTTTGCTAGATGATCAGGAAATGGTATAACTGAGAGAGGTTGCTGACAGCTCAGGAGCCCCCTAAGACTCAGAAGCTGCCTCAGACACCTTCCTAGGCTAGCAGTATTCTTAATCAGCAGCACTGGTTGTGCCCCTACTGTGTGCTCAGTCTTCTTGTTCCCAAGAGATCCAGTGAAAGGCAGAACTATGGCCCTTGGCTCTGAGGAACTTACGATTTAGTAGATAAATCTAGATTTGGTGGGGAGGGAGCAAACACATGAGAAAAGCCAGAGGATACATGCAGAACAAAGAGACAACCCTCTAGGGCGCCAGGAACTGACAACTCTGTTGCAGCCATCCAGGCCAGCCTCTCTGAACCTGCCTCAGCTGGGCAGGTCCCTGGCCTCTCTCAAGGCCTGAAAGAGGGGGGCTCCTCCTCACTGATGCTTTCTTTAGTGGCCTCATGTCCTATGCCCAAGAGCAGCAAAGGGTTAAGCCGACAGCTTTCCCTGCTTGTTTCTTGTGCTCTTTAACCTGCTCTGTGCTCCTTAGGCCTGACCCCAGCGTTGAGGAGCCCCGCCTGGTGCAGAAGCACAAACAAGCTTCCCCTTTGAAGCCTGTTTAGTTTGGAAGCAGGAAAGCAGATTTTGGGATAGAATACCAGTTTTTCCTGTTTGATGTTCTGTTTGCTGTACCATACACCCATCCACCACTGCCTCCCAACCTCAGCCCTGCATTGTGTGGACACTGCAGCCTCAGGTTGCTGAAAGCATTGGCATTGTGTGTGTGCGCATGTGTGCGTGTGTATTCCCACATGGGCCCTTTCCAGAAAGTGTCTCTGAATACCCAGACAATGAGTGCCAGGCTCACCATGGAACAGCATGCTCATGCCGACTCCCTGAGCCATGAATCATTGTACCGAGGAGAGGCCTCAGACCCCAAACTCTCCCAGAGCCCCCAAGGAGTGCATATTTCCCACTTGACCTCAGGCTTTTGGCTGGAATTTTGGAAAGAATCTTCACCAGAAAATGAAGCCGTGTCCCAGACACATAGGCAGACACACACACACACACACACACACGCACGCGCGCACACACACACACACACACAGAGTTTTGAGGAATACCAGGGTCCTCGGAAGTGAGGCTATGGCTGCCCTTCTTTGGTGGTGACCTCCCTGCCACACTCTGCCAGTGGGGCACAGAACTTTGCCTCCCTTGGACTTCTGTGGTTGAGGGTGTAGGTAGATATGGGAGTACCTCACTTTCCCTTTAGCTGCTACATACCTGCCTCTCCTGTGAGACCCTTTAATTTGATCCTCTAACTAAGGAATGAAACAGAGGGGCCAGTTTTCTTCCTCTGAATATAGCAGCTACAGAAAATCCCCTTAAGTTCTCCTCAGGAGAAGGGCGGAGCCCAGGAGAAGAGGCAGAAAAGGGATAGGGCACCGAAAGTCTGGACACTGCACTTGCCCCCAAAGCTCTTCTCCTGCCAGAGTTTCATTGGAAAGCTCCTGTGGGGAAGGATGGGTTCTGTGGTCTGAGAAGGGGCTGGCTGGGAAAGTGAGTGGACAAAGGCCCAGGGTGAAGGCAGGCATAATTGCTGATTGCTGAGGTTCTTACCTTGTGGGGCTCTGTCTCATCAGTGATCAATGAGCTGGATGGCCTGGCCAAGGGGCAGGAGACAGACCACCGGGCTGGGGGCTATGCCCGTGTGGTGCAAGAAAAGGCCCGGAAGTCCATCGAATTTCTTGAGCGGCGATTTGAGAGTCGGGACACTTGCCTACGGGCCCTGACCAGCCGTGGCAATGAACTTGAATCCATCGCCTTCCGCAGTGAGGACATCACTGGCCAGCTGGTGAGACCCCCCAGCAGGAAGGGAAAGTCCACAGCCAGCCTTCAGAACAGGGTCTCTAGGAAGAAGGGGCTAAAGGAAGGCCTGTTAGCCTAGGCAGCTAAGGGAATAGCCACCATGGAAGCCCAGAAAGGGGGGGTTCCTTCCTCCCTAGATCACTCTTGGTATAGTTAGATTGGGCCAAGAAGGACCATAGCATGTATGGGGGGAGCTCTGGGATGTGGCCCTTCCCAGGGCCCCAGAGTCAGAGTATACTGTCTCCTCTGCATGGCGCCCCCTCCTGCCCAGTGGCGCTTCTCATACTGCCTTCCTCCAGGGTAACAACGATGACCTGATCCTCTCCTGCTGCCTCCACTACTGCAAAGACAAGGCTAAGGACTTCATGCCCACCAGCAAAGGTACAGCTTTGCCTCCGCCTCGGGATCATCCATCAACCTGCCTTACCTCACCCTGCGCATCCTCGGCCCCTGAGATGGGTTCCTCCACTGACTCTGGCCTGAGAAACCTAAACTATCAGAGCTCAGGGCTGATGCCAGGCTGAGGCCAGCCCCGTTTTCTGCCCTTCTGGAAGTCAAACCTCCCTGTCACAGCTCCCACACACACAGGGAATGTCAAGTGGACCCTGGGCCAGCTAGGGATGAGCCTAGCCCAGGAAGCCTGGCTCTAGGCAATAAGCATTCCCACTAGGTGTGCATCCATTTCCATCCTTGGATCCTCTGTGAGTTCCCCGTGACAGCAAGAATGTCTTCATGATTCACTGTAGCTTGTTCTGACCATGGTCTCCTCAGCCCAGCCCACTGCAGCTCTGAGGAGGACAGCCCCCTCTCTGGGGCATGCTCTCTTTTCTTGGCTGTTCTCACCTTCCCACCCCTCTCAGACCTGGGGCAGAGGTACCTCCCCAGTGAGTAGTGGGCCTTCTTGGTCTCTACAGTCGTGATCCATAGCACTTTGCAGGCTGGCTGGAGTTGGAGGCAGGTGAGAGCTTGAGGACTGAGCCCTCAGTCTACTTCTCAAGACATTTTTGGTGAGCAGAATCCCATCTTTGGGATGGGGCTCTCTTCCAAGTGCCTGACCACCTCACCCTCAATCCTGTGCCTTCTTTCCTGAACAGCCCCACAGGGTTGGTGATGTTTGGGGTGTTTCTGCTCCTGGTTCCTAGGATTCTGATATTTCTTCTTTGGGAAGGAATTCCTAGGACCTCCTAGCTCAGTGTCATCTAAAGAGATGTTAATTCTCACCGTTTGGTTTCTGTCTACCTGTATGTAGTCTCCACTTTCTCTTCTTTGTTCATGTTCCTGGCCTTGGCCTTCAGGCTGCTTTGGAGGTTGTCTTGCCTCCTGCCTCTCCTCCCTGCCATGTTAGCATAGTCCTTCACTCCTGCCTGAGTCTCTGTTCCAGGAGGGGGTAATGAGCCCACAACTGCTGTTTCTCTGAGGGGTCCTACCACATGGCTTGTATGTACTGTCCCTTAGGGCCAGATCCAGAGCATTCAAGTGATTGAAAGGAATCCTGGCTGAGCCAAACAGAAGAGCTTGTGCTCTGCCCTGGGCAGTTTCCTAGAGGGGTACCTTCTGCATGAGATGTAGAAGGCCTTGTTGGGAAGTGTGGGTCTGATGCTACTGGGCCCCACCCCAGCCTCGGAATTATTTCTTTCAAGGCACACACACATTTTGGTTTTGGCCCTGCTAGTCCCCCGACCCCCACTTCACCCCAAACAGCCTACAGAAACCCATTGCCATCCTGAGGACCGCCCCTATCAGAATTACATCAGCAACGGCTGGTGTAATCAAACCCCATTTGTCAGTGTGGATTCTTAGCAGATTAACTTGTCAGATTCACAGAGAAACCGTCACCAAATGTTTATGTGTAAACGATGTTGAATTTTAAAATCATGTGGATTATGGCGGATGGGGCCTGACAAGATGACAGTCTCTGGTTTCTAACAAAGTGAAGTTACCAGTGTCAAAACAGAGGATGTTTATTGTTAAAAATGTCTCAAAGTATCCACAGAAACCCCTGCAGACCCCTGCCAGCAACACCAGGGCTTGGTTGGCTGACCCAAAGCCTGGGACTCTCCTGGTCTGAGGCCCAGCGCAGGAATGGTGGGACCGCAGACAGGCTCCGACAGCCAGCTGGGCGCCCCACAGCACCGCACGCCACCTCCCCACCTCACACTCACGCACCCTGGAGGGGCCAGGCCCAGACACTTTGAGCGGTCTCAGAGCATCCCCTCCCCCGTGGTTGCCTTCCTTTCCCTCGCTGCCCACAACAGCCCCTCCCCTCCTGTCACACCCTCCTCTCTCCTCTCCTCTCCTCTCACTGCCGTCAACCCTACGAGCCTCTCCCTCATCCCCCAAACTCCTCCTGAGGCTGAAAGCCAGTTCTCAGCCTCCCTGCCTAGAGCTGGCAAGCCTGAAACTGCTCGGGTCAGACATGAATATTTGCAGTCCCTCAGCCCCGCCAACCCCCACAGTCAGCACGCACCACAGGACATTTCCTGTGCCTCGCTGTCTGGGACCTCCGTCAGGAAATGCCCAGCCTGAGACTGAGGAGTAGACCTGCCACCGAATAGGTGTGCCAGGGGTGGGGATGTCACTTGTGTGAGTGCTTGGCCTCACTTTAAATTCTCTCCAATACATTAAAGGTTGGGGGAAAAGAGGTATTGGAGAGATCATGCTAAAAAAGTCATCTAAAAAGAATGAAGGATATGTATGCCAATATAGAAAGATCTTTTAAATATATAACTTTTTTTTTCTTTTAATAAGATGACCAGTAAGGGGATCTTAACCCTTAGCTTGATGTTGTCAGCACCATGCTCAGCCAGTGAGCTAACCAGCCATCCCTTTATAGGATCCAAACCTGTGGCCTTGGTGTTATCAGCACCACACTCTCCCAAGTGAGCCACCGGCCGGCCCTAAAATATATAAAATTTGAATAAAGTTAGTATGGCTAGTATGATTGCAGTGATCTAGGGGGAAGTTTATATATGCAAGTATAAGTACATGTAAATGTGCATAAGGAAATTTGGAAAGATATACAGATCTACCCCTGGGGTACAGGACAGAGAGCTGGGAGGATAATCCTGACTCTACTTTTCCTTTTTACTTTTCTCTACTATTAGAGATTTTCACCATACACATAGATTATTTTTATTTAATAGAGGAAATCAGTCGGCCATGGTCTCATTCTGTCAAGGACCCTTGCCCTCCTCACAGAGCTCCCTTGAGCTAAGCCCTCTGCCCACATCTGGGAGCCCTGAATACACTTTCCTTTTTTTTTTTTTTTTTTGGCGGCTGGGCGGTACAGAGATCGAATCCTAGATCTTGGTGTTATCAGCACTGCACTGTAATCAACTGAGCTAACTGTCCAGTCCAGGATCCACTTTCTATTCCATCTTTAGTTTTCTACCTCTGGATGCCTGAAGTACTGACTTGCTGGCATTGGAGGGAAAGGATGTGCAAAAAGAGGTTTATTGTGAGTCCAGGACCAGCCATGCAGTCAGAAGGAATAGAAGGCAAGGGGTTTCTTCTACTCCTTCAGTCCAGAGTCCTTGGAAACAGGTCTCTGGAGGCTGGTGGGTTTGGGCAGCTCTCAGGCACAAAGCAGAACAGAGTCCTGTGCAGGAGGCAGAAACTCAACCCTGGCCCAGCATAGCCCTCTCTAAGCTAGTAGGGAGGAGGCAGAGAAGGTGCACCCTAGGTTGAGGGTCTGGTGAAAAAAGGGACTTGCAGAAGGCCAAGAAATGGCTGGCCTTGAACCCACCCAGGACCACATTTCCCTCCAGGGCAAGAAGAGGCAGCCACTGCCTCTGCCTCCTGTCCTTAGTGAAGTCCTTTTGCTCTCTCATGCCAACAGAGGAGCCAATTCGGCTGCTGCGGGAGGTGGTGCTGTTGACAGATGACCGGAACCTGCGTGTGAAGGCACTGACGAGGAATGTGCCTGTGCGGGACATCCCGGCCTTCCTCACATGGGCCCAGGTGGGCTGAGGGGGCCACACCAGGCCCACCCTATGGAACCGTTCCAGAGAGGCCACCAGGCGCCCAGTGTAGCACGGAAGATGCCCACGTGCCTGAGCCACCAATCCACCCAGACAATAAACCATCCTCTTCCAACCCACGCTGTGGCCATGCTGTGGAGGAGCTGCTCCTCACAGAGCCCCCTCCCAAGGGTCGGGTAGAAGCTGCTGGGACCCTCCTGGGCTGCCAAGATTTAGCAGGCAGGTGGCTGGCTACAGCGACAGCAGGTGGGCAAGCCAAATAGGCCGCCCATGCTCTCAGCCTTTCTCCTCCCTTGTCTCATTCCAGGGCCGGGGGAAGACCTTCTCACCCCGGGGACTCAGCCACTTTCTCCGGTGGACTTGGGGCAGGAGTTTTAGAGTTTCCATCAGATGCAGGTGAAATCACAGGTCCCTTTAACCTTCTTCAGAACCTCTGTCCTGAATGTGTCCAAGACAGTTTGGTTATGTCATGAAGAGTGCCCAGGGTGTGCTCTTCATCTCCCTGAGGCCTGGATTCCCCCATGGACTTAATTTGGGTTCTGGATACCATGTCCTTAACAGCAGCCCTAGGCCCCCACCTCTTCTACCCCACATCCCATCACACACACCCATCCTGCTGCTGTTCTCGCCCTTATCAATCTGGGTCCCTTACCATTTGTCATTGTTTTCCCCTGGGATAGTCATGGGTCTAGAGGGAAGGTACATCTGGACTTAGTCCCATGCTTCCTGGGTGGTCTTTGCCTGCTCCATCACCCCTAATTGGCCTTCCTTTTGCTCTAGTTCTCTCTCCAGGATATTTCCTGAGACTTTTCTCTGTCTGCCTCCTTTCTTTGCCCTCCCTTCTTCCAGAACACCCCCTCACCTTCCTTCGCTTTCTACTAGATCCCTCTCAGCTCCTTGATCTTGATCCCCTCAATTTCTTCACCTCAGTTCCCTGTCATGGGGGTTCTCACTCTGAATGTCCCTCCTTTGCTACCTGTGGCAGGAACCTAATAAAGCTTTCCCACTCTAGTCCTTCCATCCCAGGCCCCTGTGCTCCAAGAAACTTCCAGGCTTGTACAGCCCAGCCTGAGGGTAGGTGCGGTGGTCCAGTGCCTGGAGGAGCATTGCCTCTCCTGGAGTTTTCACCTTGTTTCTAGCTTTCCCCTCCACCCACTAGAAGAACTGACAAAGGGGCCCTTTAGCCTTTGTGGTTTTTGTTGCCCCTTTAGCTGGTATCCATGTTCAAAACCTCTCTCTGGAGGCTTCCTACTGGGAATGAGTTCCTCCAACCCAGGGGCAGGGATAAGGAGGAATTAAGGGAAGACAGGGTTTTAGGTAGAGCCAGGGATAAATCTTGATGGGACCAGTGAGGGAATCCTGCCTGAGGCCACCATCTGACATAACCTGCCCAGAGGATAGGAGCGTAGCTGTGCCCTTCCTGAGGCCCAGGAATATGCCGGAAGGAGGGGGACTGTGCAGGAAAGCCAAGGCCAATGGTTTTGGGGTAGGAGTCCTGCAGGGCCTTACAAGACTGGGCTCTTTGGGGTACAGGGTCCCTGGCCTCTCCTTTGAGATCCTCTCCCCAGGCAGAAAGCCAGTGACTGGGTGGGTAGGAGACCCATCTCTCTTTTCTGTCCCGTTTGCAGCACTAGTTTTGTTTCCTTAATAAATTTTTAGTTATGAAACATACCTGATCTCTTGCTGATCTGTTTCTGGGACTGGGGAGGGGAGGTAGGTCCAAGCCTCTGCATCTGTGTGAGGGCAGCCCTTTCTAGCTCCCTCACCCACCACCCTGGTGCTGCCCATCCAGGTCCTTATGCAAGGGCAGAAGAGAGCAGTTGGGTCAGGGTCCTTGGTTACTGCTTTATTGCTGTTTGGTTTGAGTATAGAAAATGGAAGCGGCTCTGGAAGAGCCTGTGTACAAGGTAGGAAATATACAAATGAGGAGGAGGGAGCTAAAGAGACCACGTTCCAGCCCAGCCCAGCCCGGGCGTGGGATGGGGGGCCACCGGGGCGCATGCAATAAATATGGTCCGGGGCCCCAGGGAAGGGAGGGGGACACCGCGGGAGTGGGAGACCGGGTAGGCCAGGGCTGTCTCAGCCCTCTGACCCCAGAACTCCCCACCGTTGGTGGTCGGAGAGGGAAGGCTTGGCCCTGGGGCTAGTGCCACTTGTGCAAAATGAGGAACTTCACATTATCAGTCCCGGGGTGGGGGGGAGCGGGGAACGGGGGTGCCCTCCGGCCGGCTCAGTCCCCTCCCCACTCCCCAACTCTGCCCGACGCTCCGACCCCAGCGGGGAGATTCACAGTGAGAATGGGTGTGGTCGCAAGGGCCGGAGGTAGGGCTGGGAGAGCCCCAACAGTGACATCCCTCCCCCCAAGAGCAGCACGGGGCCAGAGGAGGGAGCCAACGAACCACAGGAAGAGGCGGGGAGAGGCCGGGGGTCTCCTTTGGTCAAAGCTGATATCAAAAATATAGATCTCCCTTCCCCCATCCCACCCCGTCCCGGGGTTTTCCCCTACCCCCACCCCGGGCTAAGGCACAAAGCAGTGAGGCCAGGTGAGGCCGCAGAGAGGTGGGGCCGCCACTGTGGTGACGCTGCCGCTGCTATTACAGTTGTCCTGGGTGCGGTGTGCCTGCTCGCTGCCGTCGCCGCCGCCGCTCCCTAGGGGTGTGGGCCTGGGCCGCGCGGCTGCGACATGGCGGGCGGGCGAGGGGCGTCTTAGGTGGGAGAGAAACGGTCGATGGTCCGGCCGTCGGGTCCGGCGGCCAGGTGAGCGCTCTGGCTCAGCACCTCGGCCGCCTTGTCCGGGCTGAGACCCAGCTCCGCGGTGAACTTGGCCAGCGGGTAGAGGCTCTCGAGCGCCACCTTGGGGTCGTGCAGGAAGTGCGTGGTCTGCGCCAGCAGCTCGGCGGCCGCCTTGTCCTGCTGCTTCAGGCTCAGCTGTTCGGCCGTGAGGCGGGCCACAGCAAAGACGCCCTCGGGAAAGTCGATTTTGCCCTTGCCATCGGGGCCGGGGACGCCGGGTAGCCCCCCCAAGCCCGCCAGCGCCCCGGCTGCGCCGGCTGCGCCCCCCACGGCGTGCATCTTCATGTGGCTGATGAGGTTGCGTTGCTGTGCGAATTTGCCGCCGCACACCTGGCACTCGTAGGGTTTCTCGCCCGAGTGGATGCGCATGTGCTCGGTGAGGCGGTACTGGCGCGTGAAGCGCATGCCACACGCGTCGCACGCGAAGGGTTTGAGGCCCAGGTGGCTGCGCATGTGGCGCGTCATGGTCCCGCGCTGCGTGAACTTCTTCCCGCAGATGGTGCATGGATAGGGCCGGGTCAGCCAGTGCGTCTTCTCGTGCTGTCGCAGCGTGGCCGGGTCCTTGTAGCTCTTGTCGCACGACGCGCAGCGGTAAGGCCGCAGTAGCTCTCCTAGGCCTCCCGGAGCCCCAGAGACCTTGTCCCCACCGCTGCCAAAAGGGGGCCCTAGGCCGGCGGCCCCAGCAGCCACCTCAGCCGCCTCGGCCCTACCATACAGCGCCTCCTCCTCCTCCACATGAGCCTCCACGTGCGCATTCAGCTGCTCCGAGCTGGGGAAGCCCTTTCCACAGGGGATGCACACGTACAGGTTGTCACCAAAGCTTTCTGGCTCACCGTAAGCCAGGTGCGGGCACGGGTAGCCCTCGAGGTGGCCGCCCGGCGGGCTGGGGTCCTCGCTGCTGCCAGTCTCCTCGCTGCTGCTCTTGTAGTCGTCGCCGTCGCCGCCCGCGCCAGGCCCGTCCAGGCTGCCCGGGTAGCGAGGCGGCGGCACCAGGCCGAGTGGGGGCCCCCCGGGCGAGGTGGCCGCGTCCCCGCCGCGCTCCTCGCAGCGCTCGCCAGGGGAACCGCGATCCCGGCCCAGCTCGTCGCCGTAGCTACCTAGGCCTGGCTCGTGCTTCATCCAGCGGTAGAGAAGGCTGGGCCCGTCGGGGCGACCGGGGGGCTCGGGTCCCGGGCTGGCGCCGCCGCCGCGGAACGGGTCCGGAGGCGGTACGGCCTCCTCCAGCTTCTGGAAAGGCAGCGGTGGCAGCGGCGGCAGGACGAGCGGAGGCTCCTTGTAGGCGGCGGGGCCGGCGCTGGGAGGGCTGTCCGGGCGCGGGGGCAGCTCGCGCTCACTCAGTGGCCGTTCAGAAGCCGCAGAGCCCGGTGGGCTCTTCTTGGACAGGTCCAGGCCACAGAGCGGGGAGCAGCGGCGTTCCGGGGCGCAGAGTGCGGCGGCCGGGCCCGGGCCCGAGGCGTACAGCTCGGCGCAGTGCGTGTTGACAGCGGCCTCGGGGCCCGAGGGCGGCTCGGCGGCGGGAGGCGGCGGAGGCCCTGCTGGGGACGAGTAGCAGGCCTGGATGACCGGCGTGGCCGCCCTCAACCCCCGGCCCGGCCGCCCATAGGGCGCATAGCCGCCACCGCCACCGCCGCCTCCCCGCAGGTGGCAGTACTTGCCGTGGCGCTTGAGGCGTTTCTTGCACAGCGCCACGAGGTCAGGGATCTGCAGGTAACTGGCAGCGGCCAGCACGGCGCCCAGGCTCGGCTCGGCCCCGGGGGCCACGGCCGCCGCAGCAGCCGCCTCTGCGCCGTCAGCCAGGCGTCCGGTGTAGATGAAGTCCAGCACCAGGCGGAACACGGCCGGGCTCACCATGTCATGGTCCAGGTTGAGCAGGTTGTCATGCACCACCAGGGACTTGAGGTAGGCGCTGCTGGCCGCCAGCACGTTTTTGTGCGCGCGGAAGAGGGCGTTCTGCACCACGATGATCACGTCGCACAAGAAGCCCTTGGTGCGCTGGCTGTTGAGCTGCAGGAGCAGCTGCCTCGAGTGTCCGGGCGCCTCCATCGGGTCCAGCATCGTCTGCCCAGCACACTCTCCTGCGGGGACACACACCAGCCGGGTAAGAGCCGCGCAGCGCCCTCGCCGCCGGTACCCAGCCCGGCGCTTCTCCCCTCCACTTCCCTTTCCCCTCAGCTGAGCAGGGACATCGACACCGCGGCCTGGGCTCTGGCGGAGGATCCTCGGCCTCCGGCAGTGGGAGCCTAGGCTGACCGGCCCGAACCAGAAGAAGGAGCAGCAGGAGGAGAGCCGCTGCCCCGGTGGAGAGGAGGCCAGGCTGGCCTGTGCGTCCCGGGCCCGGACGCCGCCGGGCACACGGGCTGGCTGCTGGGGGCTTCCGAGCAGAAAACTGATCAGGCGAAGTGACCCTTCTGGAGACAGTTACCCGACTTAAGTAAAATGTCCGCTTCAGGAAAAGTCATTCAGGGCCGAGAAGTTTGCCCGAGTGAGGAGAAAGGGAGCCGAGTAAGAAGCGCCTCCCGCCTCGGGAGAAGTTGCCCCCGTTGGGGGAAGTGATACGGAGGAGGGCAGCGCGGTGCCCGCCGTGGCGCCGCCCTGGCCCGGGGCTGTCAAGCCCTCAGTCGAGGCCCGGGCGGCGGCCGCCGTGCGGGGAGCGGAGGCAGCGGCTGCCGTGACGGGCAGAGCGCGAAGGCCGGGCCCCGGCGCGGGGAGGGCGTTATATCGGGGCAGGAGGCTGAGGCAGGAAGCAGGTGGGGGGGAGGGGGGAGCCACGCAGCTCCCAGGGGAGGGAGGGGGCAGCGCCCCGGGCGGGCACAGAGCGCGGCCGGCTGCGGCCCTGACCCCGGCCTGCGCCCCACCCGCGTCCAGTCCCCGGCCTCGCCTCGGCCTCGGCTCTGCATTCGCGGGTGCGGCGCCTCCCTCCCAGCTCTCCTCAGCCCCGTCTCCCCCGGAACTCCGCCGCCCCAAACTTGGGGAGAAGTTTCCCAACTTCAGACAGGGCGGGAGGAGCGCGCCAGCCCCCGTCCCTCGCCTCCCAGCTTTTCCTCTCGGCCCCCAATTCCGGCGGCCAGGAGGCCACGGGCCCGGAACCGAGCCGAGCTCCTCTGCCCGCCTGCTCGGCCGCCCGACCCCGTTCCCCGCCTGGCCCGCAGGGCCTCGCGGCCCGTTACCTGCGGCCTCAGCCCGACTGGGGCTTCCCTCCCCGCGTCGGTGGCAGCTCCTAGCCGGCGCCCCACCCGCCCCGCTGCCAGCCTCCGAGCTGTGCCAGGGCAGCGCCCCTGCCAGCCCCGCTCGCCAGCTCCCCTTCCCTTCCCTTCGCCTCTCTAGCCCATGTGCGGGCAGAGCCGGTCCCGGCCCGCTGACCCCGCCGTGAACCCGGCGCGGAGCAGCGGCCTGGCGGTCTTGAGTCCAATAGGGGCGACGCCGGGAGCCCCGGACGCCAGCCTCCAGCCGCGATGGGGCGGCCGGGCTAGAGGATGCGCCGAAGACGGCCAGCGCGCGAGGACTGGTCTGTCCCGGGTCCCCTGTCCCTCCCGGTTCCCAGCTCGAGGACCCACCTGGGGGGCATGTCGGAAGCCCCGGGCCCGGCTGTCAGCGGATCCAGGGGGGACGTGGCTGCGCTGCGCTGCCCTCCGCCCGCCGGGCCCCCGGTCGGTCTGTCCTGATGGTCCGTCCTCCCCGCGTCCTGGTCGCGTCTCAGCCCCGCCGCGCTCTCAGCACACTCTTATCTGGAGCGGCCCGGCACGGCCGGCGCTGCTGCGGCTATGGCGCCACCTCGCGGCCTCGCGGGGCTCTGCGCAGCACGGCAGCGACTTTCCTCCCGCGCACCTGGGCTGAGCGCTCGCAGATGCGCAGCTGAACCCGGGAGGGAGACCTATGGACAGGTTCACCCTCCGAGATGTGCCCACCTGGGGACCCAGGCCCCTGACCTGCGAGCCCTATAAACCCTCGGGTTCTAAGCTGAGCGCGCCCGTGCACATATTTCTATGTACGTAGCTCCAATTCGGAAAAGTCCTGCCCGCAAGGAGGGGGCTCAGGTGACAGTAGGTGGTGGGAGGGAGGTTATGGAACTCCTAGGCGAGACGACGGTAGACAAGATCTCGGGGAACTCTCCTTAGACATTCCTGGACAGAACTGTCCGCTTGGACCCACCCCGCAGCACACCCATTCTCACGCAGGCGTACAGGCTGATACACACAGCACAAACCCGTTTGCACCCAGACCCTCCCCAGGCATTGGTCTCGTGAGCGCGCATGTTTACACTGACACGCCCGCCCCCTCCTGGATCCCCGCTCTCTGGGATACTCCGGGCACTGCCACGTAGGGCGCTTGGTGAACCTGGGCAGAGGTGTTACCCAAACAGCTCGCCCTAAACCTGCGGGTCTCCGGAGGGACTCAAGGATACTCGACTGGAAATGGCTGGACAGCGCCTCTCGGGGGTCCACAGAAGTGACCCCAGCCCCCAGATTCCCCGTGTGACACGGAGTGAGTCACTTTTTCTCCAACCCACCCAATCTAGAGAAACATGACAGAAGAGCCTGCGGCTCGGGACCTCCCGCAAGGTCCTGCACCCCACGTGAAAGACCGGTTCGCGCGGATGGCGCTTCTTTCGGGAGGGAAGAGACCGCGCACTGGCGCGCGGGCGCTCGCGCGGACACTCCGGAAGTGGCCCTGGGCGGCAGCGCGCGGCCCCAGGCCTGTTGCGAGAGCTGCGTCTCCGCGGCCCACGCTCCGCCTCCTCCCCGCACCTCTTGACCCCCCGCCCACACGCGGCGGGGGGGGGGTTCCCCGAGAACGCTCGCAGCTTCTGATTGGCTGCGCCTCCCTCAGCGGCCCAGCGCTAGAGGACGGGGAGCGGCGTTACCATGGTAACCGATGAGGTTTGCCCAGATCGGGTCTCTCAGAGGCCTTGGAGAGCTTAGCAACCGCGCCAGGCCGCGGGGCGGGCGGGGGCCGCGCTCGCCGCTCCCCGCGCTGTCCTCTGGCCCCCACGCCTCCGCCAGAGGTAGTGGCTGAGTCACTCAACGAGGGGCGGCCGGCGCGGCCACCAACGGTCCCTGACGGACATCAAGGTCTCGAGCGCCCCCCAGAGGCTCCCTTTCCTCCGCAGGCGGCTTCAAGGCTTCGGTGCCACATTCCAAACAGGTCCGCGTCCTGAGTCCGCCCCTCACCGTTTCCGCCCCGTGTTGTGGATCCATCTTATTCACGTTCTCTCCTCCCCCTAAGGCGTCCTCCCTAGAGAAGTAGTGAGGTCCCCAAGATGAAAATGGTGGGCTCCGGAGCTACCCGCCTCTAGGGGTGGGGTGGATCCCCGACATCTCTGCCGAAGGCGGAGCTGTGAGCTGAGGTGGAAGAGCGTACGGAGTGTTGGGTGGAGATGGAAAGGCTCCTCAGAAGTGCTCTTAGAGGTGGGCTTTGACGGATGAATACGAGTTCTCCCATTGTGCAGGAAGGCGTTCCTGGAGAGTAGAACCGCTGGGAGGAAGGCTGGCCGCCCGAAAAGGAGAACGCTAGGAAGCCAAACCCCAGAGGGCACGCAGGGCCGCTCTGGCCCCATCTCTGCTTTAATCTTTTCTCCTTTTGATAGGGTCAGATCCCAGCCTTACAAGGAACCTCTCGGCCCCATGTGTCTTTTGTGCAGTGAGTCTGTCCACTGTCCACCACCCCAAAATCCGCTGTGCACGTGGCCTTTGTTTTTATTCTCCAGCACTTCCAGGACAGCTCCCCAAGTTAATTCACTGCTCCTAGGCCCTACCTTCAAGCCGTCGATGCATCTGTAACCGGGAGGGTCTCACGCCCTGCTCACAGCCCAGCGGCAGCGCCAGGGCTCACCTGCCCTCTTGCGGATTCACTCTTCGATCTTTACCTCCTTCCCCAGCTCCACCCGCCCCTCCCCACCCTAGTCCATCTCCCCTCCCTCATTTAGAGCCTTCCTCAGTTTAGATGGCTCTAGGCTGGGCCAGAGCCATTCATTTCCCTGCTCCACCCGAGGGAACTTGTCCCACATGACATGGGTTCTTCTTGCGAGTTCTGGCCTGCAGGAATTCTAAGTCTTGTAGGAAGTGATTCCCACCACCCCCTGGAGGCCCTTCTCTGCCAAACTGCTGTGCCCTTGGTCTCCTTCACTCTTTATCACTCTCATATCAGTTCTGCCAACGTCCATCATTTTACAAATGGGTCTTAAGTTGACCCCGGGGTGCCCATTGGTCCACGCTCTGGAGCTGGGCGCTGCCGATCTGTCCTCCTCCCCTTCATTTGCTGAGGCTGCTCCTTTCTCTCGCCCCCTATTCCTGGCATCTTACCCCAACCTCCTCATAGAGGACCCTTTGATCATTTCTGGGGAGCACAGACCACCTTCCTCAATTTCTCTGCCTTCCCTCTGGTCTCCAGCTCCTGGCTGGTATCTAAGTTCTCGCTGGATCCTCCCTCCCACGTTAGTCTCCTCCACCAAAACCTTCCAAGATTTCTGGGCTCCCCTACTCGTCTTCCCCTAGCATCCTGATGCCACAGCTCTAGCTGTGCCCTAGACACCTCCGCTTCTGCCCCACCAGGACGAAAGGGTGACCATGCGGGTGTGACGCCGCCGAGGGGCATCCTGTGACGTCAGAGTCGTCAGGTCCAGGAACTGAGAAGTGGGGGTGGGGACCACCGGTGAGGACCCCCGAAAAGCTAGGCAAGGCTGGGGGCTGTGCCCCCAGGAGTCTCAGAGCTCCGGAAGGCGAGAGTGAATAAACACATAAGGGACCGCTGCACCCTCCCTGCACTACCTAACCTCGGGCCCCCAGCCCGCACTTCCGGAAAGTTAACCCCTTGTAGGCCCGAATAGGGGGCGCGGGCTGCCCCCACCCCCCTCCTGCTTCCGTGCACCCTCCTTCCACTCCCAGCTCCCGGTCGCCTCGGTCCCCACCCCCCGCCTCGCCACTATAAATAGCCCCTTTTCCCATTTCCTAAATTCCCCGCTGACGTCGGCAGCGCGTCAGTGTGTAGGAGCCGCGGCCGCATGAATGAGCCGCCGCACGAGTACTACGCGCGCCTATAAAAGCCGCCGCGCCGGCCGGGCTGCGGGAGGCGAGCGGGAGCCGGCGCGACGCGGCCCACCAGGTAAGCGGCGCTGATCGACCGACGAGGCAGTGACAGGAGGGCAAGGAGGAGACCGGTGGGCGGCGGGTCGTGGGGCCCCTCCGGAGTGGGAATGGGTACGGGGGGTGTGGGCGGCGAGGGTCTCCCTTGCAGCTGGTGGAGCCGGCGCCAGAGGCGGACACAGACCCCAGCGCAGCACCTGCCGGCACCGGGATTGAGACGCAGCCACTTCGGAGCAGAGGACGGACCTCAGAGACCCCGCGGCTTTCCCTGGGGCTCCTGCGCCATCCTCCCAAGAAAGCGGGGCGAAGGTGCTGACACCCCAGAAGACGCACCCCCTCCTCCCCCTCCCCGCAGAGCGGTGACTCAGCCTCCTTGTCCCCAGCCGGCTGAGCGGAGGCGCAGGCGAGAGACAGACGCCCACCTGCCCGCCACCCTGGCCGCGGCTGTCTCAGGACCCCCGCCCTGCATTCTGCCAGGGGACCCCATCCCGGTCCCGTCCAGTCCCGTCGGGCTAGTCCCGCTGAGCCCACGGCTTCCCGCCTCTGCGAGCGGAGCTGTCCTCTCAGGACCAGGCGGGGGCGGGGCCTCGGCCAGACCGCCCCGCCCCACCCCCATTGCCCCCCCCGCCGGAAGTGCCTCCCCGCTGGGACATCTTTGACGTCACAGGGCTCTGACGTCAGTGGCCGCGTGCTTGTCCGCAAGCGCTGGGGCCGAAAAGGGCGGGGGACGTGGGGGAGGAGGAGCAGCATCACCCCCGCCCGGGCAGCGCGCCGGCACCTTGGCTCTAGACTGCTTACTGCCCGGGCCGCCCTCAGTAACAGTCTCCAGTCACGGCCACCGACGCCTGGCCCCGCCCCAGGACCGCGGACTCGGCCTCTCGCCGCGCCCCCCGGCCCCTCAGTCCTTCGGGGTCTCGCAACCCCATGCTATCTGCCAGCGCCGCCGCTGTCCGCGGTGCTGATCAAGCGCCAGCGCCGCCAGCGGGCAGCCGGGTCTCGGGTCCCCAGTCCCCAGGGGCGGCGAGGGGCTCCTGGCCCGCGCGCACACTCGCTCGGCCCCCGCGCAGTCCCGCACCAGGCGCCCCCCGCCCTGCCGTCCTGACGTCAGCTGCCCGAAGCCGCCGCGGGGCTGTCAGCGGCGCGCGCCCCGCCCCCGCGTCTCCAGGGCAACCGTGGCTTTCGATTGTTACTGTGGGAACCGGAGGTAACAGTCTACAGCCATGGTCGCCCCGCAGCACGCCCACGCGCCGCGCCACGCCGCGCCCTGCCAGCCGGAGGTGGGGGAGATGCCGAGCAGGAGGCGGGGGCGGTGATCCAGGTCGGAAGTGTCGGCGGGGGGGCGGGAGGCGCTGCGGCGGGAGGCGGGCCCTCCCGGGTCTGACTGCTGCGCATCCGCCGAGGCAGAGAAGGAAGCAGGGTCTGCGGAGTGTGTCCGATCGTCCGCCTCAGCGACTGTCCGGTCCTCCCAGAAGAGGTATCATAGCCAGAGGATGGCAAAGAAGGGGTAGTTTGGGATCTGGATTCTTTGTATCTCCTTGGTGGGAGGAAAGCTGCTGGGACAAGGGGCGTGAAGAATGTTGTTTGCCTCCAGGGGACTGAAGGGGGTGGACGAAGTCTTCTTAAATACGCCACAACACCTTTCTTCCGGGAACCCATAGCTGAGTAGGCAGAGAGCTCAGAGTGAACCCTTGAATTCGTTTCCTAATAGAGTCACACCCTCCCCGCACCCCCCCCAACTTTCTCCCTCTGAGCCACGGAGAATAAGAAGGGTCCCCAACCCAGGGGTCTTGTAAAGTTAACCTGGTCTCTAAAGCGTAGTCTGAACATGCCAGTATTCTCTAGGTGCTGGATTCCAATTTGAGGCAGTTTCTCAAATTAGACCTAAAAAGGAGCAGTGAATACCAAAGGGGCTGAAGACCTGTTGTGCCAGTGAAGTGTGAGCAATGGCCTCTTCAAAAACATCTTTGTGTTTGTCACCTGCCAGCCAACACCACCCACTGCAGGGGCTGGCTGTTGAATACCAGGTGCGGGACTTCCCCAGGGATAGCGCTGGGAATGGTTAATGCAACCCAGCCCCACCACCCATTAATTTTTAACACCCCCTCCTTTTCTAAACTATTTCAAAGACAGTTGGTACTGGTTTCGCAGCTAAGCAACACCCACGTGTTGCTCTGCACCCCATCCTCCCACCCAAGGACCTGAGGTGTTTATGTTTTTTTTTTAAAGATGACCAGTAAGGGGATCTTAACCCTTGACTTGGTGTTGTCAGCACCACACTCTCCCAAGTGACCCAACCAGACATCCCTATATAGGGATCCAAACCTGTGGCCTTGGTGTTATCAGCACCAGACTTTCCCAAGTGAGCCACGGGCCGGCCCTGGACCCTGAGGTATTACACAAATTAAAATACACTTGATTCTGGATTCCAGTGCTCTAGGAATCCAAAGTGGAGTCAGAGGTGGAAACGAGAAACGGTAGAGATATTCTGAAAGAAGATGCCAAATCTTTTGCAGTTTGAACCCATCTGGAGAACATAGTCAGAGGGTAAATAACCAAAGGACTGACTATTCAGTGTCAGAGGTGTTTAGTGTCTTAGAAATCATTTAGTGTGTCACCCCCTCCTCCCCCAACACATTTTATGGATTAGGAAGGTGAGGCCCAGACAGGACATATAGCCCAACAAGTAGTGAGTGGTGGTCTCTCTGCTTAGCTTCTACAGTGCAGCAGAAGAAACAATGACTAGTAAAGGTCAAGAATGTAAGTTCTTGGATCTGAATACAACCTTGATTAAGTTACTTGGCCTCTCTGTGCTTGTTTCCTAAGTTGTAAAATTAGGTTAATAATAGTTACTCATAAAGTTGAGATGAAATTAGGCAACATTAAAGCTTCTGCTTATTACAATGTCTGGCATACAGTTAGTACTCAATAAATGTTATTATTTCTATCTTCTGGACCTTATTTCCCATAGCTATAAATTGAAAGTGTTAGATCAATGCTTATTTGTTTATTTATTTATTTATTTTTTTTAGCAGCTGGGTGGTATATGGATCCAAACCCTTGACCTTGGTGTTATAACACCATGTTCTAACAACTGAGCTACCCAGCCAGCCCAGATCCATGATTCTCCTGGAGAGTTTGCTCCCCCTTCCTGGTGGGTTGCATGAAAATCACACTGAAGGCTTTTTTCAAATGACACATACTTAATAGACTTTTGTTCTACTACTTAAGGCAATGGGTTTTTTTGTTTGTTTGTTTTTTGTTTTCAAACGATGACCGGTAAAGGGATCTCAACCCTTGGCTTGGTGGTGTCAGCACCACGCTCAGCCACTGAGCAAACCGGCCATCCCTATATGGGATCCGAACCCGTGGCCTTGGTGTTATCAGCACCACACTCTCCTGAGTGAGCCACGGACCGGCCCAAGGCAATGTTTTTTAAATAATACCTTTGCATGGGAATGACTAGAGGTGCTTTGTCAAAATGCAGGTTCCTTGGTCCTGGAGATTCTGATTCATAGATCGGGAGTTGGCCCCAGGAATCCAGGTTTTAAACAGATGATCCTGATGTGAATGGTCCATAGACTACTCTACATGTTGGGGAGGTGATGAGGGACAACTCCCTAAGAACTCTCTTCTTCCTGGATGGCATTGTGGGAGGTGACATATCCCACTTGGGAACAGTGGACCACATGATGTTTTCTTCTAGCCTGGACATTATGTGATTCTCAGGAGTTATTCTCCTCACCCCAAGCATAAGCACTTCTGCTCCACCTAATACTGCTCTGCTCCACCCTCCTCCTCCACCTTTTTTTTCCCTGTGGCTAGCCAGTACAGAGATTGAACCCTGGACCTTGGTGTTATTAGCACTATGCTCTAACCAACTGAACTAAGTGGCCAGCTCTCTACCCTCCCCACCTTCTAATTTTAAGCCCTGGCTTAAAAATCATTTCCCATATACCGTCCCATCTCTCCTTTTATCCTCACAATAATCCCATGTGGCAGCAGCTGGTATGCAAGTCATCATTTTGGGGGACCTTGCTAAAGGGGGCAAGCTATGATTGCCACGAGTGTTTGTGAGCCCCGAATGACAGATCCATAGATTATTTCCAGAAAAGACAAATCTGAATTGAAATGTTTAAAATTGCAAAACACAAAGAGCAAGGCGGAGGTCAACTGTAGCAAGGGAGAACCACCCTCCCATCCCTCCCAACACACACTTCTGCTCTAAAGGTTAACCCAGTAAACTGGGTCTCTCGGTAGGCAATTTACGGTTT
The DNA here is from genome assembly GCF_027409185.1 of Cynocephalus volans. NCBI lineage: Eukaryota > Metazoa > Chordata > Mammalia > Dermoptera > Cynocephalidae > Cynocephalus > Cynocephalus volans. Next base: position 29,153,903 of record NC_084469.1, on the reverse strand, counting down.
GTTTTCAAATCTTGAACAGTTTCTATCTGTAGTGAGGAACCTAGAACTTTGTGTAACTTAAAGGACATCAGTCTGGTTGTCAGGATGGGTGGAAGTATTTGTGCTGTATTCCTTAGCCTTAATTCCTGCTCAGTTTTCCTAAGCTCCCTGGGGGTTGAAGGCTAAATAGGACCAATCTTTCAGAAAAGGAACAGGCTTGCCTTTGCAGAGGCAGGAAGCCAGAAAGGGGGCGGGGGGGGGGAGGCCTGGAAGTGGGAGGAAAATAGCTAGAGTGGGCAATCCTTAAAGTGCCTAGGAACAACTAACTGCACTCCCCAAGGGCAAACCAGCTGGGTTGTTTAGCTATTGGCTGTGGCGACTACAGGTATTGTCAATCTCAGAAACCCTGCAGATGGGGTCATTAGGAAAAGGCAGTTTATTCTGTGCTGTCTTTGGTCTCCACCCAAGGTCTGACACCAGGCCACCCTTCAAGCTCATAGTTCAGAGAATCTAGAGTAGTTTTGGAGCAGAGAACACAGCCAGGGTGGGAGGAAAGACCAGCACAAAACTCTCAGGAATCAGGATACAGGAAGCCTAATCACTCTGATCCAGGAAGAGCCTTGCAAGGTGATCTCTTCCCAAAACTTCTCAGGTGTAAATTCATCCCTGATTCAGTCACCAAAGCCTCCTTTCCTTCAGTTTGGGACTTAAGGCATCCAAGAAAAATGTGTGAAAGGCCAGGAACTGGACTTTCATTATAAAATGGGTTTTTCGGGCCGAGCCCGTGGCGCACTTGGTAGAGTGCTGCGCTGGGAGCGCGGCGACACTCCCGCCGCGGGTTCGGATCCTATATATAGGACTGACCGGTGCACTCACTGGCTGAGTGCCGGTCATGAAAAAACGACAAAAAAAAAATAAAATAAAATGGGTTTTTCTCTGTGTACCAGGAAAAAGATGCTCAAATTCCAAATCACCGCTTTATTGTGTGGCAGTCACAGCGGTGCCAGCCCCTACTTTTCCCATGTCAGACCCCTCCCCCTCCCCAATCCAGGGCTCTCTAGCATTTTTTTGTTTGAGTATCAGAAGTCAAAGTCCATTAAGGCCTCCTGCTCACCTTTTCCAAGTGCAGAGCAGGGCTCATATAATAACGAGTCCGGAGAATTGATAGTTGTCTCTTAAATGGTCATGGTGAGGAGCACTAATAGCACGGGGCGGGGGCGGCATAGGTTACAGAGGCTGCCCCAACTGTTGAACTTTCACTCTGCAAACTGGTCCAAGAACTTGAGGTAGGCCTGGCGCTGGGGTGCAGCCGCTGGAATGAAGTGGCCACCAGAATGGGTGAGGGTGATGGCTCCAGGGAATCGGCTAGCCAGTTGCATACTCTCCTGAGAGGGGATGACACGGTCTGTGTCCCCAAAAACATGGAGGGAAGGCAGTGACAAGGGGCTCTGCAGGATGGGTTCCTTGAGTCCAAGGCCCCGGGGACAGAAACCAGATACCAGGATAATAAACCGCGGCAAGGGGAAGCGGGGATCGCCTTTCTGGCCCAGAGCACACACAAGGGCTGCTAGCGCAGCCCCTTGACTGAAACCAAGGAGCCCGTCAAAGGGCCCCAGCTTGTTCAATGCCTGTGCCACCGTTTCCAGGGCTTCGTCCAGACCCCTGCACACTGTGGGCTCTTCCAGTGCGGAGAAAACGTCTGCGTCCTGGTCTGAAAACCACCAGCCTCGAGGCTGCTCCTCCAGAAGACAGGGCCCTACAGAGACATGGGGGAAGAGGATGGGATTAGGGCAAGAACGAATCCGGGGGAGCGGGGGAGGAATGACAAAGGGATGGAGGGTTTGGGAAGGAAGAGGGAAAGAGAGGACTGAGGCGAGAAAGTCTGGGGGAAATGAGGGGGGAACGAATGGGGCATGAACTGGACACCGAGAGACAGAAGCCTGGGAGGGGAAGGCAGGAGTCTGAGCGACAGGAGCTGTGTAGGAGGATTGCGGGCAGAAGACAGGACGGGGGATATGCTGAGGGATCTTAAGGGGACGAGGCAAGACGGAGAAGACACTCTGGGTGCATGTCCGGAGCAGGGCTCGTCTCACCGGCGTCCGGCCCGGCGCCCACGGGGCCCGTTGCGTCGGGAACCGCGTGCGGGCCACCGAGGCACACGAGCTCGGCACGGCCCCGCAGGGCCTTCCTCAGCGCTCCAGTCTTCTCGCGGAAGCCCCGCTCGCTCTGCCGGAAGCCCGCCAGGCACAAGACCCGCAGCGGCTGCCGAGCGGCCATAACGCCGGGCAGCCCGCCACAGAAGCACCGGAAAGGGCCTTTCCCCGAGCGGAAGTAGAATGCAAGGGGCGGAACCAAATGCCGGCACCACCCTGAAGGCGGGCCTCGCCGCGAGCGGGCGTTCCCATGACTACACGTAGGGGGGGGCGGCAGCCAGAGCAGGGGCGGATACCTGGGACCCCCCGAGCGTGTCAAGGAGTGAGCGGTGCCACCTTCTCGTCTCTGCAGCTGCAGTCCTCGCAGGCCGCGGCTGGAGAAGGGCGAGTGGACCCCTCCTGCATCTGAGCCCGCAGACTTTGGTCAGGGTCTCGCATCTACGACTTCCTCCACTGCGTTCCCGTGCATTTCCCGTCGCGGCCGCAGGGCGGCGGCCTCGGCTCGTGCCGACAGGCAGGCGGCCAGTGCCAAGGCCGTGCCCAGAGCTGCCTGCCGCTCATCCCTCCTTGAAGCCCCCGCCTACCTTCCCCAGCGCGGGCCGCCCCGAGGCCTGGGGGGGCCGGTCCCGCCCGTGGTTCACCGTCCACGGTCCCAGGGAGCTGCCAGCGTAGAAGTCCATTGGGTAGGGCTGCTGCCAGGAAATGTCCCTCAGGGCCACAGCCGCCTAGGAGAGGAAAACCGGACAATAACATTTTTCTGCGCCTGGATTACTGAATTCAATCCTCACAACGGCATATGAAGGGCATATTATCCTCACACCACAGAAAGGAAATATGAGGCTCAGAGGGGTTAAGGGACTTGCCTAAGTCCACACAGCTAGAAAGTGGCTCAGCTGGGGGATTCAAGATAGTCTGAACCTATGAACGTAACTAAGTGCTGTCTGCCTGCATCACTCCACGTTGGACCCTTCCCTTGACAGAACGAGGGGGAAAGCCCACTATCTCCCAGGGACGATCAAAACTTGGTGTTACCTCATAGGGTGTCAGCAGCGGCTTGGGGAAGGTTGTGCCCCAGTCAATGGAGAGGCGTGGACATGCCACCTGCACCCACCTGGGAAGGGAAGCCAGGTCAGACCCCAACATACAGTGTCCCCAACATACCCAGTAATTAATAGGATTTATTAATCTTAAAGACTGTCACCAACTGCTGTATTGTTGCTTTGTTTCCTCCACTGACTGCGTTTTCTTGAGGGCAACTCATTTGTGACAGTATCCCCAGAACCAAATTTTGTGCCAGGTACAGTACAAGTGCCAGCCACCCCTCAAACTCATCTCATACAGAACAACTATGAAGTTGCCATTGCCTCTGAGTCCCAAAGCCAGACCAAGCAGGCATGACCCACAGCCAAGAGTAGCCCTGCTAGGTAAGTGCTCTGTAAACATCACAATTTTGTGACCTTGGAAGCAATTCCCATTGCCGCCAACATTCAATATGTGCTGGCCAGGACCCAGCTTCTAAGCTTCTTCAGCCAGAGTCATAGGTTGGTAAGGTGGGGAAACTTACACATCCACCTCAGGAAGTAAGCTAAGCTTGCTGGGGAAGATCTCAGAGAGCAGCAGCCTCACGAAGGGAAGTTCCAAGGCTCGGAGTCGAGATTCCAGGTGCTATTGGGAGAGGGAGGCAGAGCTGGGTCACCATAATCAAGCAGCCAAAGCTAAATCCCTCGGCCTAGTGATTTTCCCAGCTGGGTTTCCAATCAGTCCCCTCCCACAGAGGCCATCCTTAGTCCTCTGACCTCCAGGATCTTTGGACTGCCCTGGCGGCCCAAAGTGCCCAGAATAAGGCCCCAGGATTTAGCTGAGGAGGCAGTGGCTATGGCTTCTTGGCGGGCAGCCTGCATGCGCTGATGGTCATAGTGCTCTCTGGACAGGACTTTGCTGTACGGGTCATATCTGGAAAAAAAGCTGACGGGGTCACTGTGACAGCCACTATCGGGACTCCCACTGTATACATGGTTCCCTGACTCAGCCCCTTGGGCTCCTGAACCTTTGGTCCCCATGCAGGTAATTAGGAACAGAGGCTACAACAGGGATTGTCACTGAGAAGATCAGTCCCACAGCAGGAGCAGACAAGAGCTGGGGAAGGTTTTAGGATCTTAGTGTGAATCCCAGGGGATGAGCAGGCAACAGCAGCCCTGGGCCTAATGCCCAGATCCAGGGCCCAAGTGCCTCAGACCCTTAGGGCTGTTTAGTGGCCAGGGAATGAGGAGGTTTCAGCTGACTGAGGGCCTCAGTGGCAGGTAATCTCACTCCTTGTCAGCTGGTAGCCCAGCTCAGCCTGGCCCATACCGGTAAGCAGGGACATTGGGATTGGCAATCATGACTGACTCCAGATGGAAGCGGCCATCTCCAAGATACCTGCAGGGGAAGGAAAGGAGGCTGTGAGTGTGGTGTGGGGCAGCAGAAGAGGCCCTCTGTTGCTTAGAGGTCCAGAGAACTGAGTTCTCAGCTGGCTGTGCTGCTGACTCTGTGTAAACTAGGACAAGTCATAATTTCACCTCTTGGGGCCTTGGTCTTCTCATGTGTAAAATAAGGAGTTTGAATTGGATGACTGTCAGGTCCCTCTAGTTAAGTAATGCAGAATCTAAGAACTGCCCTGACCCAGTGTTCTGGGCGAAGAGTAAAGGAACAGCCACGGACATGGTAAGGCCACCTGGGGCTCTAGAGATCCTAATTTGGAAGTTGAGGGACAGAGTCCCCCTTACCAAGCTCAATATAGATGTAGAAAGTAGTGTTCAAGGTGTCACCTATGCTGTAAATGAGGTTTCAGTGTATACACTGGCTACTCTCTGCCCAAACTGGCTCTTGGGTCCAGTTACTGAGTTATAACAACAGCTACTATTTTTGGACTTGTGCCTTCTGTGCAGCAGGCCTCAACTAAGGACCTGATGTGTATGAGTTCACTCAGTCCTATCAAATAATCTTCCAAGATACCTATAGTATCCCCATCTTACAAAAGATACAACAGAGGGGGCTGGCCCATGGCTCACTTGGGAGAGTGCAGTGCTGATAACACCAAGGCCACAGGTTCGGATCCCATATAGGGATGGCCGGTTAGCTCACTTGGGAGAGCGTGGTGCTGACAACACCAAGTCAAGGGTTAAGATCCCCTTACCGGTCATCTTTAAAAAAAAAAAAAAAGATACAACTGAGGTTCAGGGATGCTAAGAAATTTGCCCAAAGTTACACAGCTATGAAGGAATGTATCTGAGACTTGACTCCAGACTTAACCACCAGGCCGTACCGAGCATGCGCGTCTTAGGAGATGCTCTCCCTCACAGTACCTTCCCAGGCCATAGAGACTCCAGAGCATGGAAGATAACTGGCCTGTGGTAGCTCCTTCTCTCCCTCTTAGAGACCACACCTCATTCTGATGAATAGCCAACACTCAGGGTGTCCCTCCCTCCAACAAACACCTTGAAGCCTCCAAGAGTAGGCATCTATGAGCTCAGAGTTATGCAGGCACAAGCACAGGCACAGGGAGAATGTTCCTTGGGGAGAAGGGCTGCTGGCAGCCCACTTGGGCTGGGGGAGGCCCTGATGTGGGCCTGTCTAGAGGCAGGGTTGTCCTACGTGGGCAGGAGGTCCTGTGGGACCAGTATTCAAAGCCCAGAGGTGGAGTTGAGTTGGGGAGTGTCTCTCCCTTCCTCCCTGCTATTAGCTGGGAAGAAGGCGTCCCTCCCCAGTCCCAGCCCGGGGAGCTGTCGACTCTGAGGCTGGCCGCATTCACACAACATTAAGCATTTCCATTACCTAAAATAATTAGGCAGCAGGAGACACACTGCTCCTGCTTGTTAGCTGTCCGGATGCTAAATTAATGGAGCTGCAGCCTGGGCGTGCCCATCCATCTTTTCCAATTATATTCCCACCATTTCTAGCCCATCCTCATCGCCCTACCAGGCCCTCTGATTCCTGTCCCCATCCCTGGCATAACCTTCTGGATGGTGGACAGAGCACTGGAGAGAGAGACAGTAGTCCCTGAAGTCTAGTCCCTGTTTGGTCTCCACTTCATAGTGTGACCTTGGGCAAACAGGTAAGGAGCTTTAGACTCAGTTTCCTTTCCTGTATGATGGAACCCAGGCTCCCTCTCAGCATGCATTTTTGTGTCTCTATTACTTGACTCTCTTTTGAACTTACACAACAGCCTCCACCTCTTTGGGAAGTCTTGGGGACGTGCAGCCCAGAATCTCCCCAGGCGACAGGGGTTTACACTGTGGGACACTCACACGATACTCAGCTTTCAGCTCCTGGGCAGCTGCCTGTAGGGACAATGGGGAAAGAGAGCCAGGGTCAGAGGAACAGTCTGAAGCACCTGGCGTGGGCATCCAGGAAGAGCCCAGAGAGCGGCCGCTGTCAGCCCCACAGAATGCTGGGCCTCCTCATTCTACTTACCTGCAAGGTTGACACAAACTGAATGGTGCTGACCAGGGCAAGGGCACTGGCTGGGGGAAAGGTAAGGCGGATAGAGTCCAGTAGGTGGGTAGTGTCTATCCGGATGTCCACAAAGACATACAGCACCCGCAAGTCTTGGGCCGAGGTGTCCATGGGAACTGGGAGGAGGAAAGAGTTTCAGGAGACTCTGTTTTGGAAGGCAGGAGAGGTAGAGGACCTTGGTCTGGCCTGGATCAAGGTCTCTAAGCAGCCAGAACCAGTGGCTTCAGCCTGGGCGTAGAATGCATAGGGGAGGAGGGGGTCACAGATCCCCTAGAAGTTCCTTCTCAATCAGGCTCCTCTGTCACTCGGCCAGGGGCCCAGCCTGCTCTACCACTAACAGCCGCATCTGGGACAGCAGAACAGTTTCCAAGGCAACGAAATTCAAAGGAAAGATCCACCTGCAGAGCAAGAAGGCTGGCAAGGCCATCCCAGAAAGCAGAAGGGACCTTGTGCCTGTGAGCAGGACAAGAAGGCACTTTGATGGAGGTTGGTGTGCAGCCTAACTCCTTGCCAGCCCTACCAGGGCCCAGGTGTCTTGACCCACCATACCTAGGCAGCTGTGTCCATAGTGCACCAAGAAGTCAGCTCCCAGGGCTCTTGCAGTAAAATCATCCACACAGCAGGCCCCATAGGTCACATCACCCATCACCATCACTTCAGCCTCTGTGAACCTGTGGAGGTGGGGGTGGGGGACAATGTGACAGTGACACAAAGAGCAAGGTGGAAGAGAGAGCTAACGCTGTGGAGGAATCTCAGGGCCCAGCTCCTCTTTCCCTACCTCTACCAATTCCTTGGGTTGGCAGCTGCCATTTCTGCCTACAAAGAGTAGGAGGGGCACAGCTGCCACCTTCCTCAGCCCTGGCAGCAGCTTCTGGAATGTTGCTGCATGAGAATGGTCTCTGTAGCACCCCGATTCCTCTGCCCAGGCTGAGACTGCAAGAGGGACCCTCAACCATCAGCCTGCATACGTGGGGCCAAACACAGACCCCCAATGTCCTGACTCATCCCACCCAGAGCAGTGAGCATGCACACACATGCAAAGGTACCCACTCCCGTGCCCTAGCATCGTGCTGTGGGTGGGCATGGATGTATGTACGCACAGCCTCCCTTTTACCCAGACCCCCACTACCTCCCCACCTATAGGCAGGGCCCTAGGTCCACAGGCTGGGGGGACCCTTACACAGCTCCCCCACAGCACATGGCACCACCCACACACCTCATGCGTCAGGAAGAGTGGGCTCTGGCCAGCACATTGCCATGGGATCTGCTGCCAGGCCTGAATCACTGGGGGGGAGGGGAATGACAGAGGTGGGTGGGGAAGACCCCGCACCTCCTGAACACCACCGGAGTGGAGCAGGAGAACCAGCTCTTCCCCAAAAGAGACCACACCTGGGGTATGGGGCCTGGCTCAGTGACTGGGGTCCCACCATTCTTCCTCTGGGGGTGTGGTGGGGGAAGCTGAGCTGCTACCAGTCAGCCCCCTCTTCCACCTCCTTCCCCAAATCAGGCTGTGCACAGAAGCAGATTATTCAGCTCCTTAGAATGCAGCCCAGGCGTCTGAGTCAGCCAGAGCACTTAATTTTTTATAGATTAAAATGTATGCAAATTGGCCTGAGCCCCAGAGAGCATCCCCAAGGGGCAAGAGGGTGGGAGCAGGGAAGTGAGTCTGTGGCAGTGGGATGGGGGAGCAGGGTCGGGGGAGAGCAGCAGCAGGGAAGTGGGAGGTTCCCAGCACGAGATGACCTCCCCTTTCTTCATTCCCCCTCTCTGTTCCTGTGCTGGTTCCAGAAGGCTGAGCGCTCACCTCCCCCCCTCCCCAAGGATGGCTCATTGTACTGAAGAATCTTAAAACAAGATGGGGTAGGGGAACTGAATACCTTCTCCTAAGGCACCTCTCTCCCCCTGCCAAAACCATCCTTGCCTTACTCCCGCAAATGTGCTAGAGAAAAAGGTGTCTCCCAGCCCGACCCCTCACTGACCATTCAGCTCATTTCAGGGTCAGCTCTAAGAATTCTTAGGCTCCTCCCCAGTTCCTACCACTTGCTCTGGGCCTAGCTTTGGAAATAGTGGAATTAACTTCTTCCTCTCCCAGGTTTTTTAGGGGAGGGGAGATTTATAGGACAAACACGGATCTCAGCAAGCTGAGAGTTTTGTTTGGGGGGGTTTCCCTTAGTGTGTGTGCGGTTGTGGGAGAAGGGGGAAGGTACAGGTCCAGAAGGAAAAAATGATGCCAACAGAAAGGGCTGTAATGGGCATGGGGAGGGTCTTGGTTCAGCTCCCTCCCCAGTGCCCCAAGCCTCACCTTTCCAAGATATCCACAATGGTGCAGGCGAAGAGGAGGAGGCCTTCAGGCATTTGCAAGGCCACTGCAAGACAGAGCAGAGACATGGGAGGCAGAGGGCTAGGAAGAGGCTAGGATGGGGATACTACCCTCTGTCTGGGCCAGGCAACCTCTCAATCCCAACCTCAGCTCAATGCTTGGGAGCTCACCCTTCTTGGCCTGGGCTTGTTGGATCCTCCAGATGGTCTTGGGGATCTCAAAGTTGTAGTTGGAAGGCAGAACCTGGATGGCTGCCTGCAGCTGGGGGTTATTCAGGATCTCAGGGGGGATCTGATTGGCCAAGCGGCCCCGAGGGGCCCGACCTAGGGCAAATATAAGGCCTGAGTCCATGTCTGGTCTAGACAACTAAAAGACCCAGCTAAGCTGTTAATTCCATCAACTTTAAGGCCCAGATCCCAGTCATCAAGGGGGTTGGTCCAGCTTTCTTCCCCACTGAATTCATCCTGAAGGTAGAGAGACAACCCATTAAACCAGGAGGAAATCTGCATATTTAATGTCCATGTTGTGAGATTACTGGGAATCAAAGACAGGAGCCCGTAAATGGGGTATGACTCACTCCTTATCTCAGGAGAATAGAGGTGACACCAGGGGACTGAGGGGCAAAGGGAGTGAGTCTGAGTCCACACAACTGCTCCTTGATAGAGAACAACTCTGTGGAAAACCCAAGAGCCTACCCAGCCCAACCAGTCCGGGAAAATGCCCCGCTTCTTGACACACTGAGAACATCTTGAAGCTTCAAGGTCCTAGATATAAGATCTATAAGCAAAGTGTTATAAGCACAATCTAAAAGACTGCCCCCCTTACTCCAAGTTCCACTGACTATGCTCACAATGGTTAATTTCTGCATTCCTCCCTCTCATTTAAAAAAGAAATAAACGTCATACATTGTTCCTCCTTACCTCCACCCCAGAAAGGATGGAAAGAACACACTGTAGTCAAGACTGTGGACATATAGATAAGGACAGAAAAGCGACCTTACCCTTTAGGAGCTAGCAGTCTAGTGGGGGTAAAGACAGGTATACAAATAATCACAACTGCTTGAATAAAGGAGAATACATTGTAGCCTTTACTCTGCACTCGTCCCATTCCCCACAATTCAGCTTGGTTCCCAGTTATCTCTTTAGGGGCCAAACAATTTGGGGATGCAAAAAGTCAAGAAATAAATGTATTCAGTGAATATTTACTGCGCCTGTACTACATGCCAGAACTTCTGCTAGGGCCCCTCACAATGATAGGAGGGATCCTTGCAGACCTGAGCCTTCATCCACTATGTGTTTGGGGTGGGTGGTGGTGGTGGTACAGTGGAGAACTAGCTTGGCAGACTAAGGCCCTGAGACCAGATTCAAATGTTATCAATGCTACGGTTTGGGGTCAGCTGTTTCAAAGGCTTTGGACAACCAGCCCAGCCTCCCTGGGTCACTGGCAGAACCTCCTTTGACAGGCCCAAGTCCCTAGTGGTCGTTGGGATGTGGAGCTGCTAGCTTTAGCAGCTCACAAAGCAGCTCACTAAGTCTCCTGGGCCAGTAGACCCCTCCTTTATCACGTGGTTGTGATCTTCTGTTTACATCAGTATTTCCTGGTAGACTGTGAGATTCCCTAAGGGAGGGGTTGTATTTTAGTCCCTCCGCCTAGCGCAGTCCTGGCATTCAGCGGGCGCTCAGTTAACTCTGGTGAGTGAAACCATGTGCCTCTTCCCAGGAAGCATTCCCCGAGGACCCACTGGTGAAATGCCTGCGGCAAAAGACCTGGTCCCTTCCCTCCCTGTTGGGTCCGTCTCATCCGCCAAGCTTCAACCGGCCAAGGCAGGGGGATAGTTTCCTACTTGAGGACTACAAGCTCCTTGGAGGGGCGGCTGCTCTCGATCGCGCTTTAAGCCTGCAAAAGGAAAGACCGGGCCCACTGGGCTCCGTTGACAGCGGTCCAGAGCAAGTAACAGCGGGGACTTCCAGATCTGGCCCAGAAAGGCGCCGTCGCTGTCAAAGGGGGCTGGTCCTGTCCTTGACTTGGGGGCCCCACCCAGAGATGTGAGGTCCGGAGGCCGCAGCGTTGCAGCACCCACCTCTGCTAGGGCCGGTTCGGCCGCTCTGCTCCGCAGCCTCGGACACAACCAGCGCCGCCATCACCCGCCTGCCCACGTGGGACCAAAAAGACAGCGCTGGAAGAGCGCGGAGAGCACAGACATTGCGATCGATCGCCGATTGGTCAGCGAGGGGCGGGGATTCTCGCTGGGCGGGGACCATCTCAGCCCAGAAGATCCGACTCTCAGGATCCCCTAGTGGTCCCCGACCACCATGATTGTCCTCTCCCCAACCATTCCCACTTCCTTTCTGATCTGGCCCGACCCTGGCACTCTGGGACCAGTGCTCCCCCAGGCCGAGTCTTGTGAATGGGGACGCCCGCCAGGTCTTCCTTCAGCTTTCCTCCGTCTCCTCTCCTAGTAGCAGTGCTCAGCTGGAGGTGTGTTGTTGGGGCCACATTCCCTACCAGAGGACCCCACTGCTCGGGCAGGACAGAACTCTACGCCTACCAGCCCAACTCCAAATTGAGACTCTTGGTGCAGATTTGCAGAGGGGCCCCCGGTTCTCTTGTCGTCTTTGGAATCTACGGTTTGGAAAGCCCACATGGGAGAAACTGTCGCTCAGGGGAAGGCCTGGTGGCTGAGGGTGCTTTCCTGGGAGGGTGGGGCAGCCTGAGGACTCCATTGCTTACTTAAACTTTCTGGATGCTGGCCAACCTTTGCCCTGCCTAGGCTGCCTCTCAGGCCCAGATAGCCTTTCTCCTGATCAGGCCAGAGCTCCTGGGACTCCAAAGCAGAGATGAGACAGCCTTGCCTTTGGAAGAGCAAAGTACCTGCAGGACTGGACCCCAGCAAAGTCTGCTGCGGAGCAATGGTCCCCCAGGGCTGTTTGCCCACCCAGCCCCTGGCACTACCCTCCTCTCTTTGTTGGTGCTATGAGCACAGTTGGCCCTTTAAGGAAGCTCTGTGGCCTCAGGCTCCCCTGCGGCCCTTACTGCTTGGAAACCCCTAATTAAGGTGCAGGGAGAAGTGAAAACAAGCAGCCAGGGACAGGCTCTGCCTGAGAGGCTTCCCAGAGAGGAGGGATGGCTAGTTAGGCTGGGAGTGAGCAGCCAAGGAGAGGATCAGGAGGGGTCAATGCTCTGCCCCTCTGGCCACGGGCGCTCTTAGACAGTTATAGCTTTGGCCAGGAATGGGCCAACATGTGTCCCAGGAACATCCTTCTCACCTTGATAAGAGTCTAGCCTGGAGTTTTCCATCCTGTCCAGCTTCTCTGGACCCCCAGGGTGCAGGATCTCATTCTAGGTACCCACCGTGAGCAGCTTTAGGCCTGGTTGCAAGCTGCGAATTCCAAGGGGGAAAGACTGGCTGCACCAGAGCAGTGGCTTCTCCCTAGCAGGCTCCGCATCCCTTAGGACCTCAGAGGAGGGGCCTGTTGATGAGGAAGGCCCCATCCTCTCATAACATTGCCCCATGGCTTCTGTGGTGAATGAGCTGCACTGGCCTCCATTAAGAAACCAAGTGATGCCTAGGAGAACTGGGTGTCAAGAACAGATGTGAGAATGCTCCCCAGGACCCTGCAGTGCAGGACATTGGGGGCTGCCATTCAGCTTGGATAGAGGACACCTCCATCTGTCCGCGGGGGTCTCCCTGCCTGTTACTCAGCAGTCTGAGTAATTACTGCCTGACAAGAAGGCGGGTACGGTGCACCCCCACATTACACCACAACACCCGCCTACAGTCACCCCCACCCCATGGCTGGACTCCAAGACAGCACCCAGCCCTCCTGAGGCCTGAAATAACTCTGCTTCTCACACTCACGCCCAGCCCGAGCCAACTTTGCCTAAGATGCTGGATATTTGTGGGGCAGGGGGTCATGGGAGGTGGCTTGGGGAGATGGAAGGAGGATGAGCATACCACACTTTACCACTGATCTGCTGTGTAACATCGAGCAAGTTGTTCAACCTTTCTGGGCCTCGGTTTACTTATGGAGGGCCTCTGCAGCTCTTAGTGTCATAAAGTTCAGCTCTGGTATCTGCCTGGCAGGGTTTAGGAAGGGTGTAGGGTCAGCACAGTCGTGCAGCTGGTGGAGTGGAGGCTAAGAGATGGGATGCCTCACCTTCCCTTCCCACCCCAAGAGGGACCAATCATTTTTTTTTTTTTTTTTTTTTTTTTAAAGATGACCGGTAAGGGGATCTTAACCCTTGACTTGGTGTTGTGAGCACCACGCTCAGCCAGTGAGCGAACCGGCCATCCGTATATGGGATCCGAACCCGGGGCCTTGGTGTTCTCAGCACCACACTCTCCCGAGTGAGCCACGGGCCGGCCCAAGAGGGACCAATCTTATTAATCTTCAGAACAAGGTTACTTCTCACTTCAAGTGCTTGCACATTCTCTCCTTCCTGGAATGTCCTTTCCCCTTCTCAGCCCTATGAACTCAGCCCTCAAGACCTAAGTGCAAGGGCACCTCTTCAGTGAATGTTTCCTGATTATCCTTCACTCCCTTTCAGAGCTAGCAGAAGCCCCTCACATAACTTCTGTCGCATTCTAAGATGGTTTCTGGGTCTTTTTTCTCTCACTACGCCATAAGCTTCTGAAAGTTCAAGCTCAGCCTGGAGCCTCAGTGTCATTGAATGCGTGTATGAGTGACTGAATGATACTGGCCTTCTTTTTGGCCTTCCTGTCATGCCAAGTTATCCTCCAAGGAGGACTTCAATTAGATCTCTGCTTAGATGTCACCTCATGTCAGCACTAGAACAATACCCTTCTTTTCTTCCAAGCACCATCTCATATGGACTTTCTTCATTTGGCCACTATCAGAATGGAAACTCCACGAGGACAGGGACCTTGTCTTTTTCACTGGCTGAATTTCCAGGAATAGTAGTGACCCACACACGGTAAACTCTCAGGAAATGTGTCTGGAATGAGTGACCTGGACCACTGTCTTTTCCCTCAGAATCTCTCTTATCCCAGGCCAGTAGGGGGTGCTGGCCTCCACCCAGGATCTTGCCTGGCCTAAACCCTCTCTACACTCAGCCCAACGTTCCCCTGCAGGACCCGCTTTCTAAGCGGTACCTCCTCCGTTTCCCGCGAATCCCCGGGAGGGGTCTGTGTGGACCGCGGGAGGTCAGAGGCCCCCCCAGGCGGCGAGAGCCCCCTTGAGTCCCGCATTGGTCTTTCCCTTTCTGTGGGATTTGCAACTGGGCCTCTCCGAATGCTCGCTGCCCCTTACCTCCCCCCAAAAGTACAGTGTCCTGGGACGCAGGATGCGGGGCGGCTGGGTTCGCCTGAGCTGTTCTGGGCGGAGAAGAGCCGTCGAACCTCCGAGGAGGAAGGGGCGCTGGCCAGGGAGGAGATGGGGCAGGGGTACGGACTTGTGATCCGGACTCTGGGCGGCGGTCCTCCCGTCCCAGCCGGTCGGCAGGACGCGCCCTTCCAGCAGCCTCTCCCGATGACCTCCATCCGCGAAGGGCGAGCGGGCGGGGACTGGGCTGCGGGCGCGGGCTCCGGGAAGCCCGCGGGGCCGGGCAGGGGAGTGCGAGTGGCCAGACGACCGGTCCGGGGGCTGGGGCAGGTACTTGGACAGATGCCGGCCGAGGATCGTCCCCGGGGGCGGGCGCAGCGAAAACACCTTGGGAGGCGGCGCCGCGCGGTGGAGCGCCGCTGCCCTGGGAATAGGACGGCGCTCGGCACCGCGAGCTGAGAGCACTTTCATAAATTTTGTATGGGAGGCGCTCGGTGAGCGGGGGCGGGGAGCGGAGCGGGAGGGAGGGAGCTAGCGAGCGAGGGAGGGAGGGAAGAGCAGGAGGGGTGGGGAAGCCGGGGGGAGGAAGGGAGGCGCCCGGCTCCGCTGATCTCCGGGTCCTGCAAACGCGCGCCGGGCGCTCTCCCCGGAGCTCGGCGGTGCGTGTGAGCACCCTTTTGCAGCAGCAGCGGCGGCTGCGGCCCGAGGGGGCGGAAAAGAGGGGGCCGCGGCCGGCCGGCTGGGGGGCGGCGTCCCCCCTCAAAACCGCCTGCAAAGTGCTCCGGGCGGCAGAAGCAGGCCGCCGGCTCCGCGGAGCAAGCGGCTCGCCCCGGGGCTGAGCGAGCGCGCGGGACTGCCGGGCCGCGCCGCGGTTGCTGGCGGGCGCCGGTGCCTTCGGCGCGGGGTTTGGGCTCACCATGCCCCTGCGGGGCCGGGCCGCCGGGCACAAACGGATCCCCGGCTTGCCCCCGCCTCTACGAGCTCGGATTAGCTGCAGCCGGCGCCCAGGGATTTGAATCTGGACCCCGGGAGGGAGCGCGCCTAGGCCGACCTCGGAGCGGCGGCCCCGCAGCCAACATGCTTCGCAAAGGTGAGTTGGAGCCGCAGGGGCAAGTTGGAGTTGGATGCACACGGGCAGAGCCATGAGCCCGGGAGCCTCTCGGCGGCGGGGCTCCGGGTTCGGGAAGCAGCCCCGGGCGGGCTGGCGGGCTTTGCCGGCCGCACCCGCCGATGCGCTGCTGCTGGAGCTCGGGTCCGGTCGGTGGCCGATTGTGAGACACGGAGTTTGCTCCATGGATCAAGTGGCCGGGCCTAGGGATCTGGCTCGGAGGGGTCAGTCTGAGACCAGAGTGAGCAGCCCGTGGTGGAAGGGGAGCCGGCCTCCTGGGACCTTTGCTTTGCCATTATAAAGTTTTGCACTTGCAAGCTCCGTTCCCTGCGTGGGCACAAGCCCCGGCTTCTGCCGCTTGGACAGGGCCGGGTCCAACCCGCGCTCCAGTGCAGCCAGCAGTCAGTCACCGCGCGGCCCGGGCGCGCACCGCACCCAGGCGGGGCCGAGACCTGGGCACCTTCTCTGCAGCCCTGCTTTGATCCCCAGGGACGAGCTCTGGGCAGCCATCGGCCGAGGGTGGGGAGTGGCAAGCGCCTGATGTCCGGCTCCTTAAACTTTCCTTTTGCCTGGAGCGGAGGGACGCGAAGGTGAAGGCCATGCCGGCAGTGTGCGCGGCCGGTGCCAGGCTCAACTTGAGGAGAGCTGGCTCTGCGACCACCCCACCCGGACTCCCCGGCAGCCTGGCCCGGTACCGAGCGCGGCAAAGTTAGCTCTGGAGCTGGGGAAGTCCCGCCGCGCCCCCACGTGGTTGCCGCGGGGCGCCGTCCCCTGGGCCCAGGGAGGGCAGGTGACCAAGCCGTGAGCCCGCGAGCCCCGCCACTCGACGCTCCGGCCTCTGCGTCTGCCTGTCCCCCCTCCCAGGTTGGAGCGGACTGTGGCGCCCCTCCAGGACCCCCTCGTCCCTGGCCCCGGCCGGGCGGCGGACGAGCCGCGGCGCCTGCGGCTGGCTGCCCCGGCCCTGCGGGAGCCGGCTGAGGAGCGAGCTCAGGTAGCGGAGGGGCCTGATCCCTGCGCTCGGTGCTCCAGCCTTAATCCGCCCCTGTTTCCATGGCAACAGACCGAGGTGTCGTAAGCATAGGATTCTGACCTCACAGCAGGATGGGGAAGGAGAAAAGGGGCAACGGGAGAAGGCAGAGGTGGAGGGAAGCGGACAGGCGGAGAGAAGCAGATGTGGGGGTGATGGAAGAGACCCAGAAAAGCAGGTCAGACAGGTGGGTGAGGAAACCACGCCTTAGGTGGGGCAGTGAAGGCTGTGCGGTGGGGTGGTCCCCGCACAACCAAGGACGCTTGGTTGTCCCATCATGCAGGAATAGTAACAAACTTGTGTGTGACTTGTGCCCTCCACGTGGGTCGGTGCAGTGCGGGGGAAACACTGGCTGCCTCTCACTGTGGTGTGGAAAAAGTCTCTGCAGATGGTTGGAGCAAACCCTTCACGGATACACCCCGGTTCCTTGTCCCTGCAGAAGAGAACAAAAAGTCCTTTCAACTGAGCCGTGCTGGCCAGAGTGTTTCTGCACAGAGAAGGTGCATTTTACAGAGCTGAGCACAGGCCCAGGAGCCTGCAAACTTGGCCCAGTGGAGAAGGCTTCCCAGGCAGTTTTAAAAAGCCGCTGTGTCTGGGCTGCAGGTCTGTGATGGAGATAATAGAGAGGAACTGACATCTCATTTCCCTTTTGGTCTTTTGTCTTTTGGCAGTTTGCAGTTAAAAATGAGCCAAGAAGCCAGCCCACCCCACTTTATTTGTATGGTTTAGGTGCCCAGGGAGGCTCCAGCAGCCTCCAGGAGCCTTTCTTTGCCATTCTTGCCAGCCAAAGTCCCAGCTCTGGATGAACCCAGTGCATGCTGGGGGCTGCTCTCTGGGGGTAGGCTCCTCATCCTGCTCAAGAGGTGGCCACTGGAGGCTCGGCGGTCACGTGTGTTTGCCACTCGGGCTGTTTTTCCCTTCCTGCACAGCTTGGTTGGTGGGAGAGATTCCACCAACAAAGAGGTTTCCACCTGGATTGGCTCGAGGGAAGCAGAGCAGAGAAGCCTTTTGCTGGGCTAGGCTCAGCTTGGGGCTGGAGCCTGCTGCTGGGACACTGAGTGGGCAAAAGACTTTGGTTTGGTCCTTTCCTGGGCAGTTTTCTCCCTTGGCTCCCAATCCCAGTCCCTTGGATTTGTCTCTTCTTCACGGATGTACAGAACACTCAGATTCTCTGTATGGATTCTAGGTGTGTGCCCAAAGCCAAAAGTGTGCCTGTGGCTAATGCCACAGGAGGTGAGCATTGAGGTTTCTGCTTCTAGAATTGTTCCCGAAGGCACCAGGCAAAATGTTATAGGATGGGCTGTTGCCATTTCCCTGCCTCTCAGATGCAGAGCCCTACATAGGTCCTGGGCCCAAGGGACCCCTAGATCCTGAGAGGAGGGGGGAAGATAAAAAAAAACACTCAACTTTCTGCAAAGGGTAGAGCTAATGATCTTGCTAATAGAGTGCCTTATAGAGTTAGGGGGCTCAGCGGTGAAGCCCCAGAGAAGGAGGAAGGCACGAGTATGCCTTGGACCATGGGGTCATCTCTCTGAATTCTGGCTGTCCTATTAAAGCTGTCCCCTGACAGGACATTTTGGGGGTTTGGGGGGACTGTTTTGCATCTGTTAATGAATGGGCTGTACTGGCCACAGCTCCACATCTGTGAACCAGAACAACCCCTAGCTGCCAACAGTGCTGCCCTGGCTGCTTTTCCATCTCCTGGCCTACCCTGGCGGAACCAGGGATATAAAAAGCAAGCCTCTGGTCAAGAGATGAGAGACAGGCAGGGCAAGCGAGGGTCTAAGCCACCCAGCAATATCTAGAAAGGAAGGGCAGCCTGCTGGGGGTTTTGCTTTGCCAGAAGTGGCTTGTGTAAGGTCAGGGTCTATGGTTTTTGTTTTTTAGAGATATAAAAAACAGAATGCAAATCAAGAGCCTTTGGGCTACTACAGAATCTTTCCTTAAAGTTTTTTGTATTGTTAAGCAAGGAAATAGAGTGCCAAATAGACTTTGTTAAGTGGCAGGCTAATTAATAATTTAGAATCTTGTAGCTGTCTTTCATTAGAATTTATCTGTATATCAACCACAAAATCAGTCAAACACACTCATTTATAAGTTAATGCCATCCCTGAATAATTCAACAAGAGCTAGATTAAGGCCTGCAACCCAGTAAGATGCATTTTGTACTCTTGGTTTCCATAGCCAGGTGGGCTGGCCTGGTGGCTGAACTGGGCTTCTCCTTTGTGGGAAGAAGGGAAGGCAGAGGGAAGGAGGGACCATGGTGTTGTCAGGTGGCTGGATGATTTGAATCCAGAGGTTCCATAGGTGATTTGGCAGTCACCATGTGGCCAGGTGTGAGCAGGCTCCATCCCTGCCTCTCTTTGGGGGCAACCAGGTTTATGGCCTTTGTTAGCCCCAGTGGGGAGGGGGAGAGAAGAGCAGTCGACTGATGGCCAAGATACTCTTTTCTGCTGCAGAGGAAGTGTAGAGGGGAAATATGAGAACACTTCTCAAGATGGCTGAGACAAGAGGCTTTTTATCCCCAATCCAGGGGCAGAAGTGGAATGTTGGTCTTCCCAGCCCACTTCTGTCCCAATCAAGGAATGCAGCCTGGTGGAACCAGTCTCACCAAAACAGCCTCTTTCATTAGGAGCTTCTGGCCTGCTTTTCTCTTCAAAGCTCCTAGTCCTTACACCAAAAAGAGAAGCCAAGGGAAGGAATTTTAGGGGAGCACCTGGACACCCTGACAGGGAGGAGAGACAGAGTGAGCTGCTAAGTAAAGCCCATGCATGCGTTTCCCCAGCAGCAGCCAGAAGAAGAGCAAGAACACAGTGCAGCGTCCCTGTGTGAGCCCAGACAATGCAGAAGATGTGCTTTGGTTCAGTTCCTGTCATGCCAATACGGGACCAATTCCTCACTGCAGGGTTTTCAGGTCCGTTTCTATGGGGAAGCTTTTCGGGACCCAAACCCTCAGTATGGGCACCTCTCTGCCTCAGCCCACCAACCCTGAGCCCTCTGGAGGGTTAAATGGCACTGTTTATGGAGACCAGGTAGAGAACCCAAGCAGACGTGCACTTGGTGCCAGGAGAGGTTCTGGGCCAAGTTTGGAAAGAAGTCTTGTTAGGAAAAGGCAGTGGAAGAGGTAGGTTTTTGCCCCTGACCTGTGGCAGAGTTGACAGCTGATGGATCTGAGGAGGGGGAGGCATAACTCCAAACTCTGGCCACGTCTTTGGGATCAGGGCCTGAAAAAGGACAGAGCAGTTTGCTTGCTGGAGATGAGAAGGAGGGGGCAGGCATCACAAGGATGTCAAGAACAGATCTGTTTGGTACCATCTGCAGCAAAGTAGTGGTTAAGGTTAAAGCAGAGAGAAGATGACAGGGAGGGAACAGATGGCCGAGGAAGCAAAAGAGCTGGCGAAATGGGGACAGAGCCTCCAGGGACAGCAGAAGGCAGGACCTCCGTGGAGTGCCGGAAGCAGCCTTTCTTTGGGGTACGATGGTCAGGGCACTTTAGGGTAAAGGTGAGTCAGAAAAAAGAGTAGAGTAGGGACCCCAGTATGAGGGCTCCCCCAAGTCCCGGGAGAAGACCTAGGGAGCCATGGGCTCTAAGCCTAGGGGCCTAGGAGCTGGGACCTCCTTGCATGCTGATGTGCTGGGGAGAGGAGGCATGGCTGACGTGGTGTCCATCACTAGAGCAAAGTGAAGCCACCCAGGGTCTCACAGAGCAAGCCTGGCTGAGCCTGCTGGGAGGAGATATGGATTCCAGCTGGAAACAGGCAGCAGAGAATGGACTGTTCTTCCCAACCTGCCTGGACCCACGTATGCCATCCCTGACCACGTGCTGGCAGTAGCTGCTTATATTTACTGAGCACTTACTATGGACCAAGCTAAGTGTACTCCATGCCTTACACACTCATGTCATCTCCACAACCACCCTGCAAGATCCGTCTGTGCTTATTCCTACTTCTCAGATAAGGAAACCAAGGCACAGACAGATAAAGTCCCTTGCCCAGGGTCACACTGTCTGTCTGCCAAGCCCACGCTCTTTCTCTCAACCCCTCAACCTCTAAGCTCCACTGTCTCACGTGCCCATCTGTCTGGATTTCTATGACATTTGTTTTGCAGGGTGCTGGGTGTTGCTGAATCACTTGTGGCCTGTTTCAGAGCTCCCTGGTAGTCCCCATGCACTCCCTTTCTGGTGTCCCTCCAGAAGTCTCTCTGGCCAGGACTCGGGGCCCTTGGGGCCCCGAGTCTCTGCTTCATGCATCCTCTTCTACCCTGGCCCCCTCCGTGTCTGGCAGACACACCCCTCATCCCTCTCTCCTGCTCTGGTTTCTTCATTGCGGACAGAGATGGGATGGTGGGCCAGGCACCCTCCTGCCTGCTTTCATGCCCCTGAGAGAGGCCCAGGGACCTGTTTATTTGGGGCTGGGTCCTGCTTGGGCTCTCAGCCCTCCGCTTAGTGTGTTCTCCCTGGCTCCCCTTCCAGGCTGACCTGATGGACTTGCTAACACAGCCACACCCCAGACTGGTCAGTGGTTGTCTGGGGAGCAACAGCCCTAGGACACACTGGCCCAGGTGGGTGACAGTTGGCAGGCCGAGTAAGGCAGACTCCTCCTCTTTTGGAGTGCACCCTCTCTCCTGGGGGGCCTTCCCATGGCCCAGACCTAGCCTGATAGCCAGGACGGCAACTGCAGGACGCAAGAGATGTCCTCCAGGAAGAGCTTCTCCTGTCCGCTTCCAGCCACAGTTGCGTCCCAGTGAGGCCAATTCTTCTTGCGGTTTTTTTGGAAAAGAAGGAAGGTGAAGCAAGGCAGAGAGTCTAGTGGATCTCGGGGTGCAGGAGAGCAGAATCCTACTTCTGAGTGGACGCTCTCTTCTACCGTGGTGAGGCAGGTATCTGATCCAAGAGATAGGGTGGATGCTTCCGAGCCTGTGATTACTGTCTAATCAGTCAGCGAAGTTTAGATATGAAACTGCAAACAGCTCCTGCTATCTGATTCAGAGGAGTCACTCTGGAGGCCTCCGAGCTGGCACAGCAAGAGGGTTGGCACAATACAGTGTGTGTGTGCGGGCGGGGCGGGTGACAGAAATACACCTGGAGAGCATGCAACAGGCTTCCTGGAGCGTGCACCGGAGGTCCCCCGTTGCATGGCCGTGCTGCCCAAGTGCACCAGAGCATACATCAGCGCCCACACCCTCAGTCCACTAACATGGCTTGGTGCCATGGCGGGCTGGTGAGCCACTCGGTGGGGGGCTACCAGGAGTGGGCAGGCCAGCACTGTGTGCGCCACATGTCGGGAAAAAAGCTTGCCAAGTGGGTGTGTGGATCGCCCTCACAGGGGGTGTGTGGGCACGACTCATCACGTCTGCCAGGGGACAGACCACTGCAGCCCCCAGAGATGGGGCCTCTTGAGAGCTTACTGGGTTGGTTCCAGAGGGTAGTGGCATCGTGGTGACAACTACATCAGCTGGGGTGAGTCTGCAAGAAATTGAGCAAAAGTCTTCCCTGAGTCAGGTCAAAAGCTGGGATCTCAACTCAGCCCACTGAGGTGGCATGAAAGTTCGCTTCTGCGTCCAAAATTGTCCCAGCAGAGTTTGCCATTTCTCTCTGGGCCCCTGAGCCAGCACACGGTGAAGGGGCCTTTACATACGCTTATGTAGAGAGATTCATGGGCCCTAGGGGGAAAATTGGCATTCTTCTAATGATGATTTATTCATGGGACTATTGGTTGATGGGGAGATGAGGGTAAGGAGCCTCCATTAGTGAGAAGCACAGGAGGCAGGAAGCCTTGCTCTGCGTTTGACATTTAGTGGGGCGACTCCTACCAGGGAGCTGCTTTTTCTTTTAGAAGGTTTTGCCTTTAATGTTCTATTCATGGCCTTGTCTGAGCAGGCTGGGAGAAGGAAGGAGCATGCGATGAGATGGGCCGGGGGCTGAGGCAGCCAGCCCGGGGAGGTAGGGCCGGGCAGGTCACCTGGTGGCCAGCATGGGGCAGCCCAGGCGGGCTGATGCTGGAAGAAAGTGGCTCTGCTCTTGCGCTGCAGGCAGCCCGCTCGCCTGCCGCCCCTCGCTGGCATGTGCTGCATGCAACACGCTGCGTGTTTACTTTCCTGTCTGTCTCCCTCTTCACTGGCTGCCAGGCTCTGCCTCTCACTGTAGCCCCATAGCAACCCCAGCTCTGGCCTTGCCGTGGCCCTTTTCTTTGTGGCGACTGGGGTTCTGGAAAAAACACCAAAGTTGGAGTCCTGGGGATGGGTTTGGTTCTATCTCTGTGGCTGACTCCCTAGGACCCTAGACATTTCTCCTTGTCTCCAGGCTTCAGTTTACCTGTCTGTAATATGACTAGATTGATGGTCTTTCAAATGTTTTGCAGCAACAGAACAGTTTCTTCAAATGATACCTAATGTCAGAGTCCAGAATATAAAACACATAAATGCAGGGGGGCCCTGGTCAGAGCTGGAGTGAGGGGCTTCCTCCTTTAGCTGCTGCTCTGGCTGCTCCAGTTTGGAGACTTGGGAGTCCCCTGTGGTCCCTCCTAGCAAAACAGGGCACACAGGAAGGCCACCAGTGTGCTTAGTGCTTTGTGCCAACAAAGAGGACTCTTTTTTTGCTGTCCATGGGGCATGCGGTTGAGTTCTCTCTTCTGCACTGGGGGGTGAGTTGTTTCTGCCCCTCATTTTGGACCCCTTGTGATCACTCAGCTGTCTCCTCCTGGCATCCTGGAAGTTGTCTACACCTGTAGTCTCCTTGCCTTTCTCTCCCTTTCGCTCCTCCAGCCAGACTTCTGGCTTTCTCCCCCATCACTACACTGTCACTGCCCTGGCTTGATGCTAACTGAACGTTTTCCTAATCTCCTTGACCCTCTGGTGGCATTTGACTCTCTTGGCCACACTGTTCCCCCGGCTTCCTTGATGGCACCTTCCTTTCTCCTACTTCTGCAGTTGCTCCTTCTCAGCTTTCTTTGCCAGCTTCACCCCCTCTTGCCATCCCTCAAAAGTGGCGCCTTCCTGGGCAGTGCCCTGGATGCCCCCCCCCGCCAGTGCTCAGCTCTGGGGTTTTCAGCTCACCCCTGGCTGCAGCGGCCACTTACCGACTCACCCACACCCTGTCTCCAGCCAGGATTCCACAGTACTACGTGCTCCGCTCACCTGCTGGCTTAAAAACCTTCAGCGATTCCCTTTTCCTTCAGGGGATGGTCCAGGCTTCCTGGCCCAGCTGTCAAGCCCTTCCACCTTGCCTTACCTGGAGTTTGCCTGTCTCTCCCCATGCTCCCCTTTGAATTCTGAGCTTCAGGTCTACTGAACTTCTTTTGATTTGACTGAATCATGCTCTCTCTTGTCCCTAAGGATTTGCACAAGCAGCTCGTTCTTCCAGAACACTCTTTGCTGCCTCTTCCCCTTCACTCCGATCCTTCAGATTTCAGCTTTTTTTTTTTTTTTTTAAAGATGACCAGGAAGGGGATCTTAACTCTTGACTTGGTGTTGTCAGCACCACGCTCTCCCAGTTAGCAACCACCCATCCCTATATGGGATCCGAACCCGTGGCGTTGCTGTTATTAGCACCGCACTCTACCAAGTGAGCCACGGGTCTCAGCTTACACACTGCCTCCTCTGGGAAAATTTTCTTCACTGCCTGGACTAGGGAAGGGGTCCTGGGAGTCCTGGAGGGCCCTGTACTTCCCTGTCACAGTACTCAACCCATTTCATTGCTGTCACTTTTGTATTATCTGCCTTCCCCTCTGGTTGGGAAGTTCCATGAGGAGACTGGCTACTGCATGGCCCCTTGCCCCTCCAGATCTGTTCTCCACCCTACTCTCTATCCCTTGAGGTTGGCCTGTCCAAGTTCAACAACGGGCTCCCATACCTACTTGCTTCCAGTTGGGTTCAACCATGGTGTCTCACCATGGACTGTCTGTGTCCCTCCACCAAAAGTCACCCAAAGTCTTCCCCAGAGGCACAGCCTGAGACAAGGATTCAAGCAAGTAGTTTATCTGGGAGGTGATCCTAGGAAATGCCAGGAGGTCAATGGGGAAGTGAGACAGAGGAGGGAAGAGGCTAATGATGCACGTGTTCCCCAAGTGACTTCCCGCTGCGGGCAACCAGAGCTTGACCCCACTGAGGAACTTTGGGATATGTCTAGAACATGCACCTCAAACTTATCTCACCCAAAGGGTGAGGGAGCTGGGATGTTCATACACCCTCTCCCATCGGTCACTGGCTGCGGGTTGTTCCTGTGGAGGTATTAATTCCCCGGCACTTTTGGTCTGCTCCGTGGGTGAGCAAAGCTAGCGCCACTGCTAGGGAAAGCCCTCAGGCAAAGAAATGAAGGTTCTGGTGTTGGAAAGTCAGGCTGGTGTGTGCTAAAATGGTAAAAGCAAGGGCTGTGGGCAGGCCCTGGAAGCATCTGCTCCCCAGCTCCTGCCAGCGGCTCTCTCTGCAGCGCTTTCCGTCTTGAAGTTCAGTAAGAGCTCCCTCCCCCCATCGTCTCTTAGGGTTTCCCTCCCCCTGTTCTCACCTTCCTTATATGCTCTTCAAATTAATTACTCAATCTGAGGATGCTCTCTGTTTCCCACCATGACCCAACGAAAACAGCATCCTGCACCTAATAAAATGTAGCACCTAGTACGCATGTCCTATGTAGCACAGAGTAGCACATTCAGTAAAAAGTGATGAATCAGTAAACTAATAATTGGCTAGTAAATGTTGATTGAATGATTGTACATGTAGATTGGAACACAAGAAACTTAGCACCAAAACTTAATTTTTTAGTCATTTTGTAACTATAAGAAAAATTAAATCACGATAACATAGGGCTTTAAAAAAAAAAAAATGGGAAGGAAAAAAAGAAACTTAGTATCAGGAACCAGGAGGATTTTTTTAGTGGAACAAACAGGGATTTTTTGTGTGAGAAGGATGTAGAAAGGAGTCAGGCCACACAGTTTTCCCTGTGCAATGCCTCATTAAGAGCAGAAAAGGCAGGTCTTATTATTCCCAAGTTACAGATGAGGATGCTGAGGTTCAGAGGAGCCAAATAGCTCATGTAGAGCTGGTGCCTCACCCCAGCCCAGTTCTGGTCCTCTGTGGCTCCAGGGAGCTGGCCTCCCACCTGGACCATGGAGGATGCCCAGTGGGGCAGGCGCTGTGCTGGGAAAAGAAACAGCACTCTCACTTGGAAAAGTTTAGGATTCTACTTGGCAGATTTTTATGGAACAAAATGTGCACTATTGATTCTGTGGCAAATGAAAACCTCTCGTGGACACTCCAAGATTCAGAGATCTGAAATGTTTAAATGTGGCTGGACCAGACATGGGAAGATAAAATTGCCAGATGAAGCTGAGCTCAGGTGGTGCCTGGGGTGAGAGAGGACCCTGCCTCTTTTGTTTTCTCTCCCATCTATGAAAATGACTTGTTACTTTGAACTGCTTTCTCTGCTGCAGGGAGGACTCCCTGCTTGTTGCCCAGGACTGCAGTTTAAATAGAATTTCTAAGGATAGGGAGGAAAGCTGGGGCAGTTCACAGGGCCATGCTTACAGAACAACAGCCAAAGGGGACATTCTACCACCCAATTGTGGGGCAGCGATTGGCCCTGGTGCTGCCTTGAGGCATGTGGATATCATCTTCTTGTAATTGGCCCACTGCCCCTGGTGGCTGATATTTCCACCTTCATTGGTAAATTTGATTGCAGGGATTCAAGGCACTCATTGGAAATGGGGGGTTACTCAAGGAGATGAGAGACGTGGGCTCCCGAAGCCTGCAGGAGAGGGGGTGGCTCTAGGAAGTATAGCCTCTCTGTGGTCCCTCTTGTGGCCTCTCTGGCCTGGCCTCTCCCTCCACCCAGCCAGCTCCTCGTCCTCTAGCTCCACCATTTGCACCCATGGGTCCTCACCTTGCACAAGGGCCAACATGGGCCACCACAGCTTGTTCTTCAGGATGGACGACATTTCACCCTCCCTCCCACAGCAAATGGCCTCCTGTTCTTGGTGTTCTCAGCTTTATTTCTCAATTGGGGTCTCAGAAGACCCGAACTGAGCCAGCCATGTCGTGGCTCATGTCAGACCATGTTGTACATTGTGATCACCTACAGTTTGGCTGTCCACGGATGAGCTACCCACCTTTTATCCTATCCGCCGAGAGGGGTGTTCGAGGGCTCTCTCCATCTGACAAACATTTATTTAACAACTATTGACTGCCTGACTATTGCTGGCTTGGCACCTAGGATGAAGCAATGCATAAAAATCAAGTCCCTTGGGGGGTTTTTTTTTTTTTTGCAGGAGGACCCGAACCCTTGACTCTGGTGTTACAAGGTTTCGCTCTAAACAACTGAGCTAGCCATCCAGACAAGTCCCTTGTTTTTATGGAGCTTACATTCTAGTTGGGGGTAGGGAGATGCACAATAAATGAGGGCTGGTCAGTTAGCTCAGTTTGTTAGAGCGTGCTGATAACACCAAGGTCAAGGGTTGGAATCTCCATACCAGCCAGCCACCAAAAAACAAAAAAAGATAATAAATGACTCACTATATTCTATCAGGTTGGGGTAAGGGCTTTGAAGGAAATTGACAGAGGATTAATTAAAGAACGAGGGTGACCAGAGAGCTGTTATTTTAATCGGCTGGGAAACATTTCTGATAAGGTGACATCTGGACAGAGGCCTAAGTGGAGTGAGGCAGGGGCTCTGTAGACATCAGAGGTGCCTCTGCCTGGGAAGAGCTCTCCAGTCAGAACAACAGCAGATGCAAAGGCCCTGAGGCAGGAGTGTGCTTGATACAATACCTGGCTGCCTCTGTGGCTGGGGCTGTGGGCAAGCAGGCATTCTGAAGTGTGGCCTGTGGCATAGTTTCAGATTCCTTTGGAGAGGACCAGAGCTTGAAGTCAGTCCCAAGTCCATCAGCCACTTGACCAGGGGTTCAGAGCCCAAGGCAACAGCTATAGCAGGGGGTGGGGAGAGGAGAGGTGGGTCACTGCTCCTTCTCGGCTGTTCGTGTGGCCCTGGCTGCAGTCTGAGTACAAGGCCAGAGATCAGTTCCCATAAGCCCTTCCTTTTTACTCCAAAGCATAAAATATAGAACTTAGTTCTATGTAAAGACTTATCTTTTCCACCCGCTGCCTCCCTTATATTACATTAATTAATGTAATACATCATGTATTACATCAGCCTTTTCTCCCCATTTAGACCGTTGGCTCCAGCCAGGCCTGAGCCCCCCCGTGCCTTGTAGTCTTTTCCTGGATAACTGAACTCTCCATGTGGTCCAGGTATGGTAGGGAGTGAGCAATGGACTGAGTATCGGTCCTCACTCTCAGGAAATTTACAACCTGATGGGAAAGAGAAGCCACACACTGGGGGGAAGGACAGTGTGGGTGATAAGGAAGGCAGTGTCCAGCCAGGGGAGCAGGTGGCTGGAGGGCAGGTCCCCCTCATTGACTCACCTGGGGAGGCTTTGTGACAGGAGGAGAGCCTCGAAGGAGAGGTTGGAAAGGCTGCAGAGCAGGGTGAGGAGCAGTGCCCAGTCACTGCTCGTGGCACAAGGTGTGGCAGATCCGTTGTAGGGCAGACTGGCAGGAACCTGATTGTTACAGAGCCTGCAGCACCAGTGGGAAGGAGAATGAGGTGACCCAACAGCCACAGAGTAAATTCTTTGAACTTCCCCAAAAATGCATAGCCATGTCAGAAAACATTGGAAACCACAGATCGGCAAAAAGAAGAAAATCGCTATAATCCTACAACCCAAGGAATGTGGGAAAGCTCATCCCTCCCAGGCCCTTTGGTGCATTTTGTACATCCTTCTGTGCTTCTTTCCTACATCACAGAAACGTGCCCTGTCTTGCTGAGTTAACAGTGTATGCCTCAAACACCTCTCTATGTTGATAATTTATTTTAAAGGTGCCAAATTTTTATTTAATTTTTTATGTTAGTAATTCTAAGTTTCAGTTTTAATGGCTGCAAAACGCTCCATCATATGACTTGCTGGTCCCCTCAGGTTCACAAGACCACTGTTAGAGACCATGTCACAGCCAACATCTGGCAGCCTTGGCCCACATACTTTGTGAGCTTCTGAGCGGGGGCAGGAGAGAAGGGTGAGAGGCCAAGGCCTTCACAGGGAGCCACATGGGTGGAGGCCATTGTGGGAGGTCAATGACACCTACTGGCACAGCCCATGCCACAGCCAGGCAGGACCCAAAGCCATCCAGTTATTTGGAGAGGAGGAGGGTCCTGGTGTGTGCATGTGCATGCCCATGTGTACCGGGGCTGTGGGCATGGTCTAGATGTCCAGTGAACCAGATGGGGAAGATGTACAGAGGGTTTAGTTTTCTTGGGACTGGGGTGGCTTGTGACACCAGATAACTCCTAAGGATGATGTAGTGTGAGGAAGAGCATACCCCTTGCTTCTGATTTGGAACTAGGGGATTTGTGTGATTTTGACAGATTTTGTAGACTCTTTCAAATTTGGTGCTAGAAGGGACCTTATAGATGAGCTGAGAAAACTGAAGCTCAGTGAGCTGCAGTGGCTTGTTGAACGTCACACAGCATTAGAAATGGTCAGCCACTGTGCTCCATGGAATATCTAAGACACACTGGTGCTTTACTGTGGCCTGACCCAAAAAGGAGCTCCGGAATGCTGCCATTAACATTAGTGGCAGCAGTGACAACTTCCTTCCAAGCGGAGTTCATGTGCTGTCCTTCCCACAGCCCAGATCTGACTGCCTTTGAAGTTTTGCCTCTCTGCACCCAGAGCTGAGTCTGTGTGAGTGGTCAGAACTGATACATGCCCACCTTGGCCAGGGGCAGGACTCTCAGGACCAGCAGGGAACAGGCCACCTAGGGTGGAGGGAGACAGAGAGAAGTCCCCTAAAGCAGTGCAGGAGGGAGCTGTGGAAAGCATTCTTGAGTGATTTTCTTTGGCTTAGAAAAGTGAGGTGAGGGCTGGCCAGTTAGCTCAGTTGGTTAGAGTGTGATGCTGATAACACCAAGGTCCAGGGTTCGATCCCTGTACCAGCCAGCTGCCAAAAAAAATTTTTTTTTTAAAGCGAGAAGAGGTTGAAGGCCTCCCCAGAAGACTGTGTGTCATCCATCAGTCTGGGCTGCTGGCCCCTAGCCCTGACCTCTCCTCAGCTGCCTGCTCCCTCTCTCTGAAACAGCATCGCCCTGAGAAAGGAAACCCCAGCCGCAGCCCAGTGCCTCGGCCTCTTGGCTTATGAAACAGACAAGCTTCTTGCTCAGTTCCTCTTGAACTTACTGCTGGTCGGCTCTGGCTTTCCTCTTGCCTCCGCAGAGTGGGTTGCACAGACAGGAGTGAGGGCCGTGGAGCCTGACAGGCGGGAATCAGGTCCCCGCGCTGCCCTCTGAGCAGCTGCCTGGCCTTAGGTAGAAGCTTTTAATTCTTCGGTCCTCAGTTTCATCATCTGAAAAGTGGGATTAATGCCATCTGCATCTTGGGATTTTGAGAATCTGTGGCAAAGAGGATATAAAGTGCTGTCCTGGCATGCAGTGAGGTCTCAGTGAGATGTCGGGGGTCCAGGTCCATCTGAATCATTGTCTATCTGTCATTCAACAGCCATGTGCCCAAGCCTGCTGTGTGTCGGGCTCTTTGGGGACTCTGGGTGCCAAAATGAATGCCACTGTGCTCTTCTTGGTGGGCTTGCCTCCCTGGCCTTTTTTCCTCATTGTAGACCCCTCTTCTTTGTTCTGGGCCCCGCCTTACCCTGTTGTAGGATCCATGACAAGAGGGGCTGGGTGTTAACTGTCTGTCTGTCTGTCTGCCAGCCTGCAGGATCAGGTATTGGTGGGTTTCAGGTTCCTTGCAGGATGCCTTGGTATCTTTGACCTGCTCCCTTTCAGCAGCAGATACAATCCTAGGAGGGAAAGGTGTGTTCTGGCAGCTGGCAATGCCCCTGGTAAAGCCCTGAGAAGCCTGGGGCGAGAGCCATCACCTCCCCCATGGAGGATGCTGAAATCGATTTCTCTCGCCACTCACTTCTAAAGAACAGCAACGCGGGGAAGGCCTGCTAGTGGTGGAGGGTTTGTCCTGACAGGGCTGCAGGGACAAAAGAAACATCTAGGGCTACACGCCTGTCTGAGGCCCAGCCTGTGCAGCCCAAAACTAGGGCACAGACCCTTCCCCACCCACCCGCTCTCTTTGCTGCGTTGGGGTTCAGGCCCCTCCCTGTGCCTAGGCTATGGAGGCTCCCTGGCCTCTGGCCCTGCTCCTCTACCTAGTACCTGAACCTTCTACCCTGCTGGGAACTGGTCAGAGTGCTTTTACTAACAAACTAGCCACACAACAATCTCAACAGAATTAACAAAAAAAAATAAAATAAAATAAGAAAGAGAGAAAGAAGGAAAGAAAATAGTCCTTGCACAAATGCTGCTGCAGTGCCTGCCAGGACCTAAGATCTGGTACTATCTATTTTTTAATAATTGAGGGTAATAAATATGTATTTCTTTCTCCTCATCCCCCATTCTCCGAAGCTTGTCAGCTCCCTGCGTCTCTCCTCTGATCAGACCAAGTCTTCCCCAAGCAAAAAAAAAAAAAAAAAAATCCTTTAAGCAAAAAGGATTAAAGCCTTGAAAGTAGGTCTGCCTAAGCTCTCCCCTACTGACTCCCCTCCCCTCCCCCAGGGTTGAAATGGAGAGGCCCCTGAGGGGAGCCAGGGACAGGGGTGGGTAGCGGTGGACTGATGCTGCAAATCCCATGTGGGGACTTCAGGAGGGGACAGTCACTCATGGGGACTTGAGGAGGGCAGGAGGCAGCCCAGCGCAGGTATTCACTGGCCACGGAGGAGAGGCATCCCAAGAACCAGGGTCCCCCGCTCCCAACAATACAGGAGGGAGGGTGCAGGCCTTTGGTCTCAGAAAGTCCCAGCTCCACTTTGCAACCTGGCTTTGCGCTTTAGGGGCCTGTGTGACCTTGGAACAAGCACTTGAGTCTCAGTTTCTTCATCTGTAAAATAGGAATATAAGTAGTACCTAACCTCACAGAGAATCAAATAAGCTAAAGATAGTTTCGTGTCTGGCACATGGTAAATACCAAATAAATGAAATAAATTATTCTTGTTACTCTGTTGAATTCTCCTCAGATACAGACAACAGTCTGTCATCTTTCCCATCCCAGGGCTCCCCACAGCTCACAAGGACCTGCCGGGCACAACTGTTCTTCCTGTAGCATTCTCAGCACCCCTCAAAGAGGGAGTTGAACCTGAGGCTGGGTGGTGTGGTTAGGAGTTTTGCCCAAGGCTGTTGGACCTGTAAGTGATAGAAACAGAACCCAAAGCAGGACTTGTGTCCCCTCCCTGTTCCCTTCCTCACACCCTTTCCGTCAGATCGGGCACCCAATATCCCTGACTCTGGGGCCCAGGAGCCAACCCAGGAACCAAACCAGGAAAGGCCTGGCCTGGCTGGGAAGGGAGAGCTGGGAGTGGTGGTTGCTGCCTGGCCGGCTCGCCTCCCCCCACCCCCCAGCTGCCAGCCTTTGCTGTTCTGCTGAGGCAGCAGCCCTGGCCCAAGCAGGGGGTGAGCTGGTGAGGGGGCCCTCCCTCTGTGCTGGGCACATGCACACAGGGCTGGCTGCAGGTGGCCAGCTCTGTGCCTTTACACCCAGCCAGGCCCAGTGGTCTGCCCCAGTGGTCAATGCTTGGCCACATGGCCTCCAGGGCCCTGCTACCTGCCCCTGGGGACAGGCCTGCCCTGGCTGCTCTGGGCCCTAGGCAGGAGAGGAGAGGCAAGGCCTCAAGGCCGGAGGGCAGGAAAAGCAGGGAGGAGGCGGCTATTTATAGCCAGCTTTGCTTTTGTTCCTTTTCCAGCAATGCTTCTCTTTAAATAGGAGCAGGGCTGGAGGCTGTAGCTCTTCCCCAGCCACCTGCAGTCAGCGCACACGCTTGTGTGCCTGAGTGTGTGTGTATGTGCATGTGTAGGGGGACACGCATGTTTAGGGATGGGGTGGGAGGGACACTTCAGTGCGTGTATGTGCGTGTGTGCAGGGACGGGATAAGAGGGATGGATAATTCTGTGTGCGTGTGGGTACATTGACAGGTATGGGATGGAGGTGGGTGAACCGTTGTGCATGTCAATGTTGTGTGCTGGCATATGCATACATGTTCAGTACAGGGATGAGACAGTTATGCATGTTGTGTGTGTGTTTACGTTAGTGAGCACACAGTGGTGTGAGGGCAGCTACACCATAGCTGATGTGCGTGTGAGCATATGTGTACATATATGTAGCGAGGGGTGGGGTGGGCGGGTGTGCGTGTGCGTGTATCTAATGTGTAGGATGTGAGGTGAGCAGCTCTTCAGGGTGAGTGTACATCCAGGTAATGGGATTGTTGAGCAGTAGCCTCCGCTGCATGTGTGAGAGAGAGGATGTGTCATGGTGTACATCCGTGTACAGGAACTGGAAGGGGTGGCAGGTCTTATTTTCTGCATACCGGACTATACGCTGCATGAGGGCAGGGGCCTCTGGCCAGCACAGCGACTGTTCCCCTGTGGTACGTTAAGTGGGTGACTAGGAATTGTGTGCGCTCGCTGGAGGGAATGTAGAAGGACTCGGGTCCTGTTTGGGTGCCTGGGGAGCTGTCAAACACGCCCACCCAGCAGACGTTTTCAGTGCACTCACAGAGCCCCCTTCCCCGGGGTCCCTTTTCCCTTTCCCTTTCCCGTTCCCTGCTGCGAGGCCAGTGGGGCGAGTGTGCCAGGGGAAAGCGCCCGGGCGACCTCCGAGACGAGATCCGGGCCAGCCCAGTGAAAAGGCGCCTGGGCTCTGGCGGCAGGCCCGGGTCCCCGGTCTGGCCCCCACATCTGCCACTTCTGCCTCAGACTTCACATCTGTAAAATGGGGACAGTAGAGCCCTTCGGGGCTGCTGTTGGGATCAAGCGAGCGCGGCCTTGCGATGCGGCTTAGCACGCCCGGAGCGAGCGCTCGGCACCCGGCGGGTGGCCGGGTCGGGGTCGCGTGGCGCCGGGATGGGGCGGGGCGGGGCGGGGCGCGGGCAGGGACCTGACTCCAGCGCGGGCCGCGGCTCCCCGCGCCGGAGCAGCGCATAACCCAGATCTGTCAGCGCGGCCGCGGCCCGGAGGGACCAGGCGCACGGGGGCTCGGGGCACTGGGCCTGGGCCCCGCCTTCGTCCCCGGGCCGGCGTCGCCCCGCAGCTGGAGGCCACAGCCCTCTCCGCCCCTCCTCCAAAGGCCAAACAAAACATAGTAAATATTTAATCCGGGCCGGGGAGCCAGGGAGGCCTCCCCGCCCCCTCCGCAGCCGTCTGGCTCCTCCGCCAGCCCCGGCAGCTCTCCTCGGTAATGAGGCCGGGAGAGGCAGGGATCGATCGGGGCCCGGGGCGGGGGTGGGGCGGCCTGAGCCCGGGGGAGTGGCAGCGGTGTCCGCTCCCAGGCCCCAGCCCCCGAGGGCCACCTGGGCAGGGAGCGTACGGACCCGCTCTCTCCACCCGGCTCACCTCCCTTCTCAAAGGCGAACTGGGGTGCGGGGAGAGGCGGAGGCGGGCCGGAGGAAGGGGGAACTGAGCGGGGTGGGGACATCCCAAACCAGACCTGACGTCCAAAGCTGGGTGGCTTCAAGCCGGCCGAGGCCTTGGGCGAGGCCTGGTGGGGCCGGGGCAGCCAGGGAGGCCCACGAGAGAGGCTGGCAAGGTATTCCCATGCCGAGGGACTCCAGGCCTTCTGGGCATTGCCCTGCAGGATACCTTGAGGGGGTGATGATATCCTTGCCGCTCATTCATTCATGCAGCAGATAATTATTGAGCATCTACTGTGTGCCAGTCATAGGCTGCCAGCAAGGAGACACACCAGTTCCGGCCTGCAAAAAGATTGCCTCTGAAGGAGAAACAGTTAACAAGTGAATAAGTAAGATGATTTTAGATAATGGTTGGATTTGGTATAGAGAATACAACTGTAATGTTATATTATCGTGCTTGCCTGGGGAGAGGAGCAACTCAGCTAGTGTGGTCAGAGAGCTGACCAATGACTATGGGTTGGGGTAAAAGCATTCCAGGCAAAGTTTACAGCAAGTACAAAGGCCCAGAGGCAGGAAAGAAATTGGCCTGTTCTGGGATTGGGAAGAAAGCCAGGGAGGTTGAGTGTAGTGAGTAGGGTAGTGGGCAGTGGCAGATCCCTTAGCGTCTTGCAGGCCATGGGAGGAGCTTGGATTTTATTCTAAGTGCAGTGCAAAGGCATTAGAGGTTTTAAGCAAAGGAATGACATGATCTGATTTACATTTTTAAAAGCTTCCGCTGGCTGCAGTGTGGAGAATGGAGAGTAGGGAGTTAAGGGTGGAGGCAGGGAGGCCAGGTTGGTGGGAGATGATGCAGTGGTGTACACAGGGATGCTGGTGTCTGTCTGGCCTGGGCTATCACTATGAAGGGGCCACTTACACATTTGCAGTTGGCAGGGCCCCCCAGCAACCAGGAACCTCTCCTGCTCCTGCGCTCCTGGTACACAAAGCCCCAGGGGGCCTGAGCAGAGGCCAAAACCTCAGGTTGTCCCTGTCCCATCTCCCCATCCCAGACTCCACAGTGGGCAACCCAGGAAGTTTTTTTTAGGAGCATTAAAAAATGTTGACATGTTTTTTGAAACAATTTCAGATCTGATATCTCCGCCAGATTGAGTTTGTAACCAGCTTTATTGTTTAAGCCTGCTGGGATTTCATCAAAGGCGTCTGCTGTTTACCCAGAACCATTTCATTGGAGAAAACAGCAAACAGACCTGCATTTCTATCTGATTTCACTTTTTCCCTTTTCTCATGAATTTAAGTGCTTGTGAAAAGCAAGGCTGATAAGGCAAAGCAGTGAGGATCAAACCCTGAGGAGGGGCTCAGAAGGATCTCAGCTGATGTTTATTAATAGAGCAGAGAAAAATTGGGGGTAGCTGCCCACCTCTCTTGGGGGTCCAGCAGCCAGCCCTCCATGGGGAGCTGGGGGTGGGGGAAGGGAGGAGGGGAGAGCCACTGTTGGTTGGTACTCTAGCCAGGATCTTCAGGCCATCTCCTGGTGTCTATTATCTTTACCAGTTTCTGGACCATTTCAGACACTGGCAACAATAAAAGACTGAACATCAGCTCCCACATGGAAGGCAGTGGTGACCCAGCCTCAGAGGTGGGGTCAATGAAACAGACTCACAGTTTCCTGGGAGAAGGCTGAGTGAAGAAACAGATCAAAAGGCAAATGGAAGCCAGATTGTGGGAGCACCAGGAAAATCGCCTTCACTCCCCCTCTGCCAGCACTGGGGACTCAGCCCCTTCTCCTGCCAGGTGGCCTGAGCCAGGGCAGGGCAGGGCCCAGGGACTCTTGTCATGAGCTCAGTCCTCCCTCTGCCTCTCCAAGGAACCTACACTAGCCTTATCACACCTGCCTAATAGATCCTGATGCCTTTAAGCAGGACTGTTGACCCAGCAAATGTTTTAGCCCAATGGGGGAGACGCTGGCTCTGCAGCCTATCAGGGAAAGGTGTTCTAAGAAATTTGGGTTAATATGCCTTGTTCAGCTGCTTGAGTGACAGCTAGTTAAGTGCATGGGTTGCTTGGCATATAGGCTGTCTCTTACCAGTTGTACATTAGATCCACTTATAAGGTCAATCGATTTGAACCAATTAGCAAGAGGATAAGGACTTGTTTATCTTTAACTGACTGTAGATCTCGTAGCATGCCATCTAAGAGGGATGCTAATGGCACAGAGGTATTCAGCATGGAGTGCCAGGTATAACCATTGTACCACTGTACTCTCCTGCCTTCTGGCAGGTGGGACTTTTAGCGACTGCTAGAGTCAGTCCCCTCATCTGTGGGATGGAGCCTACAAGGAGGAGGGCGAACAAAGGCCAAGGTTCTTCCCAGGGCCAGTTCCAGGCCTTTCACGGTGAGAGCTCAGGGGGCTTCTGGGGCTTCCTTCTGTGGCTTGTCCCATCCTTGTGGGCTAAGAGCAAGGTCCAAGGCTTCTTGGGAGAGCAGGGAGGCCACACACCCTGCAGAATCGGGCCCTGCACCCAAGGGCCTTGGGAGTATTTGCTGCCATCTATGGGGGGCCTATGTCGTCCCATTTCATCTTTATGAACCTCCTTTCTGACCACTCCCTCCCCAACCCAACTGGCATCATCCCCTTTCCTAGACAAGGAAACTGAGGCTTGGAGGTGGGCAGCAGCAGGGTCTGCTTTGTTGTCCGAGGTCACCCAACCTGTCAGTTGCTGAGCTGGGATTTGAATACAGCCCTGGCTGACTCTGGAATCTGGGGCCTTTTCACTTGGCCTCACTGTCGTCTGTGGTAGGGGCAGGGGCTTCTTCCAAATTATGGTTTGGGGAGGAACAAGCTTACGAGCTTGCAGGGAGAGAATGAAGTGGGCCTTCTGGCATTTTCTGACCTGAGAACATCTGGGGATGAGGCTGAGGATTTCAGGCCACGGGTGGTATTTGCCCTGCTTTTGCCCTTGGCTGGGGGGCAAGTAAATCTCTGGCTGGAAAAGTTGATGTGTCCATTGGGAAAAAGTGGGCTCAGGCACAGGGAAGCACAGCTCTGCTCCCCGAGGCATCCCCTGTCTGGCCCAGCATCCCTGGGCTCCTTTCTCATTGTCCTCTGAAAAGATAGAAGGAAAGCCCCTCTATCCTCTCAAACCCTTGCCCTTCTCTTTGCTCTCAATACCCTGTGCCTGTGATGTCTGTGATTTCCACCTGAGCACACACTGCTCGGAGGCAGCACAATGTGCTCTTACCCCAGAGACTGGGGAATGCAATCCACAGAGCAGGACCTGGGAGCAGTGAGGCGGACTTTGCTGCAGAGAGGTTCAGGTGCGAGTGTCCCAGGGAATGGGCCGGTTCAGTGTGGTCAGGGGTGGGGGCTACGCTTTTATTCCAGTTCTGCTGTGCTTGCTCAAAACAGTTGATGAGCTCTTCTTGGGAAAATGCTTCAGTTCTCACAGCATTTTCCTCTTAATAGTCTTGGCAGTGGTGAATCCTTGACCTTTGAGGGTGGGTTTGATTTTTTGGAAAAGGTCAAAAGTAATTTGAAGCGGTGTGTTGTGAATAAAGGGGATGAGCAATTTGCAGAATGTGATTTGTTTTTGTTGGGATTTTTTTTTTTTTTTTTAGATTCTCAACAAGATGGGACTCTAAAGAATTGAGCCAGTTTTCTCACAAGGAAGTTCCAGAAGCATTTCAAATGATGGCAGCACTTTGAAATGGGGGGCTCAGGTCTGAAGGTGACCGCTTTGACAGATGGGCTGGGGTGGGGGTGGTGAATTGAAGCTTTATTGAGCCGCTACTGCATGCCAGGCACTTTACATACCTTATCTCAACTGGCTGAAATCATTTTTGGAATAAGTCCAGTCTATAAAAAAATTCACAAGTAATCCATTATATTTCTTACTACTCATAGTAATCCTATTAGAACAAGCTCTTAGCCCATTTCGCAGGTAATAAAATTAAGGCTCCAGGAAGTTAAATGTTCCCTAGGCCACAGAACTTGTGAGTGTCAGGGCCGGGATTTGAACTGATGTCTGACTGGTCCGTAAGGTCAAAGCTAATTCTTTTCTGGGTGTGTAAGTTCTGCTATACCTATGCCACTCATCCCCACCCCCAGTAGTGCACAACTTTAGTCTCATTATGTCACGGTGACATCATTCAGGCTGCATTCACTTAAAAGAGAAAGCAGGTCATGAAGGAGTCATGTGTCAGGGTGAAATGCTGACTGTGTGCGGTGGCGGCCATCGTCAGCAAGCGTCAGGGGACGCGTGGGTGAGAATGGCAAGGCATGAAGTATGGTGTTTATTACGTACTGGCAAAGGCCTGAGAGTTCCAGATGCCAAGCAGTGATAAGTGGGAACTGCCTGTCTCAGCTCTTGTCCAGCTCCAGGAGCTGAGCAGGCTCCCAGTTGGGTGCCTTTGAATCAACTGGACTCTTGGACAGGCCAGCCCTGGGAGCTTTCCCAGCCACTGGCAAGACAGGGCTCCCTCTGGATCAAAGCGGCAATACTTATAATACCAACAATAGCTCATGCTGATGGAGGACTCATTATATGCTAGGTTTTAATCCCTCTACATGCTCTTAGCCCCCAAATGGGGGAGTTTATATACTCTTAGCCCCAACTGGGTCCCCAACCACACAAGTTGGCTCTTTGAATCCAGAGAAGGACTTTCCCTGTATGCAGTCCAAACCCTTGTTCCTATGTGGGTACGTGTCATGAGGGAACTGGAGGCCTATGTGCAAGGAATGGGGGGGGCTGCCGAGCTTGGTGCATGGCACCTCCTCTCCTGGAGACACAGCTCCAGCTGGACTTCTCAGCCACAATCAAAGTCGCAGCTGCCTAAATACAGCAGTTCCACTTCCAGGAATTTGTCTTACTGGTACCCTTGTATCTGTGGGCAGAAATGTGCATATAGGAGCATGCATGTTATCACTGCTTATAATAGCAGAAACTGGGAACAACCTAAATGTCCATCAGTAGGGGATCGACTGAGTAGATTACAACATCCCATGCAATGGGATTCTGTGCTAAAAGGAATGGGTGACTCTGTATGCACTGATATGAGATGGATGCCAAGAGACATTGATAAGTGAAAAAGTGGTGGTAATATACTGCACTACCATTTGGGGTTTTTTGTTTTTTGTTTTTTTTAAGATGACCGGTAAGGGGATCTTAACCCTTGACTTGGTGTTGTCAGCACCACGTTCTCCCAAGTGAGCTGACCGGCCATCCCTGTATGGGATCTGAACCCGTGGCCTTGGTGTTATCAGCACCACACTCTCCCGAGTGAACCACAGGCCGGTCCTCCATTTGGGTTTTAAAAAGAAAGATTTATATGTGATAGAAATTTTCTGGAAAAACACAAAAGAAACTGTTAACAGTGGGATACCTTTGAAGAAGGATATTGGGGACTGGAGGTCTGGGAGAGGAAAGGAGACTTATTTTTCGTTATATACCCTTTTGTGTTCTTTGAAAAAAATGGTTCTTACCATGTGCATGCATTATCTTTTGATTAAAAAGAAAGCAGGGGGAGGTTTAAGAAAACACCCCCCAAGCTTTATCTGGCTTCTCGATCCATGTTTTCTTCCCTGTCTCCAGCCAGGTCCTGCTGCCCTGACTCACAGGCCATTTCCCAGCCCCATCCCACCTCAGCCCAGCCCTAGCCCACCCTCCCCAAGGCATCCATTACTGCCTCTTACAGGTACTTAAAACCTACCTTTTTGCCTTGAGATACAAATAACTCTAATCTGGAGAGAAGGTTGAGCTTCACTGCACTTATAGAACAGACAGAAATTGGCTGGTGCTGAGATGCTCAATAAATGTTTGCTGAATCAAATTGAATCTGTGACTCAGTTGGTTACACCGAGCAAGGTACTAATTGGCTAAGGTCAGACATCCAAATCCCACACAGGTTGGCTCTCTCTGAATCTAGAGAGGGACTCTTTTCCTGCATGCAGTGCAAACCTTTTGCCCCAGTGTGGCTGCAGGTCACAAGGGGTGAGCCCTATGTGTGCAAGGTAGGAGGGTAGATGTGGGTCTCATTTCACACCATCTCCTCTCTCCTGGAGACTCAGCTCAGAGACTTTAGGAAGCAGGACAGAACAACAGTGTGTTAGAAAGGCCTAGCTTTAGAAAGACTCTGACTCAGAAGAGCATCTGTAGTGGGCTCCCAAAGCTCCATGGTAACTTCTTTCTTCCTTCCTTCTTCCTTTCCCAGTTTGATTTTATTACAAGAAAAAAATTTTTTTTTTTAAAGATGCCTGGTAAGGGGATCTTAACCCTTGACTTGGTGTTGTCAGTGCCACGCTCTCCCAAGTGAGCCAACCGACCATCCCTATATAGGGATCCGAACTTGTGGCCTTGGTGTTATCAGCACCACACTCTCCTAAGTGAGCCACGGTCCAGCCCTAGAACTTTTTTTTCTTTTATTTTTTTTTAAAGATGACCGGTAAGGGGATCTTAACCCTTGACTTGGTGTTGTCAGCACCACGCTCACCCAGTGAGCTAACCGGCCATCCCTATATAGGGATCCGAACCCGTGGCCTTGGTGTTATCAGCACCGCACTCTCCCAAGTGAGCCACGGTCCGGCCCTAGAACTTTTTAATAGAGATATAAAAGATGGAATTCTCTGCTAACTGTAGTAGTGAGTTGCCTATTGTTATATGTGTTCAGTATCAGATGGAAAAGAAGCATTCAGCAGGCATTTTGCTGGAGAAATTAAAGCATGAGGGCTGACCGGTTAGCTCAGTTGGTTAGAGTGCAGCCTTATAACACCAAGGCCACGGGTTCGGATCTCCGTACAGGCCAGCCACCAGAAAAAATAAAGCATGAAGTAGCTGGTTATTTCAATGGACTTCAAGGTATCTTTTCAAACTCAGAGTTTTCAAGATTCTATTAATCTATGACTGATGATTTTTTCTTTAATTGTAGTAAAATATACATAACACCATTTGTCATCTAAACCATTTTAAGTGTACAGTTCTGTGGCAGTAAGTACCTTCACAATGTTGTACAATTCATGATGACCATTTCTAATGATACCTTTAGCATGGATGTTAAAAAGCAGAGAAAGCTTGAGAAATACCTCTCCCTGGCCATTTGATTCGTGCTTAAGGAGGGATCCTTGCTCAGACTTGGCCTGTGTTCCACTTGTGTCTTCCAGACACTAGCTTCAGAGCCTCAACCTAGGAGAATTTCTTCTCTGGTGTCTGAAATCATCCATAGACACTGGCAGTAGAACATGGCAGGTGGTCGTAGAAGCTTCTAGAATCAAAGATGTAGGTAGCATAATATAGTGACATTTCTCCTACTCTTTCTTTTTTCTTCTCTCAAAAATTCACTAGCCTGGAGGAAGGAGAGAGTTTATATCCCTTTCCCATATCCACTTTCTCATTCTCGAAATGAAATTCCCCTGGTGTTCTCTGGCCTCAACCCACGTGCAATGCCCCGGCACCTTCCTTGAGCCTGTGACCCGGCAGCTTGCCACAGGCACCAGGACTCCTCCAGCTCGCTCACAGTAGAGACTTCTGGTCCCAGTAAGGGTTATTCTGATGAGGAAGCAGTTGCCTGCAAGCATGGTGAGTCAGAAAGTTTGA
Source organism: Cynocephalus volans (assembly GCF_027409185.1). Lineage (NCBI taxonomy): Eukaryota > Metazoa > Chordata > Mammalia > Dermoptera > Cynocephalidae > Cynocephalus > Cynocephalus volans. The sequence continues at coordinate 29,112,512 of NC_084469.1, read as the reverse complement.
TGTGCCTTCCCAAAAAAAAGCATCTATAATTTTTGGCCACATTAATAGAAGTGTCCAAATCTAGGACGGTGAGGAATCTGGTTCGTTCTGTGCTGAGCACCCACTGAGTCATCCTCTCCCTCGTCATCTTCCATCAATTGAGCCCGTCTCCTGCACATTGCTTAAATCTGTCCCCTTCTCTCCATTTTCCCCACCACTACCATCTTAAACCAGGTTTCCACATCTCTTGCTTGGACCATTGCAGTAGTCTGCAAATAGGTGTTCGAGATCTTCTTATCTCCAGTCTCCTCATTACAGTCAGGGGAGGTTAGAGAACATGATCTGATTATATCCCCTTGATTGCTTAAAATCCTTCAGTGGCTTCCTATAGCTCTTGGAATAGAGGTCTCCATTTTTAACAGGGCTTTCAAGACCTTGTGTGATCTGGCCCCTGCCTATCTCTCCAACCTCACCTCACACCACCTTCCCCTCATGCAAACTGATTTTGTTCTTCACATGTGCCAGTCTCCCTGCACACTCAGGGTCCTCATACACATGGACCGAGCTGCCCAGAATGTTGCCCTTGTCCAACCCACTCACCTGGATAATTCTTTCTTTTCCTTTAGAGGCCAGCTCAAATGATACTTCCTCAGGAAGTGGTCCTGAGCCCTCCAGACTGGGTCCGGTACTTGGTTTTATGTGCCTACAGCATCCAGCATTCATTCAATCATTCATTCATTCATTCAGAATTTAATGACATTAGCGGGTGCCAGGTGCACTCTTGGGTGCTGTGGACACAGTGGTGAGCAAAACAGCTGCATTTGAGGGAGGTGTTCAAGCATTGGGGGCTTAATTATCTCTGGTCATGTATGATGGGGGGGGCCTGCAAGGAAAGTACATGTGTGCATGCATGTCTGTGAATTCACACACATCTGCATTGCAGGAAAACACATGCACTGTGATTTTCTGGTCCTGAAATTATGCTGCTTCAGAGCCACAAGGACCCTTAGAAATGGCCTGGGGGACCTAAGGGTTGGGACTCTGGTTACAAATGACAGAAACTGCTAGAACAAACTGCTGGAACAAAAAAGGAATCTTACAGGCTCAAGAAACTAAAAGATTCATCTTCAAGTGAAACTTGATCACACAGTGTCACCAGGACTTGGCTTCTTGGCACAGTTTCCCTCTAGTTGGTATCATTCTCAGAAGGCTCCAGCAGCCCCAGGTGCCCATTTCTCCCTCCTCCTGGAAAGAAAGAACTTCTCTTCCCGCAACAGTTTGAACGAAAGTTGTGGGCCTGATATCAGTGGCTCAAATTCAGCCCTGTACCAGTCACTGAGGCCTGGGAGTAGGTGTTGATTGGGTGCAAGCCTAGCCCTGAAAGTGGGTGCTGGAGCCAGCTCCATCAAAGCACATGAGCGAAGAGTTGGGGGGACAGTTCTCCCACAGGAAAAGCAGGGTGCTGTGGCCAGAAGGGGGGGAGCAAATTGTGGGTGGCCAAAACCCCACACAAACTGTAGTCTGCAGGTGGTTTGCTAAGCCTTTCTTTTTTTTTTTGGCAGCTGGCCGGTTTGGGGATCCGAACTCTTAACCTTAGTGTTATAACACCATGCTCTAACCAACTGAGCTAACCAGTCAGCCCCTCTTTCCTTCCTTTCTTGCACCTGTATTACTCAGACCCTATTTGTCCCTCTTGTGGGTAATGACAGCCCCTGAGGCCCATCACGTATACTTTCCAACCCCCTCATTTTTGCAGATAAGGAAGCTGAGGCGTAGCAACTTCCTCAGGGTCACACAGCTCAGCTGCAGTGGTACCAGGACTGGATCCTGTGCCTTCTGGCCTGGCAGCATCACAGTGTGGGTAGAGCCTGGGTCTGGGGTCAGCCTACCAGATCTCTGGGAGGAGGGATCCTGACTCTGCCATTTGTTAGCTGTGGGACTCTATTCCTTTCCTAAGGCTGTCATAACAAATTACCATAAATGTGGTGGCTTAAAACCACAGAAATATATTCTCTCACAGTCCTGGAGGCCAAAAGTCTGAAATCAAGGTGTTGGCAGGCCGTGCCCCCTCCGAAGGCTCCGAGGGAACAATCTGTTCCTTGCCTCTTCCAGCTTCTGGTGGCTGTCAGCATTCTTTGTGGCTGCATCACTCCAATCTCTGCCTCTGCATGTGGCTTTTCTCTGTCTTTCCCTTTTTTGTTTTTTATAAGGACATTTGTCAATAAATTTAGGGTCCATCTGGGTAACCCGGGATGATGTCATCTTGAGATCCTCAACTTAATTACATCTGCCAAGACCCTTTTTCTTTTTTCTTTCTTTTTAAAAGATGACTGGTAAGGGGATCTTAACCCTTGACTTGGTGTTGTCAGCACCACGCTCTCCCAAGTGAGCTAACCAGCCATCCCTATATAGGGATCCGAACCCGTGGCCTTGGTGTTATCAGCACCACACTCTCCCAAGTGAGCCACGGGCCGACCCCTGACCCTTTTTCCAAATAAGGTCACATTCATAAGTTCCAGGGATTTGGACGTGGATTTATCTTCCTGGAGGCCACCATTCAATCCACTCCAGGGACCTTGGGCAAGTCGTTTAACCACTTTGAACCTCAGTTTTGTCATCTATCAAGTGGAGATAATAGTACCTACTTCATAGGGTTGAGTAATACAGGATAATTTTCATTGAGTCCTTCACAGAGTACTGAGCATTTAGTAAGTGCTCAATAAATGTCAATTATAATAATAATTATTATTTTTCTGACCTCAGATCCCACTCTGGTCTTCCTGTGGCCTTCTCCAAGATGGCTTTCTTCCACACGTAGGCCTAGCTCCCCTCAGCAAGTAGCAGTGGAGACAAGACAGGTAGTTGGTGTCTTGGTGGAGACAGAGCTGTCAAGGTCATAGTCAAGTGTCTTCCTCCTTGCTCCTTAGCTGCCCAGAGTTCCTGAGGCCTGCAGCTGAGAGGCGGGGCAGGCTGTGGAGGTCTCCTGCCAATCAACCTCTCTCCTGGCTCTGGGAGGCTGCGTTGGAACCTTGTGATTTAGAGTGATGGAATGTAAATTGCAGAGATTCCACGCTTCTAGTGGACTGAGATCCCATCAGCATCTCATTCCCCTTACCTGGGGCTCCTCCAGGTCTCATTTGGTGGATTCTGTCAGCAGAGCTCTTCCTCAGCGACCACGACGGCTTGCTTCCTACATCTATCACACCTGCTCTGTGACAATGTAATTTTTATCTCTGGTTGTTTATTTCTCAGATGGAACTACTTGTAAATTCCAAGAAGAAAATATATCCCTGTGTGTGACAGAACCAGCCCAGGGCGATTAATCTGGGCTTTTAAGCCAGGAATGCAAACCTGGTTTATGCTGCTCTGTGCATAAGTGTCCAATAATCAACCACAGCCATTAATTGTCCCCCAGTGAAGCAGTGGCCCCCAGAGGGGGTGGCCTCAGTAGGATTTGATCGAGATGGAGGGAACGGGGTCCTCATTTCCCATCTGCCAGGGGGCTTGCAGGGCCTGGGGACAGAGAGTGGAAGGCAGGTGGCTTGAGGCCAAGAAGTACAAGAGGTGGAGGGAAAGACCCATATTTCAAGGAAGAGTTAACCATGGATGTGAGAAGAAGGATGGGCCAAGGGCACTGGTGCAGGTGTCAGGGTGATGTGCACCTGCTTGTATAGTCCAACAGACCCAGATTCAAATTCAAGCTCCATACTCTCCACGCACCTTCAGGGAAGTCCTTTCACCTGACAGAAAAGTTTCTTGATCTGTAAAAAGGAGCAAAGAATATTTGCCCCATAGGGTCATGGAGAGAATTAAGTGAGCAATGTATGAAAAATGCTTGTTGCATGTAATGGGTGTTCAGCATAAGTGAGCTCCTTTTCTCCTGTTTTTCCCAAAGGCCTGGGGGGGGGGGAATGCTCAAGCCTACAGAAGATGAAAGTCACAGAAATAATCAGAATTCTAGAGTTGGAATGAATTTAGAGAACACCTAATGCAGAGCCCAGTAGAGATCTGCAAAGGCCAAAGAGACTTAGAAGCTGAGATGAACCTCAGTCTCCTGTCACCCAAGGAACATCCTGCTGCCTCCATAGCAGGGACCTTGACTTGGGCCACTTGGGGGGTCTCAGGCATTCATAGCCCTCTACAACAACAGGCACCATTCTGTGGGGGGGGGGTGCATTTTAGGAGAGAGAGCATCCAGGGCCTTCATCAAATTCTCAAAAGGAGCCCGCATTCAAAATGATTAAGAACTTTTTTGGACTCTGTGATATCGTGACTAAATGGGGGGAAAGGGAAGAAGCTGCCCAAGCCCCCCACCTGCATTTGGTGTATACCTGCCTTGATCCATGATCTGGGGGTTTCCTTGGCCTCGGGGCCCCTGCCAGCCCCTACTCTAGTCTGGTTCTTGTTCTTCTGCTGGAGAAACCAGCTTACACATGTCAGTCAAGAGCAGGGTGTGAGCCTCGCTGTGTGCAAAGGGAGTTTCCAGGTTTTGGCATTTGGAACAGATCCAGATATCGTGGAGCCTAAAGTTTCTATGGGGCTCCATTTATGAAGCAGCAGAATTAGATGTAGGGCTTTGGGAAGGGCTGTGGATACTTTGTTAGTATCACTGTAAACTGGCCTCCACTGGAGTCATTACTGGACAGTGTTCTCAGGAGAATGTGGGGTCTCAGTGTAGCTCACTCACTGAATGGCCTCCCAGGGCCTGTTGCTCCCCAGAGGCATTTGCCCAGTTTTCTGGTTGCTGCCCTCCTGGGTGCTTGAGATGTAACTGCGAAAAGACCAGCCTTGCCCTCAAGGAGCTCACAGCGAAGGGAGACCCAGGCCATGGTAAATATGACCTGTCTGCCATTGCCCCTGCTGAGCTTCCGCTCCCTCCTGCCAAGCCACCGCATCCTCATTCCTCCAGCTCAGCAAGGTGCTGGGCCGCCCCCAGTCCACTTTCAGGGTTACTTACCCAGCAGGCTGGAGACATATGGGAGCCTGGCAGTCTACCTCCTGCAGGAGGAGGACAGGGCTTCCCACGGGGCATCCGAGGAGGGGTCCCAGTGTTTGTAGCACAGCCCCTCACCAGTTTCTGTTGAGATGAGCAAAACAGGACACTGTCTAGGCCCAGAATTTGGGTGAGTCTATTGGAAGATGGAGGGTTGGGGGCACAGAAGCTGTGGGCTACCTCTGCCCCTGCCTTGTTCCTCCCTCTAGTATTTGGTGGGTACCAGCTGAGTGCCTGGCACTGCACAGGGATATGATGGTGAGAAAGATGCTGTCATGAGCAAGAGGCTGATGACAGAGGACGTGGGTTTGGCTCTTGCTCTGCTACTTTCTGACTGTGGGTGCTTGTGGCAGCCTCTTAGCCTCTTTGAGTTTCAAGTTTGTCATCTAGAAGGTGGATAATAAGACCTGCCTTGCTGGGTTGCTGGAAAGTTAGGAATTTACATGTATAGTGCTGAGCACAGTGCTGGCCCTATGGTCAGCACCTGCAAATTCTCACTGTTATTTTTTTGGAAGAGCCATCCTGCCTCTTGGAGTTTACACCCTTTCTTCTCTGGCATTCTGCTGAGGCTCCTTTTCTGGAAGGTTCTAGAGCTTCTTGGGAGAAGAGTGGTCAAGGCTGAGACATGGACAGAGCTCCCAGGGCAATGACTGTGGGCAGCGTCAGCCACAGCCCAGGCTGAAAGCAGGCTGAGCTGGAAGGAGGCAGTGACCAGGTGTGGCTGTCAGGATGGGCTCTGGTCAGCCAACCTCTGCAGATGAGGCAACTCTCCCACTTCCCTAAAGTCTCTAGAAAGATAGAGCTGAGCAAAGAGAAAATACCAGGATGGAGACAGCTTTATTTCTAGGCCTCATAAGTGGGCAGTTTCTGGCCAGTGCCCGAGCAGGTGGCTTCCAGGAAGCTGCTGGCCTTTTGCTGCCCACTATGACCACAGCCATTCCCTGAAGAGTCACAAGGGGCTCCTCTGGAGCACTTTATCCCATCAGTGCCTCACTGGCCTTCCTGCCCAGTGTGGCTCCAGGAAGCAGCCAGGGAAAGGGGCCAATTCTGGCCCCCTGGGAAACCCTGCTCCACTTCTGATAAGGATTTAAACAGGTTGCCAAGTGGACCCACTAATTAATCTTTTGTTTTATTATTATTATTATTATTATTATTATTATTATTATTATTATTATTATTGCTATAAAAGTGTACATGTCATCTGTGTAAAATTTGAAAAGTATAGAAAACTACAAAGAAACAGGGGAAAAGCCCAAACACCCATAGCAGAATCAAGCACCCCTGTTAACATGTTAATATGTTGGCTTTCCACCAAAAAGCATAAGCTTTTAAAAACCCAATGTAAACATCAATGTCAAAGGCTGCCGGGGATTCCAGGGAACTGGAATTAATCTTTTAAAGAAAACATATCTGAGCCAAGTGGGTTTGGAGTGCAGGGATTTTGAGGCACCCCAGGCTGGGTTGTGTGGGACAAAGAGTCTGGTTCTTCAGCCCCTGGGGCTCAGCATGGCTTCCAGGAGCCTCCTAGAAGTTTGGATGGGGCTTGTCTCAGTCACAGAGATTTCCTTCTCTACACTCTACCGGGCATGAGTACTTTCACACTTGCCTGCCTGCCTGGCACTAAGTGGAAGTCAAGGGTGGAGCAGGAGGGAAGGGGCGGGAGGTGCTCTCCGAACAGAAGGGCTGCCCCACCAGGCAGGGTTGGCCAGCCTGTCTCCCCGGCTCTTTCCTGGGGGGAAGAGGGGCTGTGCCTGGCCCCGCTGAATTGCAGGTGAGCAACGACTGCCCTGGGAAGGCGGAGATCTTAGTGCAGGCTGATGAGGACCCCCTTGAGAATGCCAGCTTACAGGGAGAGAAAAAAGGCAGGGCCAGGAGAGGAAGGAGCGAGGTAGGCAGAAACCTTGAGTACTGCCACCACCGCCCACCCCCTCACTGCGTTGTTTTAGGATTGTTGTAAAAGGTGCCAGGAACAAATGCAGGGGCCACGCCTTCTGCTGGCTGGGCGCAGCCACCATGTGGGGAAGCCAGGAACCCACCACCCTTCATGGAGCCCCACCCCTGAGAGGCTACCTGCACGGGTTACTGGAAGTGGGGTAGGGAGGGGAGCTTCGACCCCGTGGTTCTCCGAGTGGGAGTCTCCCCAGCAACTCTGTGACTTGTGCCTGGTGGCAACAGCTTCCCAATTCCAATGGAACTATTTGTTTTTCTGAGATTAATCGAGGGCTAAGTATTTGCTAAGCACCACACTAAATGTTCAGTATGCATTACCTCCCTTAATCCGCTCAGCAGCCCTGTAAAGTGGGTCCTGTTTTTTTCTCCCATGTTACGAGTGAGCAAACTGAGAGGTTAAGAGACTAGCTCAAGGTTACACAGCCAGTCAGCCACCGACTGGAAGCCAAATGTGGACCTAATCCCATCCCAGAGCTCCGAGCCACTATTCTTGGCTGCTGTTGCTGGGAGCCGGGCTGCAGGACCCACTGGGCTGCTTCTGCCTGGGTGGCTATTGCAGGAGTCCACCAGATCTCTCCTGTGAAGGCTTCTGCTCCATTAGCACCTTCTGTGGGGACAGAAGAAAATGTATTTATGTGCCAAAGGAGAGCCCAGATCCTAGAGAGGGACGTGCTGCCTGTCCCCATCCTTGGGTTTCTCTGAAATGCTGGGTTTGGGCTGGAGTGGGGTGGGGATCCGGGAAGCCGGTTTGCCCCAGGTCAGGGCTCTTGGCCACTGATTTTGAAGCCGGGGACCCAATGCCTAGAGATAGCAGAGGAGGCAGGAGCACGGTGGGATTAAACGCAGCGTAGTAGGGCCTGGCAGCCGCCCCGCGTCGGCCCGCAGAGGGGCAGGAGGCGGGGGCAGGAGGGACGCGGGGCGCGGCCGCGGGGCGGCGCAGGCTCCCTCCTGGGGCCCGCGGGCGCTGGTTGGCTGCCGGGAATGCCTCTCGCCCAATCATACACCGGCACGGTTGCCAGGCAACTGGGCTGAGTTGTAACACCTCGACCAGAGCCGGGAGGCTGTTTTTATTTTCAGGCTGCTCCTTGGAGTCACTTCTTGGAAGTTGTACAAGGCTGGCATTTGGTCTCCCTCCTCAAGGAGACCACAGCCCACCCTCACCCACTCCCCTGTCCCCAGCCCCCAGGCCGGTGGTCTCCGGCCAGACCCTCCTCAGGACGGCGCTGCGGTTCCCTCCTGGGTCCCAGGCACCCCGAGGGAGGCAGGCAGGCAAAGGGCCTTGCAAGGCTCTTCATGGCTACCTCATTTTGGGAAAGTTCTTCTCAGGGGAGCTGGGACTTCCTACAGAGACAAGATGGTGGATCCAGGGAGACCCCCGAGGTGGGGAAGGGCAGGCTCCAGGGTCTCCAGGGGCTCCACCACAGTCGCGGGCCTCAGAACGACCTCGGGACGGCCGTGGGGTGCATGGGGGCACGTCTTGGGCCTGCTTTCTGGCTTTACGCAAAGGTTACTATCTGGGTGTTCGCCAGACTTTAGTGCCCGCCTCACACCCTCCCAGTGTCTCCCTCATCTGTGCACCACCTGCACTATCTCTCACGTCGTCTTACTTCTGTAGAGTGACCCACTTTCGCTGAAATATATTGAAAAAGGAAACTTGATAACACTTTCGTAAATCTCCATTTATGAAAAATGGATACTCAGTATCACTTGCTATAAATAGAAAGTAAGTGCAAACAAATACAAAGAAAAAAATGTTATTAAATTTTAGCACATGGAGTCTGATCTGAGAGGGCCAAGATGATAACAAAATAACTACTTATTAAGCACTTACTGTGTGACAGGCACTAGCTGTGTAGTTGACTTGAATTAGCTCACTTAATCACTTTATCTCACTTTTTTTTTTTTTTTTTTGGCTACTGGAGATCAGAACCCTTGACGTTGGTGTTATCAGTCCCACTCTCTACCAGTGAGCTAACCGGCCAGTTCTCTTATGTTGTACTATTAATGTTCCCATTCCACAGATGGGGAAACTGAGGTTTAGAGAAGCTAAAGGCTTTGGACACTAAATAATGAGCTAAGACTCAAAGCTGAGTCTCACCCAAAATCTGAGCTTTTAACCATGGCCTGTGCTGTCATCTCCCTGCATGATGTCACCCTTGGCTCCCTGCCCTGGGGGCTGGGTGGGGGCCCTTTCCAGAACTGGGGCAATGATTTGAGCTCCAGCTGCAGTAGTTTTTGCTTGGCCTCAGGCAATCTAACTGGCTAGGTACTTTCACAGATGAACTACACAGCCTCCCAGCAACCCTGGGAAGTGTCTCATTTTTAGCTCAGGAACTGAGGCTCAGGGAGGCCAAGTTACCTGCCCAAAGTCATACTGTTGCTGACTGGCAGAGCCAGGATGTGTGTCCTGTCTCCCTTTGCAGCACTAACACTATCTTACACCTCTTTGTAGCCCACTCACCCTCATGCAGAGAGAAACTTTCATTCTTTTTTTTTTTTTTTAAGATGACCGTAAGGGGATCTTAACACTTGACTTGGTGTTGTCAGCACCACACTCACCCAAGTGAGCTAACCGGTCATCCCTATATGGGGATCCAAACCCATGGCCTTGATGTTATCAGCACCACATTCTCCCAAGTGAGCCAAGGGCTAGCCCAGAACCTTTCATTCTTAGCAAACCTTACAGCAGAACTGAGCCTTCTCACAGGGAGTCAAATCTCTTCCTACAGAAGGTGAGCATTTCTTGAACCCAGACTAGGCTGTGGGCAGATACCTCCTCAGAGCTGAGTCTGGTCTCTGGAACCCTGGCCTCAATGGGGGGATGAAGACCCCTGGGGCCAGGCCCCTGCGCCTGGGCCTTCCCACATCTCAGCAAATCTCCTGTTCCACTGGGCAGGCCTGTGTGTTTGGCCTTGTTATCTACCCTCATGGAAACATAGTCTGTCATCCCCTATCAAAATGAGCGACTGCATTTCTCACTCCAGAGCTGGCTCATTCATACCTGGAAGAGAAAGAACAAGAGCACATTTGGAGAGGGAGGAAAATCATATGTTATTTTTAAAAGGCATTTTGAGTGAGTGCTGAACAGAGTTCAAGAAAATTGCCTTAAAGACCTGCTCTCCGCAGGGATGGTGTTTCTCCTGGCTCCCAAGTATTTGGAAACTTAATTGCACATTTGTACGGGCTACTGTTTTTATTTCTTTCTGGTCTCAGGGGTGGGCTTTGAAGATTGTGCTCTCTGTGTAATGGTTTTCTTTATCTCAGATAAATTTTGCACACCTGCGAGGTAGAGCTGCATGAAAAGAACTGTGTCAGAATTGGCCCTCGATTTAATAAATCTGTAAATGGCATAGGATTTGGTGAGATGATGTGACATTAGCTCGCCTTGAGCCTCCTGTCACAGAGGTGCAGCCTAATACCCCTCCCCCAAAGGGGCTGTGCTCTCTGCTGATGCTCTGAACTGTGGAGTGTCAGCCCACAGCCCTTTCTCTAACCCCAAGCTGGAAACAAATCAGGGTTGGGGAGACCAATTTCTGTGTGGGTGTTTGGGACCTTTTAGGCTAACGTGCAAATAAAAGAATTTAGGTTAATTGGAGAACCACAGTTCCCCTCTTCTGGGGACTTCCTCAACCTCCCACTCCATGTCTTCTCAAAGAATTAGAAAGTCCAAGGGCCAGCCCATGGCTCACTTGGGAGAGCGTGGTGCTGATGACACCAAGGCCATGGGTTTGGATCCTATATAGGGATGGCTGGTTAGCTCACTTGGGAGAGCGTGGTGCTGACAACACCAAGCTAAGGGTTAAGACCCTCTTACCAGTCATCTTTAAAAAAAAAAAAAAAGAATTAGAAAGTCCATTTTGGGGACAGAATTGTGTGTTAGCAAGGTAGGAGTTAGACCGCAATGTATGGAGATGACAGGGGGTGCCAATGCTCAGAGCAGTGGGGGACCCCAGGCTTGTGCATCCCCCTCTGGGCCTCTTTGGCTTGTATCCCATGGAAATGTGGTAGTGGAAGGGCTAAATGCTTGGCCTGTGGAGGCAGGTGAGCCTGAGTTTGAATGCAGGCTCTGTGGCTTCCCAGCTGATGACGATGCTAGGAAATTCCATCTGCCACCTCCACGGGGCACCATGCCTGGAAGGCTGGCCTGCCTTGCCCTCTGGCATGAGATTCAGCCGATGGGAGGCACTGGCTGGTGATCAGAGGGAGAGAGGAGAGACTGCTGGGTATTTATTCCCACTCCCTCCAGGTGGACTCCATCTCTTTCCAAAGACCTCTGCTCCACACGCTTCCCTGTTCTGAGTTTCTGTCCCTTGCCCCATCCCTTCAGGCCTTGGGGTGGTACCGCCAGTGGTTTCTTGCCTGTTATTTACTACCCGTGTGGATTCCCTGGGCCCTGTCCACACTTTTGTCAATTGTCCCTTTATCAAACTCTCCTCAGATGCCTAGCGACACCTAACTGACACAGCAGTGGTCCTGGACAAGCCGTTTACCACACCAAGCTTTGGTCCCTCATCTGCAAATGGAGTTTTATTATTAAAAAGTTTGCTTGTGTGCTTGTAGTGAGAACTAAATGTAACATTGTGTGCAAAGTGCTTGACCCAGGGCTGGACAGTAACACTGATTCTCAGACTGGCCATGAGGGGCTGGGGCCAGCCCTCAGAGACAGAAGTGGGCGGGTAGGACTGCTCAGTCACCTCTGTCCTTGGACCAATGCAGTTACACTCTGCTTTCTGCTTTCCATCCATGAGCAGGGCACTGTTGACCAGTGGCCTGCTTTGGATGGAGGACCAGGGGAGCAGAATCTCATGGGACTCAAGAAGCTGGTATTTCTTTTGTCCTGTGATCTCCCCTAGCAGCTGTCCATCCTATGGATACATGCACATTCTTTTTAGTCTTTATTTATTGTTATCGGGAAACAAAGCAGTCACAGATTTCATACAGCATGGTGTCCCCTAAGAATGCAAAAGAAAGAAACAGATGACACCTGATATTCCTGCTGGAGTAGCAGGTGGGGATGGGACCCTGGGCTTGGTTCTGAAACTGCATTTCAGCTGCTGCTTCTCTGCATAAGGGAGATGTGTCCAGTTGCAGCCAGCCCCTCCCTGGTCTATGCTGAACTCTCATTTAGTCTTTGGGTTTGAGGATTCAGGAACCAAAAGGATAGCAGAGAAAATGGCCTGGGAAGGAAGAAAGGTGTGGAGGATGGGCCTCTGCTCCCCAGGGGCTTGCAGCTAAGTGGGAAAGTTAACGCCTCCTCAGGAAATGGTGAGAGCCCATGAGTGAGAAGGAAAAAAGAGGCACTAGTCTAGGGCAGACTAGGGTCAGGAAAGCCCCAGGGAGAAGGGAGACTTGACCTTCATGTGAAAACAGAGGTTAGAGAGGACATTTCAGGGAAGGGGTCACCAAGTGAGAAGGGTCAAGGTGGCCAGGCCGAAGGGAGCGGTAGGTGTGGTCTGAGGCCCACAAATCCAGGGGGATACACAGGGTGGGTCTGGCTGGTTCAGGGCCTTGAAGCAGAGGAAGGGTGTTTGAAGCAGAGGTAGTAGGACTTTGGGAGGAATTCTCCACCTGGGGTCATCACAGATGGATGTCAGAGCATCCCCGAGCCTTTTGGGATTATTGGGGGTAGTGGTTAGTGCATGGGCTTTGAGAGCAGACCTCCCTGCTTTAAATCTCAGTTCTGCCATTGTCTAGTTATTCTTTAATCTGTTTGAGCCTCAGCTTTCTCATCTACAAAATGGGACTCAATAGCAGTATCTACCTTGCATTATGTTGGGGGTAACAAGTTGGGTAATGGACATAGTGCACTTCCGCAGTCACTGGCGCATGGTAAGATATCAATACAGGGCAGCTGTCATTAGTATGCTACAAAATTGTGAGTGATTATGTGGAGGTGCACTTCTCTAGGGAGAGGGGCTCCTACAGCTTTCATGAGATCACTTAAGGGGTCCCTGATTCAAAAAATGTTAAGCACCACTCACTGCTTGAGAGGTTTAAAAATAGAAAAGTGTTAAGCAGCAGAGTGCCGTGTTTATGTGAACTAGACATGGTGGGGACTGGGGGCAGGGAAGCCAGTGTGGAGTCTTCTGTCCATCTGTGGGATATGCCATCCTTCCCTCCTTTCACTCTATAATAAAGCATTGCTCAGTCAGGCACCCTGCTAGATGCCCAGGGCACAGAGGCCAAGCATACAGTGTCTGTGGGGAAGAAAGATGTGTGATGGCCAGTCTCTAAGGACAGTCCCCATTTTTCCTGACATTCATGTCCTGTGAGGGTCCCTTCTGACATGGGGTCGGGACTGGATTCACAACTTGATTTAACTGGTAGAATGTCATGGAATTAAGGTGTGCCTGTTCTAGTCCTAAGCCTTAAGAAGGCTGGCAGCTTCACTTTTGCGGTTTTGCGAGGTCTGAACCTCCATGTAAAGTCTGGCTACCTTGCTAGAGAGAACTCGTGCAGAGACCACATGCAGAGGAGAAATTCTCAGTCCATATGGAGAAGGAGGCTCGGGTGCCCAGCATCTTAGTTCAGTCCCCAGATGACCCCAGTCCCTGCCACCATCAGACTGCAACCACACGAGACACCCCAAGTGAGAACGATGGAAGAACCATCCTGCTGAGCCTGTTTGACCCACAGAGTCGTGAGGTCATGAAATGATTTTGTATTAAGCCCTCACATTCAGGGTGGTTTGTTGCACATGTGAGAATAAATGAAGACCCACCACAGGAGAATGGGTAAAGGCTATTTGTTCAGAGCTTGCTACAGCAAGAGAGTCAGCCACATCGCTTGCATTTTTTTTTTTTTTTTAAAAGATGACCGGTAAGGGGATCTTAACCCTTGACTTGGTGTTGTCAGCACCACGCTCAGCCAGTGAGCTAACCGGCCATCCCCATATGGGATCCGAACCTGGGGCCTTGGTGTTCTCGACACCGCACTCTCCCGAGTGAGCCACGGGCCGGCCCCACATCGCTTGCATTTTGACAAAGAGTCAAAGGCGTGCAGAAGAGTGGGAAAGTTTTATACTGGAAAAAAGGGAAGGCTTCAACTGTGTCCTAATTTGCAGTTGTTGGTATGGGAAGCTGTAGGTGGGCTAACTAGAAGCCAGACACCCAATGTGATTCATTAAGGTGCATATGTGGCTTTCTCTGGTTGATCCTACATTGGAAGCAGGGACAAAAATTAGGGAAGCTAATCAAGTGCCAGCTGTTTTGTGCTGATTGTTACAGAGGTTACCGTTTGGCTTCCTGGATTGTTTGGTAGAAGCAGTGGTCTGACTTCCCACAAGTCTGATTTGTAGATAGCAAGCCGGTTTCCTGGACTGGTTACTGTAGATGATAGGTTGGCTTCCTGGGCTGGTTGCTGAGGATTGTGGATCAGAGTTCTATTTTTATATATGGGCTGGCATTGCCCATTTGTATAACAGTCTCTCACTGAGCAATAGAGAGCTACAATCTGACAATTCTGAGGCCATGTTGAATGAGCAGAGTGTTCTGGCTAAGCCCAAAGTGGGGAGAATCCGCTTTAGCCTTTGCCAAGTTTGAAGAACAAGTGGAAATTAGCCAGGTAGATGAGGGAAGGAGGCCAATCCCGGGGTTGGGGACAGCATGACCCTAGGCCTGGAGATGGGAGAGGACATGGCATGTACAAGAAACCGCAACAGGCTGATGTGGCTGGGCTCATGAAGACAGGTGAATGTTGGTTTAGGGCCCAGGGCACTAGCCAGAGTTGGAAATCCTCCTGAAAGAAAGGTCACAAATTTGGAGTAATGTCATCAGAGCTGAGTTTTCAAAAAAACTTCTCAGATGGAGAAGGTGGAGTGGTGCAAGGGTTGGGCAGGAGATTGGTGAGGAGGCAGCTTACCATCAGGAGAAAGTTCCAGAGACACGAGCTACAGCACTTGGTGAACTGGACTCAAGGGAAGAGGAAAACACAGCATCCAGAAGGTCAATGCGAAGTCCCAGGGTTTTGGCAGACTGAGGAGGTGGTGGTCACTGGTAAGGTGACCCAGGAAGAAGTATGGAGGGAGGTGACTTTTGTTTTGGGAATACTGAGTAGCAAAGGCCTGGGAGATCCCACAGGACATACGCAGGAAGCCATTGGAGATACAGATTTGGAGTTAGGAGAGAGCAAAGATGAAGATGAATTTGGAGCCATTGTATATGCCATCAGGTCATGGTGGGTGGCCCCCTAAGAGTAAAATGAGAAGAGGAAAAGGTGCCCATGACAGAGGCTGAGACGGAATGTCTAGGAAAGTCGGAGTTGACCCAAGAGAGAGTTTGTGTCAAGGAAATTGGGGGAACAGATTTCAAAGGGGCTTTGCTCTCAGGGACAGTTGAGTCAAGATAGGGACTGGACACTGTTGGATTTGGGCACTAGCAGGGAGTTTGTGTGCAAGGAGGGAGTGGAACCCCAGGTGTAGAGCTTGAAGAGAGAGGCAGGAGACAGATCTTTCAAGAAGTTTGCTTATGAAGGGGAGGAGAGAGAAGTGGTAGCTGCAGGGAGATATCAGTTAGGCAGGGTTTTGTTGTTCAGTGGGAGAGACTTGAGGAGTCTTTAGGCAGGGAGGCGAGTGGATAATGGGGGTGGGGAACCAAAGACTCCCAGAGAGGGCGCACAGTAGGCAGGGAAGGCAGCTGTCAGGAACCAGGCCTTGGGCGGAATCCAGGCTGCAGGTGGAGTTGTGTTGGCCCACACAGTGTTTTGTTTGTTTTAGTTTTCTGTTGAATTTGCTGCCAACCAGTTGCATGCAAAATCCAGATTCCCAGCCTCTGGCAAAATCCAAAGACCTGATAACCCAGCTCCCCCCCCCCACCACCACCCCAGCCCCCTACAGGGCAGCAGTGGCTGGAGCTTGGGGCCCTCAGGTGGGCCTGGCCTCTTGGTGTCTCCTGTTCCCATTTTACCTGCCCATCTTACCCTTTTCTGTTTCCTGCTTGGCCCCTGTAAGCATTTGAGTTGGAATCTGAGGTGAGGAGAGGTGAGAGGGCAGGACCAGAGGCAGAAGGCTCGAGGCCCATGTGCAAAGATGCTGAGAAGGCGAGGGGTCAGCCTGGGAGAACAGGGAGGGATTGAAGGGGACAGAGAAAGTTTCGGAAGGGCCACTGAGAGGAATGCAGAGGGGAAGCTGTGCAGGTCACGTGGAGTAACGCTGGGGTAGTGGCAGTGCTGGGACCAGTGAAGATGCTGAACCAGGGACCTCAGTGGCTTCAGTTCCCATCACTGGGTGACAGAAGAGGAGCTGGAGGGCAGGGATGGGGTGAGGGGTCCTGCTCCATCCTCTAGAGCTTTCACACCCAACATCGGTTAGCAACATGGCTCTATTAGTGGGTGGGGACAGTCCCCAAGACTGGAGGCCACACAGACAGGGCCCCAGAAGACAGAGCCTGCCTTCCCCCATCCCAGGGACTCTCTTGGGCTGGGAACACGCCGAGACACTCCACTTAGCACTGAGAAGGAGTCCAGTCCAGGGGAGCCCCTGCACTGAGACATTGGAATGCACTTACATTCCTGATCAGAATTCTCTCGCATTCCTTGTGACAGGCCCTCGGGAAAGGCTTTTTCCTACACCTCCCCCTCACCACCAATTGTCTTCCCTTTGAAGCATCTCTGGATGTCCCGCTGGGGCCTTATGCCTAGTTCTATCAGTTACCCAGGTGGGCTTGCTCTTGAGAGGAGAGGGGGGCTCATCCTTCCCAGGTAACAGCTGACACACACCTCAAGATCAAAACATCCCTACTCACACCCTCTGTGGGAATGTTCTCCTCTCGGTCTTACTGGGAATGGTGTGCAGCTTGGACACGTGTCACTGTATCATGTCAAGTTGGAATGTAATTAGGCAGTGGTGGGGAAAATTCCACCTGTCTCCTGGGAGCACTGGGATAATGAGCCCTCGCAGAGGACTGAGCAGGCTGGTGGGGGCCGCTGACCCGAGCCGAGGGCCGGATCGTTCATTAGCTCTGGGGTGGCTCATGATTTGTTCCTGTCTTGGCTGCATAATGAGCTGGCCCAGTCTTGTGCAGGAAGCTGGAATTTTAGTGGAGAGCCTGAAAGGGTGTTCTGGGCTTTGAAGTAAGGAAAGCAGGCAAGTTGTCCTTGTCTGGGATGGGAGGAAGGCAGAAGCCACAGTCTCTCCACGGTAGACATGTGGCCACATGCAATTTGAATTTTTTTTTTTTTCGTGGCTGGCTGGTAAGGGGATCTGAACCCATGACCTCGGTATTATAAGTCTGTGCTCTAACCAACTGAGCTAATCAGCCAACTCCTGACATGTGGCCATTTGGGAAATTGAGCCCAGATAAGGGCAGAGGATCCTGGGGCAGAGGAGCCAGGCTTTCCTGAAGAGTGGGCTGGACCTGTGTCGGTCGGGGCTCAGGGCAGGAGCAGAAAGCGGCCAGGGGTCTTCACCAGGAGACCAAACTGGGATGCCTACCCTGGGAGAGGCCCCAGGTTCACCCTGCCCTGAGCTAACCCCCTCTGCACCTTTGAGGATCACCCAGACCCACTCCTGGCTCCTAACCCCGCCCTACTCCTCCATGGTAAGGTGCTGGTGTCCCTTCAGGGGCTCCTGGGCATATCAAAGAAGAGGCAACCAGGAGGCCAGCTGTGATCCCAGCCCCACCTGCCCAGCATCAGTGCCCCAGCTTGTCCACATGGCTCCTGTTGCAGTAAGGACATGTGACCCCAGGCAGCCTCCTACCACCCGGCCCCTATTCCCAGGTGGGAACCTCTGGGGGTTTTGGGGGATTTTTTTGGCAGCTAGCCAGCACAGGGATCGAACCCTGGACCTTGGTGTTATCAGCACCGCTCTCTCACCAACCGCTAACTGGCAGCCCTCTCCGTTCTTTCACCTTCCCCTGGTGGAATCTCGTCAGTCCTTGGCACCAGAACCCACACCCCAAAGGAACCTTTCTCTTTGCTCCCTCTCTCCACTCTCCCTTTTCTTCTATCTTCCTTTATTTCTTCTGCTTCTCTCTTTCTCCCTCTCCTCTTTCCCTTCTTCTCAGTTCTGACATTCCTGGGTGGGGCAGCAGACCCCATCTTGCTCTCTCCCTGGGCTCTCAGACTCCTGGGTACACCCCTGCCCCTGCTCCTGCTGCCCCCATGACAATGTGAGCCACTAAAGCAGCCCCTGGGTCTCAGCAGTGCAGCCCCTGGCAGCAGACAGTGCTCAAACTGTGCTGCAGGAATGAGCAAATGACAGCAGAGCTCTCCCCTTCCTGGGGCCACCTCCAGGACCTCTCAGGGCACGTCCTTCTATGGGGAGTCACTGGCTTTCCAGGCTCACTTAGGGGAGTCCTTGGGGGGGGGTGTCAGGACTGGTTTCCTCTAAGCAGCACCTCCTTGGGACAGAGGGCCCCACTCTGGCCCTCTCCTGCTGCTCCCCACCCCAAAGGGCAAAGAGTTCGTGGGGTCAAGGAGACGTACCCACCTGTGTCCCTCACTCAGGACCAGCTCTGTCCAATAGAAAGTCCAGCCACATGTAGTTTAAAATTTCTAATAACCACATTAGAAAAGTAAAAAGCAATAGATGAAATTAATTTTTAAATATTTTAATTGAACCCAATATATTCAAAATATTATCATCTCAACATTGTAATCAATGTAAAAGTTATTCATGAGATATTTTGCATCTTTCTTCTTACTAAGTCTTAGAAATAGCCACGTTTCAGGTGTGATAGTGGATCCTGTACTGGACAGCACAGCTCTGGACCATGCTCTGGGTACTCGAGACCCCAGAATTCCCCGCTCCAATGCCCCCAGCCTGCTTCCAGAACTCCTGAGAGCGGATCGCACCGTGAAGCTTAAGGGGTGGGAAGGGCCAAGGGCCAGGCTTACCTTTGAGGATGGGACAGATTCCCCATGGATTTGTTTTCCTTTTTAGCTGGAAATCTATTCTCATCCTAGAGGCCAGGGAGAGGGGTGCTCTGGAGGGGCAAAGGAGGATGGGCACAGCCCAGAGGCAGCAGGGAGCCCTAGGAGGTGTGGGGAGGCTGGGATCCAGCAGAGGCCCCTGGACAGGCCCGACTGGCCGAGGGGAGAGAAGGTGGGGGTGCTGCAGTCCACAGACAGGTTAATGGCTCCTGCCTTGTGCTCAATTGAATTTGTCCTCCTGAGCTCCCGGCTTTGGGAAGGGCCTCTCCTCTTGGGAGCTCAGCTGCACTTCCAGAGTCACAGGGCCTGGGTCAGCCTGGCCTGATTCAATCAGGGGAAATGAAGGACATGGGGCTTACAGACAGCCCAGTGCCCAGAGGGGCCAGTGGCTCAGCCCAGAAAGACAAGGCTGGGGAGGGCTAGTGGGGAGGGGCCATCCTAGCTCTGCCCCTCCCTCCTAGGAACTCACAGAGCTGGGGCCCTCCCCTGACCCTCAAAATACAGGTGATAATTACCTATACTATACATCATCATCCCCTGCCCACCTTCCCATCTCTCTCTCTCTCTTTTTTTTTTTCTGCTGCTGGGGACCATCTCTCCTAAAGGTGGTTGCATGTGTCCAACACATGCCAGGAACAGTGTGGGTAGAGAGAAGAAACAAGCAGAAGAGACTCCATCTCCTCTTCCCTCTTGGTACCTTACATGTCATGTCAAACCAACTCCCAGACACATATTGTGTCTCTTCTCTGTGGGAGGCTACTGAGACAATGAGGACAAATTGCAAACTAGAGAAGACATCATGTGACTCCTAGCTGGACATGCTCTCTCATGCCCCAGGACTTTGCCCATGCAGTTACTTCTACCCAGAGTGCCCCCCTTCCCCCTTGAGTGCCCACTGAGCTTCTGCTCTTCCTTTATCCTTCCAGGCTCACCTCCCTTCTGTGGCTTTTCCTGGTGACTCCTCCACTGCCCAGCAGCTTTGCTTCCTTCCTTCCTGGTCTGTGTTTCTGTAGCACTGTAGATGGCTCCATCAGAGTGCTTGATAGTGTATCTGCTCATTCAATACCCAAATAATTGTTGAGTGCCTCCTAGGTGCCTGGCACTGTCCTGGGGCCTGGGGACGTATCACAGGGAGCAAGCAAAGGGAAAGACAATCAACATGGAAATAAATAATTAAACAAGGGACTCTCAGAGAGTGTCAAGTGCTAAAAGGGAAATAAATAGAGCAGGGTACTTATGAAATCAAGAGTGACTGGGGGTGGGGGGAGAAGAGACCTGCTTTAAACTGGGAGGTGACTTTTGAGCTGAGACCTGCATGCTAAGGAGATGGTCCTGCAAAGGCCTGGGGCAGAGTGGGCCATGTAGGGACAGTCAGTTCTGCAACTCCAAGGCAAACATTGTATTATTTCATTTGTATGAACCATCCAGAATAAGCAAATCCACAGAGACAGAAAGCAGATTAGTGATTGCCAGGGGCTGGGGGAGGAAGAATGGAGAACGACTGCTGATGGGTACGGAGGCTGCCTTTGGGGTGATGAAAATGTCCTGGAGGTAGATAGTGGTGCTGGTTGCACAACGTTGTGAATGTACTGTGTGCCACTACATTGTACACTTTAAAATGTTAAGTTATATGTTATTTATTTGTAATAAATATTTGCGTATTTTACCGTAAAACAAAACAAAGCCTTCAAAGCAACAATGAGCTTGCTGTGGTCTAGGAACAGGGGCTGTTGCAGCTAGTGGTGGGGAGAGTGGCACTGGGTGGTGCACGGGAGGTGGTCAAGGCTGGTCATGAGGGCCTTGTGGGCTGTAAGGAGTTTGCATTTTATTTTGCTTTTTTTTTTTTTTTTGCCACTGGCCAGTATGGGGATCCTAACCCTTGACCTTGGTGTTATAACACCTTGCTCTAACCAACTGAGCTGACTGGCCAGCCTGGAGTTTGCATTTTATTATGGTGTAATGAGAAGCCACTGGAAGATTTCAAGCAGGAAAGTAACATGATAGCACTTACTGTTTTTGAAGATCCTTCTGGCTGTGATATAGGCTGTGGTGGCGATGGGGCTGAATAAAAGCAGGGAACCCTGTTAGCCTTTGCAGTGGTCCAGGGGAGAGGTGAGAGTGGCCTAGGATGTGGTCAGGGTATGGATGGAATGATGTGGATTGGGGATGTATATTGAAGATGGAACCAATGGGATATAGAGGATTCAAGAAAAAAAGGGCTGACTGGATAGCTCAGTTGGTTGATAACACCAAGGTCAAAGGTTCGGATCCCTGTAGTGCCCAGCTGACCAAAAAAAAAAGAGAGAGAGAGAAAATGAAGGGAAGGTAGGAATGGAGAATAACATCTATGTTTTCAGCTCGAGCAACCAAAAGGCTGGTGTTGGCATCTACTGAGATGGGGAAGCCCAGGTAGGAAACACACTTAGGACGTGTTGAGTTTGAGCTGCCTATTACATATCCACAAGGTAATGTCAGGTGGGCAGCTGGGTGGACTGGTCTGGAGTTCAGCACCAAGACACACATCTGACCCTCATCCCATGGAGATGATATTTAAAACCTTGCCCTGGGTGAGCTCGCCTGGGGATAGGTGTGGCTGTGGAAGAGAAAAGGTCCAAGGGCTGAGCCCTGGGGAATCAGGATAGGTAGAGATCAGATGCAGGAAGAGCAGAATAGAGGCAGCAGCCAGCAAGATGAGGGGAAAATGGCAGAGCTATGTCTCTGAAGTGAAGAGAAGACAGTGTTTCTAGAAGGGAGGGCCGACTGTGTCCAGTGCTGCTAAGGTGAGCAGATGAGGACAAAGAAATGACACTGGATTTAGCAACACGGTTATAGGTCTGCCTCTCTGGTGAGTCTGAGTGCCCAGCACACAGCAGGTGCTCATGAGAGGTTAGAGGGCATGAGGGATTGTGTTCTGCACTGTGTGGCATAGACCGCCTGGAGCATAGGGGTTTGAGCAAGAAGTCTGGTATCAGGTAAGAGGCCCAGGGTCATGGGCCACCCAGGAAATAAGAGGTGCAATCATCAGGTGGAGGTCAGGGGCGCCCAGAGGGTCGCAGGGTTCCAACTCGCCCAACAGCACATTTCGAGAGGCCTTTAACCTCCGCTTCTTTCCCCTTTTGCCTCTTAGGAGGTGATTCAGATTTCAATATATTCCAGCTGAAAAAGGATCAGATTTTGAGCAGGTGGTAAGTCAGTACATGGAAATTTGATATATTTTGACTAATACAGTTTGAGATTTGAAAACTGTAGACAATTTTATTCAAGATCCATTTTTATACCAACTCATTATTGGGGGGGAAAGGCAAGATTTCAGGTTTCCGGGGGAGGACATGTGAACCCAGGTCTGTCACCACCAAGCCCCGCTAAGCAGGCTTGACCTGGCCGGCTGGCCCTCGTGCTACCCACTGCCTGCCTCGGCCACCGCGCGTCCCTGCCTGAAGCTCTTTCTTTAGCAACCTCTTTCAAGTATCCCCCTGGGGTTACTAGTCCAATTTAATCTGACCTTCAGCCCCACCTCTGTCGCGCCAACTCCAGCAAATCCCTGGGGCTGGCACTTAAGACAAGTTTTGTGATACAGACAATTGTGTTACAAAGAATTTCCACTTCCTCCCCCTCTGCCTTGTCCATTTTCCTGGCCTCAAGAGTGTGAAGCACAAGGAGAGGAAATAAATAATGAAGACAGAGGGAGGAATGAAGTTACTGGCAAGGGAGCAAGGACATGGCCTCATGGGAGGCGGGCGCTGCCTGTTGGGGTGCTGAGGGGGTCTCCGAGTGGGCAGCGGCCTCAAAGGAGAGAGATCTCTACTCCCATTATTGGATTCCAGATAATCTTGTTTGAATCCTGGCTCTACATCTTGGGCAAATCACCACACTTGGTTGAGCCTCATTTTTCTCAACTGTAAAATTGGATTTTAATACCTTCATAATAATTTTGGAGGAATATTCAATGAGTGTATGTGGACATCCCCAGTATGGAAGGTCTGGCACACAGAAGAAGTTCAACACATGTTAACCCCCTCTGTTTCCCCACGATCTCCTCTTCATACAAGGAGGAAACACAGGTCTTGTCTCTTTTGAGTGGCTCACAGTCTGATAGGAAGGTAGAGGAAAGCCTCAAATCTCTGAAAGCCCCCATGGTTGGTGATTTTCGGGGCTTTATGAGCTAAATGTTCTGGAAGGTGACTCAGCAGTGCGCATCAAGGGACTTTGACTCAATGAATCTGATCTAAGGAAAGGGGCAGGAATTTGGACAAAGTCATGTGCACAAAGATGTTCATTCTAACAATATTTAGTTTTAACAGACTAAAAAGAATCAATAGATACATTCACATGGTAATAAATCAAAAGTTCCTGACAGGTATACAGTGACGTTTCCCTCACCCCAGCCCCTGAGCTTCCCAACTCCCCTCTCAGGAGCCAACTATTACCAATTTCTGCCATGATAATTCATAACAGTGAAAAATGAGACACAATCTAAAAGTTTCACAGATAAATAAATTATAGTCTGCCCATACAGTAAGATACTCTGCAGTCTCTAAAAGTCTTACCTGTTACCATATCCTTCTTCCTTCTGTTACTTAATGGCGTGTTGCCTCTGGCTGGATCCTTGCGTCCCCCAGTGGAGTCCTTCCCAACCTTCAAACTCTCCTCACCTTCTCACCCCACTGACAGGGGGAGCTCCCCACTAAGTTCTCATAGTTATCTGGATCTCTCTCTCTCCACTCCTCTTTACAGGGTGCAGTTATATATGGGCATGGCTGTTTGATGAGTGCCTCTTTCTTCATTAAACTGTGCTCTCCTGGGCTGGGTCCACTGCCTGTGGGGCTTTCCATTGCTTCCTTAGTCCAGAGCCTCAAAGATGGAGACACCTAGTGAGCTGCTGAATGAATGGAGTGGTCTAAGTAGAAAATGCAGCCTACAGAGCTATATACATAGCATGATTCTAATTTTATTTCTTTAAATAAAATTTGTATTTAAATTTTACATAGTCCTATATAAATGAAGTATGAAGGAAGATAGAGCAAGGCCTGTCAAGGGTTGTCAGAGGTAATGGGATTGTACTGATTTTTCTTTCCTTTTCACATTCTCCACACTAGCAAGTATCATTTTTAAATTAAGGTAAATAATTACTGATCGTCATCCTTGCAAAAAGAAAATTTTTTAAAAAATTAAGTAAATAATGATGAGTGACTTTACAGAAAAACCTTATAGGGGAAAATAGGGTTTGGAGACCACACAGGAAGCTCACTGCTACCTGGGCCAAATCTCCCAGGCTTGGGTTGTGGGCTGGCATGTGCTGGTGGCTGGCCAGAGGTGGGCCCTGGAGAAAGTGCTCAGGCAAGCAGGAAAAAGGTGGCAATTTGAGTCCTGGGACCTCAGATCTCAGCTGGACTCTGCAGTGTGTCTTAAGTGGCCAGTCAGAAGAGATTCTGCAGAGGGGTCAAAGGAGTAAGGTCTGTGAGGCGAGGCCTGAAACGCCTGGTAGGCATTCTCCTGTCGGCCTGAGCTACCTACCCTGGGATCCTCTGGTTGCTAAAACTTATAGTACATTTACATTTATCCAAATAAGGCCTCCTTGGCTAACCAAAGCACCTGGTTTCTTTGCTTTTGGCTGGAATTATATCAGCTACATCACTTATTCATCCTTTCACTTGTCAGACAGCATGGATGACCTCTGTATACCAGGCACCAATTGGACCTCCAGCAGTTCTGCACCTCTGGTGGTGGAGGCAGGTAATTTTAAGAGAGTGGGAGTGCTGTGGGGGGAGGGGGGAGCATCTAACCCAGAAGGAAGGGTCTGGGGAGGCTTCCAGGTGCAGGTCCTATCTGAGCCAAGTGATGGAGTTACCATGTACTGTTAGACTTCCTTGATTGTAAGCAAGAGAAATCTAGTTTGGCTGACTAAGCACAAAAGGAATGCGTTGGAAGGTGTGTTAGGAAACTTTGGCTGCAAGTAATTGAAAACCCAACTCAAAATGGCTTAAACAAGAAGAGGGTTTATTATGTCACATAACAAGAAGTTTGGAGATTCCACGTTTGGTTGATTCATTGGCTCAACAAAATCATTATGGACCCAGGTTTTCTCTTTTTGCTCTGTAGTCCTGGCAAGCTGGCTTTGGCCTTTAGGCTTGTTTCCTCAGGGTCAAAAGATGGTGCCTCAGGACCAGGCATTCATCCTTACCCAACCACACCAGAGGCAGGAAATAGAATGTCCCTTCTCATGTCCCTTTTAAAGAGGAAGAGACATTTTCTCAGAAGTCCCTCAGCAGACTTCCCTCTGTGTCTCATTGGTCAGAATCAAGTCACACGCTCCTGTCTAAACCAACCACAATGGAGTAGACTAATGGAAAACTCACTCTGGGGCTGGAGAGGAGCCCAGCTCCTCTAGAGCACATGGCTGCCTGATATCTGAAGGAAATTTCGATTCTGATATCCAGGAAGAGGGGTGTTGGGTGGACCTCTGCAGAGAGAAAATGGAGGACAGTGGCCCACAGACTCAAAGGAGAAGCTGAACAACCCAGCTCTGGGGAGGGCAGGACCCCAGGGTGGCTCTTGGGGTCTTGGTGAAATGAGCTACTGGACAGTGTCCTCGGGATGGCCCCACCAGGATGAAATGGCTCCAGGCGGGTCACTGACCTTCAGGTTCAAGTTCCCGAGGAAAAGTCTGATTGGCTGAGCCTGGCCACTCAATTGATAGCCCTGCCTCCTGAATCACCTGCAGTGGAAGAGGGGTGGTCCCCCCAATGGAACTGGGGAGCGGGGAGAAGGAGTGGGAAGCTCTTGAGCTGAGACGGGCAGGGCAGAGCAGGAGCTTGTGAGCCGTGGGCTTGTGAGCCGTGCCAAGCCAGAGGGACCTTGCATCAGTGAGGATTCTCACTTGCAAGCGACAGACACCAGCCTTGACTAATTTAAGCAAAAAAACAGGTTTATTTAAAGGCTATTGGGTAACTTGCAGAATCTCCCAGAGGGTCTGGGGCTCCACAGGCAGGGGCAATGGCCCAAATGAAGGCAAAGACACCCCCACTTGCACCTCCAATGTTCCCCCCACAATGGCCGTCCCCGTTCGCTCTGCCACTGCCACCGTCCTTGCAAGCATGGATCCTGCTTGGTCCCTGCTTATTCGCATCACTGACTCCTAGTTCAGTCTCGGGTAGGTGTGTCAGGCAGTGGCGCCCAGCCCTCGGTCCTTCCACAAGCTGCAAGGGAGGCTGGGAAAGTGAGCACTCACACTTTGCAGCTCTGATTGGGAGGGAAAGGCCACTTACATGAAGTGGGAGACCTCCCAAATCCAGAAGAGGGTTTAGCAGCTAGGTGGCCAAAGAGAGTGACACATGTCCGTGATATACTGTCCTGAAGGTACTGGGGAAGACTGTCAGCTCAGGAGGGTCTTTGTGATCAGACTAGATTGGAGGGGCCGGCCAGTCCCAGTAGTCCAGCAAGAGGTGACGAGAACTTGGGCAGGGGCCGGGTCAGTGGGGATGAGAAATCTTTGTTGGCAAAAACCTTCAGCTTCCTCGTCCTTCTTTAACTCTACGACTCTGTGGCATTCAACCCTCAACCCAAGAAGCTAATAATGCTGGGGCTGACTAATACAGCTAATATAACTGGGCTGACTGGTTTCACCTGGAATGTTCCACCACAGCCCGAGGGACCATCCCCAAGCGGCTCCTGTGACAGGGGTACTTGCCCATGACCCAGAATGCCTGTTTGACTGTGTCTTCTTTCTCCTTGGACTCCCACCCTCAGCCCTGCCTTCACTCTCAGCTGGTGACCCCTCTTCACAGGGACAGTGGAAGCCACCAGAGGCTAACTCGGCCACTTTCTGTGTGTGTGCTCGGGCGTTGCTTCTGAGCTCTGGCTCTCATTTCTCCTGCCCTGTCTCCTACTGCACTGGTGTCTCTGTCTCTCCTGAACCTGCACGTTGGCATGCAGACAGGCTCGACCCCCTGCTCCCTGACCCCCCGGAGGGCTCTTCCCTATCCCCTGAGGGCGGCTGGGCCGGGTGGCTTGCTTTGAGCAATGAAATGGGAGAAGGCGAGCCTTGTGTTGCTTGAAACAAAAGCAGTAAGGGCTAGCAGATGGCCATGGGTGCCCACATGTCTCGGCGGTGTTCTGGGCAGAGGATGCTCTCGTGACCTGGCCCTCACCTGGAGGCCCTGCTGCCCCACCAGCTCACGAATGTCCCCTTGCTCAGCTCCTGCTCTCTCTTCGTGCCATGCCACTAGGTCATCTGCCCCCACCTTTCTGCCAGAAATGAACTTCCCAGGGACTCCAGTCACCTCCAAGTTGCCGAGTCAGTTGGGCACTTCTCTGTCATCACCTGCACTCACGGCAGATTGCTCCCTCCTTCTGGAAGCGCTCTTGGCTCTGGTGACGCCTCCCCTCCCCAGCTTTCCTCTCTCCTCGCTGCCCATTCCTTCTCCTTCGTGGCTCCTTCACCTTGTGTGTTGCCATAGGCCTCAGTCTTCTCTCCTGACTCTCACAGGTGACCTCATCCATTCCCACGGATTGAAATACCATCTCTATGCCGATGACTCCCAAGCGTGTGGCTCCCCTTGGGGCTCTAGTTTTGTACCTCCAGCTGCCGCCACCTAAACATCTCTATAAGGCTTCTCAGACTTTATGTGCTAAACTGAGCTCTTGGTGCCCCCGAGCCTGTTTTCCTGGGCTCTCCAGCCTCGCATTGGTCCCCTCATCCTCTCGATCATTTGGAGCAGAACTGGGAAGCCACTCCCTGGTCCTCCCTCCCTCACACGGTCCATTGTGTGTCCTGTCAGTTCTACATCCTAAACACTTCTCCAGTCTGTCTGCTGCTCTCTGTCTCTGTGGCCCCTACTCTATCCAGGCCCGAACATCTCTCACAGATGACAGCCACAGGCCTCCCCACCTTCCCTCCTGCTCCCCCTCAATCCATCCCAATCCAGTCATGTCATCCCAACTCAGGCTCTTCAGTGGCTTCTTGCCACACCCAGAATTAGATCCAAACCCTTTACTGTGGCTTTTTGTTGTTGTTGTTCCCTGACCGGTAAGGGGATCACAACCCTCCACATGGTGTGGTCTGCACCACGCTCAGCCAGTGAGCGCACCGGCCATCCCTATATAGGATCTGATCCCACGGCCTCGGTGCTACCAGTGCCGCACTCTCCCGAGTGAGCCACGGGGCTGGCCCTACTGTGGCTTTTAAGGCCCTGCAAGGCCTGGCTCTGCCCTTCTGACCCCCTCTCTTCCCCTCTCCCCTTGTCCATGCCCAGCTCAGTCCTGCCCCAGGACCTTTGCACTTGCTGTTCCCACTGTCTGGAAGGCTGTTCCTCAGCTCCCTCTTATCCTTCAGGTTTCAGTTGAGATGTCACTCCTCAGGGAGGCCCTCCATGAGCACACAATAAGTTCTTTCATTTAACCCCTTCTCTGTGTTCCCAGATCTTACCACAACTTGTCATTTTGAGCTTGTTTGGTTCCTTTTGTTTAATTGTCTCCCCTGCTAGAATGTAGGTTCCACGAGGGAAGGCACTGTTTCCAACTGTTGCAGAACCAAGCACAGAGCTCAGCTTCTTGAATGAATGAAGGAGTGGGAGACAGGTTCAGAACAGGTGGTAGATAGATAAGATACAGGTAGTGCTTAGACTCCAGATGCCAATTCTGAATGGCTTTCCCTGACTGCAAGGAAGGGGTGACTCTCCTGGGGAGCAGGAACGAAGGCTCCTGCTGGAGAGTTCTGCACTTGCCTCTCAAGGGCAGGGTCCCATCTCCTGTTTTATGTCGCTGACACCTCAGCTGCCCAGTGCCAGGGACTTCAGGATTTGGTAGATCCCCACCCCACTCCCTTTCCCTCACACTCCTCTCAGACCCCCCAGGCAGGCATCTCAATAGACGTGCCACAGAGGACTGTCCCACTGCCACAGAGATCCCCCTGCCCTACTAAACATGCCTAAGACACCACTTAGTGTTCAGTGGGCCTGTCTGGTTGCCAGTGGGGTCACAATTTGCTGTAGTTTGGGGGGAAAGGCAGTTGGACTCACATGGTGCCAAGGGAAGAGGCAGGGCCCAGAGCCTTCACTGACACTCCAGGGAAGGGCAACCTCTCAGAAGCCCTCAGTCTTGGAGTCTGGGGCCCCCAAACCAAGGAAAAAATTTGAGTAACATGAGGACACATTTTCTGAGCCCTGAGGGTGGGAGGGGGGAGGGCTGTCCTACCTCCTGGTGAAGGTAGAGCCCATGGGCCCTGGGCTTCCTGCAGAGAGTTGTCAGGTCAAGTAGAGAGGTCAAGGTGCCTTCCCCACCTGCAGCTGTGGCCTGGCAAGGAGCCTCACCCTGGGGTTAAGCCCCACCTGGGAATCTGATCTGTTGGGTCCCTCTGCCATAGTTCTGTGGTCTGGAAGCATCAGGGTTGATGGGGCAAAACTAGGGTCCCCTGGGGGCTGGGGAGAGCCCTGAGGCAGTAAGGGGAGCGGCTCTCTTTGCTAACAAAAGCAGTAACACAATCATCACCCTGCCTGGGCAGCTGGCATGGGCCATGCTATTCAGGTGCACAGCCTCACCAGGGGCCTCCAACACCTGTAAGGCAGGTGTTCTGCCTCCCAGTTTCCAGACCAAGAAACCAAGGCCTTGGAGGTTTAGTGACCTACCTGAGGCTGGCCAGCTGAGATGTGCTCCCACTGGGGGTGGTCCCAAGCCTGGGCAGTGCCTGGGTATAGAGCTGCCAGTGTGCCAGCCTCCAGCCCCTGCCCCCAGGCAGACCTCCACAGCAAGGAGGTGGTAGAGCTGATGGGTAGAAGGTTGGGGACCCCGGGGTGGCCCCCGCAAAGCCCCCGGAGAACTCAGCAGGCCAATCAGCACAGCGGCATTCCTGG
Organism: Cynocephalus volans; assembly: GCF_027409185.1. Classification (NCBI taxonomy): domain Eukaryota; kingdom Metazoa; phylum Chordata; class Mammalia; order Dermoptera; family Cynocephalidae; genus Cynocephalus; species Cynocephalus volans. The sequence continues at coordinate 29,082,872 of NC_084469.1, read as the reverse complement.
CCAGGCCTGTTCCAGGGGACTAGCAAGGTAGATGAAAGCTAAAAGGTTATTCCAATCAGGCCCGCCCACTTCTCAGCTGAGAGGGATCCTGGTGCTCAGAGGGACCTGGAGGGGGTATATAATTCAGTGTGTCAGGAGAGGAGTCGGAGCCAAAGGCAAAACCCAACTGAGTGCCAAGATAAGAGGGGGACTTGTGTGCCTCTCAGAAGAGCGCCCTGCCCCCTCCCCAGGATGGTGCACCGGGGATGCAACAGGCTGCCAGCCCCATCCACAGTCCCCAGAGACAAAAGTGTGTTTACACGTGCATACATGTGTGCGCACACAGCAATGCACCCACACACACATGCACATGTGCACACGCAGATACACATTCACACACAGATGCACGCAGACTGCCATGCACACACGTGCAGGCTCGGTCCAAGCCCAGGCCTGCCTCTGGGCTGCAGGCACTGGGACCCATGTGTGGCATCTGAGAACACACGTGCCTCATGCCTGCCTGTTTGTCCCCTCCTCCTCCTGCACCCAGAGGTTTTTTTGGAGAGAGGAGCATGGTCCTGGCCCCCAGATAGGGTAACTAACTTGTCCTGGTGTTTGGGACTTTCTACTTTTTTAGGACTGAAAGTCCCACGTCCTGGAAAACTCTTCAGTCCCAGGCAAAAGTGCCCTGGTCACCCTGCCCTGGGCCTCAGGCAGAACTGAGGCTGGATCCTTCCCAGAGCCTCCTCACCATCTGGTCACCTCTGCCACGGATCAAGGGGCCCTTCTGGGCTTACCCTGGAGCCTCAGCGTCTCCTCTGTACTAAGAACAGTCACTACGTTTATTGAGCACCCGCTATGAGCCAGGCCTGGGTCTAGAGCTTTCTGAGCGTCATCTCTCAATCCCCACAGTTACTCAGAAAGGTGCTTCTCTCATCCGGCCATTGTTACTGAGCACCTGCTGTGCACCAGGCCCCGTTCTAGGTCTTGAGGGTCCAGCAGGGAACCCACTAGACAAAATCCTCATCCTCGTGGAGTCAGCACTTAGTGGGAGGAGACAGAAAGTAAACAAGATCAATTAGTAAATTATATATGGATTTAATCTATGGATTAAAGTAAAACAGGGAAGGGATACCTTTAAACTAGGCTGCTCAGGAAAGGCCTCACTGAGAGGAGGTGAGGGCAGAAGCCCTGCAGGCACCCGGGAGGCGTTCCAGGCAGAGAGAACAGCTCCTGTAAAAGGCTGGAGTGGCACGTGCCTGGCATGTGGGAGGGACAGCAGGAAGGTCGGCGTGGCTGGGAGCAGAGATGGGGGTTCAGATCAGGGGCCGTGGTATGTCCTGGGAGGGAGCCGTGGGGGATTTGAGCAGGGGAGTACCGTCTTCTGACTTGGACTTTGGCAGGATGTCTCTGGCTGCCGTGTCAGAAGAGATGTAGGAGCAAGGGTGGGGCAGGGGCCACATAGGAGGCTATTTCAATAGGCCAGGCGGGAGATGACGTGGCCCAGGACAGGGTGGTGGCCGTGAGAAGTGGCTGGATGCTGGAGAAATTCTGAAGTTGAGCCAACAGGGTTTCTGAGCAGTTGGGTATGGGGCGAGAGAGATAGGGGAGAGTCGTCATGAATCTAAAGGGTTTGGCCTGAGCAGCTGACAGGAAGGAGCCTCCTTACCTGAGATGGAGAAGACATGAGTAGAGGAGATTCCTGGGGAAAGAGCAAAGATCTGTTATGGATCATGCTCGGCAGATGGATTGTAGCGAAGGCAGGTGGACACCTCTGTAAGTGAGAGGGCTGGAGCTTTAAATGATTGTCCCCATTTCATAGGTGAGGAAATGAGGCTCACATACGTGAGGAGACATGCTCGTTAAGTTTGGGAGCCAAGATTCAAACCCAGGGCTCTTGCCTCCAAATCTATGCTCTTCCCACTGCCCTGTGCCATGGACTGGCACCGCTGGCTGTCCTGTCCACCCCAGCCCCACGTTGATGCGGAAGCCCAGCTGTACCCTGGCTGGCTTCCTTGTCACCAGGGCTGAACCAGGCTTGGGGGCGGGAAAGGGGGGAACTCACCAGGAAGTGGCCTGTGCTTGGGTGTGGCATGGAGGGACAGTGCCAAGTGGCCTAAGGCGCCAGCAGCCCCGTGAGCAGCTGGCCTGGCCTGAGGCCGTTATCTGACCAGCAGAGAGCATTCAGTTAGCATCGATTGGCTTAGAGAAGAGCATCTGGCAAGGCTGGGGGTGGGGGTGCTCAGCCCTGTGGGGGGAGAGAGAGCTGCAGAGCCAGAGGGATTGACCACATGGCTGGCCAGTCGAGAGCCCCACAGACCTGCCGGGGGGCCACAGGGATGCCAGCTCGGCAGGCCTTCCCTGCACAGATGCAGCAGGTTGGGGAGAGCAGCCCAAGACCTTGGAGCCTGGAATGGCTGGCCAGCCCTCAGGGAGGCTTCCCTGCCCACCCCATGCAGTGTGCAGCTGGGGTAGAGCCCTGGATTCAGAGTTAGTGGGCGAGGCCTCTCCACTGCCCTGCTCCCCTGCTGTGTGGCCTTGGCCAGTCCTTCCCCTCTGGGTGCCCCATTTGCTCCTCTGTGAAATGATGCTGCTCCCACAGGGCCACTGTGAGGACGCCATTGAAAGAACACGGTGCAGAGACCATGCTGGGTCCTCCTTGGTTAGTTCCCTTCCTGTTTCCAGGGGCCAAGAAGCTGCACGGCCCCTGCCACAATGGCCATCTGGCCTGTGCCTGGGGCAGGGGCCCTGTCAGTTCTGATCCCAGTGGGAAGTTCTATGGCCACCCCAGCCCTGGGTTCCCCCAGCCCAGCTGAGCTGAGGTTACAGCTTCCTTGTTACCTCTCTACTCAGAGCCTGAGAGAGAGGTGGCCCAGGGCGAGAAGGGGGCCTGCCACCTGCTCCCCCACCTCAGCTCCTCTGCACATGCTGTTTCCTTGCTCTTCCCTTCCTACCCACCTGACCAGGTCTGGTCCCCATGGCTCATAAGCACATCTGGGGGCTGCTGAGTGGACTGGGTGAGGTGCCTGCCCATGCTCAGTTCACACACCCCTGCCTTCATGGTCCCCGCCCAGTAGGCAGGGGTTGTGGGGTTTGCAGGAAGGAGAACCTGAAACTATCAGCTTTCCTTGACCATGCCTCTTCTGTGCTGGACGCCATGCTAAACGCTGAGCAGACCTAATTGCACTGAATCCTAAGTCAACCCCATGAGGCAGGGACCCTTATCCCCATTTCACAGATTAAAGATGCCAGGAGGGAGCTGGCTGGTTTGCTTACCTGGTAGAGCTCAGTGCTGATAACACAAGGTCAAGGGTTCGGATCTCGGTACCAGCCAGCAGCCAAAAAAAAAAAAAAAATACTCCAGGAGTTTGAGATGCATCAGGCAGCTGACCAGTGACAGAACAATGTTTGCAGGCAGCATGATGGTGACAGGGGCCTTCCCTCAGTCCCCTACCCCCATACACAGCAAGGCACCTTGCCGGACTGCCTGATACTGTGAGTTCCCCCTTCTGCTAGTGTGCTGCGAGGACCCGCCAGCCATGTCCTCCCCACACTGGCTCCTCTGCCACTCCAGGACTCAGGCAGCAAGTGTTGAATAGAGGAAGGAAGGAATGAGGCTGTGAAGACGCCGGTGGACTCAGATGTGTGGGAGGCCAGGAGCCTTGGGAGTAGCCATGCAGTCATTGGAGTGCGTGACCCCGGAGGAGAAGGAGGGCCAGGAAAGGCCCAAGGCAGCCCAGCCTTGCTTTCTGCAGCCCCCGCCCCACCCAGGAGGGGCTGAGAAGGCTGGTCAGAGGGGTGCCAGTCTCCTCCATGGAGACTTGGGTGTCCGCTCATTTATAATCTTAAAATGCACAGCAAAGGCACAGGCCTCATTGTTAGTACATTAATCAGGCAATCAGCAGGTTGGGGCTCCCAAGGGCCGCATGAAACAGGCACAAGATGAGCCGTGGCAATGTAGTGCTGGCCCCCCTGTGAAGAAACCTGGCAGGGTGACAAGACAGGGCCAGGCATCTGCTGGCTTCTGGGGTGGAGACACAGACTCAACTGAGGCCCCCAGTAGGAGGGGCAAGAGTATCTGGGAGGGCAGCTTCCCTGGCATGGGTCCCCTTTTATCTGGGCAGTTCCGAAGGATGGAGAGCACTTGTCCTGGGCTCAGATCCCAGCCACCTATCTTGCGAGATGCCCTCCATCTTCCTTGGGCTTTGGATGGAAGTGACTGCCCCATATGGTCCCTGTGGCCTTGTTGCCCCAGCTGCCACCACAGCCGTGATATAGTGGCATGTTCTTCCTTGAGATGACAGGGCTTGTGAGCGACTCCCTGCGCCAAGCCTCAGCTGGGGACCCTGCCTCGGGGACCCTCTCAGAGGAAGGGTCCTGCCTCACTGCCCGCCCCCCGCCGGTCTGACCTTCCCATCTGTCACGGTGCAATCACAAGCTAGCTACTAAACCCACACCTGGATTTGGGGCACTTTGGCTTTTTCACCTAAACTGGGGTCCTCACCTGATTTCCCTTGTGCCCTGATATCCCCTGGAGGCATCTGCTTTCTGTCTGAGGGGGATACCTCTCTCCCTGCGGCCCCCTAACTTGTCCAGGGGTCATTTTGGAGAACTCCATTCTGGGGCCTTATGGAGTCAGAGCCACAACAGTAGGGGGAGGAAAGCTGTCCCCCCCCACCGCCCCCCACCTCCACCACACAGGGCAGTTCTGAGGATCAGAGAAGCATGAGCAGAAGCTCTTTGTAAACTCCAACAAGCTGTACAAATGTCGAGTGGATTTAGCGCTTAGCCTGCCACAGCTCACCACCCCTGCTGCCGCAGCAAGGTCTCTTGCTGCAAACTAAGGGAAGGAAATGCCTTTGTCTTTGCAGGATCCCGGGTGGAGGTTGTGTGGCCATGGCCCTGTCTCCTTCAGCCTGAGATGTGGGATGGGGCACAGTGAGCACCTTGAATGCCCTTGAGCTAGGACAGACACCCTGGGCTCCCTCAGAATGTCAGGGCAGGGGCTGTTCCCTGGGGGAGGGTTCCTGCAGGTGCAGCCTTCCTGGAGGATAGCAGCCTGGACGGGGTGAGGAGTGCGAGCTGAGCGAGAAGATATGGAGTGTCGGCTCTGTGGAGGGTGCAGTCAGTGTGGATGCTTAAGGTAGTGGGCAGGCTCCCTGAGAGTTGGCTGGGGTTTGGAGCCCAGGCTCCTACCCCTCACACCCCTGCTCTCCCTGGAGGGCTTGGGTTCCCTGGCAAGTGGAGGCAGGCAGTGAGGAGCTGGATGCCAGGCCTGGAACTTTTAGTGGGAAGGTCTTGGCATAGTGATCATCTGCTATGCATGTTACGGAGGGGTAAACTGAGGCTGATGTGGCAGCAGACTTGGCCTGGCCTGCAGGTTGTCTGGTGGTTAAGGGGACTGAAGGCATTGCAGAGGCAGCATAGAGCATGGCCTGGCCCAGTAAAGGTCCTCAAAGCTGTGCTGCTGCCAACACCGAGGTCATAATTGTTCTGAAATTGCATCCGAACCCAATTATGCAAAAAGAAAATTATGTGCAATGATTTTTATGTGTTGCAAACGTTTGGTCGAAGCTGGGTGATTATAGGGGGACAGGAAGCAGCTGCCACTCTCTGGGAGCCCATAACTCCCAACAGCTGGAAGCTGTCACTTATTTACCACACCGTTTCTGCCAGGAACAAGGGGTGGCAGTGGCCGTGAGGCCTGCTCGGCCGAGAGCCTGCGCAGGCAGCCGCATAAGGCTGAGAGCAGGCCAGCCCAAGTATAGCCAGGAGGTTGGTTCTCTCATCCTATGTGCTCTGAGTGCAGTGGGCAGCAGGAGGACTCAGCTGCCCCAGGCGCCCCAGCTCTCGAGAGAGACTCGGCTGGACAAGCTGGAAGAGGAGGGGCAGGAGGCCAACCCGGGCAGGGAGGAGGTGGCTGCCTGGCCCCCAAGGGTGAGGGTCTGTAGGCCTGGAGCCTGTCTCCCCGCCACCCTGGCGCGCCTGCCGGGCCGCCTGGGGCAGCTGAGACCCTGGAAAAAGTCAGGTAATGACGATCGTCCATAATGAGGCTGCTCCGATAATGAGCGCGGGGCTATTATCCAACCACAGGCTGGACACATCCGAAAATAAATTATTTTAAGGATCCATTAATGAATGCCTAATTAATGCCCAATTAGAGGGAAGCTACAGAGGAAATGCTGTGGACAGTTGAGAGGCAAGGCCTGGTTTTGCATCCATGGCCTGGGAGGCAGGAGAGGAGGGGGACCAGAAGGGAGCCCGGGTTGGGAGCAGCCTCAGTCTGGCAGCTTTGTGGGTCCCGGAGCTCATCAGCCCTGGAGCCACCCCCAGTCCTTCACAGACATGTGCCCTCTCAGTACATCCACACAGCTATGAGATGGAAAACTATTACTATCTGTATTTTAGAAATGAGGAAACTGAGGCATAGAGGGGGTGTCTCATATTTGAGGACATGGAAGACACTTGTGAATGAGACATTTTTCACTGTGAACTTTGGTGTCATGCATGCATGCTTTGCTTGGGAATAATTTAAATAAAAGATTCCTCAGGACTCCATGTGAGATATTTATTTAGAACAAAAGTCGGCACCACTATCATGAATGCAGATAGGAATAAACGGTGGCAGAGTTGGGACAAGAGCCGGAGGCTCAGTGGCTGTGCCCATGGGTTGTGCCTCGTCTACCCCAGTCTGAAGGGGCAGGGCTAAGGGGCTTTAGGGGCAGGGCCAGGGAGGTGGGGGATGATCAAAGCCTTCACCCCAAACTCATCTCCCCGCTGAGGCTGGAGAAATAATCCCCAGTAGAGGTGGGGGCGCCAAGGAGCAGGGAGAAGTAGCTCCCAGATGGGGTCCAGGATTGGACCCTGACCCCTGCTTTCCTCCAGTCACAGCCACGCTCTCAGGGGCTACCATCCCAGACCACTGAGTGCAGCAAAGACGAGGACAGAGCCCCAGCAGGTCCAGAAGTGTCATGTGAGGTCCCCTCCCCACACCCATCTGTCTCTCCTCCCAGGCTGTCTCTGACCTGGCTGTGCTCTCTCTCCCTGCCAGGGTGCTGTGTGGAGCTGCTGCTGCTGCTGCTGGCTGGGGAGTTGCCCCTGGGTGGCAGCTGCCCGCGGGACTGTGTATGCTACCCGGCGCCCATGACAGTCAGCTGCCAGGCACACAACTTTGCTGCCATCCCCGAGGGCATCCCCGAGGACAGCGAGCGTATCTTCCTGCAGAACAACCGCATCAGCCTCCTCCGGCAGGGCCATTTCAGCCCTGCTATGGTCACCCTATGGATCTACTCCAACAACATCACCTTCATTGACCCCAACACTTTCGAGGGCTTTGTGCACCTGGAGGAGCTGGACCTTGGTGACAACCGGCACCTGCGGACACTGGCACCCGAGACCTTCCAGGGCCTGGTGAAGCTTCACGCCCTCTACCTCTATAAGTGCGGGCTCAGTGCCCTGCCAGCGGGCATCTTTGGCGGCCTGCACAGCCTGCAGTACCTCTACCTGCAGGAAAACCACATCGAGTACCTCCAGGACGACATCTTTGTGGACCTGGTCAACCTCAGCCACCTGTTTCTCCACGGCAACAAGCTATGGAGCTTGGGCCAGGACACCTTCCGGGGCCTGGTGAACCTGGACCGGCTGCTGCTACATGAGAACCAGCTGCAGTGGGTCCACCACAAGGCTTTCCACGACCTCCGCAGGCTGACCACCCTCTTTCTCTTCAACAACAGCCTCACGGAGCTACAGGGCGACTGTCTGGCCCCCCTTGGGGCCCTGGAGTTCCTCCGCCTCAATGGGAACGCCTGGGACTGTGGCTGCCGGGCGCTCTCCCTGTGGGAATGGCTGCGGAGGTTCCGAGGCTCCAGCTCTGCCGTTCCCTGCGCGTCCCCTGAGCTGCGGCATGGCCAGGACCTGAAGCTACTGAGGGCCGAGGACTTCCGGAACTGCACAGGGCCAGCGTCCCCACACCAGATCAAGTCGCACACGCTTACCACCACCGACAGGGCCGCCCGCAAGGAGCACCATCCACCCTACGGCTCCGCCAGGGACAAGGGCCACCCACACGGCCATCTGCCCAGCTCCCGACCAGGCTACAAGAAGCCAGGCAAGAACTGCACGAGCCACAGGAACCGCAACCAGATCTCTAAGACAGGAACCGGGAAACAGGCCCACGAGCTGCAGGACTATGCCCCCGACTACCAGCACAAGTTCAGCTTTGACATCATGCCTACGGCACGACCCAAGAGGAAGGGCAAGTGTGCCCGCAGGACCCCCATCCGTGCCCCCAGCGGGGTGCAGCAGGCCTCCTCTGGGAGTTCCCTGGGAGCCTCGCTCCTGGCCTGGATACTGGGGCTGGTGGTCACTCTCCGCTGAGGACCCAGGGCGCCAGCACCCAGCACTGCCACATGTTCACCAAGGAACAGAATTTCTTTTCTTCTTTTTTTACTAGGGGAGGATTTGCTGGGTTTCAGGAAAAGGCTCCTAAAGGCTTTGGCTGTTGTCTGGACCCTGCCCAGTGGATTATAAATCCAAAGTGTACAGCCCTAGGCGGGAGGGGATTAGTACATCTCACCCAGCTGTCCCAGCCAGCTCTCACTGAGCACCCACAGACAGCATCCACTCCAGCAAGGAGGCAAGAGGCACACTAAGTGGATCCTTCATGAGCAACAATGGGACAGTCACCTCTCACGGGAGCTGGGCTCCCTGGAATCCTGACTATTTGGAGAGGTCTGAAGGGCCCTGCTATTCCTGGAGGAAGCAGGACTCAGATAAGAACAAACAGCTCTCCTAAGAGGCTGGGTCGACCAGCAGTCTGGGAGCACATGAGCAGGTGGCATGGTGGCTCTTGCCTGAGGCTACTTAATCAACCTGCCCTGAATCCATCTCTATGCCACCTTAAGTCCCTCCCTTGGGGGTAACGCCTCTCATTGCTGATGTCTCAGGCAACCCTGGCAGACACAGGCCCAACTGCTGGGGTCCAAGAACAACTTACCAAAGGAAAGATCATCAGAGGCTGAAACTTAGAACTTCATCACATGCAGTGAGGTTCTCCCAGAAGGTGCAGTTTTATAACTATGTCCACTTATATATATACACACTCTACATATATATATATACATACAAATGCACAGGTCCCCCGCCCCACTCCATTACCAAACTGTATGTCTTATGTTTATAAACTATACAGAGAACTATATCTGCTGGACTAAGGATTGTATTGGTGATTTCTAGCAAGAAAAAAGTTATAGAATTTTTGTCTAGAATCCCAACCTGACAGCAATGGTCCCCATGTAACCTGGGCTTCCATGGGCCTGGGGCAAGGTTCAGTGGGGAGAATTAAGGAGAAGGGGAGGCAGCAAGAATCACTTCAGGGGACCAATATTCTTAGATATTTAGAGCATCATCTTGTTTTTATATGTAACACAAGCCTGTCTGTCACCCTGGAGCACCCCAGCACCCCTCCTGTACTCACTGTTGGCTTCAGGATAAGAGGTGAGAAGCTGCTTGTCAAATGTCAGGGAGCCAAGGCCCCGAGGGCGGGGTGGCCAGATGAGAAGGGGAAGGAAGGGGCTTTGGGCTTCTCAAGCCAGCAGGCGAGGCCGTATCCACAGTGTTAGTCCAACAGGTCGGACAGTGTTGTCAGCCTAGCGTTTTGCAAGGGATGGTCTAGACAGGCCAGGGAGACTCTGGGCATGAGCCCAGGCCTCCAGCCGGGCTCAGCTGCTAAACTTTTCCTGAGGCTCTTTGGTGAGCGACCTGGCAAGGGCCCTGTGGAGGGTGGCAGGAGGGAAGCATCAGGTGGCCTTAGCAGAAGGGGGACAATGGGCATTTCGAGAACCATCTCAGGCACTTCTGCAGGATGGAGGCCCTATCCCTCCTGGCCCTTCTGGAGATGCCCCAGGACAGGCAGAAGTCAGGAGGCCAGACTCAGGGGTCAGAGGCGGGGACAGGCAGCATGCAGGGACTGGAGCAGACAAGCCCAGACAGGGGAGGGGGCTCCAGTCACAGTTCACCATGCTGCCAGCCAGGGGCCCAGGCGGCACAGTCTCCTCTGCGCTTTGCACAGACCCAAATCCCCCACCAGAGAGGACATGTGTGAGGAGCAAGAAACACTGAATCCAATTAAGAGAGAAAGATAATAACAATAAAAAAATTCTCTTGGACAAGAACCCTGTTTTTCATTTCCTAACCCCGCATTCCTAACAAGGTGGCAGATCTTGGGCTTTTATGGGTGGGCGAGCCTGGCCAGGCCCATCTCTGAGAACACAGAGTGTTTGTTGGCAGGAGGAGCCGTAGGGGGCAGGGGCACACTGACTCAGAGGGACACCACCAGCACACACACGCACACACGCACGCACACACGCTTGTTCTCTGTTCTGTGGCTCTTCTCTTGCCTGCGCGGAACATGATTCATTTCCCACATTCTGGCTGCACTGGGTCGGCACCGTCTCTGTGTCTCTCCCTGGAGCAGGCTGGTCCTGCATCCTTCCCGTCTGTTCCCAGAGCCTTGGCAGCAGCTGCTGAGTTATTGATTCCCAGGGGGCTGGAGGGTGACTGGAAGGGGACAGCCAGTTCCTGGGGCCCAGGGGGTTTTCCAAGATGCCAGAGACTGACCCAGACAGTGGTGGGCAGGGCCTGGAGGCTGGACTTGCCCTTCTGGCTTCAGAGAAGGGAGAGCATTCCCCAGACAAAGGGAGGAGGACTGTGTTTTCAGGCCTGGCTGGACAAATCCTCAGTACAAGGCTTGGAACATTCACTAAAGGGAGCCCAGCTACAGCAGAACAAATCATCTCCGACCTGTAGTTTCTCCCCAAGGGTCTGCTAGCACTCACCCGGCCAGTGCCAGGGCCCAGCTGTCCCTTAGAATCCAACGAGGTTGTTATGTTGTTGATTTCATTTCCAACTTTAGATAGCAAAGCCCTCAGTGGGAAAATCAAGAGTCTAAGCACTTTATTAATTTTTTTTAAAAAGACTTAGGAAGTCCTGTAATATGGAAGTGCAATGTCAGTACAAGAAATGCTAATGTTTTATAAATGATCTGCTTCTGTCAAGCACAGTGCAGTCTCTGGTTGCCAACTGTTATCAGAGGCAAGGCAGTAGGGCCTAGGACACCAGGTGTATTTTTAGTAGCTTTCTCCTCTGAGAGGCAGGGGGAATAAAGGCAGCTCTGTTGCGGGTGACATCACATCTCACTCAGCAGCTCACATGCTACATACATACGCAGTCACGATGATGCCGTTGTCCCAAACATCAAAGCAAGTGGATAGTCAGGGCCAAGTGAAGGCCCCTCATTCGTCAGACCCCATGACCCCCCTGTGTCATTCAGGATAGGGAGATGGGATTCCTGTCTCGCCAGGGGTGGAGGCCACCCCTCCCTTGTTCCCGATGAGGCCCAGCCCCTCTGCTGTCTTTGCTCAGCACTTTCCGTGAGCCATCTCTTGTCCCTCCCTCCCTTTCCGACACAGCCCTCCACTCCTGGCAGGCAGACAGGAGATGTGGGTGGCCACGGGTGGTCTCCGAGTCTCTCTGCACATGCTCCTCTCGTGACCTCAGAGCGTGGCTGGCTCCCCACGGTTCATTCAACAAAAGCTGATCAAGGGCCTCCATGTGCCAGCCATTGTTGAAGCTCTGGGGACACAAAAGAGAGACTTGGCTCTCTGTGAGGAGCTCAGAGCCTAGATGTGGAAACAAGTGTTCCTCAACCAGTGTGGAATTCTTGCCTGTGTTAGTACCCCACACCCCCCAAAAATGAGGAGCTCGACTGGGGTGAGGGCAGTCAGAGAGAGCTTCCAGGAGGAGGTTACACTCTGATGGATCTCAGAGGACGAGGAGTTGGTCAGAGAAGAGTGTAGGGAGTGTTCCAAGCAGAGGGCTGGAGGTGCGCAGTCCATAGGGTCTGAGGTATCCACAAACAACTGCAAGTTGAGTGAGGGCTGGGGGCGCTGTTTCTGAAGGTGTGCAAGATGAACCTGGCAAGGGGGTGGCCCCAGGGCTCCTGCTCAGGGGCTTGGTCTCTACTCTGGAAGTGGAGGGGATGGGTGGCTCCCACACATGGGGTCTTCTCCCTGCTTCTCCCGCCTGTCTGTGAGCACGTGGTCCCCGCCATGGCACACTTGCCAATGTTCCTCAACAGTGGGTTTCATCGGTTAAACTTGCCTCTTGTGCTCAGCCAGATCCTTCCCTTGTGCCAGCAAGCTGGAGCGCTTGCTGGAAATCTGCGTGGGCCCCAGTCCCATTCCCAGACACCTGCTGCCTCCAAGCTCGGAAAGTATTGCACAACTGCGCTGTCTCTGCAGCCCTGCACTTCTGGCCTCCCACCCATGGAGCCCGCCCTCAGCCCCTCCTTGCTTCTGAGCAGCCTGCCCAGATGCCCGGCCACCTCTGCCACCTCTGCACGTGTCCACTCTGGCTGCTCATCAGCAATCCCCAGAACCCCATGCCCCAAACTGCTTCTCCCTCTTTCCTCCCCCACTAGGGTTGCTCCTTCCCCAGGAGCCAAGAATCCCATTTGGCAAAAGTTTACTCATCACCCAGCACCCTGACACCCCAGCCAGGTGAATGGGGGCTCCAGGAAGGCCCGTGAGTGGTCTGAGGAAGCCGGGAAGGCCTCTTGGAGGACGAGCTGCAGGGCCCCAGGTCAGGGAGAATGAGTTTGCTGGGGAGGCTCACTGCAGCCAGTGCAGAGCCCTCGGCAAATCGTCCCTCATGTATGCACCAACTCCCCTGGCTGTCCCCACCAGTCCCTGACCAGACCCAACTCCAGGCCATGAGGGACACAGCTCCTCCAGGCCCTACTCTGCACTGAACTGGGGGAAGCCAGCCTTTCTTTGTGTACATTCTTTGAGCAGGGGCGAGGGTCCGGCCCAAAACCTATTTTCAGCCTCTGACATGGCTGTGGTCGCCCTGTGGCTCATCTCCTCTGCAGTTTCACCTTCCTCTAAGTAAGAGTTTAGCCATCAGCCACCACTCCACCCCGTGTCACCAATCCCCCACTATCAGCTTGTAATGGGCCAATTTTCTTTTACCTTCTGTCTGCTTAGAAAAATGTCTCAAGACCCTTTGATTGTGTGTTAAAATATCCTTTACAATTCTATGCTCGATATCTCTTTCTGCTCCTCTAATTGTCCCTTTTAACTCACTGCACTTTTGGTATAAATCTCCCAGTCTCCCTCCTTTTCAGGCTGGTAATAAATACGAGCTCTAAAAAAATATACATAAACATCTATTGTTGGCTAAATAACTCACAGCACAACCAAAAAGCTGGAAAAAGAGGTTCAGCGCAGTGAATGCCCACCTGCACCCACTCACTCACGTCGTCCTCACTCGCTTCTTTTAGGAGGGCTGCTGGAGCCAGGGTCTTTTGTGGCCCTAAAAAGTCCACTGCATGGAGGGACCAAGGATGTCCCAGGTGAGAAAAGGAAGAGAGAGAAAGAGAGTAGCTGTGTCCACAGGGCTCCCTCCAAGAGCAACGAGAGGGAGAGGTGAGGACAGAGGAGACCGAGTGCAGGCAGCGGTGGCTAATTTAAGTGGCATTTCAGTGGGCTGGCCCACGAAGCCCCTTACTGCCAAAAGAAGTGGGTCAGGCTCCTCCAACACACAGCACCAGCCTGCACTGCCCGCCCCCATCCCTCTCCTCTCGGCTCTCATTTCTCATTAGAGCTGTTAGTTTCTAACCACCAGGAGGGTGGGGAAGGCTGTGCCTTTGTGTCACCGATGTCTGTGTGGCAGCGTGCACACTAATGGCATGCCTGAACGGCAGAATTTGACATTGCTGCTGCAAAATGTGCTTGGGCCACAGTGCTTTCCAAATTGGCTGAGGCTGCACGCCGCCCCCTCCTCCTTCGCCCAGGCGTCTCGGAGCCCCTGCCAGCCACAGCTTCTGCTACTGCCTCTGAGGGCCTCAGAAAAGAGAGGAAGCGAGAGATGTATTAAACTCTTCAATCTCTGTAAGTACCATTTCCCAGGAGACGACTCTAAGGAAGAAGGAAATGCTAGGACCTAAACAGGTAGGAGACCTCAGAGGCAGCAGGCTCTGTGTCACCTCCCCCCACCCCCTACCACTTCAGGGACAGTCACAGGCAAGACAATGATACCCTCTGAGTGGCAGTGTCCAAGTGGCCACTCACCGCTGCAGCCAGAGAGACATGAGGGATGGTCACCAAATGAGACTTTCTCAGGGACGAGGGCCAGCAGCTGAACCCACAGAGTGAAAAGCGGTGTCGGCTGGATGGGCAGGGCAGGGTGGTCTCTGAGCAAGACCCCAAAGGGCGCACACACAGGTCACTTGGAGAGGGAGAAAGCACATCTCCATGGGGCAATCGTATTGCCGGAGAGTCAGAGGCAGGGAGACACGCAGACAGACAGACAGACTAACAGACAGGAGGGCACGATAGGGAGAGAGGCATTTTCCACACACACACACATGCACATGTGCTCACACACACGTCACTCAAGCACAGCGTCCTGTCGCTCTCCCTCATGCAGCCACGTGTGGTACCTGCACATAGGGAACAGATTTGAGCCCCAACAAAAGGCAAAGCCCCGGCCAGGCCCTGGGGTGCCGCGGTGAAGAGGCCTGCCCGTGTGCAGCTCACGTCCCAGCGAGGAGAAAGCCGTAGAAAACCGGGTTCCCCGTTATTCAATTACAAGAGTGGTTGTCAGGAGAGGGGCAAAGAGTCTGTCACGCAGATGTCACTCAGGAAGAGTGAAGGGTGGGGGCCGATCCCACGCTCCACACGTGCTGGTTACCATCCGTCAGGGACGCGGGCTGTTGTGTGACGAGGGGGCAGATTCTGATCTGGGCTCTGGGCTGGGGCGTTTCCCACGGAGCCCTGGCCCTGAAGGGTTCATCTGCCTCCCAGTGCCCTGGAGGCTCCGTGGAGGCTGGGTCCCCAGTCCCACCACTGCCTCACCTGTCCAGTGTGTGTTTCGAGGCTCCACACTCCACGGGCCACCTGAGCCGTAATGACATTCTCCTCCCGCACGAGGGGTCATAGAGGTCTCCAAGGTGTTTTTATTCTTTGTCCCAGCATCACAGCCTCAAAGGCCCTGAGGTCCCTGACCCCTCATCTCACCTGCCTCCGGGAGAGTCTCTCACTGTTTTATCTGTGGCATTTAAAGTGCCACCAAGCGTCTGGCACTTTGCAAGTCTAAGGTACAGGCTCTTCTGAGTTTCCACACCAGCCGCCTTTCCAGGAGCCACCCCCCTGGCTGGCCTTGTCGCCTGTGCCTCTGTCGGCTGTGACTACAACCTGTCAGAAAAGAGGCTCAAACCCACCTTGGATGGGTCCCACTTGGCACAGTGCCCTGAGAGGGGAGACCAGGAGGGCATTCTGGTTGGTTGCAAACTGCCAGGGCACAGCCGCTGTGAACACGGCCTATGAGCTACTCCCAATCCCAAACTTGTCCTGCTGCTGTCCTTCCTCGCAGGAGATGCCGGGGGGGTCTCCCAGCAGTCACCCCACCGTGGTACCACCTCCTCTCTCCCCGCCACCAGTCTCGCCAGAAGCTGCCCCCTCTGGCACACCGCCCTTTGGACTTCTCACTTGAAAAAGCCTTCATTTCTGAGTCATTGACCCACTGCAGCTCCTGAGACAGTCTCCAGCCAGGCCATGGCCCTGTCTTCTTACAGATCCTTCCACCTTGTCCGTTTCCTCTCCAAAGGCCAGAGGCGAGTTAAAATAAAAAGGCAACTTACAGTTGGATAGTATTTCATGGTTTATTTATTTATTTATTTATTAAAAAAGATGACTGGTAAGGGGATCTTAACCCTGACTTGGTGTTGTCAGCACCATGCTCTCCAAGCGAGCTAACTGGCCATCCCTATATGGGATCCAAACCCTTGACTTGGTGTTATCAGTACCACACTCTCCTGAGTGAGCCACAGGCCGGCCCGTATTTCAGGTTTTTAAAGCCCCCTCACAGAGATGACCTCATTACAAATTAAGAAGTGTCCCCTCTGGGGAAATTTGATTATATCCTTGTTTTGTTGTTGTTGTTGTTGTTGTTTGGCAGCTGGCCGGTATGGGGATCCAAACCCTTGGCCTTGATGTTATAAGGCTGCACTCTATCCAACTGAGCTAACCGGCCAGCCCCAGATTTGATTATAATCTGCACTTTACAGGTAAAGAAATGGGACTTCCAGTTATTCAAACCTGTGCTTCTGAGTCCATAGCTGGAGTTCTTCCCAATACAGCCCTGCCCTTCCTTCTCCAAGTGCAAAGAATCCAAGCGTTCTGGGCAGTCCCAAGCCTGGGCTGTCACTAGTAGAGACCCCATCTCACATGACCCATGGCTAAGATGGGACCACTCTGGGGGAATCCAATTCTTCCCTCAGGAATTTCAAGCTCAGAAAAGTTGATCTGCAAAAGCCGTGGAGAGAAAGTCAGAGGATTCATCTTCCTGCATTTCTTAGAGGTTCTCTCTGCTGTCCTGACCCCTCAAACTTTCTCAAACGAGGTCACCAGGATTGCCAGTCCAGGTGACGGAAAGAGCGGGCAAGAGCCCCGCTCCTGTCTGTCTTCCTTTTCACCAATATCAGGGTACAATGGCAGAAAAGTCCCAAACTGGCCCAGGTTGTTTCTCCAGTTTCTTAACAGCTGTAGCTGGATTCCCATTTCCGAAAAGCCCCATGTTAAGAGCAACAGAGTCCAATAGTCTGGGCAGAGAAAGAGGATCTGGCCTCACCGCCCTTCCTCCTACAAGGCACTTTCGAGGCTGCCCTGGGGAATTCCTGGCACCACTAAGAGGAAGACGGTGGGCAAAGTGTGACTCAAAGCTGACAATCAGGCCTGGGCACATTCCTCATCCCCCATCAAGTGGCTCCATTTTTTTACAACTCTTTGTGCTTCAAGCATTTTTGCTCATCTATTTTGGGCCTCTTCTCAGAGCTTTTGCGAATCTTGGGACTGTTCCGGAATTTCTATTTTCTTTTCATTGTTTTTGTTCATTTGAAAAATTAACTTAAAATCTTCATATTAATTTTCAATCAAATATGTCTACGTTGCCTGCTTGGAATCTTTTCATAAATTTTAAAATTTTGTTTCCAATTTTAAATTGTCTAATAGCAAATCAGCTTTAAAATGTTCAGGCAACCACTGGTTCATGTATTAATTTATCCTAGGTGATATTACAACCTTTTACAATTTATCTTAGTAAAGGCTCTTCCTTTTTTTTTTTTTTTTTCCTTTTTATTTGGAAATAATTATAGGTTCACAGGAAGTTGGGGGAAAAAAGTACAGAGAGGTGCCATATACCCTCCACTCAACTCAGTTTCCCCGATGGTAACATTTTGCATGGCTCCATATTATTTTGCTTTTTTTTTTTTTTGTGGCTGGCCAGTACAGGAATCAAACCCTGGACCCTGGAGTTATCAGCACCACGCTCTAACCAACTGGGCTAATTGGCCATCCCCTATTGTGTCTTTTAAATTTATTTTCAGTTAATGATATTTACCCTACCTAGCTAGGGAAAGTTTATTTCTATTTAAACAACTTTGATAAGGAAAAAAATAAAGCTTCCAATAGGCACAAACAAAAAAAGAATTTTTTTCCTTGGATATTCCCAAATGCAACATTGGGATTTTAAATGTGATTTTATCACTGGACTGTGTAATAAAAGATGAGAAATGTTTGCCCAGGTTCAGCGTTCCTAACCGGAGTCCCCTCATCCCTCAAGCTTCCACAAACTTTCCAGAATTCAGTGGAAGGCCTTCTGGGAATGTGCAGGTCTCTAGAGAGAGCGTTTCATCAGGTCCTGAAAAGGGTTGGAACTACTGATCCAGAATCCCAGGTCGAGCCTGCCGCACCTCCGCGCCCTGACCCGCAGGTGGCGCTCTGCCGCTGGGGCGACTGATGATTGGCGTCAGGGCAAACCAGGAGTGAGCAGTTGCAAAGGCTTTTGCGGGAGTGGCCGTTCTTGACCAATTGGTCCTTTCAATTTGGTTTTGACCAAAGTGTCTACTTCGCCAGCCTCTCACACAAGGGAAATGGGGCGGGGGCGGGGCGGGTTGAGAGGCTGGCTACCAGAAGACACCGCCCCCAGGCGCTCTGTTGCTCTGAAAGCTGCAGCAGCTGGCAGAAGCCAGGCTCCTGGGAACCGGGAACCGCGGTTTCCAAATGCGAGTTTGAAGACAAGGAGAGCCTGGGATTGCGATATTACCGATTTGCAACAAAAGATGAATGTAGTGAGCTTTTCATGAAGCCAAATTTAAATCATCTAAAGACAATCCTTTATTTTGAAATCGAGTCTTTTTGGGGGGTTGGGGAGGGGGAGGGATGTTCTAAAAAGTGTTGTTGTTTTTTTTTTTTTTTCAATGAACTAACGGTATTGGTGCAAAGTAGCTGCTGTTTCTCAGGGTCACTAGTTACCCAGACAAAATGTTGACAACCCAAGATAGGGCTTCCAAATTGCTTGTGGAATTTTACTGCTCTGTGGAGTCCCGAAACTGGGAATGGCAGTTTTGGAGGAGCCTGGCAGTGCCGTCCTTGCCTTCTACGGTCTCCAGCCCCGACCCAACCCCATTCAGGCCTCGGGGACTGCTCCCCCGTGCTGGCCCATTTTTCCTCTTCGTTACCTGCCGCTCCATTATTTGCAGAGAATTATCTGCAATAACTAGCCAATTACCCTTAAAGACAATTATACTCTTCCATCAGCAAACACTGATGTTCTTTTCTTGGGTCTTTTAGTGAAGCCGCTGTTAAGGAGATGCTTTATTTACGTAAAGTCAAATGGTCCCCTTTTAGGAGGGTTGGGGTTCAATGTTAAAGTTTTAAAATCTTAACTAGAGGATGGGTGTTGGGGGCTTATGGTTGGGGTAGAAAAGGAGTTGGGAGGACTTTTTCTCTCTCTTTTTTTTTTTTTAAAGATGACTGGTAAGGGGATCTTAACCCTTGACTTGGTGTTGTCAGCACCACGCTCAACCAGTGAGCGAACCGGCCATCCCTATATGGGATCCAAACCCGGGGCCTTGGTGTTATCAGCACCACACTCTCCCTAGTGAGCCACGGGCCGGCCCAGGACTTTTTCCCTCTTGATACAAGAAGAGCTGCTTTAAAAGGTAAGGTGCCCAGGGGACCTGGTACAGTGTACAGCCCTCCCTCCCTAAGCTAATGAGATCTAAAAGTATCAATGCGGTGAGCTCAGCCCTGTGAGTAAAATCATTCAGAAGTGCTGCTGTGCTAGCTGCGCCTGCCTCTTACTGACCACGGCTTCAGTCCTCCCCTTCCCCAGCCACCTCTGGGGACTGCTGGAGCTGATCGCTTCAGGGGGCTTGATTGAAATCTGCTCCTCACCCTTGGCTGCTCATCAAAGCTTTATCCTAGGCGAAGGCTGACCCAGACTGGATGGTGGCATCTCCCAAGTCAGGGACCAAAGGTGCTGGCCACAGCAGGATGGAAGCTTGCAGGAATAACTCCATTATGGTTAAAAAGTGGGGGATCACCTGCAATTTTATCCCTTCCAAAGTGCCCCTCTCTTTATGGTTTGGGCCTTACCTGGTGACTATTTATACTTGACTCACTGTGGGCAAAACAACAGCAAGATGCAATTTCTTCCAAAGTTAGAAAAAAATAAACCGAAGTCTGCTCCTGCTGGGTTTATAAAGAGCTGTTTTCTTCCTGAGCTCCATGGTATGGTGGCTCTAATCTGAAATTTCTTTTTAATCATAGCAGGAGTCCCAATTAGCATGTTGGGTAATCTTTCAAGTAGAACTGGGAGTTCCATGACCATAGAGAGCAAAGGAAATATTATGTGTGACGCCCCTGAGGAACAGGGCAGGGAAGGCAGCGCTGTCAGGCCTGTGCACACATGTGTGCGAATAAACGTGCATTTGCTGGCCGGTTTCTCACCCTCAAGACAAGATATATGCACCCCGTGTCCCTTCACCCTCAACATCATACCAGGACCAGAGTAAATGTATGGAGTGTTGCCCTCGGTTTGGGAAGCCCAACCTTGCCCCATCCTTGAGCCGGCGTGCCAACGTGTGAGTCACGTGCACCTGCCTACCCTTACCCTAAGAATATAGAAGGGGAAACCAAGTTCCATTTGCAAGGCAGTGGGCACAGAGCTCAGGGCATCCCTCTTCTCCCCATGGGATGGGCTGCACCCCCAGACTCAGCTGGCACCAGGGCCCAGCTCCATCCGGTACTGCCAGCGACCTACTTTCCTTTGTTGTTGTTTTTGGAAGTGCTGATGTCAATGCAGAATTCAGCAGAGAGGCTGAATGAGAAAAAAAGAAGGTGGGGGGAGAAGGGAGAGAGCGAAGGAGAGGAGTGGAAAAGAGAAAGAGCATCCAACAGCGATGATGGTGGCAAGTGCTGACCACAGACTGTGATGGTCCCCACAGGGCCTGCCCTCCAGAGCTGGGATCAGTCTGGGCCTTGTGGCTTCAGGCTAAGTAACCAGAGAAGAGGCTTCCTATGGCTTCCTCTGCCCCTCAGCACACCAGGGGAGGAGGTGAGGCCCAGGCAGCCACGCCCAGATGTGCCTTCCCGGATAAGAAGCCAAGTGCGTGGGGCACCTCCACACACTCTCCCTGGGGGCCTGGAGGTGGTGGGTGGGCATTCATCTGTCCTGCCATTGGAGAGATGCCGAGTTGCAGCCACCCAGACAATGGGGACTTGGTGGAGGCTCTCTACGCTTGCCGGGGCTGGGGAAATTGGTCTTTGGGGACGCTGAAGGCAGTTTCCTGTGTTCACTTGCTCCTTGGTGACTCACATGACAGAGCTCTGCCGGCAACTCACCTGCTCTCACCTCCCATTCTCAGGTGCCCCAGGAGAGCTGTGGGGTTTGGGGTGAGGAGAGCTACAGACTGTCCGATGCATGGCAGCAAAACTGCAGAAAATCCTCCCAATGCACTGCCTGCCCTTCTGGGCTCTGAATCTTGTCCCTTCTTCACTGCCTGGCTTTCCCATTTTATGCTCAGTGTTGAACTCCAGCCCTGGGATGAAAAGACTCTGCACTTTCAGCCCATTTGCAAGCCCCAGCTGCCACTGCACTGTCTCAGCAGGGGCTGCTGAGCAGAACCACAGCCAAAGCATCTGGCCACCATTCCTGGGCTGAGCCCTTCCTCAGGACCCTTGGTCAACAAATTCTTAATGATAAAGCAATTTCAGATCCACATTTTCATGAAACCCAAGGCTGTAAGCCTCAGGATACCACATATGTAGTGCATTTCCCCCTCCAAGGTTGCATCCGTGTGCCCAAGGGACTCCATTCAGGTGGGGCTGGAGACTGGGGTGGGTAAGATTCTCCTGCTCTCTCTTGGACCCCTTCCCCCAAACATGCTTGGCATATGATTAAAGTCATTCTCTCCTGCTCCGTAAGCTCATACATTTTTCAGATAAAGAAATATACCAAGGAGACAAAGCCCTCATATGCTGAAATTAGACCCCGAAAAATAGGTTACCTGACAATTACTTGTTTCTAAGTGGAGCGTGATCTAGCGTCGGAAATGCTGGGTGAGCTGCTGGTGCTGCCGCCTTCTCCTCCCAACTTACTGCCTCTTAACCTCTCTCAGTCCCTCGGTTTAGAGCCGGGAGAATAACTCTCCTCACCTCCCTCCATCGTGGGCTGGTGCAAGGCATAATGAATCAACGTCTGAAGCACCCTGAAGAGGCCAGGTTCGGGACGCCGTGTAAGTACACAGCATCGCCAGCTACCTCTCGAATATACATCGCGCTGATTTATTTACCTCCTGTGAAAGACAACAATCATCTTATTTGCACTTGATGCTGCAGCTTCCTGCATAGCCTATAACACCCTCCCTCTGCTGCTGCTAAGGACTCCTTAAAGCGGCTCCTTTCCGTGGAAGAGACCTTCCCTCGCCCTGCATCTCTCTTGCCTTACGGATCACAGCGTTCTTCCCCAACTCACAATCTGTTGCCACAAAACGTGCCACCCCACTGTAGGCGGGAGGCCACAGCCTCTCCAAGGGAGGACGAGGAAATGGATCCCATAGGCAGAAGAGGCTTCCTTGGAAGTCAAATGCTGCCAATAAGTAAGAAGCAAAGCAGGGTGCATGAAAGGTAAATGGATGTGGTTTAGATGTTGGGTCATTTAAAGAGTGCCCCGGCGCATGGTTTGCTCATTACCACGCAGGGCCACAGACTGGTGGCAATTAGGCTGGCACAGGGAGTGGGGGAGGGGCAGCACGTGAGTCCCCCTTCCTTTCTGGCTCTTGACAGTCCCTTTATTTTCAGCAGCATTCAGTACTTGGTGCTCATTCAGAAAATAATATTAAAAGAAAAAGAAAAAAAGAAAGAATGAGAGAAAAAAGGTTTGAAAGGTTCTTATTAGTTCTGAAAATCAGAAAGGCTGCTGCTCCTCAGACATCCAAGCCCGGCTGGGGGACTTCGCCTCGGCCGAGTGTTTGACATTCGGTAGCAATAGGGTCTGTGCAAGAGACCCTTGGGTACCACCTGCCAGAAGACAGGATAAATGCAGCCTCTTTCCTCAGAGCAAAGCCTCGGGACTGAGTCCCCAGTACTAGTGTGTGAGGCCGATGGCAACGGAGGCCCCTACAGAATGTCTCTATTTCCATGCTAATCCTAGGCCGCGCCAAGAAGGGACACTTGAGCAGGACAGGGCCTCCAGAGCTCAGAGAACTGCACCCAGTGGTTCTGCCATGTTCCAGGAGAAAGCAGGGGCCAGGGTGGGGCGGCGGTGGAGGGGATGGAATAACCCGGTATTCCCGCCCCCACGTGGCCGCCTCCAGACCCCTTGCGGGCTGATCTGCAGATCCCGGAAAACGGGGCTTGTGCTTGTCTCTAAAGGAATGTCACTGCTGGGCCTTTCAGCTTCTTTCCTGAGTGCTTTTGAGATCAAACCCCCTAAATTTGTTGACTAAAAACTTTGCCAAGGGAACAATACCCACCGAGGTGCAGAATGTAGTGCCAACTCTCTCATTAGAGTGTCTTTCAACATGAAAACTCACTGCCAATGACAATGGGCATTTGGCCACTGCCAGTTCAAAGTACAATGCTGAAGAAAGGAGAGGAAAACTACTATGTCCAGGTCAAAAAAGATTAAGTTTATGGCGGTAGAATGAGGCTGAAGCTGTTTACTGCATGCTTGGTGCCACTTTATTTTTTTAAAGGTGATTTTCAAAAATCTTCTTGCTGTTGGTGATGTGCCTTTTTTGCATGGGATGTGGGCCCTGTGCTGATGGCCCGTGTTCCTTCATGCTGTGGCTCAGATGTCACTAAGCAATAAAACCCCAACCACTAAGCATTACAAGTACTAAGGTAGTCAGGCAATTGTACCTGATGCACAAGAAAGCAGATGCCAGGAAGCTGCTGGGGTAAAGAAGGGTGAGCACTGAGCTGTGCGGGGAGGACTCTAACAGCAGCCCCAGGAGCCAGGCATCCCAGCGATTATTGAATGCGGGGGGAACTTGAGGGCGTCCTGGCTCCCCTCACTGACCCAGCCAAAAGAACACGAGAGAATTCAAGACGGCAGAAAGACAGGCTGTACGAGTTTCCCAGGGCTGCCAAAACATATGACCACAAACCGGCCAGCTGAAGACAACAGAAATTCATTCTCTCCAATTCTGGAGGTCAGAAGTCTGCGATCAAGGTGTTGGGAAGCAGTCTCTGCTTCATGCCTCTCCCTCAGCTTCTAGTGGCCTCCAGCAGTCCTGGGCACTCCTTGGCATGTGGAAATGTCACTCCATTCTCTGCCTCTGTCTTCACATCACTTTCCTGTCTGTGTCCTAGTTCCTTCTGTTCTCTTATAAGGTTATTTGTCATTGGATTTGGGGTCCACCTAATTCAAGATGATCTCATCTTGAGATCCTTAACGTAGTTACATCTGCAAAGACCCTTTTTCCAAATAAGGTCACATTCACATGTTCCCGGTAGACATATCTTTTGGGGACTCAATCCTATGATAGCCAAAGCCATGGAGAAGTGCTCCCAGGACAAAGCCTTCTCCCTACCACTAGTTAGCCTCCCCTGGATCCTCTGCCTGTCGATGGGAATTTCCCAGCAGCCCTTGGGGCATCTGTGATTTTGGATCCACAACAAAGCCCCAGGGACATCGAACCTTTCCTCAAAGCCAGGCCACAGCTTTCAAAACCATTTCCCTGTTTCAGAGTGTCACTCAGCCCTGAGTCCCTTCTCTCTGGGGTGGTTTCTAAGGTGGCAGGCCACAGCAAAGCATCTTGCCCACAAGGCACCCTAGGGGAGGAAGGGAACCAAAACGACAGTGTCAAGCCAAGGGCTGAAACTGTGACACCCCGCTCACATTCGTCCTCACCTCAAGCTCGGAATTGCAAGGGCCAAGCACAGGGCTTTGCAAATATTTACCAGCTTTTTCTTAATGGAAAAGGGATGTAAGCTCATTATATTCTAAAGCGACCTGAGATGTTATTGGTTGGTTTTCATCATTCAAAAACTCTCTCTTTGATAGAGTCAAAACCGACCTACCTGCAACGTGATCCAACCACTGTCCCAGATTTGCCTTCAAGAGCTCTAGAAATGAAGGTCATTCTCGGGCTCCAGAAGCTGCCTCATTCTAATCAGTTGAGGGCATGACAATGTCCTCCCAGAGGCACAGGGCACTACTGGCAGCTGGGCCAGACCAACCAAAGGAGTTTCAGCCCTTCCACGAGCATGGATGGCAACCATCACCACATTTTTTGAATTTAGCTATGTGCTAAGTGCTTTATGGGCTTTTGTGCTAAATGCTAAGTACATTATGTGTATTATTTCTAATCCTCACAACAGGCCTGAAAAGCATGCATTAATATCATCCCCACTCTATGTAGGAGGGAATGCATTCTAGGGTCAGGTTATGGAAGATGTGGGATTTGAACCCAGGTCTGTCCATCCAGAACCCTTGTATTATCTTCTCCCTGTGCTGCCTCCCTCATGTGCAAAGGAAAAGTCTCCTTCCTATGCCTGGGGGCCAGAAAGAGGGGAAAGGATGAGCATCCTCAAAGGGGGGGTGACAATGAAGCATAAACTCCAGTTTCATACCTAAACCTAAACCAAGCACTAATGTCTTATTTCAATTTCTCTAAACATACAGTTCAGTTACAGTCCGTTAAAAAAAAAAAAAAAAGCATAACTGGTTCTCGAGAAATGTCAAGTATTACATTTCAGTGCACACGTACAGAACAATCCAAATGTTGGACATCCACAAACAGATGCAAACCTTCACTAAAGTCTCCTCCAAACGCACATCACTGAGGTTTGAAAAGAGCAGCTTACGCTTCCAGCCCAGTTAGTTTCCCTAGCATGTGAGCTCCGACCCACCAAAGTCTGGTTTACCTAGAGGAGAAAACATAACCATTATTATCTCTCACACATTTACAGAAGGGTTTATGCTTTCTCTTTTCCACAAATTATTGCATTTGACCCTCACTTCCGCCATGGGAGGTGGGAGGGACTGACATGACCATCACTGAACAGGTGGAGACGTGGGGAGGTGAAGTGGGTTTCCAGCGTGGAGCCCGAGGAGGAAGGAAGGGTACTAACTAGGTGTCCTCTTTTCTCTATATCCTTCTCGCGGGATCCCCACTGTCCTTTTGCGAGCTTCAGAGTCCCTGAAAAAATATGGTCCTTCGAGATTCTACCAAAGAGTTGGAGTGGGAGGAGGAAGGATGGAAGAGGAAGAGGAAGGTCTGTGGCAAGAACAGAAAGAGGAGACATGATATCAGCATTCTGCCAGGGACCCAGGAGATCAGCAAGAACAGCTAGGCTCCTTCAAGGAGATGGAACCAGAGGTCTTTTAAATTAAACGTTCCTCTCACTTGCAAGACCTTTTCCTTGGGACCGTGAGCTTGCCCTCAGCAATGACAGTGTCGGCCCCAGAGAGATCTGGAAGGCTGGCAGCAACTAGTCCGCTCTGGTGTGCCTGTGGCGCCAGGTCTTAGATGCAGGTGCTTCTCTGAGGTCATATCGTCTAATGAATTAAGGTTAACAGCTAAACAGTGAAAGAAAGGGCACCAAACTTTATCCTGTTACCGCTTTGCTTCTAAGTAAATACTTTGGGGATTGCCTCACTCAGTCGTCAAATACCAGTAGTTCCAGCGAACGACAAGCTGACGGCAGCTGAGGGCCTCCAGAATACATGAGCGGACCCATCCTTCCTTAAGAGGTCAGACTGGTCTTTGCCTCTTGCAAAACTCCCAGGACACAGGAAAGCTTAACAGTCATACTTCAGAAAATTGTATTGGCCTAATAATTCCCACCCACAGGAGCACTGGCTCCTGTAGCAATGGATCCCCAGAGGTTGACCCCTTTTCCCCACAGCTGGAAGTGTCCTCCCTGCAAAATTCCCTGTGGCCCACAGTTCTATTTTGGGGGACCACTCTGCTCTTGCACATGGAAAAAGGAACAGTTGAGGTTTACATGGTCATTTTTGTTACAGTAATGAAAGCCTTGAAATGATCACAGAAGGAAAATAGGAAAATATGCCTCCTTAAAAGAGCTGAGACAAATTATTATAGCAACTGAATCCTAAAAGGAATTTTCAAGTAAAAATATGGCTCATGTGAAGTTGTTATGGCAACTGACATTTAAAAGTAACTGGATTTGGGCAAGTTTCTTTCCCCACCCTCTCTGCAAAGTCTTGCAGGAACTTCATGCTAAAATTATGCTTTAATTTTAATTAGCCAAATAGGTCATAAACATAGCTAATTCCCAAATCCTCACAATTTCTACCCTGCAAGCAGCTGATCTACTAATGAGAAAATATTTCTACAAAAACCCACTTGCCATTAAAAACTCCTATCCAATATTTTTCTAATATAATTTATCAATTTAAACACATTGCATAATGTGATATTCTGTAGCATTCCATTAAAATGATAAATAGCAGTGGGGGGAAAAACCCAAGAGATTAAACATATTGCAAGCAGCGTTACTGTGTTTAAATAACTCGGACCATTGCCGAGGAAAACACACTGTTCCCATCCTCAAATACAATCTAAACTCAGCTGCATATCCCTGACTGTAAGGGTATTAATAGGACAGAAGAAGGGGGCAATAAGAAATGACAGGCAACTTCAAAGAAATAAAATTTCTATTAGGCTTTGTTATAAGATTACATCAAAGCAGTTCATATGTTTTAATCTGGGGAAGAGAAAAAGCATCTACTTGGGGTTTGTGCCTGGGGGCTGCTCTGTGTACCGAACCAGACAGTTTGCATAATGAACAATTTTCATTCAATCAGGATCTCAGCATAGATAACTCCCACTCGAAGGTCCCGGGCACAGGCTCATTGTTTTTATTCTCCCAGCTCCACCTACTGGAGAAACAGCGCATAACAGGGAGAGAAGGCTGCAGGGCAGACTTTCCGAGGCACTGTTCTGAATTCAGGAACCTAAAGTTAGAGACCTGAATTGAAACACCTCCTTCCAAGGCCCAAAGGGCCTCTGTGAGATACCAGCGCAGGCCGGGAGAACTCGAGGGGTTGTGGGACCAAAACCTTTGCCCTTTCCACTGCTGCCTGACTTGGGGGGCTTAGACATTGCTGTTGCATTCCGGGCCAAACACCAGGGAGACTGAAGTTGCTGGAAGGCAGTTTGCCTCGAGTGACTGGTGGAAAGGTCACTGATTTTTTTTTTTAGTCATCTTTCAAGTCTCCCAGCTGTCTGGGTCTTCAAAAATAAAACGGGGAGAAAAAGCTATCCAAATGGAATTGCATTTTCATGCACAGTGGCAAACTAAAAAGCTGAACAAATCGTTTTCAAAAACTGGCACAAACGACATTGGCTTGGAGAGTCCTGGGCGAGTCGGCTGCGCCAGGACCCGGGGCTGCGGCCTAATCCGCCTTTATCCGCGCGGGCTTAGCGCGCTCCCGCCGCCGCCTCCCGGGCCGGGGCCGAGGAGCAGCCCCGCTCCACCTGGCTCCGTCCCCCGGGAGGCCGCGCCGGGAGCGGGAGCGACACCACGCCGCGTGAAACTGTTTTCGAAAACCTGGGATGATCATTTAAATGTTTAAAATATGCACATGGTAATTCAAAACTAATTACCCTGAGCACATTTGAAACATTTATGCCATCCTCTCTGGATCCTGCCTACTGATTGTGCACCGCAGCTCACTCTGGCGTTTCTATAAACTGCTTCAGCGATTTTAACTTCCAGGCTAAATCAGGCAGCCGCAGCCCTGCCTCCCGCCCCTGGTTGGAGGAAGGGACCCCTTCCCTGACTTCCAGGAGAGGAGGCTGTGCCCCGTTTCCCTGGAGAGCCATTTGTC
The DNA here is from genome assembly GCF_027409185.1 of Cynocephalus volans. NCBI lineage: Eukaryota > Metazoa > Chordata > Mammalia > Dermoptera > Cynocephalidae > Cynocephalus > Cynocephalus volans. Next base: position 29,054,687 of record NC_084469.1, on the reverse strand, counting down.
ATGGTCTTGTGGCTCTGGCTGCCTAAGCATTGCTCTCACTGTGTTCATAATTGTCATTTCCATTATTTAATTTAGGTTAAAATGACCTCTCTCCCCACCTATTCCTTTTCTCGATGTTCCTCCCCATTTCCCCTTCCTCCGCCTCAGCATGTGGCCCCCATTTCCTAATTCAATCCGGAGCATGGAAAAGTTCCCCTGATAGTCATATCCCACCTGGTTCCTTCTCCATCTGGGGCTAATAGGGGACGTTTGCAGGGGATGTAAGAGGGCCACACCTACCAGCCATCTTGAGAAGCAGGGCTGAAGTGGGCCACCCTGAGTGAACAGCAGTCATTGCTGAGCATGTGCTGTTGTAGCCAAGGGCATGGGCGCGCACACACACAAGGGGTCACCTACCACACACACACATGCTATACACGTGCATATGCGCCTCACACACTGAGCAAAGCCTGCTTGCAGACTAGGCTAATTAGAACTGGGTAGATCCTGAAGCAAATTCATTTCCCCATTCTCCAGAATAAAATGAGTTCTCTTCCTTTGGGGGCACTAAACCGGCATGCCAGTGGCTAAGAGACTGAGAAAGGGGATGCTGTAGCCAAAATAACTTCGACTTCCTAAGTCTATCCAAGGAGGCTGACCTCGGGCTGGGGAGCTGGAATTGGAAGAGGCACAATTCTGGAATTAAGAAATCAGCACTGGCTTATAAATATGTTCCAGGAAAGAGATGAGCTATGGCTGCCTCCTTATTAGCTTTCCAAAGGTGCCAGCGGTGGGTTTGAGACGTTTAGGAATACAAAACTGGGTTAGATTCCCACAGTCAGCTCAAGTTTGATAGAGTGATATTACCAGGTTTAACTAGGGCCATTAAGAGACTCTTCATTATCCCCACACCACCGCCACCGAAGTTATCACATGAGCCATAATGGAAGAGAGAATTTTCATTCCATCAACAAGAGAGGGAGCCAGTCTATCTTTGTCCAAAGAAAATGAGCAGCCCAGCATGAAGCTTGTGAGGAATCGAGTGTACAACACTCCAGTAACATCCCTGGCAGGGTTTTCTCAGCTGCTTAGTTGGCTAAGCTAAGCAGAGGCGGGCTGCAGTGGAGCAATCTTCCTGTGTACCTGGCTTGCAAGAACACCAGCTCTGTGAGCCACTGAAAGGTCAATTAATGACAAAGGACACTCACTAAGACCCACATTCCAAAGGGCTTAAGTATTAAGCTCCAAGGAAATCAAGATCCAGACCGCTCGCCCGTTGTTCAGCAATGTCATTTATTTTTCTACAGAGATCTACCACTCAAACCAAGCTAATTTCCTTGGTCTCACCTGCTCCTAGTTCACCTTCTCCAACACAGTGTGCCTGTGAAATAGACTTCTCTTTTCTTCCTGCCAGCCCATTTTTTGCACCTTCACAATGTGACAGCTCACAAGTTGTGTGAGCGCCTCCACCAGGCTGTCCCCTCCCCTCCACTGGACCCCTTCCCCACACCACATACTCGATCTGCTCTATATCACTCAGCTTGTTTATAAAAAGTGTTCTTCCATTTTAGTCCTCGTAGGTTAAAACTGAGAGAAGGGACCAGGTCTTTTATTTTCTTTGCATTTCTCGCGGCATCTCAAGTAGTGTTTTCACAATAGAGACACCATGTTAGATATACTGACGGGCCCCATATGCCAAGCAAAAATCTAGCCCCTCATTCACATGATCCTGGCATCCTATAACTTGCCCAAAGCCAGATTTATTGCTCTCGCTGTCAAGTGAATCTTCTCTAAGCCTCACTTAAAAGCTACCACTTGGCAGAGGATCGAGCTAGGAGTGCAGGAGAGCAGGTGATGGTAAGGGTAGGATGGGGTGCGGGGGGGAGGTGGAGCAAGTAATTGAAGCTCCGAGAACTACAAGCTCAATATTTAGCCTAACTGGTAATTTGCTGTGACAATTATGCCACGAATGGAACACTGCTACTATGCAAGAATGTCACTGTCTAATTAAGAGGGCTCTGCTTTTCCTAGTCATCTGCACTTTAATAACACACACAAAATGAGACACGGCTCCAAGAGCTAAAGGTTCTGTTAGGAGGCACGGGCAGCCTGTGGCTGGGGTGTGCACCCCAGGCACGAGCGATGCTGCCCAGTAAGCCACGAACACCTTCAATCCTTCTGCAGCCAAGAAGGCAGGAGACCCATTCAGGCCTCTTACCACACGAGCCCCATTTGACTGACAAGCATCTTCCCGGAAAGCAGGTGCGTGCCTCCACTGCAAATCGACACGCTTTCCCACAGCACCTCTTTCCAACCAGGAAGGCTCGCTGTGGCTTTGATCCTTAAAGAGTAACTTTAATAAGGATTTTCATAAAAATAAAAGTCCACGGAAACAGATCTTCCTCTTAAAGATGGAGAGAAAGACAGCAGCAGACAAACACACAAACCCCCTAACCGCTGGTTAAAGACTCGGGTGTGAGACAAAGGAATATTCTTAACATCCTGCCCATGAAGAAGGATGTTACCATCTTCTAAATTGACTGCTAGGTTCCTGAAATGTGGCTAAGCAAGACAAACTGTTTTTTGCTTAATTAGTGGCTCCTTTATGGAAGGTTTGCTGCCTGGAGAGAGTCCATTACAAGAGGAATGCTCATTTACAGCAATATACCTTATACAGCTATTCAGATTTTAAATAAATAGCAAAGAAGGAAATTGGTGGCAGTGGTGGTGGGAATAGGTGTGTTATGGAAGCAGAAAAGCTTCTGCAAAAGACAGGCTTTGCATTACAAGCCTAAGTGCTGAGGAGATCAGCTTTCCTAGGAAAACACATAAGGCTTGAAAATTTTAGGCCAATAGAAATGACCTCTGTACCATGGCTGACTGAAGATATAAATAAACTTCAACACGAACAGCAGTGTCAACGGTGAGAGGAGATGAGAGTGCAATTGGGGCTTATTTTTAAAAGGTCCCGGTTGTGCTGGCTCCATTTCAGGGTAGGGTATTCATGTGCACAAAGCCGCTGCTCCCTGCGGCGAGGGCTCCTGCTTTACCGGGCACCAGCCGTGGGATGCCTAACCATTGGAAGGGAGCTGCACCACACACAAGTTAAATATAGGCTGGGTTATCTGCATTTTACAAGCACCAAGAATGTCATCTGAGGAAGCTGTCATTTTTAATGACAGCACAAACTTCCAATTACCAACTGGGTAATACACTAGGGAACAGGTACAATTTTATAAGAATGGTTCACAATTATGAAAAGTTTACACGATCACTTTTGAATTGATTGGATATAAGTATTTTTCATAAGGCAGGGAGGATTAAATTTTTTACGTGGTTATTCAAGGCTGAAAAAAAAAAAAAAGATCGTCTTCTTTAAAATTATACATTCTGGGCCGATCCCGTGGCACACTCGGAAGAGTGCGGCGCTGGCAGCACAGCAGTGCTCCCGCCGCGGGTTCGGATCCTATATGAGGATGGCCGGTGCGCTCGCTGGCTGAGCGCTGTGTGGCCGGTCACAAAAATGACAAAAAAAAAATAAATAAATAAATTTAAAAAATAAAAAATAAAAAAATAAATAAAATTATACATTCTGAGATTTATCAACAGCTAGGAAGTAGGAGGTGTAAGGTGAGAGCCATTAAAAGCCTGGCAAAGCTGAAAGTCTGTAAAAAATGGCCAGGTGACTGGTTCAAAGTCTCACATACACTCACAAGTTCACTGGCAAGTCATAAACCCTCATGATAAGCCCAATGCAAGAGTTAGGGGTCTGGCAATAGATAGCACAAGTAAGGACCTCTTACACCAGTGTGGTCAAACATGATTCACACAAGGAACCCAGTTTGCTTTGGTGCCTCCCACCTAACTTCCACGGCATCTACATGGCTTCGTCTGTCAGTGACACATGCAGCACGAGTGGCTTTATCATGTGTTGTGCACATTGTTCTGTACAGACCAGACATCTCCTGACCTAAGTGAAGGCTACAATTTCCGTAAGTCTCAATCACCCAATTCTTTGTGAAGTCTTTCCTGATGACTCTAGTCTCCAGCGATTGCTCCATCCACTGAGTTTTAACTTCACTATGATATGACTGCTCAGCCCCAAGCCTTGGTCCCCATAATCCACAGCTCTTGGGGAACAAAGCATCTTGATTTAAAATCACCTAGAAAGAGGCTAGAACAGAAGGTCAATGAAGATGCGTGATTACAAGCTTTTCTCAATGACTTACCAAAACTGCTATCACAGATATAGTTAGCAGGTTTAATAATCATTAGCTGATAGCTTTAGATAAAGGATCAGGTTGATTTATAAAGCAAATCAAATGTGTTCTCAAGAGGCCATTTCTGCCATGCTGGCAGAAAACAAGAAGGGTCGGGCCTCTTCGTGGTAGGTACAATGAAACTATCTATGGCTCCAAAGTCTTCTTTTCCCCTCTCCTCCCTACATTAATCTACCTGCTTCCAAGCTCCTGCTCAAATTACCTGCCAGCCCTTGATGGTACACAGGGCTACAGGAGTTATCACTGAACTAAGGCAAAGGAAAAGCAATCAGAAAACCTAACAGAACAAGAAAAGAAGGCATATATATTCACAGTGCCACAGGTATAAATACTCCTGCCTATCAAAACCTGAGTTTATGATAGTATCAGGCATACCTCCGAGATATTGCGGGCTCTGTTCCAGACCATCACAATAAAGCAAATATTGCAATAATGAGAGTCACACACAACTTTTGGTTTCCCAGTGTGTGTAAAAGTTATGTTTACACTATATTGTAGTCTATTAAGTATGTAATAGCATTACATCTAAAAAAGAAATACGTATCTTAATTAAAAGATACTTTATTGCTAAAAAATGCTAATGATCATCTGAGCCTTCGGTGAGTCCTAGTCTTTTTGTTGGTGGCTGCTGACTCATCGGGGTGATGGTTGCTGAAGGTTGGGGTGGCTGTGGCAATTTCTTAAAATAATGCAGCAATGAAGTTTGCTGCATTAACTGACTCCTCCTTTCACGAAAGATTTCTCTGTAGCACGCGATGCTGTTTGATAGCGTTTTACCCACAGGAAAACTTCTTTCAGAATTGGAGTCCATCCTCTCAAACCCTGCGGCTGCTTTATCAACTAAACTTATGTCATATTATAAATGCCTTGTTGTCTTTCAACCATGTTCACAGCATCTTCACCAGGAGTAGTTTCCACTTTAGGAAACCACTTATTTTGTTCATCCCTAAGAAGCAGCTCCTCATCCATTAAAGTTTTATCATGTGATTGCAGCAATTCAGGCAAGTCTTCAGGCTCCACTTCTAATTCTAGCTCTTTTGCTATTTCTACCACGTCTGCAGTCACTTCCTCCACTGAAGTCTTGACCTCTCACAGTCTTCCATGAGGGTTGGAATCAACTTCTTCCAAACTCCTGTTAATGCTGATATTTGGGCCTCCTCCCATGAATCACAAATGTTCTTCATGGCATCTAGAATGGTGACTCCTTTCCAGAACGTTTTCAATGGACTTTGCCCAGATCCATCAGAGGATCACTGTCTATGGCAGCTATAGCCTTACAAAATGTATTTCTTAAATAATAAGACTCGAAAGTTGAAATTACTCTTTGATCCATGGGCTGCAAAATGGATGTTGTGTTGGCAGACATGAAAACATTAATCTCCTTGTACATCTCAATCGGAGCCCTCGGGTGACCATGTGTGTCATCAATGAGCAGTGATGTTTTGAAAGGAATCTTTTTCTGAGCAGCAAGTCTCAATAGTTGGCTTAAAATATTCAGTAAACCATGCTGTAAACAGATGTGCTGTCATCCAGGTTCTGTTGTTCCATTTACAGAGCATGGGTAGTGTAGGTTAAGTATAATTCTTAAGGGCCCTAGGATTTTCAGAATGATAAATAAGCATTGGCTTCAACTTAGTCACCATCTGCATTAGCCCCTAACAGGAGAGTCAGCCTGTTCTTTGAAGATTTGAAGCCAGGCATGACCTCTCCCATTTAGCTAAAAGTGTCCCAGATGGCATCTTCTTCCAGTATAGGCTGTTTTGTTTACTTTGAAAATCTGTTGTTTAGTGTAGCCACTTGTATTAGTCCATTTTCTGACCCTTATAATATCAGAAACTGGGAAATTTACAAGAAAATGAAATTTATCTCTTACAGTCTTGGAGGTTGAGAAGTGCAAAGTTGAGGGGCACCTCTGGTGAGGGACTTCTTCCTGGTGGGGACTCTCTGCAGAGTCCCAAGGTGGCACAGGGCATCACTTGGGGGGTGTGGCGAGAGCATACTAAGGTACTTTCTGCCTCTCCTTATAAAGCCACCAGTCTACTCCATGATAACCCATTAATCCAAGGATGGATTCATCCATTCATGAGGGCACAGCCCTCATGGTCCAATCATCTCTTAAATGCTCCGCCTTTCATACACCATATTGGAGATTAAGCTTCAACAGGAGCTTTGGAGGGGACAAACATTCAATCCAAATCACCACCTTCACTGACGATCTTAGCTAGACCTTCCAGAGAACTTGCTGCAGCTTCTACGTCAGCACTTGCTGCTTCACCTGGCGCTTTCATGTTATGGGGACGGCTTCTTTTCTTAAACCTCATGAACCTACCACTGCTGGCTTCAAACTCTCCTTCCGCAGCATCCTCAGCCTTCAGAGAATTGAGGAGAGTTAGGGTCTTGTGCTGGGTTAGGCTTTGGCTTAAGGGAAAGTTGTGGCTGGTTTGATCTTCTACCCAGACCACTAAACTTTCTCCGTATCAGCAACAAGGCTGTTTTGCTTCCTTACCATTCATGTATTCACTGGAGTAGCACTTTTAATTTCCTTCAGAGTTTTTTTTTTTTGGCAGCTAGCCAGTATGGGATCCAAAGCCATGCTCTAACCAGTTGAGCTCACCAGCCAGCTCCTCCTTCAGGAACTTTTCTTTTGCATTCATAACTTGGCTGTTTGGCAGGAGACCTAGCTTTCAGCCTATCTCAGCTTCCAACACGCCTTCCTCACTAAGCTTAATCATTTCTAGCTTTTGACTTAAAGTGAGAGACATGTGACTTTTCCTTTCACTTAAACACTTAGAGGACATTGTAGGGTTACTAACTGGCCTAACATCAGTATTGTGTGTTTCAGGCAATAGGGGGGCCCAAGGAGGAGAACAAGGGGGAACGGCAGGCTGGTGGAGAAGTAAGAGCACACACATTTATTAATTTATCACTGTCTTATGTGGGTGCAATTTGTGGCACCCCAAAACAATGACAATAATAACATCAAAGATTGCTGATTACAGATCACCATTACAGCTACAGAAACCATGAAGGTTTGAAATATTGCAAGAATTACCGACATGAGACAGAGAAACGAAGTTAGCACATGCTTTTGGAAAAATGGTGCTGATAGACTTGCCTCAATGCAGGGTTGCCACAAAGCTTCAATTTGTAAAAAATGCAGTATTATATGTGAAGCACAGTAGAGCAAGGCATAATAAAACAAGGTATGCCTGTAATTAGAAAGTATAACATCCAGCAAGCCAATGGGCTCAACAAACTTACACATCCATATAGCCAAATACCACTTAAAATTATGCAGACTGAAAGAGAAAAGATGTGCATTCTATAGTGCTGGGAGAAAAGTGTTAAAGAATATCTGTATAGCATAATCCCATTTTTAATTAAAACTACATTTATACACAAAAATACATAGAAAAAAGTAGTCAGCTATATGAGGCTACTTCAAAAAGTTCATGGAAAAGTGGAATTAAAAGATAAGATGGATATTTCCGTGAACCTTTTGGATTTTTTTTTTTTTTTTTGACCGGTAAGGGGATCGCAACTCTTGGCACGGTGTGGTCTGCACCACGCTCAGCCAGTGAAAAGAAGACTAAACAACCTGTTCTATTTTCCATAAATAAAACCTTGGAAGGCATATTGCTGAAGGGACACAAGTCAATATAAACCTTTACATACTGGGCTGCCAAACTTCACTTTTAGACAGTATATTAATTATATAGTCAATAACCATGGGTTTCATTAGTGTATTAAATACCACGATCAATAGTATTTATACTTTTCAAAGACAGGCCACTCAGAGAAAAAGTGGGGGAGGGGAAAATTTTTGACCCTGCAGTTCAAAAAAGTCAGAATGGCACACTAGAGATTAGCAAGGCTTTAATGGAAAGCATAAAACACTGAAAATACAGACAGAAATCAGATTATTACCCTTTTATTTTTTTTTCTCTGCCTCTTTCACAATGAGACTGGAGGGAATTCAAGAACCATTTTTTTTTAAGGTGAAATGATTAGTTTTTTTCCTAATTGCTTAACGCTGATGTCATGGTATACGCAAAATAAACATTGATCTCCAAGATGAGAAATAGAATACGAACAGCCTTTTGAGGTAAACTATATATCCAAGAGAACTCTAAGAACTGTGGACCAGAATCTATTTAGGAAATCCTCAGGGACCTAAATCTCTTAAAAGCATTATAGTGGAGCCGATTTCTGATGCTCCTATACTGGTGATCTGATTTTTAGTAGGGAAATCTGTTAAACACCCTCCCTCCAAGGAGATCCACCCGCCCTCCAACACTCCGCCTGGATATCTGATCATACCCACATAGATGTGCTGGTTTCACAGCACTGGCCACTGAGAAAGCCTGTGGACTGGTACAATGCTGTCTAGCCGCATCCTGGCGCCACTGCTGGTCAGTCCTCTTCTCTGAGTACAGACACATGCTGGGGAGAGGAGGGAATGCTGGGGATAGTAGATCTAAAAGACTGGTTCCTGGACTGAAAGCTAGATTATCACTTCCAACCCACAATTTGTCAATCCAGAATAGTGTTGAAGACTGTAATTTTCTAGTCAATGCTTTATAAGCAAGGTCAACAGAAAAGAGTTTCCATAAAAATCATTGAGGCCTCAGCCAGAGAATCAAGTACAACCCAATTACCATCTCTTGAGAATGGAGAAGGGTAAGAAGGAATGTGTCTAAACAATTAGTGGGATTGAGAAAAAGCTCCTCTATGTTCTCAGGAATGGGAGCCATCATGCCTGTGGCTGTCTGGCTCCTCCCAAAAGGACAGACAAGGATGACACAGACAGGATGTATTACTCTTCACCTCCCAAAAGCTTCCATATGCTGCATTTGCACAAAATAAAAACCAGGGCCTCCAGCTGCAGGCTGACTGCAACACCGCCTGGGTACTTGGAGTAAGATGTGCAGGAAATGCCAAGGGGTAGGTTGCAGCAACAGGACAGATCATTAATATGATTGGGAACACACAAAGCACGCTCTTGATGACTGAAAAGCCTAGTAGCATAATTACTGTTTTCTTACTAGCTCACTGTCTGTACACATTTCAAAGCCTGGATGGTGTCAGACTGCTGTGTAAACATCAATAAAATCTCAAAGTGCCAGATCATCAGCATTCCTGGACACAATGCTTTTTGTTTTTAGTGTTTTCATTCTTTTAAAGATGGATTTCAGGGTTGCAAACATGAGGAAGAATGATCGCCATGCCTTGGACTAATCTTTGAGTTTGTAATGAGTTAACATCTCCCCCAGGTGAACATTTATTATGAAGGATAATTAATTGCTTTCCAGTTACAAGAACCTTTGCATCCAAAGAAAGTAGGATTCACAAAGAATATACTGTTTATTAAAACAAAGCAAGAAAAACAAATTCTATTTAACATAGCTTTAATGAGAAAATGAAACATACAAATGCAAGAAATATGTACAGGTAGAACAAGTGTGCATTTGCCAACCAAAATGCAGCATTAATTGAAGTGAAAACTTGAGCGATGCTTTGTAGTTGCCTGGATTTCCCTGGGGTACAGCAAGTCAATGCTTATCAGCCATCCTCAGAAGAGACAATTTTGATTAATATCAGACCCATCTGACTCAGTCTATTAAAGCCTGAAGGAAGGATATTCTTCAGATATAAAAGATATGTCTTTGATTAATAATTCTACCCTATTGCCATTCTAAGCATTAACAACTATGTGGCACCTCCAAAAAGAATGAGCCTTTGAATTCTAGGAAGACACACTTACTAAAATACCCAGGTTCCCCATATCTACTTCTCAGTTCTCCCTGAAAGAAGCAACCTAAGTTGTGAGGGCGTCACCACTGGGAAGCAAAACCCTAGTTACATAATTTACTTCACTGTCTGCAGTTAGGGTCAATTCGTCTGACATAATTCCTGCTTAAAGATAATGAAATCTTAACAAAACTGAAAAAAGCCTGAAGACAGAGGGAGTGACGGGTACTACACTACCTGGTGGATGACCCCTGCGCACGACACATTTTATGCCACAGCCATCTGGGCATATTTTCCTTTGCCTGCCAATGGGTTCCGAGATGCACACAAGAGAGGAAATTACTTAGTCCACCCTAAAGAGGCTCTCTGTGCCATGGAGCTAACGTGTAATTGTCACACAGGGAGTGGGAAGAAATCAATTCCATTTTGGTTCTTTGTTTCCAAACTTCAGCCCATCAGCACAGCTCTCCTCACAGTACTGCGTTTCTCCTGATGCTCATGATCAGCCTTCTGCCATATTCTCTGTAGTCCACAGGCTTCACGTCCATCACAGTGGCCTTAATTCGGGACTCATCCTTTGAAAAGAGAAAAGCAATGTGTGAATGATGAAAGCCCACGGCATGGAGCAGTGGTGATAACCCCCTTTGCTTCAGTGGTTTCAATGAGCCCAGGGGGAGAAAACAGACACACACTGGATTCAGAGTCAGTGATTCCAATAAAGAAAACATCATGAGTGAGAGCCTAGTCCAGAATTCCTAGGGCTGGGAGAGGGGACAGATCCTCCCTTCCACACAGGCCCTTTTCACCCTTTCCATGTGCTCCCAAACACTCAGAGAACTAGAATCCAAATGGTACAGACTTCAGAGGGCTTATCTACTTCAATTCATTCTCTTTATAGAGGGGGAAATAGGAGCCCAGAGAGGATAAGTGACTTGCCCAAAGCCAAACAGCTAGTTTTGAAAGCTGAACTTTCATTTCAAGAAAAGCTGACTTGTAAAAGAAAAAGAATCCACCACAGAGGAGGAAGACCTGGTGGGTGAGGCAACCTCTCTGTACTTCACCCTCTCTGTCCACACAGGAGAATGGATGACCCTAACAATCCCCCTGACCCCACCCCAATTCTTGACATTGTATCCCACTGACATTTGACCCCCTATCTCACTTAATGCTTACAATAACATACCTATTAACAGGTATTAAGGTGAAGGTCTGATAATAAAACAGAAGGAGTAAACCCTGCAACAAGCAGAGTTGTTTTCAGAATTCTCCCTCCCCACTCATACATTTGCAGCCAGGGACGGAATGGTGCCTTTATAGGCAGAATGGGGTGATGCCCAGAAAGGCTGCATTGTCTCGCTCATGGGTCCTTACATTTTGGTGTGCTCAGTAATCACTAAATACAGTGATATTGATAAGCACGGTCAACAGCAAAGCTCTGAAGTCAGACTGCCTGGGTTGGAAGCTTGGCTCTGCCACTTGCTATAGCATATGACTTCAGGCACGTGACTTATTCCCTGTATGCCTACACTTTTTCATCAGTAAATGGAATAAAAGTAGTTCCTACATATAGGGTTACTGTAAGGATCAAGTGAGATAATACATGTAAAGGACACAGTATATTATCCGGCAGACAGTGCTCAATAAATGCTGTTTTATTAAAACTATACAACTATATGACATTATGAGCAATTTAAGGAATTTTCGAGGCAATTTTAACTACATGTGGTCTTTGTTTCATATACTGATTTCAGAACTTAAACTTGTGGAAGATATCAGTACACAGACCAAAAAAACAGGCTTTAACTGGAAAGCCCATAGAGCATTTCCCCCCTAGATGTTTAGAAAGGGATATTTAGCCTCTCTAAGTCTGTCTCCTCATGTGAAAATGGGGATGATGGTAACAGCTCAGTGCTGGGAAGAGTCAATGGTAACGAATGCAGGGTGCTAAGCACTGGGTCTGGCACATGGTAAACAGTTCACTGACAGCTAATACTGCAATGCTGCTCTGGCTGACAGACAGCAGCTTCCCACTGCTACCCCTTCTGTCCCCAGGGACCTTACTTACATTGTAGGTCTCCAGTTTGACCCTGATTCTGAATGTGAAAGATCGAAAGTTGGCATTCTGGAAAACTTCCTCAAATGCCTGCTCGTTCTGCAAAAACAAATATAAAACTTTAGATATGGAAACTATCAGACCACTTGAAAATATGTTAGACTTTTGAAAAGACTTTGAGAAAATTATCACCCCCAGTGCTTTGAAATTACTTAAGAATGACTCATTTACAGAGGACATCTCATTACATAAAACTGTTTAAATAGAATTTTATTAAAAATTAAAACACTATCTAGAGTAATCAAATCCATAGAAAGTAGAATGGTGGTTGCCAGTGGCTAGGAAAAGGGAGGAAAGGGGAGTTATTGTCTAATGGGTACAGAGTTTCAGTCTGGGAAGATAAAAAGGTTCTGGAGATGGACGGTGGTGACGGCTGCACAACAATGTGAACGTACTTAATGCCACTGAATTGTACACTTAAAAATGGCTAAAAGGTAAATTTTATGTGTATTTTACCATGCACAGAAAATTAAAAACACTCTGAGGAAACACATTCCTAAGACTCCAAATGTTTGGGATGGGACAGATCTGAGGCCCAGCATCTTCATCATGAATTGAGAACTGGGGGAAATACTCAGAGAAAAGTTCAGGCTGCTATATATTCCCGTATCTTGGCCTCTGTATCTATAGTTACGGACGTGGTGAGCAAGCAGGGAAGACAGGTGAAGGGGGCAAAGTTCAGGGAAGGTCTAAAAACCACAGCCCTCTCCCCTCACACCTCAGTTTAAGTTTCTTTGTTTTTTAAAAAAGTATATGGTAAACAGAGAGGGATTAGAGAATATATCTTATATAAATATGCATAAAATAAACTTACAACAACTTTATATAAAACTAATAGTTCATATCAGCCAAATATCTTTGCAAGCCAGAAGGAACATGAAAATGGCTTTGTTATATAGAACTCTTTTTCATAAAGGTTACATTACCGAAAAAAAGCAGCCCCCTGGACTTTCAGATATGTAAATAAAACGAATGTGTTAAACCCACAGAAAAGTATACCAGCTGCCATTATTCTTCCAAGACAGGGAAAGCATGAAGCACATACTCCAAGAATATCATGGTCCCTGAGGGAAGAGTTTCTACATGTCCTCACTCACCAGCAGTAAAAAATCAAATATAATAAGCTCATAAGAAATCTGGAAAGGCTGCCTGCAGCCTTAAAATCTGATATGAAAATAGAGGACCAGGCAAAACAGACAAAAGATACTATCACACTTCAAAGTCAATTCAGTTATTTCTGTGAAAAGATTTGTTGGCACTATTTTCATAGATCTCAGGGCTGGCCAGTTAGCTCCGACGGACGGAGCACAGCTTTATGACACCAAGGTCACAGGTCTGGCTCCCCATACCAGCCAACTGCAAAAAAAAGAAAAAAGAGATCTTGTGGACAATTTAAAAAAGAGGTAACAGGGCTGGCTGGTTAGCTCAGTCGATTAGAACACGGTGCCGATAACACCAAGGTCCAGGGTTTGATCCCTGTACCGGTCAACTGCCACAGGAAAAAGAAAAAGAAAAAAAGAGGTGAGGGCAGAGTCTAATGGACATAAGAAAAACATGCCAAAACAAAAAGCAAATCCTTCTTGTGGTCTTTGCAAGTTTTTCCAACCAACCTGAAGCAAATAGGAAAAAAAAAAAAAAGCCCACCTATAGACAGATGCCAAAGTATGTGGCCCAGAAAATACAGCTTGTGTTGGTCTTCTTTGTATGTTTTATCTGAGCAACTATCTTTCCTAAGTTTAGCATAATTAGTAATCTATTCTCTGTATTAAATAAATCTAATATATGAAAATGCAAATTTATAAAAATAAAATAGATAAAGTTATCTAATGAAAGTAAGTCACTGCATAAGAACTGCATCTGGTGACCTGAAATAGCAAGCACCATATATGTGGACTTTTTGTTTTGGTTTTGGGTTTTTTTTGGCAGCTGGCCAGCACAGGTATCCCAACCCTTGCCTCGGTATATCAATGCCAAGCTCTAACCAACTGAGCTAACCAGCCAGCCCAGGAAGGTGCTTGTTTATAAAAAGGCGCAACTGTACTTTATGTTATTTCAGGAGACACCTTCCAGATTTCAAGTAATCATAGGCACATCAGCTCTGATGTGCTAACAATAATAGGAGAAATAGGTGGTTTACACTTGTAAAGTGCTTTGTTTTTAAAGCATTTTTAAAATTTTTTTTTTTTTTTTTTTCGTGACCGGCACTCAGCCAGTGAGTGCACCGGTCAGTCCTATATAGGATCCGAACCCGCGGCGGGAGCGTCGCCGCGCTCCCAGCGCAGCACTCTACCAAGTGCGCCACGGGCTCGGCCCTTAAAGCATTTTTATAGACATTATTTCATTACCTCATTGTTAAGAGCATCCAAAATGGACAAAATTAGACAAAATCAAATGAGCTCTCAAATAACGATCAGACTGAGAAACTGTACACACCACCTCCCCCCAAAAACCAAAAAATATTAAAAAGCAAAAAAGGGGTCAGTGTTATAGCATGAGAACTATTATAATAAACATGTGGCTGACCTTCTCTTTTAATTCTCCAAGATAAGCAGTGTTTTGTCCAAGGATAGCTTCAGCAGACTCCTGGAAACAAGTCACCCACTGATTCTCTTGAAAATCTGCAATATTCACCTAAAAAATACAAGTCTATATTATTTCAGCCAAAAAATAATACAAGGATGACCTAAGGAGACTACGTAACTTTGTCCACTCATTAAAATAATTTCTGGGGGAAAAAAACATTGCCATTACTATATTCTTTCTAACAAGGGTGAAAGGTACTATAGAAAGAAGTTCAAAATATGCCTGGATCACAACAGGAATACAATATGCTGTGGGTATGTGATTTCAGAACTCAGTGGAGATACAACCCAACTAAACACTCCTTCAGGTGCAGAATCCAGGCACTTCAAACTTAGTTTCCCTCCAGATGCAATAGGTTTTGGACTAAAGTTTTGGGTGAGGCTCTGATAGTCAGGGCAGGTTCTCTGCATGTTAAATTGTACATTCTTCGATCACTAAGAGGAGCTCCATGAGATGGCTCTAAGTCACTGCAGATCAAACCAGACAATGTAAGAGCCTGCACTAGGGACTTCTTCCAGCCACCAAATTGACCTAGCAACAGAAACGAGCAATCAAGTGTCTCCAACTGGACTATGGTATAAAATTGAATAGGGAGAATTATGGAAGAAAGTAGATCGCAAAGAATTCAGTTTCTAAAGTAAAAGCCTTTGTAGAAATAAGAGTAATTTTTGGGCTGAGCCTGTGGCGCACTTGGTAGAGTGCTGCGCTGGGAGCGCGGTGATGCTCCCGCCGCGGGTTCGGATCCTATATAGGACTGACCGGTGCACTCACTGGCTGAGTGCCGGTCACGAAAAAATGACAAAAAAAAAAAAAAAAGAAAGAAATAAGAGTAATTTTTTTAAAGGCATCATTTTGATGATTTTACATATTCATTTTGTGCATACATGAGGCTTTTAATATGGAATGTTATAATGAAAAATAAAAGTTAAAAGCACTCACAAATATAAGGTAAGGTTTACACACTGGGGCTCACACCTACAGTTTATCCCACACCACCCTCCTAAGAGGCAAACAGCATCTCACTACACAGGGCAAGAACAGCAACAATGTAGACATAGGATAAACGTCAAATCCAACAAGAGTGCAGGAGAATCCACTATTTACGAGTTTAACAGAAAGGCTGAAAGAACAAACTATCTAAAACAATTTTCTTCTCTTTAGTTCAATGACAAGTTTATAGTTTACAAAAAATAAGGAGCTTAAATGTAGAACTTTCCTCATGAACTAACGTTTAAATATAGAATATAGATAAGGTAGATGGAAACCTTTACCTTTTTTTTTTTTAATCTAAAAAGATTTCTTAAAAATTTCCCATTACAAGAGTATTCACTGCAGGAAGAACAAATCGGGAAATGCAGAAAAATATATAAAAGAAAATAAAAATCTACCAACACTCTGGTATTCCTCCTCCCAGTCTGTTTTCTGTCAGTGTTTATACCTCAAGACTATATAAAACAAACTATTTAAAATTTGCTATTATCAATTAATAAAGTCTGTACTTACTTATGTCCTTTAAGAGTCTGAATTAGCAATAGTTTTCAAACATTTTAACTATGGAAATTGTCAAATACATGGTAAATTTTAAGGCCTTCACAGTCTTCCACTCTGTGGATAGTCAATAAAGGAATTAAACAATGGAATATAAAGGACATTTCAGTTGTGTTCAATTTTTCAAAATAAACTACAGTGTAAATTAATAGACAATTTTATACAGATGTAACATCTCCGATTATTTCCTTAGGATAAATTCCTTCCCATGTTTACTATGGCAGAAAATATACACATTTTTAAGCCTTCTGATTGTCAAACCATCTTCTAGAAAAATGTTGAAGTGCCCATTTTCTTGAACCTTAATTGTTATCATTTAGTACTATCATTTTTTAACTAAAAAATCTTATACCTCTCATTTTTAAAACAGAAAGAAACATTTCTTGCAATGCAAAGATTGTTGCAAAGCAACAATCCCACATCAGCACTCAGTCACACTCCTCTGAGGTCAGCTCCACTAAGGTTTGAGGAACAGATTATTCATAAGAAAAATAACTTAATACAGGTATCAGCTGTCTAAGTACAATTACTGCTCTCCAGAAGTACCATTTTAAGTGAATTTATCTTTGTGACAATTACCAGGCAACTGCCACCAATGCTGTAACTGTACAACATGACAGAAGATTGAAATCATCCAAGGCATCTCAATGCAACTTCTAGAATGAAAAAAAAAGCTTTCAGGAGAAACCAGACTGCTGTTCAGTTGGGTGAAAGGCCCCTTGATCTCTTTAGTACTTACGCACCTGCACGCTTCCTACTATAAGCAATCTTGTTCTTGCTGCTGTACCCACAGTGCCTGGCACTTGGTAGAGACTCAAACACCACAGTGGCTCTCATCTACCCATTCTACTTACTGACAGGATCATGCGGTACTTGAAATTGGGAAATTCACTGTCGCACTTCTCACAGCGGTATAGTCCATTCTGCTGATCAATCACTTTCTTATTGCAGTCCTGAGCTGGACAGGCCTGGTACATACAGTTCTCTTTGCGAAGATACACCACTGTTGCCACAGAGCTAAAATAGTCTGCCTTCAGGAGAAGAGAATGATGTGAGACACAGAGCACCAAGCCTACATTCAGGGCTGGACTTAGAGGCAGCTCAATGCTTGTTGACCTTACACGTACGCGGCAGATGTTTACATTTTCTAATTCTTAAGATCACAAAGTGATTAGAGGGAATAATTCATTCTGTAGTTTCAGAAATCACATGAGCTGAGTACAAAACCCATGGAAGTAATAAACCAAGTTCTAAAGCATGTAATTCCTTAACAATAAGAGTTAATTCTAAATGAGACTGAAGTAATTAAAACTGAAATTATTTTCCTCCTTTCTTGAAGACTATATGAAAGACAATGACTTGTTCCTCCTAATCCTCTGACCTTCCAAAGGCAACAGATCTAGGAAATACAGAATAATGCAGACCACAAAAAACTAGTGCAGCTACAATCAACCATTCTTCCCACATTAAGAACAATGACAATGATTTCTAAGGCCTAGATTCACCTTCATCTCTGTCTAGGCCAGGGATCAGCAACCTTTTTTCTGTGAAAGGCCAGAGAGTGAATATTTTAGCTTCTGAGGCATTCGGTCACACAGTCTGTTACAACTACTCAACTCTGCTGTTGTGGGGTAACAGCATCCACAGACAACATATAAATGGAAGCATGTGTCTGTGTTCCAACGAAACCTTATTTACAACAACAGGTGGCAGACTGGATTTGGCCCATGGCCTTATTTGCCAACCCCTGTTCTATGTAGTCAAATTCAATAGAATGAAAGTATCTATGAACAAGATGTGTAACTTCAAAGTGGAAAAATCACTGATAAGTAAATCTAGCAAGGACTAAGCCATGTGTTTGGGCTTTTTGTTGCTATTTAACCCCCAAAGAGGAGATCCCACACGAATAATTTTGGGAGGGGTTGAGTACTGCCATCATTCCCTCTGGGCATACCCTGAATTCAGAGCTAGGTCAGCAGTGTCTGGGGCTTCCTGATATCTTAGACCAAGAGAGGCAAAACATTCGAGTATAGAGCTGGTAACACTGAGGCCCAGGGTTTGATGTCTGTACTGGCCAGCTACCAAAAAAAAAAAAAGATAAGAAAAGAAAAGGACAAAAGGGGCAAAACAATACTGCAGATATTTAAAGAGCTTGGGCTAGTCCCCAGTTTAAAAGGCTCTAGAGAAAGCAAGTCTCCTGAGAGAATGTCTAAAGAGTTTTTCTGTATTTCCAGGTTAGGTCCAGATGCAAGCATGAGTTGAAAGTCTGGGTGCTGATAGGTATTCTCTATGCCTGATTTCTTATTACATACTCTCTACCTTTAGATCTAAGCAAGAAATTGGGTGACAAGAGAACCAGAAGAGTGGTTGTTCCTAAGAAAGGACAACACAGATCTGTCCAATGTTTAATTCTCAAGATGTTACATATAACAGAATTACGCTATTGTTGATGACAATGACAGATAAGCGTGTTTAGTGAAATGAGACAGTAAGACACAAAACCTGTACTGTATATCATGAAAACGAAAGAGCAGGGATTGCTATTTTGGGGAGCATAAAGGAGAAATAAATAATGTAAATATTGAACTGCTGACAGAATGCAGATTTAGGTCAAGACAGGAGGAGGGTCATTAAGTACAAACATTTGAAAGAGAAACTGCAACTAAAATCAAGCACCAGAACCAATCCTTGTCAGAGAATCCTGGCAACTCTCAGCCTATGAGAGGTTAGTATTCTTTTCTTTCTTTTGTGGCTGGCTGGTTTGGGATGTGAACCCGTGACCTTGGTGTTATACTGCTGCACTCTAACCAACTGAGCTAACTGGCAAGCCCCATGAGGTTAATACTGTATTTGTAAACTGCCTAATGTCTGCCACTGAGCCTGACTAATGCTCAGCTCAAAAAATGTCTTCTTGATAAGTGGGCATTTCGATTTGCAGGGACAGTCACAGAAAAGAATATGGACCTGAAGGCAGTTCACGTTAATACAAAGCTTGGTTAATATCACTTCTTCAAAATCCCTCTCAGAATTAACTCTAGAAGAGTTCTTCACATTTTTCTGCCCCAACACACCCAAGGGCTATAACATACTTCCACTGTACACATGGCTCCTTGACTCTGGCAGTGATTCCCAACCACATGCCATGCTCTGGTCAAAAACAGAGCTCCGGGGCCGACCGCGTGGCGCACTCAGGAGAGTGCTGTGCTGGGAGCGCAGCGGCGCTCCCGCCGCGCAGGTTCGGATCCTATATAGAGCTGGCCAGTGTGCTCACTGGCTGAGCGCGGTACGGCTGACGCCAAGCCAAGGGTTGTGATCCCCTTACCGGTCACGAAAAAAGACAAAAAAAAAAACAAAAAAAAAAACAGAGCTCTGAATTAACGTCTGACAGCTGGTATCAGAAACCAGATTTTTTTTTTTTTTTTTTAAAGAGGACCGGTAAGGGGATCTCAACCCTTGGCTTGGTGTTGTCAGCACCATGCTCAACCAGTGAGCCAACCGGCCGTCCCTATACAGTATCCGAACCCGTGGCCTTGGTGTTATCAGCACTGCACTCTCCCAAGTGAGCCACGGGCTGGCCCAGAAACCAGATTTTAAAACTCATCCTTTCGTACACTTTACACGCTTTTGTGAAGAAAGTGAGGAATGTAGGTACCTTGTCACCTTGGCCCAGGTTCTCAGATTTAACCTCATATAAAGTTTTCCAGTTGGTGTTGCTCCCTCCTACTCCTCCACTCTTTAGATCAGAGATAGAAACACCATCTAAGGCTTGTCCTTCTGAGTCAAACCTAAAAAAATAAACAGATAATGATGACCAGCACTTTACACACGTCTCAAATAGGCTACTTATTTCTATATGCCATATACAGGCTATCCACCCCCACTTAACTTTCACATAGGTCTCAGTTGTGTGGACTGAAATTAGTATCTTCCTAATTTTATCTAAGTCTACTGAAGAAACTGAATGACCTTTCTTTCTATCTCAGTTGCTTTGATGCCCCCCAGTGGTCAAGACAAACAGTGCCAAAGTACCACAGAGCCTTTTCTTAAATTAGCCCTGCATATCAACAGTGGCCTGAGGGCCCAAGGCCTAAAAACAGTAACTGGGAAAGTCAACAACAAAAAAGCAATAATGTAGATCTCTAGTTTAGTCCTCTGGGCTACTAATGCGCATTCTCACTAATCATTACTGAAACATATCAGCTGTGCGGAAATGGACAGTCAACATATTGTAATAGGTTAGCAAAAAATGTTTCCATGGTGAAAGATCTTTTAAGCCTGAGACAGTCTAAAAGATTATATAACCCAAAGTAATTTATCACAAGGTATTATCTGTTTCTTGTAGATTTACCTTCTTAGTGAGATTTTACTCATGCCAACAATAAAGGTAAATTAACTTGTATTAAATTATTATTAAAACTGATTGCACTTCTTGATAACTTATCAGTTGATCCGAAGGAGGCCAGGGAGAAAATACTTCAGGAACATACGTGTGGCAGAGAGGAGTCAGCGGGAGATCAAAAATACGCGAAATGCCATCCAAAAGGTGTATAAACATAAGTGAACCACAAACAGAACAGCCTGCTTAGAAAGACACTGTCTAACAGAACGGATGTCGCCCTAAGCTGCAGACGATTGCCTTTTCATTCCATCAGGTAAGCGGCTAAATCCGTCACGGAGGCAAAGCAAGGTCCATAAATCTGTTTCACCACTACTAGCTACACAAGTTTACAGTTTCAAAAACTCTAAGGAGACATTTGCCACCAAAGATAGCTCATCAGGAGTCAACAGAGCAAGGAGAGAGGCAGCCCTTCTTACAATAAAAATTCCACATTGTTATAGCCAAGACCTACACAGCTCTAATCCTTGCCTGGGTGGGGTGTGTGCACTGAACTCTTTGATCAATGCCAAGTTATATTTTATTCTGGGGACAGCCATGTCTTTTTGTCGATTGAGATTGTGGTTACTGACAGGTAAAAAAGAACACCTTAATGTGGGCATGCAATTAACCTGGAGTCAAGCTCTAGAGCCTGAAAGAAAATCAAGCAATAAGAACAAACCAAAGCTGCAGTTGTTTCTGGTCAGACTATTAATGGGTCCTGCCTTATAATGCAATGTCATCTAGTTAAACAGACATATGTGATATACTCAGACATACTCATGAGATGGCTTAAGTGACAAGAAAAACATCTACTTCAGTAGATGTTTCATGAAACTACTCAAATAGTAGTACTAGTGGTTCACACTAGACTCAAAACAAAAGTGAGGAGTATGTAATATGCGGTGTGTAATTCCTTAGTCTCTTATACCCGAGGACACAGTTGGAAACTGACATACTTCCCCCTGTGACTACAGCTACACAAATGATTTAAGTTTGGGCTAGTTTCCCTGACCACATCAGTTCTTAAAAACTATGTTTCAGTTTGAAGTACTCTTTTAAGGCAGAGTTTTTAATGCCCTAAAAAGATAGATATAGTGAGGAGATTTTAACGGTCTCTCCTCATCCCTTGAGTGCTTGGGGAATAACAATATAATGCCAACAAAGAGCCCATTGTTCTCACCACATGTTATCAGAGTCCAGTGAATACACACTAGAAAACGTGATCAGCAGAATAAGAAAGCATGTTCTCCCCCCACACTGCAGAAGCCCACAGCTTAAACCTAGGAAAGAAAGACACCCTCAGATTACAGTCCTTCAGCACACAGCTGCTAAAGCCTGCCTGTTACCCTGCTTTGGCAGCATCAAGGTCAGCACGCATCACTTACATTCTAATTGCCTCCTCCAACTCACCAGGTTTGTCATGGGATTACGGGTTTGTCAGCTTGAGGGCTTTAAAGCCATCCTCTCAGAAGGCATAATGCCTCCAAGAAATATAGGAACTGCTGCAATCTGAAACGAAGCCTTCTGCTTGGCAGAGAGCTCACATACTGACCATCATCAGCTGCTTTCAAAGCCCAAGCGCAAACAGCCCTTTGTTGAGCCCCACAAAACCTACCATCCACGAAGCTTATAGGCCTCTGGGATGTCAGGATTCACAATGATAGTGCTTGAAGACAGCACAGAGAGGCTCCGTCCACCAAAATCAGAAACTCTGGCTCCTTTGATAGCCATCACAGGCTGCCTAGAACCATCAAATCTATCAGCCTGCAAAACACCAAACACACAAGTGTCACTGGCAGGAAGAACACACAGAACATTTCTACAGAAAACAAGGAAAACAGTCAATAGTAGGGTGAATGTAATCAATGTACATGGAATCTATGCAAGACACATTTCACACCCAAGAATCTGCTCAGACACACATCAAAACTAATCTATGGCTGCTTTCCTACAGTTAGAGAAAAGAGCATTTCACTATGTAAAGCTTAAATCATAGCAAATCTCACAGAAGTAAAATAAAAGATTTCAGATATTTTCTAGACAGCACAAGACTTCACCACCTATATGGCCAGAGCCCCACAACTCATAGGACAAGACAATCCACCAGAGGAGCTCTTTCTGTAAACGCTCTGACTGCTCAATGCAAGTACTTACGTCTTCTCCCCACAGAGTAGCAGTCACCATTTTCCCTGATGTGTCCATCAAATAGATATTTCTCTTAGCAACCTCTCTGTTGGTAGACCTCACCATGATTTTAGTGGCATCTTCATAGCTCTTGCAGATCCCGATTATGTCTAAAACACAGCACAATATTTTAGCAGGAGATAGTCAAGGCTCGCATTGTAATATGACCAAAGGTTGAAGGGCAGGTACTTAAGTATTATACCTCTCCTCTACATTGCAAATAAAACTAATAATCACCACCAATCAGTTCTCTTCCACGGACTTACCTACAAGTGAGTCTTTAGACTTGTTCTCTAGGTCACCTATGCCTGTGAACTCAAACTGAACTGTAGGTAAATGATGATCATCTTCACAGGGCACGACAGAAGTATCGTTACTGAAGGTCATCTCATAGTCGTTTTTAACAGCTGTGAATTGTTTGTTAGCAATCTTCAGGGTGCCTTTTGAGAAATAATACACCTGCAAAAGAGGCCAAGCCATGGAATATGGGATAGTCCATCAAAACGGACATAAAACCCCTTTACCACCACACAACTCCCCACTGGGTGAGTCCCTCATTCTCACTCCACTATTCAATGGATTCAGTTCTAAAAGCAACGCTACCATACCTTGTTCACTTCAATGAGGGGAAAGAACTTGTCCACTTGCTCATTGAAAGCAGTAGCTCTGATTTCACCCTGCAGAAGCATGTGAGAGCAGGTTAGAATGGTGGGTTTAACATTAAGTCTGACCAACAAAAAAGAGGGCACTTTAGCACCAAAATGACATTGTTAGAGCAGCAGCACAAGCACAAATGGGACTCGCAGAGGGCTACAGACATCCCAGAAACACGCATTTTATGGTCACACATTCAAGTATTAGCCCTGATGAAACAGGAACTTCAACCAGCTGATCCTGTAATCACGCTTTATGACCCTCAAGTTAGAAACTTAAAACGAAAAAAATGACAAGTTTGATATTCTGAGAATAAAAACAAAAAAATTTTGAACACTGAGTGACACGATTGAAGCCCACAAGGAAGTAGCTGCGCCACAATGATTCACCAGCTTTCCTCACGCCTGCACTCGAAGCGACGAATTCCTTCATATTTAGCAGTCATTGCCAAAAATGTTATAACAAGTCATGTTTTCAAGTTGCTTGTGATCTAATTTTCACTCTTACTTTTCTATCAGTCAAAATGCTACAGATGGATAAGAAACAAATAAATGGCTGAAATTTTAGCCAACTGCAGATTAGACTGATAATTTGCAAAAAAAATTAGGTTTTGACAATGATTCTGTCATCACAGTCAAACATTTCGGGTCTTATATCATCTTCCAAAAATAGTGAAATAAAAAGAAACTATTTTTCTTCTACCCTCTTAGGGGTTTGAACAAATAGGAAATATGCAGCAATTTCAAAAGAATACTTAAAGTACATTTTAGGAATTATAAACAAAATGAATCCTATCAAGACTATCAAGATTCCACAGCTTGGAAAATTTTGTCTCATCATCATGCTTTTTTTAGTTTAAATAAAGCATATAGAGAGTCCGCACAGTCAGAACCCATTTCCCACAAAACCATTCACTTAGCGAGGTGGCTGTTGTGTGCCTTCTGCTGCGGCCCAAAGCTCCGCTTTGCTCACAGCAGATATCACATCACAGGGCTTCAACTCAGCCTGCCAGCAAATCAGACATAGTGTCTCCGGTTTCTCCTGCCCATGAGGCTACTTATACAGTTAGAAAGCTAATGTCTACTGCTACAAATGCTTTCGTTTAACAGCAAGGATTTTATTTATGACCTTTAACCCTCTACCCCCAGACAGCACCAAAAGACAATAGAGGGAAAACCACAATGACCATCCCGTTTCTTTCTGGCCTACTATTATTTTTCATAGCATAGGCCTGCAGAGCTGTTTCTCAGAGGGACCACTACTTCTATCTCCCACTTGATGAATACTCACACTTTCATCAACTAGTTCTACAGAGAAAAGCTTCCCTTCCCCGCGGGAATTGCTCCAGGTACGGATCTGACTCTTGTTGGTAACACGAGCACAAATAGTCCACCTAAAAATCAAACAGATTATATCAGTGTTTGGAGTCTTACTTGGAAAAGATCAAGTAAGAACTCACCTTCCTATGGCCTCTCTTATCTTATGCATATACCATTTTTCAATGTTAGCTGCATTTTAATCTAGCTAATTAAAACCCCAAGATGACATACAGATTTGACAGTTTACCGAATAAGCAGATAGTAAAACCCGCAAGGTGATTTAACACTAACTCATTCTCCTGTCAAACAAGTAAATTTATAAACTCTCTCCCTTCTCCAAAAAGCATCTCCAAGGCAACAATATCCTCTTAATGAAAGGTTCTAAGCTAGAAAACACAGTAATACCAGCAATTATATTTTGCCACTATTTTCGATTATGGTAACTGATATAACTGGTGTCAAACTTCTGTCTCATTGCTAATGCACACTGAATATAAATACAAGGCTACAGAACATGGTGTTGGTGGGCCACCAAAGAAGAATGCACTAAAGCAGTATGACCTTAGCCCACTAAAAAAGGAGGCACAAGATCCAAAATCCAGTCCTGGTGCCCATCCTGAACGTAGGTGCTGGGCATATTAGTTACCTCACAGGGGAAAACAGATTTTCTACACAAAGTACTGAAGAATAAGTAAAACCATAGGTGCTGGGCATATTAGTTATCTCAGAGGGGAAAATAGATTTTCTACTTTACAGAGTATGAAGAATAAATAAAACCATATTTGAAAGAATTCTGAAAAAAGAACTCACTAATTTTCAACTGCTCAAATTAATTTTTAATGGAAAAAAGTCATATAAAAGAAATACACATTCAGGGTATAAAATGTGGTTAATACATACAGTACCGATTACCTTAGCCAACTAAATCACAGTAACAATTTTTAGACTAAAAGTCACCTATTTATATGAGAAGATGAAATGCTTTGTGAATTAGCACAAATAGTTATGTTTACTCATAAGACTATCAAATATAAGCATTAAATTCTTTAAGCATTAAATATTTTAAATTTCAAATTCTTTCAAAATGAATGAAAACCCAAAGGCTACAGCAGATTGCTATTTTTGCCATTCTTTTTGATAACAGAGTTAAAAGTTGCCACAATTTATTTGCCTTCCCTTCAGGAAAAAAAGGAAATCCTTCTATGTGGTGGTGAGCTTGAAGTCCATGCATAAAAACAAAAGAGCCCATAATAACTTCTGATACTATTTTATAAGTACATCCTGAACTTATTCTTTACAACTCACTTGGACTGGTAAGGGGTGAGGCTGGCAATGGGTACCACTTTGGACTGTGTTCCCCCAGAAATGGTTGACAGGTTGGTACCTCCAGCTTTTCCAAATGTCTTTGATGCACCATAAGCCTTAGATATAGTGGAACCTTTAAAAACAAACACAAAGAAAAAGGACAACCATTAGGGCCAGCCCATGGCTCACTCAGGAGAATATGGTGCTGATAACACCAACGCCACGGGTTCGGATCCTATATAGGGATGGCCAGTTGGCTTACTGGCTGAGCGTGGTGCTGACAACACCAAGCGAAGGGTTGAGATCCCCTTACTGGTCATCTTTTTAAGGAAAAAAAAAAAAGAAAGAAAGAAAGAAAGAAAAGACGACCATTATTCTACTTAATTTTTTTTTTTTTTTTTTTTTTTAAGATGACCAGTAAGGGAATCTTAACCCTTGACTTGGTGTTGTGAGCACCACACTCTCCCAAGTGAGCTAACAGGCCATCCCTATACAGGGATCTGAACCCACAGCCTTAGTATTATCAGCACCATACTCTCCCAAGTGAGCCACGGGCCAGCCCTTTCTACTTAATTTTTATAGTAAGTTTCATAATAACTCTCAATTACTGAAGTGCCACTGGTAAAATCATACAAAATGGGAGGCAAAGTTTTTCCTTTTTAGCATCCAAGAGATATGCAGATCTAACAGAGCCTGAGGCAGGAGATTAGAGAAGCAATCTAGGATGAAGGCTAGGCACACAGAGGTTCACTGTTATGTGTGCTGACTTAGCCCTGAGGTCAAGATAACAATGGTGATGAATCCAGACACTGCTCTTTCTGAGGTCCACCCTCTCAAATTTTTCTCTTGCACCAATGGGCAAGATAATGGGTCAGAGAAAGAAAATCGACTTTCTTGACTGGTAAAACTGATGGCAAGTCTCTAGTCACATCAGAAAAAAAGCAGAAAGGAAGGCTAGATGTAAGGGACCTAGTGGATAAACCATCTGAAGTGAAGGAAACCTGTCACAAACGTATCACCTCAAAACATCCCCAGAAGACTCCTAGTTCTCAAACTGGTCTACAGGACTAAAAAGTCTAGAATGAAGTCTATAGGATTGCATTTAGCTGGGAGCAAAGGACAAGAATCTGTTTCTGGTCAAGACGTGTAGGCGGGCAGCCACCATGACCCTTCTGCCTCCTTTACCCAAGCCTGAGCAGCTGCCCTGCCCTTGAAAAGAATAGGAAATCAAAGTCTTTTAGCAGACTGATTCCTTTATACACACTGTATCTCTAAAGCTTCAACTTACAAATTCAGAAAATGTAATTTAGTCCAATGATTTCATACCTTTTATATCAAAACATTTCTTCAGAATAGAATTTGGCTAAATACATCAACACCATTTATCCAGCATTTATTAAGTTCCCATGGCATATAACACATTATTCTAGGTATCTGCAGCACTTAGTAAAAATGATACATAGGAGTGCCCCAGGTCCTAAAACTTTCTATTCTAACTGGGAAGTCAAGAGAGACCAATATACATACAACAGTAATAATTATCTCAAGATTTGTGGAATACATTTGTATATAAACATACATAATATATAACATACACTTCTCTAAAATACATACACACAAACATTCATTCATCCAATTTTTCATGCTGGGTAGCTTCCCCTCAGTACACAACCAGTCCATTTTCTTTTACTACCCAGATTAGGGAACATAAACTGGTTTTTAAAAATAAATTTCAATATAAAGCAAAGATAGATAATTGGAAAAGTAAATCTGTGGAGGGAGGGAGAGGAATCATGTACTATTTGTACTTCAGCCTAAGGAAGTGACTTTTAGGTGATTTACCATTTTAGAAAATCTATTCCACCACCCTCCTTCAACAGTACATAATTTGAGAGATGTATATAAATAGATCCACTTATAAAGGGAAATAGATGACAGATAGATAGACAGACAGACTGCCAATAGATAGATATTGCAAGACAGATAAAAACAACAAAGACCAATGGGGAAAAAGTCACGTCCTGAAAGTTTCACAGAAACATTAGTGACGTTTTAACCTTGCTTTTCTTAGAATCTCAGCATTGAAAAATAGACATTAATAGTTGAGGGGAGGAGAGAAGAAGGGGTATGTGAAGTTGTGACAGAAAAAAGGACCTTTAAAAATAAATCCAGCCTCATTCTACAAATCATAATTTTCTTTCTTTTTTTTTGTCTTTTTTGTGACTGGTAAGGGGATCGCAACCCTTGGCGTGGTGTCGCCCGCACCACACTCAGCCAGTGAGCGCACCGGCCATTCCTATATAGGATCCGAAACCGCGGCGGGAGCCCAAGCGCTGCACTCTCCCGAGTGTGCCACGGGGCCGGACCCAAATCATAATTTTCAATGGTGACTTCCCAGATCAAAAGGTTCCTAAAGCAAAGGCCAGAAAGTAAACAAAATGATTCTATTAGAGACACTCAGGACCTGCTGCAGGAAAGTTAAAGAATAAACTATTTCTCATCCATGAGTCTGAGAAGCAGAACCTATGAGTAATATACATGATACTGTCTTAAGCAAATGATGAATAACCACAAGAGCCCAAAGTGGGAAAACTGGAGACAGACAAGCCAAACTTAATAAGTGGATTATAGATAGTTAAAAGGCAAGAATTTAAAAGGTATGCAAATTCATAGAAACTCAGAAGGTATAAAACCTAAAGACGTGAGAAACTATTAACAGAGAAGAGTATATCATTCTGATAGAAAAGCATATCGTTAAGTATCTTTAAAAGACTATCTTCAATCATTTTTTTCAATCACATACTCTACAAGGAGAATTGGAATTATTCTTTGCAAAATGTAACTTTGTCATGAATGGCATTTTGAAAACTCCCTTTAGTCTCAGATTAAATTTCAAAACATTATTCAAAAGCCTGACACACATAACCAACACATGTCTCGTGTGGCAATCTTACCCATTCCTGAGCTCCCATTCTGTTGCTGGGGCTTGCTGGTTGGTGGATTGGCTGTTGAGACTGAAGAAGGAACTACTTGCTGCTGCCCATGTCCTGAAGATCAAAAGGGAAAGGCCATTTTAGTACAAATAGTTTGGGTTAAGAGATTTAAACTTAAGTAGAAGAAATACTCTGGGAAAGTGAAATTTTATATTTTGTCAAAGACTCATGGGTCAGAATTCATGCTGGGGCATTCAACTGCATGCAGTGAATTTGTTAGGGGTTCACTTTTTGTTTTCATTACATAAAAGGTTGGCTCCATTTACCTTTCACCTGCTTATAATTAATAGCTTTCAGTTTTAATGAGGTTTTCCACTAAAGCTTTGCCTATTTCTCCTGCAAGAACCTGCAGTAAAGTCACTGGGCTGAATCTGTGACATTACCACTATTTCCATAGCAACAAATCGATGTCATCAACAGAACTGTGTGTTCACGGCAGGATCAATCAGAAGAAAAAGCTGGGTGGTAAGAAAAACCTAAAAGCAGTTCAATTGTCTCTGAAGTGCTCCTGCTTCAAAGGAAAAGGAGACATTCAGAAAGGATTCTACCCTTTCCCTCCCAAATAAAGCAACCATATTTTGCAACTGACAGATGGTGGAAAATAAGAGTTGAAAGAGTCTTAGGAACCATGAAGTGCTAGTGAACTGTCACAGCAGGGAGAGATGAGAATGGAGTTCAGAAGAAGGTGTGTCAAGGAAACAGGAAGATCAAAGGGAAAGAAGGGGAAATGAACATGTCTCTCAAGCAGAAAATAAGAAATGCCATAAAATAAGAGTATTTATTTGCCCCTCACCCTTTACACAAATGTTTATGAAGCTGAAGAATGCTGAAACTCTAAAACACACCCCATGTCTTTAAGTAATAGATTTAGCGGATTTGATTTTCCCTTAGTGATTGGCTCTAAAGGCAGAAGTCAACCTAATTTGGGCTGCTCACCAAGAGTGCTTGCAGCACACAGGGCAGCTCAAAAAATTTTCCTAGAGGGCCCTAAGAACAAAAACGGTGAGCACAGCCGAGAAAATTCCCCACCTGCCACCCTGTCTCTGCCTTCTCCAACTGCTGAGTTCAAGTTCCTGCTGGGTTTTCCAAGGTCCTAACTCAAATGGGGATGTTACACACCAATTCAACTTGCTTCTGCCAATATTACTCTTAAGTGGCACAACTAAATGAGAGGTAACTATGCCATTAGAGTAAAATTAATTTAACATAAAATTAAAACGGTTAAATAGGATTGTTTACTCTTTAGTTCTTCCTATGGAGAAAAAAATAGAGAACTTACACAGAACAGAAGTCTAGATTACTGAGAATGAAATTCTTGTGTTTTCTTTTTAGCTTTTCCATTATCTCTGAATTTACAAAGTGTCATATGAAACTGCACAGAAGAAGTGCTCTTCTGTGACAATGTGTCTTGTGAAGGAACAGTTTGAAATTCTACAGTGAATCTTTTTTTAAATCAGCAGGGAAAAGATGAATTGCTCAGTAAATAGTATTAGGGCTAAGTGGTTGGGAAAAAGAAAAACCAAAACCAAAAAAACCTGTATCTTTACCTGCTTCATGAAATATATTGAAAAGAATAAACAAGATTTAAACATTCAAAAACAGAACCATAAAAATATACAAACTCCTACCACATTCCACCCCAGTTCCTCCTTCTTTTCTACGGTCTCAAAAATATCTAAACTAGAAAGTCATTATCATGCTTGCTTCTTCATTATCATGATGAACAGGACATAGTCATTGGACCTTGCTCATCACATACATTCAATTTCTATAAAAATATAACTAACCCTTAAGGGGTACCTAAAATAGTCAAATTCACAGAGACAGGAAGTAAAAGAGTGGCTACCAGGGTCTGGCAGGAACGGGGAATGGAGAGTGAGTGTTTAATGGATAGAGTTTCAATGTGGAATGATGAAAAAGTTCTGGAGATGGAAGGTGGTGATGGTTGCAAAACAATGTGAATGGGCTTAATGTCACTGAACTGTACTCTTAAAATGGTTAAAGGTAAATTTTGTGTTAGGTATATTTTACCACAATTTTTAAAAACCTAATACCTTATTTTACTTATTCTAAGATATATGGGTTTTTTCCCACAATCTAAGATGTGAGTTAAAATTAATGTTGCCAGGATTTCTTTTTATTAGCGCATAATATAATGGTATAGTCTTATAATCATGGATTCTTAGATTCAATGAAGTACAGTATATTTAACAAGTCTCCAATTAAGCCTTATAATACATATTAATAACAGCTACCATTTCTCAAGTGCTTACTACACACCAGGTACTAGGTTAAGTACATTATTCTGGTAATCGCCAGCTCAATGATGTAGATACTATTATTATACCCTTTAACAGATGAAAAAATTGGGTTAGAAAGGTCAAGTGATTTGCACAAAGTCACACAACTGAGAAGAGGCAGAAGCTAATACTGAACCCAGGTTTATGTGACTAGATCCATGTACTTCACCACCACCTAGTTAATTTTTTTTTTTTTTTTGTTGATATACAATGTGGTTGATTATTGTGGCCCTTTACCAAACCCCCCCTCCCTCCTCCCTCTCCCCCCTCCCACCCAACAATGTCCTTTTTGTTTGCTTGTCGTATCAACTTCAAGGAATTGTAGTTGTTATGTCTTCTTCCCCCACCCCAGTTTTTTTGTGTGTGTGTGAATTTATTTATTTATTTTTAGCTCCCACCAATAAGTGAGAACATGTGGTATTTCTCTTTCTGTGCCTGACTTGTTTCACTTAATATAATTCTCTCAAGGTCCATCCATGTTGTTGCAAATGGCAGTATTTCATTCGTTTTTATAGCTGAGTAGTATTCCATTGTGTAGATGTACCACATTTTCCGTATCCACTCATCCGATGATGGACATTTGGGCTGGTTCCAACTCTTGGCTATTGTAAAGAGTGCTGCGATGAATATTGGGGAACAGGTATCCACCTAGTTAATTTTTAATCGTAAATAACCAACTAAGGCAGCCATAACTTTAATTATACAGAATATAACTAACAGCCATAATATCGGTAATTAGGAAAAGCTACTAATCCATTTATTACAGCAATCTTAACTCCTGCTTTGGACCACATTTGCAAATCTGGAACAAGAAACCAAATGGATGGCAAGAATCCTGGTGCATTCTAAAGAGCAACAAATGCCCTTCAGCTAATGCACTGCAACACAGCAGCTGACCACAAGACCTGAAATAAATCAACCTATAACTAAATTAAAATCCTTCTAAAAATTAAAATGATATCCCAAAGCAGTAATGTAGAGACTCAACTTCTGATAATCTTCTGTTTTGTGCTATCTGCAAATCAAGCCCTTCCAATAAGACTGATCAACATCATAATTCTTAGACTCTTTTGCTCTATGCTAGCTTCACATCATTGGCTCTCACCCAGGAGAGAATCAGGACGTTTCAAAGCAGACTCTAGCTCCTCAAGTTACTTGAACTCACACCTATCCATTTTATTATCATTATAATGGCAAGTGAGCCATTGGCAGAGAAAAATTAGATAAGACAATGGAGTATACAGAAAAACTCAACTTCTAACAGTAAAGTACTTTCTTAACAACAACTACAAAGAATATATAGAAAAGTCAATCCAACAATTACAATTTCTTGCTGGCAGAAAATCAACAGTATCAGGCTGAAAAAGAATTCCAACTAATACCTTTCAATAATAATACTAACAACTAAGTACTGGGTAACAAATTTAAGTCGGAGTAAAATATTATTACCAAAAATGCAGGTATGGGCCAGCCCGTGGCTCACTCGGGGGAGTGTGGTGCTGACAACACCAAGGCCACGGGTTCGGATCCCATACAGGGATGGCCGGTTAGCTCACTGGTTGAGCGTGGTGCTGACAACACCAAGCCAAGGGTTAAAATCCCCTTACCGGTCATCTTTAAAAAAAAAAAAAAAAAAAAAAAATGCAGGTATACACGGACAAAGAATATACTGGTAAATATGGGAGATTTTAAATAATCCAATTCAATACTGTATGAAGCATGACAGATCTGCAGTTTTAATCTCACACTTTAAAAATTCTATAAGTATCATTACTTAATGTGGTAGTAGTACTGTAAGAGAATTTCAATACGCATTTTGGAATTTCTGCCTATTTCTGGGCTGGACTTAAGTCATTTAATTTTACTGGTCACCTGATATGTCACAGATTCTGGATTAGGAGCTGGGAGGATAGAAATCTAATTTTAGTTCTCTACCCATTAATAACAGTTTCCTTACTTTCACAATAGAAATTAAGAAACCATTGCTATGAAATACACTGTTAAGGGAGTAGTCACTGTAACAAAACTGTTTCCTTGATGGCCCAAGTAACAATGTGTTATTAATCTGGTTAGAATAAAATTCAATAGTAAATAATCCTGAACGGCAATGTCTTCTTTCATCCCTCTGCACTTTAACAGACCCTGAAGAAAGGCAAGGGCCAATAGAACTGCGTATTGAGATAAAGGAGTTTTTTTCTATAGCTCTATATTTCTGATGCTAAGCAACAACTATCTTTCAGTCCTTTCATCTCCAGCTTCGTCACAAACACTTTTGCCCCCAAAACACAAAATGTCAAAGCAATCATTCAATTAAATACAACATAAAAAACAGAAATCTGGACAACGGTGATAAAGTTGGGCACAATCACCTCCCCCTTATCTCAATTGTATCCAAAGATTCCATAGATACTAAGCATTGCTTTGTTTCAGCTCTCGTTCCTAAAAGCTGAGAATATGATAACCAATGTGCTAATTTTAACAAAACTTTACTACAAAACAAATGTGATACCCCCCTTTAGTACTTTAGAACTTTACCTGATGGGCTCCACTTATACCTCCCCAATTTAAAGCATCAAATTACTATGATTTGTGAAAGTAAAAATTAATATCTAGCAGGTTCCACTTCTGGAAAGAACATGGTGATGGCCTAGTCCCAAATCTTCCCACTTCTCCTAAAAACCACACAGAACAACAGGAATGAATACCCACCACACACACACACACACACACACACCACATACAAACTATATATCTTTAGTGAAACTAGAAGACAGAGAAATCCCACAAATTCCAAATTATGTGAAAGTGAAGCCAAAAACACCACGAATCAAGAAACCATAACAGTAAGACAGAAGCAGTGTGGATAATTTAAATGTAAAAACCGAAATTGTGTAAGTACTAGAATAAAACATGGGTGAATGCCTTAATAACTTTGGAGTAGGACCTTTCTAACTATGGCTCAAAATTCTGAGGTCAAAAAATAATCAGTAAATTCAACTACATAAAAATAAAAATAAAAAACTGCTGCATAGCAAAAACAAACAAAAAAATATCCCACTATAAGCAAAGTCATAAAGACTCTACAACTTATATCACAGACAAAGGACTAATCCCCCTACTTTTTAAAGAACTCTTAGAAACTGAGAAGACAGAAAAACAAAAAATAAAATTAAAATAAAAAACCAAACAACCCAAAAGAAAAACGGGCAACACAAGAATAGCCAGTTCACAGAGACCAAAAAAAACCCCCAAAAAAACAAAAATCAAAAAGGCCTTTAAACATTTAAAAGGATGCTCACCAGGCCGGCCCGTGGCTCACTCGGGAGAGTGTGGTGCTGATAACACCAAGGCCACGGGTTCGGATCTTACATAGGGATGGCCAATTGGTTCAATGGCTGAGCATGGTGCTGACAACACCAAGCCAAGGGTTGAGATGCCCTTACCAGTCATCCTTTAAAATAAATAAATAAATAAAAAATAAAAGGATGCTCACCTTGCTCAGAACACAAATTAAAAACTACACTGAGATATTATTTTTCATCTATCAAATTGATAAAAATTCAAAAGATTAACATCATACTGTGTTTGCATGGCTGTGAAGTAACCAGTATTTTCATGAATTGCTGGTCAGAATGCAAAATGATACTAGCCAATGGAGGAGAACACAACTATATCCGCCAGCCACAGCGACATTTACCCATTGACCCAGCAACCTCACTTCTGACAACCAAACTCCCTCTGCCCATATACCTGCATATGTATGAAGTTATTCACTGCAGCATTATTTTAATAGTCAGAGCATGGAAACAATCCAAGTGTTCACCAATAAAGGGCTGGTTAATAAACTATGGAGTGGCCACACAATGGAATACTTAGAAAAAAAAATTAGAATAGCCATTAAGAAAAAGGAGGAAGATCTCTGAGCAAATACATAGAAATATCTCTAGGCTAAAAAAATTTTTTTAAATGGTAAAAAAGAGACAACATAGTGTACATAGTATGTTGCCTTTTGTGTAAACAAAGTGGAGTATGGACTGAGGATGTATAATATTTGTATTTGGTTATATCTGCATAAAGAAACATCTGGGGCCAGCCGGTTAGCTCAGTTGATTAGATCCCCACATCAGCCAGCTGCCAAAAACAAACAAACAAAAAAACAAACTTGGACTGAGTTCCAGAGAGGAGAACACGGACGATGCATTTGCCTCCACCACAGAATGACTGGGTTTGACTCCACTTATCCTCAAGCAAAGCCCTACTAATACCAAAAGTTAAGGATAAATTGAAGAGCTATGTTTGATAAGTTTGACTTAGTATATACTTCAGTGGAAACCAATAAGCAGCTTTTTCCATTGGGAGCAATTGAGATAGTTTAATTTTTACAGGAACAGCTACTTCTCTGAGTTCAAACTTAATTTCCTACTGAGAAATCATTTGGGAAAGAGGAAATATACAGTGAAAGACTTCAAATAAGCTAAGTCACGTATATAACTTTCAGCACCTT
Source organism: Cynocephalus volans (assembly GCF_027409185.1). NCBI lineage: Eukaryota > Metazoa > Chordata > Mammalia > Dermoptera > Cynocephalidae > Cynocephalus > Cynocephalus volans. Next base: position 29,018,796 of record NC_084469.1, on the reverse strand, counting down.
TAGCTGACCAGCTGAAAGTCAATTTTATTTTTTAAGTGTCACACTTACAATTAAAATAGCTAATATAAGCTGTGTATTTAATTAATTATATAAGTTATTAAGCAAAATTATTCCATACATTCTTTAAACACATGTCTTTTCCATAAGTTATATCACAAAATTTTTTCTAACTTTTCATGATTGACCATAATCTTAGTGACTTCAGATTTAGTTCAAAAATTAGTTCTGATAAATAAAACAAAATTATCCATTTTTCTGACTACTAAGAAATCAATCTGAAAATACAAAACATTTGAAAACAGACTCCTACAAGTGTGTTTTGAAGAATATTTAAATTAATAATAAAACAAGAATATGTTTCATAGAAAAACTTAAATCTGACTGGTCATTTAAATTGTGATCTTTTTTTTTGTCTTTTTCGTGACCGGCACTCAGCCAGTGAGTGCACCAGTCATTCCTATGTAGGATCCGAACCCGCGGCGGGAGCGTCGCTGCACTCCCAGTGCAGCACTCTACCGAGTGCGCCATGGGCTCGGCCCGTGATCTAATCTTATATCGACATCTAATTCTCCCATCTGGACAGCAGGGAGAGGAGAGGTGTAAGAGAACTGCATTCTAATCTTCCACAGTTGTTTACTAAACTCAGTAAATAAATGCCTACCTAATCTTTCATAGTTTAAAGTCAATGAACAAGCGCCCGGCTAGCTCAGTTGGTAGAGCATGAGACTCTTAAAGTCAATGAACAAATATCTGGGGCTGGCTAGTTAGCTCAGTTGGTTAGAGCACAGCCTTTTAACACCGAGGTCAGAGGTTTAGATCCCCATACCAGCTAAAAACAAATGTCTAAACTGAAAAATCAAGAAAGAGCAGCATAAATGTGTTATTTAGAAACATGGAGATAAACACAAAAGAGATAGCTGTAAGATGTGAAACAGACTGCCTCTGAACAGGAGTCAGAGGCCAAAGAGGAATGAGGTAGGAAAATGCCGTTTTGTTTTTTAAATATACACCTTGCAAAAATATTTAACTTTTAAAACTATGTACAGGACAAGATAGAGTAACAGAGAACAGGTTTACACTACCACCTAAAATAACTCAAAAAAGGACAAAATATATGAAACAGTTTTCAAGACACTGGGTGTTAAGAAATGAAGGACAGTGATTGCTGAGACAGGAAATAGTGATACTACTGCACCAGCTTCTGCCGTGAGGGTTTCTAGGACATTATGCAGGTGTTGGGCCTGGAGAAACCCCTGAGGTGAGGAGATGGGAGCCGAGAGTCTGGGCAGATCAACAACTAGAGCTCATAGGACAGTACCAGAGAAGAGAGAGCTGCAGGGGAGGGGAAGGGGGAGGGGGAGGGGGAAGGAGAGGGGGGAGGGGGAGGGAGAGGGGGAGAGTGAGTGTGTGTGTGTGTAAACTGGGAGGGGGAGGGAGAGGGAGAGGGGGAGGGTGTGTGTGTGTGTGTGTGTGTGTGTGTGTGTGTGTGTGTAAACTACCTGAGGCCAAGGAAATAAATCATAACAGGACCAGAGAGAACATTGCCCAGTGTTTACAAGTTAGAATTAGCACCTGTTCTACCAGCCAGACTGGAAAACCTCATATTCATGAGGCATTGAGTAGAATGCTCTGATAGGTCTTGCCTCAGTACTGGGAATAACTAGACCTAGACTAAATGCCGCTCTCTGATCCCACCTAACAAATCTTACAACCATACCCCAAAAGATCAAACTGTTTCCAAGTAACTTAACTGTATCTCTGAAAAAAGCTCAAGAATAATTACAGGATTACAAATGTTTCTAGCACCCAGCAAGATAGCAATCACGTCTGGCATTCAATCAAAAATTTCCACACACAAAAAGCAGGAAAATATGATCCATAATGACGTGGAAAACCAACGGACACAGATGCTGAAATCAGCAGACAAGGACATTAAAAGAGATATTACTGTACTCTGTATGTCCCCCAAATTAAGTAGAGACATAGAGGATATCTTAAAAAGGCCCAAATTGAGCTTCTAGAGATGAAAATAGCAGATTAGACATTACCTAAGAAAAGATTAGTAAGCTTGAACACATAGCAATACAAAGTATCCAAAATGAAAAGAGAGAAAAAGAATTTTAAAAAATGAGAACAGCATCAATGAGCAACGGGACAACTTCAAGTAGCCTAGCATATGTGTAACTGGAGATAGGCGTTAAGAGTGGGGATGGAGAAGATGATATCTAAGATATAATGGCCAAAAAATGTCCAAATTTGATGAAAACTATAGATGCACATATCCAAGAAGCTTAACAAACCCCAAGACAAGAAACATGAAGAAAATGATATCAAAGCACATCATCAAATTGCTCAAAACTAACAATAAAGAGAAAAATCTTAAAGCAAGCAGAGAAAGAGTCATGTTAAGTACAAAGAACAAAAAATAAGGATGATTGCAGAGTTCTAATTCCCTTGCAGTAACAATGTGAGCAAGATGACATCTTTAAAGTACTAAAAGAAAAAAACTGTCTACTTAGAATTCTATGCTCAGCAAAAATATATTTCAAAGGCAAAATATTTTTCAGACACACAAAAACAGAAAGAACTCATCACCAGCAGATCTTCACTATGAGGACTGCTAGATGACACCAGGTGGAAAAATGCAACTAGACAAGAGTCAAGAGCACTAGAAATGGCAACTACATGAGTAAATATATGGGTTTTTAAAAATTATTATTTACAGTCATCCTTTGGTATCCATAAGGGATTGGTTCCAGGACCCCTGCAAATACCAAAACCCATGGATGCTGAAGTCCCATATATAAAATGGCAAAGTATTTGCATATAGCCTATGCACATCCTCCTGTATACTTGAAATCATCTCTAGATTACTTATAATAACCTATAATATTATAAATTAAACAATATTTTCCCCAAATATATATATGTGTGTGTATCTATTTATCTATCTCTCTCTCTCTAGATATATTTTGGTGGCTGGCTGGTAGGGGAATCTGAACCCTTGACCTTGGTGTTATCAGCACCATCCTCTCCCAAGTGAGCTAACCAGCCAGCCCTTTCTCAAATATTTTTGATCCATGGTTGGTTGAATCCACAGATGTGGAACCCACAGATACAGAGAGCTGACTATAAATCTCTTTAAAAGACAGAACTGACTATTTAAACAAAAATAATAATGTTTTGTGGGGTTTATAACACAAGTAAAAGTAAAATGTTTGACAACCATACTACAAAGACTGGAGGGGAAAAAAGGAAGTAAGATTCTTATACTACACAGGACATGTTAGAGTATCACTCAAAGATAGACATGATAAGTTAAAGTATAGACTATAAACCTTAAAGCAACCACTAAAATAACAAAACAAAGATTTATAGTTAATAAGCCAACAGGCTGAGCAGTTAGCTCAGTTGGTTAAAGCATAGCCTTGTACCACCAAGATTATGGGTTCGGATTCCCATACAGGCCAGCTGCCAAAAAGAAAAAAAAGAGAGCCAACAAAGAAGATAAAAGAAATCATAAAAAATACCCAATCCAAAACAAAGCAGAAAAGAAAACCAGATGGGACAAATAAAAGACAAACAGCAAGGTAACAGACTTAAACCTGATCATACCCATAACTATATTAAATGTAAATGGTCTAAACACCCCAATTAAAAGGCAGAAATTACCAAATTGTACAGAAAAGCAAGACCCACCTATATAGTGCTTACAAGAAATACACAGTTAATATAAACACATAAATAGGTCAAAAAATTTTTTAAAGGAAAAAGATAGACCAAGCTAACACTAATCAAAAGAAAGCTGAAGTGACTATATTAATATCAAAGCAGATATCAAAGCACAAAATTTTACCAGGGATAAAGAAAGTCATTTCATAATGATAAAGGGGTCAATTTATTAAGTGGACATAAAATTTCTAAATTTTTATACATTTAATAACAAAGCCTCAAAACATAAGCAAAAACTAATAGAATTGAAAGGAGAAATAGAGAAACCTACAGTTACAGTCAGCGATTTCAATATCCCTCTCTCAATAATTGGCAGAACAAGTAAACAGAAAATCAGCAAGGATATAGAAGACTTGAACAAACACCATCAACCAACTTGGCATAATTGACATTTAAAGAACACCCTACACAACAGAATACACATTCTTTTCAAGTACACTCAGAATTTACCGAGAGAGACCATAATCTAGGACATAAGACACAATACACTTAACAGGATTTAAGTCATACAAAGTATGTCATTTGACTATACTGGAATTAAATTAAATATCAATAACAAAAAGACCTCTAGAAAATTCCCATTAGGAGACCAAATAGAGTTCTAAATAACATAATTTCAAAGACGTTTTAGTGAGATAAAAATGAGAACATAACGTATCAGAATTTGCTGGATGTTGTTAAAGCAGTATTTAGGAGTAAACTTATAACACCACATGCCTATATGAGAAAAGACAGTCTCAAATCTATTAACTCAGCTTCCACCTTAAGAAATAAGAAAAAGAACATGTAAATTCCAAAGTAAACAGAAGAAAGAAAATATTAAAGATTAAAAAGCTAAACCAATAGAATATAGAAAACATGAGAGACAATCAAGGAAACCAAAAGCTCGTTCTTTGAAAAGATCAATGAAATTGAATAACATCTAGTCAAACTGACCAGGAAAAAGAGACACAAATTACCAACATCAGGAATGAGAGAGGTGACATCACCACAGATTGTATCCTAAAAGGATAATAAGGGAATATTACATCTGATAATTTCTGCCTTTTAACTGGGGTGTTTAGAATATTTACATTTATATAGAACAATAAATTTAAGAACTTAAACGAAATGATTAAATTCTATGAAAACACCACCCAATAAGAAATAGATTCTGAATAACCCTAAATCTATCTGTTAAAGAAATTGAATTTGTAGTTTAAAACTTTTCCATTAAGAAAATACTAGGCCCAGATGGCTTCACTGGTTAATTCTACCAAACATTTAAGGAAGAAGTCATACCAATTCTACACAAACTCTTGCAGAAAATTTAAGAGGGAACACTTTCCAACTCATTCTATGACGCCAGGATTACTCTGATAACAAAATCAGGTAAAGACACAAGAAAAGAAAATTGCAGACTAACAGCTCTCATGAATACAGACAAATATTCTAAACAAAACAAAATAAAATAAATTTGCTAAATCAAATGGATTAAGCAAAAAAAAAAAAAAAAATCCAAATATGTAAAAAGGATAATTCATCATAATGACATAGACTTATCCCAGAAATCCCAGGTTGGTTTAGCATTCAAAAATCAATGTACTTCACCATATTAACCAACTAAAAAAGAAAAACCATACGATCATCAATAGACACAGAAAAAGCATTTGACAAGATTCCCCATCCATTCCTGATAAAAACTCTCAGCAAATTAGGAAGTAAACTTCCTTAAAATGATAAAAAGAATCTATGAAAAACCTCCAGTTAACATAGTATTTAATAGTAACAGCCTGGACCCTTTCTCTTTAAGACAAGGAACGAGACAAAGATGACCAGTACGGCTGAATATTTTTTCTTATGTATTGGGCCATTTGTTTTCCTCCTACAGTGAACGGTCCTTTCTTATCCAATGCCTGCTTTGCTACTGGAATATTTTTTCCTCGGCATGTAAAAAATTCAGTAAATACTAAAGGTATTTACTGATATTTACAACATTATAGTTTAAGTTTATATACCTTTCTACTTTTAACATGCAAACAAAAAATTTGAATGTAATCAAATAATTCATTGTTTGAATAATTAGATTCAATCGAATAATTGATTGCCAATCTATGTATGTGGCACCTCCTTCTTTATTATTTTTGATGATTTCATTTCCTAACTTTTAAAAATACATCTGAAATTTATTTTGATGGAAAATGAAGCTTTAATTTTATTTTTATTTGACTTGGTGGAGGGGTAGATAAGCCTTCTTTTTTTATGGGGCCAGTAACTTAATGATTCTTTTTGCCTTTCTCCAGAACTATAATCGTCTCTCTTGTCTAAAGTAATGGATTTTTTTTGTGTGTGTGCTTTTCTATATATTTCCACAAGAAAATAAAAATCACTAATAATTTCGCCATCAAGAGATAATCACTGTTAAATAATATTATATATTCAAATTAATTCAACAAATATTTACCAAGGGCCAACTACAAGTTGGGCACTAGAGAAACAAAATAGAACAGAACAAATATGGTCTCTACCTTCATGGAGCATATTCATGGCCTAGCAATAAAGAGACAATTCTATAAACTACCAGTGTGTTCGTTAGAGCATGGTGTTGATCATGTCAAGGTCAAGGGTTTGGATCCTCATACCAACCAGCCACCAATAAATAAATAAAAATAAAAACTACCAGTGTGGCGAGTGCTGTCAAAGAAGTATTGATGATATGCTTCATACTTTTTAAAAATGAAAATGTGCATAAAACAAATCTTAAAAAGCCACATTTCTCATTAATATTACTGATATCCCACAATGTCCTATTATTATAATATCCTAGGTATTTGTTATTCTTTAGTCTATTGTAAGTGGATCTTTGTCCATTACATTCTCTAATTTTTCCTTTTCTTCATACATCATTTCTTCAATATTGAAAAAAAAACTGACAGAATAAGCTGGTTCTTAGACCCCCAAATCACTATTGTTTTATTAAGACTAACAAATTAAACTGAATCAAAAAGTAGAAGTCCATATCTGTTAAGAAGTATTCAATTGAGTGCTACAACCTATAAAAAGCATTTTACCTTCATTATAGGGCACTGGATTGCCAATCTTTAATCCAACTGCTTCAGCTGATTTCAAAACTGCTAACTCCATCAAAATAACAACTCTCCTACAAAGGCAAACAAATAGAAACAAGTTAGAAAAAAAAAAATTCAGAAGCCCTTCAAATGATAAGCTACCTAAAAAGCTTTCCCCCATGATCATTTTGATAAAACTATTTCCCTTTGTCAACTTTTTTTCACTGCTGAATAACTTGAGAAACATTTGATATCAATTCCTACATAAATACTCCCCTAATCTTTCACCGCACCATTATCAAGGCTTTTTATGATTGCAGGGTTTTCATTTCCCATCTAGTTCCTTAATTAAAATGCAGCGTCCTTGCTACATAGCATATCTTCAAGGAGCAAATGACATGGTAAGAATTTAGATTATTAAACACAAGAATATGGGGGACAAAAGGAGATGATATGTTTCAGAAACACATACTTATCTAAACAATTACTTTTTCCCAGTGAAAACCAATTCTGACAGAAGATATTTTTTAAATGTTATTATTACCTGTCTTTAAGACCTTTCAATTCTTTGACTCATCTTTAACTCTGATTAAACCCTTTCAATAACTTCCCAATGGCCTTAGGCCAAAAATAAAAACCTATGACATGGTTTACCAGACTTTGTGTGCTCTGGCCTTGCTACCCTGTCTCCAGCTCATCTCATGCCACTCCTGTGCTCTCTGCCCTCTAGCCACAGTGTTTTCTTTCAGGTCCTAGCATATGCTATGCTCCCTCCTGCCACAAGTCTTTGTACACACTGCTCTCTGAGTGTGATGTTCTTTCTCAGTTTGCCTCATCTAATACTCATTTTTTAGCTCTCATCTCAAACATCACTTCTTCAAGAGACAGTTCCTTAATCTCTAGTTCAGATCAGGTTTCTTTGTTCTACTCTTTCCTACAGCCGTGATTTGTTTCCTTCAGAACACTTCTCTCATTTTTAATTATATATTAGTGATTATTTTATTATGTCTCTCTTCTACTAGACTGTACTTTCAATAAAGGCATGTGTCCTCCAATGCTTAACGTAGCAACTGGTCCACAGTTGTTGCTCAATACAGACTTCAATGAGAATGTCATAGTAATTCTGCCTGCATTTTAAAAAGAACTGCAATACAAAGAAGGAATCTGAGGGGAACACAACTGGAAGCAGGAAGACTAATAGAAGAGAAGAGATGATGGCCTGAATTAGGGTAGTGGCAATGGAGATGAAAAAAGTGGATGGTTTGGAGCAATATTTAAGCAATAATAAACCCAGTGTCATCAAGTTTTATTCTTTAAATAATCTGATTGCTGTATTTTGGATTTTTACGTAAACTGATCACTGTGTGCTATCTTTATCAGGTTTTCACATCAGGGATATGCTACTTCAATAAAATAAGCTTAAAACAATCTGTTCCTGAAAATTAGATACAGATTCCCTATAAAAACTACCCGATAGATAGTTAGTGGTGGGTATTTAACCATACTACTTTCCAAAATTATCTAAATCACTCCAGAACATGTAAAAATGGAGGGCTTATCAATCATTTAACATTACCCTAATACTAAAACCTAAGAGCAAACACACTAATAAAACAAAAAACAAAACTAATTTCATCTTGTAATATACACACATCCTAAATAAAATATTAGCAAGATGAATCCAGCAGCCTATTAAAAGAATACACCAATATCAACTTAACAGAGAAAACCAATAACAAGGACACATTAAACAACTTTACAGGGATGCAATCAGCAAAATCCAGACTGTGGGAAACTACATAAAGGTAAAGGACAAAAGACCTCGTTTCTTCTACAAATAAACAGTAACAGAGATAAGAAGATATGAACGGGGAACCTATAAATTCAAAAAGACTTAACAGGCTATCAATCTACTGTACTGTGAACTTTAGTGTGAATCCTGATTCAGATATATTGTATATACACATATATGCATACATACACACACACATGAATAGTTGGAAATTGAACACTGACTAGATTTTTGTTATTATAAGAGTAAAACGGTATTGTGGTTTTTTAAAAAAAGACTTCTTATCTTTTAAAAATATATACCAAAATATTTATATATGAAATACCCTTATGAGGAGTGTAATGACAGGGATACATTCTGAGAAAGATGTCATCAGGTGATTTCATCATTGTGCAATCATCGTAGAGTGTACTTACACAAACCTAGATGGTATAGCCTACTGCACGCCTAAGCTATACAGTATAGCCATTATAATCTTATATGTGGTCCACTGTTGACGGAAACATCGTTATGGAGCAAATAACTAATACAATGCCTCAGATTTACTTCAAAATTACAGAAGAAGGTAGATGTAGAAAGGATACAGATAAAGCAAGATTGAACAACAGGTGATAACTTGAAGCTGAATGATGGGCTATATGGGGACTCATATTGTAGTTTCCACTTTTCTTTTTTTTTTTTTTTTTTCATTGTATATTCTACTTTTGCAGATGTTTTAAATTACCCAGAACAAAAAAACAGATTTTAAAAAAAAGAGTGAACAAGCTAAGAGGATTATGTTTTTAAGGCAAGACTTATTGCAGGAATAAAAACTAGTTCAATATTAGATAGTCTATTAAATTCATAATGTTAAGGATTAAAAATATGATTATGTCAAAATGGAGCAAAGCTTTTGAAAAAATTCAAGAACCATTCCTGATAAAACCGAGTAATAGAAGGACCTAAAAAACTTCCTGAACATGATAACGTGGAAGTATTTAAATGATAAACACTACACTGAAACTAAAAGTATTTCCATTAAAATAAGGGTACAAACAAGGTACCTACTGACATCACTATTGTCTTTTTTTTTTTTTTTTTTTGTCTTTTTCCTGACCGGTGCTCAGCCAGTGAGTGCACCGGCCATTCCCATATAGGATCTGAACCCGAGGCGGGAGCGTCGCTGCGCTCCCAGCACCGCACTCTCCCGAGTGCGCCACGGGCTCGGCCCTCTAACATTGTTTTGACGGTGCTAGCTAATGCAGTAAGATTTTTTAAATAAATAAATAAAATAAATGACAAATAAATGATGTAAGAATTAGAATAAGGAGATAATACAATTGTGTATCTAGAAAATCCAAAAGACTTTAAATGGACATATGTTATATTCTTGAATGAAAAGACTTAATATCAAGTATTATATATCGTTTAATATAATTATTTGCATTCCAGCAAAACTTTTCTTTGTTTTTTTGAATTTGATAATGTAAGTCTTAAGATTCATATGGAAGAATATATGAGACCTACCAAGAAAATTTAGGGGGATAAAAAGTAAAGACAGACATCATATATAAGTTACTAAAATATTCTACAGATAATACTTTAACTGAAACTCTTTGGTACATAATTACCACAAGTGTTGATGAGGATGTGGAGAAACTCCACACTCATACACTGCTGGTGGGAAGGCAAATTGGCATAGCTGCTTTGGAAAAAAGTCTCATAGTTCCTCAAAAAGTTAATCATAAAGTTACCATTTGACCTAGCAATTCCACATATAGATAGATAGATATATAAGAGATGGAAATGTATATGCACACAAAAACTTGTATATAAATATCTATAGCATTATTCATAGTAGCAAAAAGGTGGAAAAACCACAAATGTTCATCAATGGATGAACAGATAAATAAAATGTGATATATCCATACAATGGAATATTACTTGGCCATAAAAAGGAATGAATTACTGATATATGCTACAACTTGAATGAACCTTGAAAACATTATGCTAAGTGAAAGAAGGCAGTCACAAAGGACCACATATTATATGATTCTGTTTATATGAAATGTCCAGAATAGGCAAACCTATAGAGACAGTAGATTAGCAGCTGCCTGGGACTGGGGAAGATGGGGGATTTAGGAATGATAGTTAAAGGGTACAGGGGTTCTTTTTGGGGTGATAAAATGTTCTAAAACTTACTGTGGTAACGGCTGTGCAACTCTGTGAATATATTAAAAATCATTTTATACTTTAAATGGGTGAACTGTATGATATGTGAATTATATCTCAATAAAGCTGTTATAAAACAAAACAAAACCCCCAAGCAAAAACACTCTACGGCACTGACAAAGGAACAGACAAACAGATCAATGGAAAAGATGGCAAACTCAGAATAGATGCCAGTTTCTCTGCATCTACTTTTGCCACCAGCTATCAATTCTCCACAGAGCTAACAGAACAATCTTTTGGAAACTTTTAAAAACTTAAATCAGATTATACCACTACTCCCTTGATCAAAACCCATATGGCTTCTCATTACACTCAGAACAAAATTTAAACTTCTTAGTGGAGCCTGTAGGCCCTCCATGATATGTGCTACCAATCTGTAAAAAATTAAGCTATATTCTTCCTTCAAATCCTATGTAAAAATAAACCTCAGATAAACTAAGGTTTATTTTAAAAATTCACAGAAGTGTCTGAAGAACCAAAATATAATTTTATAACCTGTTCAGAAAGCTTTCTAAGCAAGATACAAAATCCAGAAGCTATAATGGAAAAATAGACAAATGTTAGGGCCGGCCCGTGGCTCACTTGGAAGAGTGTGGTGCTGATAACACCAAGGCCAAGGGTTCAGATCCCTGTATAGGGATGGCCGGTTAGCTCACTTGGGAGAGCGTGGTGCTGACAACACCAAGTCAAGGGTTAAGATCCCCTTCCTGGTCATCTTTAAAAAAAAAAAAATAGACAAATGTGACTAGAGTTTTTAAAAAATTTCTTTAATTCAATGTCACAAGACATAAAAAACAAACAGACCATGAGAGAGTGGAATAAAATATGTGAAAAAGATAAAAAAGAGTTAATCAATAACCCTGGTTTACAAAGAGCTTCCACAAAAACAATTAAAAAAAAAAAAAGAAAAAGAAAAAAATGGACAAAGTATATAATAAAAAGCTATTCAGAGAACTATAAGTAGCCAACAAATATATGAAAAGATTGACCTCATTAAAGTGGAAATTTAAATTAAAATGATTGATAATTATTTTTAAAAACTAATTAAAACCCAGTATGCCAACAAGGTTAATGCAAAATAGGTTTGTTTTTAAATAATAGCTTTATCTAGATACCATTCATATACTATAAAATTCGCTCTTTCAAAGTATACAGTTCGTGGATTTTGTATATTCATAGAGTTGTGCAAGCATCAGCACTACCTAACTTCAGAACCTTCCTATCACCCCTTAAAGAAACACTGTGCCCAATGGCAGTATATTCCCCCACCCATATTCCTCCATATTCCTCCACCTCTGGGAACCACTAATCTAATTTGTTTCTATGAATTTGCCTATTAAGAAATAGACATTCTTATACAAAATTGATGAAGACTATGATAATTGGTATACTTTCTACAAACAGATGTCCTTTGCCCCCACAATAATAATTCTAGTAATCTATCCTTCCTTAAAAAAAAAGCATGAACATGTAAAGATAAATATACAATGATGATTGCTAAGGTCCTGTTTAGAATAAACCTAAATGACCATCAAAAGGTGAGGAGTAAATAAACTTGGATACGCACACATACAGGCTCTCAGCAGAGCGGGAGAGAATATAAGACATGCCACCATGCTGAGGTGGTGAAATAAGGCAGAGCCCACGGGAATGGAATTGTATCCTTGACTGGAGAGAACTGGCTTTGAAGAGTTTCCCAGCAAGGACTGTACTCGACTCAGCAGAGCTTTCCAACCTCTCCCACAACCATGCCCTGGGGGACAGAAAAGTGGATAGAAAGCATCACTTAAGCCTGGAGTGGAAGATAACAGGTCCCAAGTGGGAAGGTTGGCAAGGAGATGCACCTAGCTGAGACTATGTCAGAGCAAATATGAAGTCTGGACAGAACTGCCCACATTAAGCACGAACAAGATAAAAGAAATAACATAGCAACAATGCAACATACAACTATGTATAAAAATGATAGACAAGAGGCAAAAACAATTAAAGAACCCAGTCTAGAAGAAAGCATAAGCCAAGAAAGGGAATAATACTTCCCAAAAGTGGTTTGCAAAATAAATAAGACTATGAGTTCAATAAAATAAAAGCCAAAAGATGAGCTAAGAGACTAAGAAGAAAAGGAGCTTGAAAAGCTAAGGAAAACTGAGAACAAATGTAAACACCATTACATATTAATACTCAACAGAACAGAACAGAGAAAGCTAAAAACTGATTTAGTACTATGTTGGAAAACCTTGATGAAATCTGATGCATGCATTAGAAAAAAGATTAAAGTAAGCTGAAAACATACAGAGGACAGTTATCTACAACATACGTAAAAACTGGAATGCAATAAATGAAACAAAAAATAGCATTAAGGAATAACACACAGAAAAAATTTCCTTGAAAAGAAACAACTGAATCTGCAGACTGAAAGAGCATACCAGAAAAAAAAAAAAAAAAAAAACATTGGTAAGAACAATTGACACTGAGACAGCCTGGTTAAGTTCCTGAACTTAAAGTATAAAAAAAGAATTCTTCAGGAATATAGATAGAGCAAAGTTCTATAAGGGAAGAAATCAAATCAGGCTGGCCTTAAGACTTTTCCAGATCAACATTCAATGCCAGAAGACAAAATTCTGATGGTAAAGCCACACAACCCAAGAACAGACACCAAGCCAAGCTATCATTCTAGTATAAAGGCCAACAGGCTGATATTAGGTAATATGGCACTAATGAGACATTCCAGAAAAAAGTTCCTGAATGAAATCCAACCAACAAAGATAATCAAAATAAAGAGGTAGAAAAAAAAAGAAAGGCTGGAGAAAATGTAAGAGTCCTACATCAGTGTAACATAGAATTTTAAAAATCTAATTACTTTAATCTTTTAATATTGTTTATAGGTTTTTTGGTCTTGTTTTAATCTCAGTGAAAATTTAACAGAAATTGCTCTCTTATGAAGAAAATTTATCTGATTAAATTCTTTTGTTCCTTCAGTTTGCGTTAAATCACTTTAAAAACTTTTTAATACACAGTATAAATATTTAAAATTTTTCATTTAATTTTTAAAAAATAATTTCAAGCTTACAGAAAAGTTGCAAAAATAGTACAAAGAACTTTTGTTTCCAGAACCATTTGAGAGTTGTCAACATGATACTTTATAATTTCAGGACATTTTCCTACCCAACCACAATACAAACATCAAAATTAGGAAATTAACACTGATAACCATACCTCCATCTAATCCACAGAACCCACACAAGTTTCATCAATTGTTTCACTAATAGCAAAAGAATTTGGTCCAGGATCACTGTTACATTTAGTTATCATATCTCTCCAGACTCCTACAATCTGGAACATTTTCTCAGTCTTTCCTTTACTTTCATGTTTGACATTTTGAAGATCAAAGGCCAGTTATTTTGTAGAATGTCCCTCAGTGTGCCTGAGGCTTCCTCATGACTGGCTACAGATCATGAATCTTTAGCAAGAATGTAAGAGAAGTGATTCTGCAGGTAAAGCCATGTAACCCAAGAACAGACACCCAGCCAAGTTGTCATTCTAGTATAAAGGCCAACAGGTTTCTGCTTGTCCCAGTACTGGTAATGTTATGTTGATCATTAGAATAAGGGGCTGTTTGCCAGGTTTCTCTACTGTAAAATAACCTCTTTTCCTTTCACAATGAATAATTATGTTGTTGGTGAGCTACTTGAACCCTATAAATAACTTGTTTCTCATCACTCTTTCACCCACCTGTTTCAGCATCTGTGGTAAGCTGAATAATGACCCCCTCAAAACATATCCACATCCTAATACCTGGAACCTGGGAATGTTTCCTTATACAGCAAAAAGAGACTCTGCGTATGTGATTAGGGATTGAAATGGGGAGATCATCTTAAGTAGGCCACAAACGTAATCACATCAATCCTTTTGAGAGAGCTGAGGTGGATTTGACACAGACAGGAGAGGAGAAGGCAATGGGACCACAGAGGTAGAGACAGGAATGATGGAGCCATAAGCTAAGGAATGCCAGTAGCTACTAGAAGCTGGAAGAGGCAAGGAACATATTCTCTCATAGAGTTTTCAGATGGAGCGCAGCCCTACTGACACCATGATTTCAGCCCAGTGAAACCACTTTCAACTTCTGGCCTCCAGAGAGAATAAATTTCCATTGTTTTAAACCACCAAGTTTATGGTAAGTTGTTACAGAAGCCCCAGGAAACATAACAGCACCTACTGATGTCTCCTGCATGAATTAGTCATTACTCTGATGGTTGCCAAATAGCAATTTTCTAATTACATCATGCCTTCTACATTTGTTAGATGGCATTCCATTATAAGAAAAGGCTTTCTGTTTCCCCCAAGTAATCACTTATTCAGTATGGACTATATGAATTCCTATTTTATTCAGTAGATTCAAAACTGTTACTATCTTTAGGGCCGGCCCGTGGCTCACTCGGGAGAGTGTGGTGCTGAGAACACCAAGGCCTCGGGTTTGGATCCCTACATAGGGATGGCCGGTTGGCTCACTGGCTAAGTGTGGTGCTGACAACACCAAGCCAAGGGTTAAGATCCCCTCACCAGTCATCTTTTTATAAAAAAAACAGTTACTATCTTTATTTTGATTTTTAAATCGTCCTAGGTTTGATGAGTTTAAGACCCTGCAAGCCAGTTTCTTTTTCCTTTTTAAAATTTTTTTA
The DNA here is from genome assembly GCF_027409185.1 of Cynocephalus volans. Lineage (NCBI taxonomy): Eukaryota > Metazoa > Chordata > Mammalia > Dermoptera > Cynocephalidae > Cynocephalus > Cynocephalus volans. Next base: position 29,003,338 of record NC_084469.1, on the reverse strand, counting down.
ATTTTAAAAAATTTTTTTAAAAAATATGACCAGTAAGAGGATCTTAACCCTTGACTTGCTGTTGTCAGCACCACGCTCTCCGAAGTGAGCAAACTGGCCATCCCTGTATGGGATCCGAACCTGCAGCCTTGGTGTTACCAACACCACGCTCTCCCGAGTGAGCCACGGGCCGGCCCCCCACATAGATGGTTGCCTCGCCCTACCCAGGCTCTGACAACCCACACTGGGCCGCAGCCACCCCACTTCCACGCATGTTCTCTTCACCTGCCTGTGCTCCAACACCTTGTGTCAGACCCCAACAATACCCTCCTCACCTCACTTCAGCTCTGACACTCAGGATGGATTCCAGGCCATCCCCACCACCATTCCCTCCCCTGTGGACACCTACCTCGCTCGGCCTCACCTAATGGCTTTTGGACTGAATTATTCAGAAAGGAAGAGAGCAAAAACAGTACTTACATTATCATTCCACCATCAAAATTATTTCTATCTATTCACCAATCATTTTTAAATATGGATAGAGAGAGATCTGGAATGATGTCCACTAAATGATAATAATGGTTATTTCTGGGTTGTATAAATGTCGGATAATTTTGTTCTTCCTTGTAACTTTTTTCTACTGTTTGAAACAATTATAGTATGTATCATTTTAATTAAAATAATCATATTCTCTAAAAAAATCAAATACAAACGTAAAAGAGCTACAGATACAGTCAAAGAAATATTACTGAAATTTCTAAAATAGTGAAATGCTATATACAATTTAAATGTTTACTAAATTATGTTAAATACATACAATGGCATACTAAGTAATACAAGTAATACATAATGACACAGAGGTAGAGTCATGCGCTGCATTAAGGACTCTTTCTGTCAACAATGGACCATATATACGATGGGTTCCCATAAGATTTTAATGGAGCTGACAAATTCCTATCACCTAGTGACATCATAACACAATTTTTTTTTTTTTTTTTTTGTCTTTTTTCGTGACCGGCTGCACCGTGCTCAGCCAGTGAGTGCACCGGCCATTCCTATATAGGATCCGAACCCGCGGTGGGAGCGCTGCAGCGCTCCCAGCGCCGCACTCTCCCGAGTGTGCCACGGGGCCGGCCCCACAATTAATTTTCTTATAAATTTAATGTAGCCTAAGTGTACAACATTATAAAGTCCACAGTAGTGCACAGTAATGTCCTAGGTCTTCACATTCACTCACCACTCACTCACCGACTTACCTAAAGCAACTTCCAATCCTACAAGCTCCATTCATGGTAAGTACCCTATACAGGTATACCATTTTTTATCTTTTACACCATATTTTTACTGTATTTTTTCTATACAGGTATACCATTTTTTATCTTTTACACCATATTTTTACTGTATTTTTTCTACGTTTAGATACACAAATACTCCACTGTATTACAAATGCCTATTGTATTCAGTACAGTAGCATGTTGTACAGGTTTGTAGCCTAGGAGCAATAGGCCCCACCATTTAGGTTTGTGTGAGTACACTCTGATGCTCCCACAATGATGAAATCACCTAATGAAACATTTCTCAGAACATATCCCTGTCGTTAAGCGATGCATTACTGTATATCTAGGGACATGTAAAAATCATCACAATAAAATTAAAAAAGAATATTATAAAACTTTATTTATTATAAAGCTACTCTTCCTAAAGAAAATATGTATTTATATTCATACAAAAAATCTGAAAGAATATACAACAAAATATCAGTAACAGTTATTTCTAGGCAGTGGGATTACAGTTACTCTTCTCTTTGTTTATGTGAGTTTTATAGTTTATATATAAAGTACAGTAAAAGTTGTGTTATAAAACATAATGGCAAAACCACAAAATTCTATCAGGGCAAAGATATTGCTTCATGATATAGAAAAATAAGTAACTGTAAACTAAAGAGCCTTACACCCAGTTAAAACAGTTTAACTGAGAGTCAAATATAGAATTTTTAGAGGATAGAGAATTTTACCATTCACAAACTCTCCTTATAAGAGTTGCTAAAAGATGTACTTTATTTTTTTTTTTTTTGTCTTTTTCGTGACCGGCACTCAGCCAGTGAGTGCACCGGCCATTCCTATATAGGACCCGAACCCGAGGCCGCTGGGAGCGTCGCCGCGCTCCCAGCGCAGCACCCTCCCGAGTGCGCCACAGGCTCGGCCCTAAAAGATGTACTTTAGGAGAATGGAAATTGAACCAAGGAAGGAGTGTTATTAAAGAAGCAAAGGTGAGCTAACAAACTATGGGTAAACCTGAATAAGCACTGCTTACAGAAGAGAATGAACTCTTTGGAGGAAATAAAAACAAAGTTGAACTAAAACAGTGACCATAGTTAGATCATTTTAAGACCTTTCTTTTATTTGGGAGCATGGTAAAAAATACTGACCTATTTTAGAGTATTTGTTAACTCAAATGTGGATTTTTTTTTTTTAATTTAAGAATTACCATGAAGGCAGAAGTAGAAAATATAAATTCCAAACCATGGGGGAAAAAAGAAAACTCAAGCAATCCAGGAAAAGAGAAAAAAACAAAGCAAGAACACACAAAAAATGCAAAGTTAAGAAAAAAGAATCTATAATAAATTAAACAGAATAAGCTGACCAATTAAATCTCAAATTTAATTTTATAACTATATGCTATTTATAAAAGACATCCAAAATTAATAACAGAAAGGCTAAAAGTTAAAAGAAGGATAAAGATATATGAAACAAATATAAATTGAAGAAGTTGTTTGGAAATATACAGATAATAATGTAATACATATTGATATACCTTTACTAACATGAGAATACTTGTCATATTTGTTTCTCATGTTTTGGTTGCATTTTGTAATTGAAAATAAAAAACTTGAGGGAAAATAAAATATATAAAAACAATATATAAAGCCACACACCCCCAAATAAATCATTTTTTAGCAATGGGAATAATAGTTCTGTTCACCATTGTATCTCTAGCATGTAGCATCTCGTAGGTACTTGACATACTCTATATTGGCTAAATAAAGTGTTTGCTATGAAAGATTCAAGATTGAAAAAAAAAATGGTAGCATTACATAATTAACTATATTTTTTGCTGTAATAAGTGACCTCTTTTCATTAAAAAATACTTTAGGAAGGAATCCAAAAAAAAAATTGGTTCTGAACAAATTAGAAATAAGAAGAGTTTTGCATTCTGCTTTAATCTTCTGCCCTAACATTTCCAGTTCATTTCCATATTTCTCTTCCTTTGGTGCCATGTTTTAGTCACCTGAGTTCAAAATTGAATAAGCTGTAAATTCTTTCCTGAAAACTCATCATTGCCTTTTTTTATTCCTAATTGATTTTTGGCATCCAATGCACTTCTCTGTTCGAAAATCAGTTCCCATTCTACAGTACAATAAGACAGAAAAAAAAAAATCACATACCTTCCATCTTTCAGAGTGTTAACAAGAAATCGGTTAATCTGGCAAATACAGTTGCTGGACAATTGTTCTTGCTCAACAAGAGGGTTCAACTGTGTTGCCAACATGAAAGCTGAAAAGCACAGAGATTATATTAACGTCCAAAATATCTGTCTCAAGAATCTGAAAGCTAATCACATGTGTGCTAGCAAAGAAAAATGCCTTAAATATGTTCCTGAAATTAAAACTAGTCAGACTCAGGGCCGGCCCATGGCTCACTTGGGAGAATGTGGTTCTGATAACACCAAGGCCTCAGGTTCAGATCCTATATAGGATGGCTGGTTAGCTCACTTGGGAGAGCGTGGTGCTGACAACACCAAGCCAAGGGTTAAGATCCCTTTACCGGTCATCTTTTAACAGGAAAAAAAAAAAAAGAGTAGTAGCATAAAGAAGTAAAAAAAAAAAGAGTAGCAACAGATGTTTAACACACAGCAAATTTTAGTTTTTTACTATGCAGAGTCTGACTAGTTTTATTTATTTATTTAAAAATTTTTTTTAAAAAGATGACCAGTAAGGGGATCTTAACCCTTGGCTTGGTGTTGTCAGCACAATGCTCAGCCAGTGAGCAAGCCAGCCATCCCTATATAGGATCCAAACCCAGGGCCTTGGTGTTATCAGCACCGAACTCTCCCGAGTGAGCCATGGGCTGGCCCATTTACGCTGCTACTCTTAAATGTATGTCATAAAGTATACAAAATCATTTTTTCCATCATTCAGGGTTCATGATGAAGACTAAAAAGTTTTTTCTAGGTCCTTCACATTGTGACTAGAGATAGCAAGCATATACTTTGTAAAGTCTCTCCTTTCTCCCTATTAAAGCTTACGAAACAGAAATAAAACCCCAAAAACAATATAGAACAGCTATTCACCAAATGTCAATATCATCCTTAGGGAAATTAAGTCAAAGAAAACATAGAGCACCAGTTAGAGAAAATTAATTAAACCAAGTGGCAGCTTTCCACTACATCCAAGGTATTGTTAGAATGTTCTCTGTCAGCTGCAATTCTATCTGAATGAAGTGCATAGCCAAGCAAACACAGATTTCAGGAATGCCCCAAAGTACTGCAATGAAAATGTTGGGTGTGCTCTCACTATTTAAATACTCACAAAGTCCTAGATTTATACATCATACTCACAGGATAGAGTATTCAATCCATCACTCATAAGCAGTCGATAACGGGGTGGACTATTCCCAGTAGTAATGGGACGAATGTTCTAGGAAAGAAAACTTGGTTCATTAGCCATGTTGTCTGCCCTGTCCCCGGGGATAAGTAAACCTAAGTGGCAGGAGAGTGGGTTTGCCATTAGCTCAACACAAACTGAACTGCTTGCCCATTCTCTTGACACTTAAATCCAAGTAAAAAGAAAATTGGATTTGATGATTCTCCTACCAACCTCTATCTACTAACATTATTAAACACAATGTAGACTAGAGTAAAATGAGCTACCAATATTTTCGCGTTCTCTCTTAACTCAAATTTGGCTGAAAATCAATTACCAAAAAGAAAAACAACAACACACAACAGAGTACCTGGTACTGTGTAGAAAACATGCTAAAAATACCAAAAATATAAATAAATAAAATAAAATCCTTGCCCTGAAGGGGCTTACAATTGGGATGGAGATGGAGGCAGAGAGATACAAGTGATGTATGCACATAATGATATGAAGGCAGAGCTGAGACATTTATCCCAACATGAAGGAGACCAGAGGCAGCTTTCTGAAGGAAGCAAACTACATAACCAGAGCCTTAAACGATTGGCAGTTAGTCTGGGAGCAGCAAGGAGACCATCAGGCCTACTAACTCAAAATCTGGAGGTATGATCCAGGATTCTGCTTCTGATTTTTAAAATTCTGACTAAAGTTTGAGAACCCCTTAACGAATGAAGGGTTAACTGAAGAATTTTAATCAGATGATAGAGTTTGGACGTGTTGTCCCCGCCAAAACTCATGTGGAATTCTGATCCCAAATGTGGCAGTCAGTGTTGGGAGCTGTTTGAATCATGGGGACAGATCCCTCACGAATGGATTAATGCTCTCCCTGGGAGAGAGGGGCGTGAGTGAGATCTGGCTCTATTAGTTCTCACAAGAGCTCGTCATTTAAAAGACCCTGGCACCTACCCTCTCTCTTGCTTCCTCTTGCCATGTGATCTGCTTGTACCGGCAGCTGCCTGCTACTTTCTGCCATGATTAGAAGCAGCCTGAGGCCCACCCCAGACACAGCTGTCCCAGAATCGTAAGCCAAATAAAACTCTGTTCTTTATAAATTACCTAGTCTCAGGTATTCTGTTATAGCAACACAAAACAGACTAATACAGCAGACAAGTTCACTTTAGATATATGTCTCTCCGGAGGTCACATGTAAGGCAGATTTGAGCAAGACAAACCTAAGGGCAAGAGGGCAAGTAAGGAGGCAGCTGTAATGATACACAGCATTACAGTCATCTATCAACTGTGGAAAAGAACCAAGAGGCAAAGCCATAAACCTGAACCTCCAAAGGTTTACCTTTAGCTAGCATGATATTAAAAAAAAAAAAGCCTGGCTCTTCTCTTAGGGTTACAATGTGGACTTACTGGCCTATTTTTTGTGATGATGAGAACTGCCTAAAGTATACAAATCTGTATGACCTTCATCAAACATAACTTATAATTACACATGACCTTTTAAAATGACATAAAACATATGAAGGTACTTACAATGACTTGGAGGATGGGTTTTATGGATGTATCTCCCTGTTGCATTATGGCCTAAAAGAGTAAAAACAGATTCGTGTGAGACATGCACTCAAATAATGTTTAAAAATTGACATATTTTTACAGCTTGGTATTTGGAATAAACTACGGATAAGTGTTAAAAAAGCCTATTCAGAACCAGTCACTTGAAAGGTCTAGTTTATCACTCTGAACAAATCATGAAAGTGAGATGCGTGCTTACCAATAAGGGTATACTTACTACATCTAAAACAGTGGAGGACTGGCCAGTTAGCTCAGTTGGTTAGAGCACAGCCTTGTAACATCAAGGTCAAGGATTCAGATCCCCATACCGGCCAGCCACCAAAAAAACACTGGTATCATCATTCGTAACAGCACATTAATTTCCCTACAGTGTCCGTTAACAGGAAATTAGATAAATTATGATAAATCCTTAAAACAGAATATCATACAGCCTTAAAAAGAGGATGTTCTTTATGTAACACTGGCTGTCTCCTGTGAGAGGAACTGGGGGGTAAGGGGCACATATGCGGGAGGCAGATCTTGCACTGCATCCTCTTTTTTACCTTTTGGATTTTAAATCTCATGACTCTATTAGCATCTACAAAAATTTATTTAAAAAATAGAGTAACTATCAACCAGGTTTTTAGTTTGTTTTAAAAAAGCCATCATTTAAGGGAAACCATCAGAAAAACCAACAGTAGTAAAATCAGGTGTGTGACCTCTGCTTCAGGTCATGCTAATTAAATTATACCAGATTAGCTCCTCCAAACAAAAACTAAAAAACTCAACAAAAATACATAAACTATTCTCAAATACAGGACAATAAGTAGAGCAAGATCGTGATTCCTTAAAGAAGGGAAACAAATGAGTTGAGCCCTACAATCAGCCTGGCTTTCTGCACAAAGGTACTCTCTGGACCCACAGTATAGGGAAGAGAACCCAAGAAGAACATGGTGGTCCTGTTGAGCACAGATCAGAAGATGAGTTTGCTGGATTTCACAGCTGCAGAGTACCAGAGAGGAGGGAGTTACACCAAGAAAGAGCTTCAATAACCTACACAGAGGTTCCCTTGAGTCATCAGCTGAATTCTAAGTTGTGAATACAAAGAATGAGACTCCACAAGGCCTGGCAAGGAATAAGTATTAGAAGGGCTGGACAGTTACCTCACTGATTAGAGCACAGCCTTACAGTCTTATAATGCCAAGGTCACAGGTTTGGAATTCCATACCAGCCAGCCGCCAAAAAAAAAAAAAAAAAAACCCACAAAGCATTAGAGAACTAGACTCCCAAAAAAGACCATGCCTTAGAAGCAGAACTAAACGAGCCCCAAAGTAAAAGCTACTCTAGATCCACTCTGTTCTCAAAGGGATCAAGCTGATCTGCAAGTAAATTAGCCTGCCAGAACAACTCAGTATTCTCTAAAGAAATAGACATAATCTAGACATTCATAATTTAATATTCATGATGCCCAACATCTAATCAAAAATTACTAGACAAAATATTTTTTTGAAGGTAGCCATGAGAAGCTAAAGATGCATACTACAACCTTGAAGCAGTAGTTCTCAAATTGCAGTTTGGGGACCCAAGACCTTTTCGGGGGGGTCCATAAATTCAAAATTATTTTCATTTTTATAAACAAGACTTTGCCCTTCTTATTCTCATGGAGACTGAGTTAATATTTCATCTGCAGAATTCTATTATTGCCTTACAAAATGTTGCATCTATAGATGTGGCAGGACTTGATGTTTTGCTTGTATTCATCTGGTATCAGCACCAACTATCTGATAAGAGTCTTTCATGTGAATGCCTGACCACGAACACAAATGATTCTAAAACATTCAAAGTGATGAATTACTTTCTGAAACTGAAAACATAGTGAATGAATTCTAGAATTTATCCTAGAACAGCTGATGGTGCAAAGCAATGGTAGGTAAAACTACTGGTACCTTAGCATAGTACGAGACTAGTAGTCATTGTATTCTTCACAGCCTTGAACTTATTGGGAGAGCGGGGGTGCTTTCACTAAAGAATGTCCTTGGTGAAGCAGTAAAATTATTTATTATAGTAAATCTCCCCTGAGTACATAAATGTCTAATATTCCACGTAACAATATGGGAATGCAATATGCACAAAGTATTTCTGCTGCCTACTGAAGTATGGTTGTGGTCTCAAGAAAAAACATTTGTGTAATTGTTTTGAGTTGTGAGTAGAACTAGCCACTTTTTTCATGGAACATCATTTTCACTTGAAAGAACAAATGACAAACTATGGTTGTTCAGACTCAGGAATTTAGCAGATATTTTCTCAAAAATAAAGTGAGCTTGTTTTCAAGGGAAAATAACAGTATTTGCGCTGCCAATAGTAAGAGTTATCTTCTTGTGAAAATCAGAGCTTTTGAAAACTTATATTCACCACCATGAGCTTTACAGTTTCCAAATCCATATTTTTCTGGTGAAATCGGTGGTGATATTTATGAATGTGAATTTTTGATATTACAAAATATGTCAATATTTGGACACACAATGAGCCAATATTTTCCAAATGATTAATGTATGATGTTAAAAATAACGCATAGGTAAAACATCCATTCAAAATGCAAGATAGACCAATTCTACATTCCAGCTAAGCTTTACGAAACTACCTCTTAATGAGTTTTGATGAAGCATCAAAAAAAGAAGCCTGAAAAGACTATTAAAATACTCCTCCCTTTCTAACTACTTATCTGTGTGAGGCCAGATTTCCTTCATCTAGTTCAAACAAAACATATATCAATAAACTGAATGCAGAAGCAGATTAAAAATCTAGCTGTCATGTCTTTTATTAAGCCCCATATTAAAGAGATGTACAAAAATGTAAAATGATGCCACTTTTCTCACTATTTTTGTTTTGAAATATATGCGTTTTTTTTAAAATAAAATATGTTATTTATGTCAATGAGTTTGTTATTATTATTATTATTTTTTTTTTTTAAAGATGACCAGTAAGGGGATCTTAACCCTTGACTTGGTGTTGTCAGCACCACGCTCAGCCAGTGAGCGAACCGGCCATCCCTATATGGGATCCGAACCCGGGGCCTTGGTGTTATCAGCACCACACTCTCCCGAGTGAGCCACGGGCCGGCCCAGTTTGTTATTATTTTAAATGAATAAATATTTTTAAAACATCTCAGTTATGATTTCAAATACGGTATGGTAAATATAACCCACAAAAACAAAAGCTCTTGGGTAGTCCTCAATGATTTTTAACAGTGTAAAAGCATTCTAAGCCTAAAATATTAGAGAATCACTGTTATAATCTGAATGCCTCTGTTCCCCCCAAATTCATATGCTGAAGTCTTAATCCCCAATTTGATGGCATTGGGAAGTGGAACCTTCGAGATGTACTTAGATTTAGATGAGGTCATGAAGATGGAGCCCCCACAATGGGATAAGTGCATTATAAGAGGAAGAGAGGTCAGATCTTGCTTGTTCTCTTTCCAAAAGCATAAAGAAGTTATGGAAGCAGTCTAAAAGCCAAGAAGAGGGTCCTCACCAAGAACCAGACTTACCAGCACCTTGACCTTGGACTTCCCAGCCACCAGATATATAATAAATAAATGTTTGTTGTTTAAGCCACCCAGTCTATGGTATTTTTTTATAGCAGCCCAACCTGACTAAGACATGCTGCCCTAGAGCCATTATTTACAAGTAAAGCAGAAGGAAAGCAGGTTGGCCAGTTAGTTCATCTGGTTAGAGCACAGTGGTGATAATACCAAAGTCCAGGGTTCGATCCCTGTATATCCACAAGAAAGTTAAAAAAGCAACAAACAGAGAGAACAAAAGAAACAACTAGCAAGATGAAAAACTGAAACCCAATTATATAATATTAAGTGTAAATGGTTTAAGTAATCCAGTTAAAAGGCAGAAACTGTAGGAACGAATAAGAAAGACCCAACTATTTGCTGTCTTCAAGAAAGCCACTTCAAATTTGAACAGAAACTAAAAGTAAAACAGTGGGAAAAGCTACAGCATTAATAGCAGACAAAGTAGACTTCAGAACAAGGAATATTATCAGGAACATAAAGGGAAATTTAATAACAATGACAAGAGGGGTTGATTCCTGAAGAAGACATACAATGCCCAATGTGTGCACAAGAGTTTTGAAATAAATGAAGGAAAAACTGACAGAATTAAAAGGAAAAATAGAAAAATCCACAATTATAATTGGTGGTTTCAACATTCTTCTCTCAGTAATTGACAGGGCAAATAAAGCTTCTCCCTTCCCCCTCCCAAAAGGAAGAATATAGGAAATTTGAACTATTGACCAACTTGACCTGATTAGATCATTTAACTCCTGCAGAAAACACATTCTTTTAAGTGCACCTGGATCATCTGCATCAAGACAGTCCATATGCTGGGCAATAAAATATGTCTTAATAAACATTAAAAGACTGAAATCACACAGGGTATATTATCTGACCAAACTAGAATTAAGTAAAAAATCAGTAACAATATGGTACCTAGAAAACACCCAAATATTTGGAAATTAAACAACACATTTCTAAATAACCCATCTGTTGAAGAAGAAGACACAAGATAAATTAGGAAGTATTATTAATCTAATGAAAATGAAAACACAATCTATCTAAATCTGTGGGATGTAGCTAGAGTAATGCTTACAGGGAAAATTATAGCTTTAAATGCTTATACCAGAAAAAAAAAGGTTCAATGTCTATGATCTAAAAAAAAGAAATTAAACCCAAGTATGTAGGAGGAAGGAAAAAATGAGGGCAAAAATCAATTGAATTGAAATGGATAAACAATAGCAAAAAAACTGAACCAAAAGCCCATTCTTTGAAAAGATCGATAAAATTGATAAACCTCTAGACAGTCTGGTCAAGAAAAAGAAAACATATTTTCAGTATCAGAAATGAAAAATGAGGCATCACTACAAATCATATATGTATATGTGTGTGTGTATATATATATTTGGAAAAACCTTATGAAACAACTTAGATAAAATGGATACATCTCTTAAAAAACACAGATCATCAAAATGATATAAAACCAACAAAATCTAGATAGCTCTATATCAAATTTTTTTCAGAGTGGGAGAAGGGGGACTGCTGGCTGGTACAGAGATCAAACCCTGGACCTTGGTGATATTAGCACCACACAGATAGTTCCATATCTGTTAAAGAAATTGAATTTGTAATTTAAAATATGTCAACAGAGAAAATGCTAGGTCCAGATGGCTTTACTGGTGAATTCTAAGATTTAAGGACAAAAAATGCCAATCTTGCATAAATTATTTCAGTATATAGAAGAGAAGACTTTCCAAATCATTTTATGATGTTAGATTTACTCTGACAGAAAAAAAAAAAAAAGATATTCTAAGAAAAAAAAACTATAGACCTATATAATTCATGAACATAGCTGCAAAAAAGCCTCAACAACATATTAGCAAATCAAATCCAGCACCACATAAAATAGACAATGTCATGACCAAATGAGATTATCCCAGGAAGGCAAGGTTTATTCAACATCTGAAAATCAATGTAATTTGCCACACTAACAGAACAAAGGAGAAAAACTATGACTATCTCAACAGATGCAGAAAAGGTATTTGATAAAACTCAATACTCATTCATTATAAAAAGTGTCAGCAAACTAGGCATAGAAGAAAGGCTTAAACTGAAGCTGGCATCTATTTAAAAAAATCTAGTTAGCATCACACTTAATGGTACAAGACAGAATGATTGCCCCCTAAGATCAGAAACAAGGCAAGGATACGGCTCTCATTACATTTATTCATTATGGTATCAGAAGCGCTAACTAATGCAATAAGTCAAGAAAAAGAAACAAAAAGCATAAAGATTGGAAAGGAAAAAATAAAACTGCCTTCATTTGTACATGATATGATTGTGTGCATAAGAAATCCTAAGGAATCCACAAAAACTAATATATCAATTTAGCAATTTTGCAGGATACAAGATTGACATGCAAAAATCACTCATATTTCTATATCCTAGCAATGAACAACTGGAGAATAAATTTTTCAAAAATGCCATTTAAGGGCCAGCCCATGGCTCACTTGGGAGAGCGTGGTGCTGACAACAGCAAGTCAAGGGTTAAGATCTCCTTACTGGTCATCTTTTTAAAAAAAAGAAAAGAAAAGAAAAGCCATTTAAGTACCATCAAAAGTAAAATACCCACAGATAAACTTAACAATACATATGCAAGACCTGCACACTGTAAACTATAAAACACTTCTGAGAGAAATTAAAGAAAACCTAAATAAATGAAGAGCTATATATACCATGGTTTGAAAGACTGAATGTTTGTAAGATGCCAATTGACCCCAAACTGACCTATAAATGTAATGTGATTCCAATCAAAATCCCATCAGGCCTTCCTTATCGAAAACAGACAAGCTGAGTCTAAAATGTATATGAAAATGCAGAAAACCTAGTATCAATAAAACAATTTTGAAAAAGAAATGAAGCTGGGGAACTTACACCATCAAATTTCAAGATTTAGTTTAAAACTACAGTTTTTAAAACAATGTGGTATTAGTATAAGCATCAACATACAAGGGCACTTCAAAAAGTTCATGGAAAGATTCATATTATCTTTTAATTCCATTTTTCCACAAACTTTTTGAAGTACCCTCATATAGCTCAATGACAGAATAGACATTCCAGAAATAGACCCACACATATACAGTCTAATTGATTTTATCAAAGATGACAAAGTAACTTAATGGAACAGGATAGTCATTTCAACAAATATAGCTGGAACTGAACATCTATATGGGAAAAAGTGATCTATATACCAAATATAAAAAAAGTAAACTTGAATCACAAACCTAAAAGCAAAGCTAAAATTATAAGACTTCCAGCAGGAGACACAAGACAAAAGATTTGTGACCTTGGGGTGGGCAAAACACCTTAGGACACAAAAGTACAATTCAGAAAGAAAAAAACTGATAAACTGGACTTCATCAAAATTTAAAACTACTCTTCAAAAAAAATAAACACAAAACCACCATTAAAAGAATGAAAAGGCAAGCCACAGATTGGGAGAAAAAAATATATAATATGTATACTTAAATTTAACAAAAAACATATCCAGAATAAATAAAGAATTCTTACAACTTATTAATAAGAACACAAGCCAACTTTTTCAATGGGCAAAAGAGTTGAAGATATATAAAGAGCCAATAAGCACATGAAAAAATGCTCAACATCACTAGTCATCAGAGAAATATAAATTAAAACCACTGTGAGATACCATTACAAATTCACCACAATAGTTAAAAAGACTGACAACACTAAGTATTGGCAAGGATATGGAGCAACTAGAATTCTCATAACCACTTTGGAAAACAGAGTTTAGCAATTTCTTATAAAGTTAAACAACCAGCTACCATATGACCCAGCAACTGCACTCCTTGCTATTTATCTCAGAGGAATAAAAGCATATTTCTACAAAAAAATTGGACATAAGGTTCATGACATCTTCATTCATAATAACCAAAAAATGAAAATAACCCAAATGCCCAACGAGAAGTAAACAAATTGTGTTACAGTCATACAATGGAATATTACTCAGCAATAAAAAGGTGCAAACTATGGAAACATCATGGATAAATCCCAGGAACCATTTTGCTGAAAAAAAAAAAAGCCAGACACAAAAGGGTAGCTATTATGTGATTCCATTTATATGAAGTTTTAGGACAGTCAACCTATAGTTGGGCTGGTGGGTTAGCTCAGTTGGTTAGAGCATGGTGCTGATAACACCAAGGTCCAGGGTTTGATCCCTGCACTGACTAGCCCCCCCCACCCCCCCCCAAAAATCTATAGTGATAGAAACCAGAACAGTGGTTGCCTAGGAGGTGGGAGAAGATGGAGGAGCAGGAGGAAACTAAGTGTACTGATGGGAATATTCTATATCTAGATTGGGGTGGTGTGGTTACAGGCTGCATATATTTGTCAAAATTCAAACTGTACACTTAAAATAGGTATATTTTATTACGTGTAAATAAAACTTCAATGAAGGTGAATTTTTTAAAAAGTAATTGTATCTGGGGAACAGAACTGGGCAACACCGAGCAGAAGGTCAGAAATTTCATTAAACACTGATCTGTTCTATTTGATTTTAAAACCATACATGTATTCCTTTATTCTTTTTTATTTAAAATGTGTCATCATAATACTGACTATAAGATTACTTTTTTCTGGGACAGATAGCATGACATGTACACTCAAGATAAAACTGCCTTAAATTTTCCACATTAACATTGCTAATAAAAATACAAAGCAACAGAATGCAATAGTCAAGGGCACATGAGTTCAAATCCTTACCCCATGAGGTATTATTATTTATATTTATATTATTTCAATGTAAACCTTTCTGCACTTGAATTTCTTCATCCGTAAAATGGTGGTATTGATAAAAGTCTATCTTACTTAAGCACTGATGATTATAAAAGTATGACACACTGGAAACGGTCAAAAAAAATCAGTTCCCTTCCCCTTTCTTTTTATAACCCAATTACTTAAGATACAAATGTTATTTATTTTATTTACTACAATAATTCCATGCATAATCTCTTATTTTATGATGTTAGCTCTTGCCTAAAACACCTCTACTATTTGTGCGCTACCTGCATAACTAAAATACTTAAGCTGATAAAGTCAACAAAGTTTCTCCACACTCACTCTATTACCACAAAAACACACAAAAACTTCCCTTTTTCACTTGTGAACAAAACCCAAGTAATACTTCACCTAACACTGGAAATAGGCTTGTAAAATTCTGAATACAGGGAAAACTAATTTATCAAAATATTTAGATAACTCATGATCATTCTTTTTAAAAGTGAAGAACCATTCTCAAATTGTCTTAAAGGTGCAAGGTAGTAGCTACAAAATACATGAGGACTACAATTAACAATCACATTCCAGGTGTCAGCATTCACACATTCCTAATTTATTCAAATATTCATTTGCCTCCGACAACTGTTCTTCCCCTTCCTGTTTTCTCCCAAGCTGCCTTTCTTCCTCCTCCATCTCTGTCTCTTTCTTTCCACTGCCTCATTCATTCATGCGATATTCACGGATACTATGCTGGGCAAAAAAAACCCTCAGACATGATTGCCGACCTCATGGAATCTACAATCTAGAAGGGGAGACAAAAAGTAACTGATATTAATCGAATAAACAACAAATAAATGTAAAATTACATCTGTGATTATTAATGATAGACTGAGTTACTATGTATCAGGCACTGGACGAGGCATTTTAAATGTAGTAGACATTTTAAATGTAGTAACTCACTTAATCCTCCCACTAACTTTATGCAACAAGTACTAAGTATCATTACCCTCATTTTACAGAAAAGGAAAACAGAAATTAGGATCTTGCCCAAAGTCAGACAGCTAATAAGTGAACGAGGAGGAACAGAGTCTCAAAATAAAGAGATTTAGCCTAGTAAAGGAAGTCAAAGAAGACTTCCCTGAGGAAGTAACAATTAAACTGAGATTTGAAGATGATGTTAGCCAGTGAGGAGGGAGAGTGAAAAACCATCTGGGCAGTAGGCAGAGGGAAAAGAATGGTCAAAGGCCCTTGGAACGCAAGACTATGGAATATATCAGGAATTTAAACTTAAAAAAAAAAAAGAAGAAGCCTAGAGAGGAGGAGAGAACAAATGGGAATATGCTAGGAGGAGAATGGCAAAAGAAGGGTAGGCCGACTAGAAGTGAGCAGTCCATCAAGAAATGATGGTGCCAGTGTGGACAAAGAAGTAGATGGATTTAAGAGTGTACGTAGAGGTAAAATATATCAGACTTAGTGATGCACTGGACATCCAGAATGAAGAAGAAAGCAGGAAGAATGATTCCTCAATTTCTGGCTGGCATAACTTAACCACTAATGGTGCCATTCATTGAGACAGGGAACAACGAGAGGCCCAGACTTATGAAGAAAACAGATTTGCTTTGAGATATGTTAAATTTAAGGTGCCTTTGAGACATCAGGTAGGCAGACGGATTATAGAAGTTTGTTTTGCAGAGTAGTAAAGATGGCTCGGGACAAAGAAATTTGTGAGCAGTTGACATATAAATGGTAATAAGGCTGCCTTGGGAGAAGAGGGCCTAGGGCAGAGCCTTGAGTCAATAAAAATTTATGAAAACCAGCCAAACTGAGCCATGGAAGCCAAAGGAAGAGTGTTACCAGATGGAAGCAACGCCTAACAGACTCCAACGGTGCTGAGAACGCAGATAAAATGAAAACCGAAAAGTGTCAGTTGGATTTAGCGACTTGGAGGCCAAGTAACTCGGTAACTTCAGCCACAGTCTCTGTATAGTGAGCGATTGGAGTGGAGTAAAGAGTTAATGCGAGGTGAGGAAATGAAATAGTTGGAAACAGACAACTGGAAAAGTTGGGCTGTGGGTGGGGGAAGGGGAGGAGACGGAGCGGCCGCAGGTGGAGATGGGAGGAAAAGCAAGTCTTTATGGTTTTGTTTTCTTAAGTACGAAAAACTTGAGCACGTTTAAAAGATGATGGAAAGAATCCCTTGCGGACAGGGTGATGATACCATAGAGACCCCCAGCGGTTCCCCCACCGACCCCCGCAGCCTCCTCCTCTCGCGTTCTCTCTCCATCTCCCCCGGCTCCCCACCGCCTTCTCCACTCCGCATGCCTTCGGGCCCAAAGCCACCCCGGCCCGCCGGCCCGGCTCCCAGATGTCAGCTCACCGCAATGGCCCCCTCGCTCAGCTGGCCCACCATGGCTCCGCCGCGCTAACTCCCGCGCTCCAGCTCCACGGCAGCCCGGGCTTCACTACCGGGGTGCAGCGCGCTGCACGGCGATTGGCTCGAGGCGTTGCGCGCGCCACTCCCGCCCCCGACGTGCGCGCGGCACAGGGGCGGGCTTAAAAGCCGAGCAGCCCCCGCATTGGCCAAGGCGCCGCAAGCGGCCCATGTGACTCGCCCGAGGCCGGGTCGAGGCTTAGGCGCTGGTTGGGGGATCTGGGGGCGGAGCGCCGAGCCCAGGGGCTCGCCAAGTGTTACGTGGATACGGCTGTGGGCACAGATGGCCCGGTTCCGGGAGCTTTCCGAGCCGGCTTTAGGAAGCACACACCCAGCTCGGTCTTTGGCGGGTAGACAGACGGGAAGCCCAGAGGAGAGTTAGAGCTGTGCCCTAATAACTCTGCTGCTAAATATAGTCAAAGCAGTGACTTGGATTCTTCAGCGGGCCAGTGCTGACCTCCCGCCCGTGCCAGGCCCTGAGCGTGGCACTGTGCGGTTCGCCAAAGGTACATAAGACCCGGTTTCCGCCCTCAGAAGAGAGCACAGTCTGTCGAGGGAGTTTCCGCCGTGAGTAGTCCTAACTCAAGGTAGACGTGGTACGGGCCCCAAGTGTGCTGGAATTACAGAGAGCATATCCGAGGAGGCTTATCGGAGGAGGTGCCATTTGAACTGCGTCGAAGGATGTGTGGGAACTTGTCAGGTGGACTCCAAGTGAGGGTGGGGATGTTCCTGGAAGCATGAATAGCCTATGCCAAAACGTTGCAGAGATAAGATAGACTGGCAAGCTGGGGATAGCAATGAGTAGTTCAATATGATAGGGTGCAGAGGAAGAAGTGGGACTTGAGAATGAGAAAGTAAGCCGAGGGTCAAATAATGACAGGTTTGTACTGGGCTTACCTATATGCCAGGAGGAGCATTCATGAATTAAAGCAGAAGGCTGACATCTGTCCCAATGTGGAGGATGGATTAAAAGCGCGGGGGAGGCAGGACCGAAGGCGTGGAGACTAGTTATGACACTCTGGAGAGAATGCCAGACAAGAGATGAGGAGGGTTTGAACTGAAGAAATGACCTGGGGAGTGAAAGAGAAAACTGAACTGTGTAAGAGATATAGATATTTGTTAACTTAATAGTTGCTGGGTTGAGCGAAAAAAAATCTGGAATATCTCTCAGGTTTCTGACTTGAACAACCTGGGTAGATGGAGGTCTAAGAGGACAGGGATGGTAGCTATCTAATCTGATTTGTCTTTGTATAACCATCACCCAGCATGGTGCCTGGAATAAAGTAGGCTTTCAGTAAATATTTCTGAATGAAAGGATATTGAGTGAATTGGTGTGAGAGAATATAGATCCTTTCTTAGCATATAAACAACTATGGAAAAAGACTACAGGAATTGATTTTCTTGCTTCACCCTTGCTTGAACAAAATCTTGATTTTGTAGAATTGTGCATCTGTAGAAGTCTGAATTCCTATTTTCTTATTCATTTTATAGCTAAAGTAGCATGGATCTGCCCGTGGATGAATGGAAATCATACCTACTTCAGAAATGGTCTTTGCTGCCAACATCCATTCAGATCACAATTTCTACAGCAAAGACTGTGAATGATATCTTTCTTCACTCCTCTTCGCTCCTTCAGTAAGTGATTGGAAGCTTCAACCAGGGAAATTCTGATCTGGCAAATGTTCTCTTTTGTCACTTATTCTGAAGTAATATCTTTTATTGATAGAAAGGTTAATTTCAGATTTTTCTATTTTGGGGCCTTCAGTGGTTCTTGCTGAAACAGTTTTTTTCTAACCCACTCTTTTAGTGTTACTAAAACTGAATACCTGAGACTGGGTAATTTATAAAGAAAAAAAAAAAAAAAAAAAAAAAATATATATATATATATATATATATATATATATTGCAGCTGTCAGGGATCTGAAGGGAAAATAAATTTATTTTGTACAGTTCTGGAGGCTGGGAAGTCCAAGGCTGAGGGGCCACATCTGGTGAGGACCTTCATGCTGGTGAGGACTCTGCAGAGTCTAGAGGCAGCATGGGGCATCACATGGCAAGAGGGCTCACTGAGAGCCAAACTGGCTTTTATAGCAGATCCACTCTCATGATACCTAACCCATTCCTATGATAACCCGTTAATCCATTAATTCATAAGTGGATTAATTCATTCATGACGGCAGAGCCCTGGTGACCCAATCATCTCTAAAAGGCCCAACCTCAGGGCTGGCCCGTGGCTCAGTTGGGAGAGTGTGGTGCTGATAACACCAAGGCCAGGGGTTCAGATCCCTATATAGGGATGGCCGGTTAGCTCACTGGGAGAGCGTGGTGCTGACAACACCAAGTCAAGGGTTAAGATCCCCTTACCAGTCATCTTTTTTAAAAAAATAAAATTAAATAAAAGGCCTCACCTCTTTATATGGTTACACTGGAGATTAAATTTCAACATGAGTTTTGGAGGGAACAAACATTCTAACTGTAGCACCTACGATTATGAACAGTAGGGATGACAGTTTTGCTTTTTTGGTGTCAGTGTTGTTCACTGCCTTGCTATAGTCGCTAGGCTGTGAACCTTGCCATCTCCCAAAGTATATAGTGGAGATTCACCAGCTGCCCATAGAAATTCATAAGTGCTCAAATTTGGAGAAAACCTTAGAAGTCATTTGGTCTAACCCCAGTACTTTTCAAACTCTCTTGACTGCATTCCTCAATTAGAAATATTTTACATCACAGCCTATTTTTCTCTTTTTTCCCTTTTTTTTTTTTTGGCGGCTGGCCAGTGTGGGAATCTGAAGCCACGACCTTGGTGTTATAAGGCTGTGCTCTAACAACTGAGCGAACCGGCCAGACCCTAGTACACACATACATATATATAGAGAACTGAAACAGGAGTTTCCCAAAATTTCATTCATTCAGTGATATTTATTGATCACCTGTTTTTGTGCCAGCCACTGTGCTAGAAGCTTAGAATCTATCAGTGAACAAAAATAGATGAAATGCCTTACCCTTGAGGAGCTTAATTCTAGGAAGGAGGGACAGACAATAAACACCACAAATAAGTAAAGTATATAATATGTTAAGGTGATAATTACAGTAGAAAAGAGAAAAAGTGGAGCAGGGAGGGGAAATGGACAATGCCAGAAATGACAGTGCAGGTTGTAGTATTAAATAGTTTGGTCAGATATGCCTCATTGAAAAAGTGAAAGTTGGGCTAAGACTTAGAGATACAGGAGTGAACGAAGCACATATCTGAGAGGAGAGCATTCCAGGCAGAGATCTTGATGTGGGAGTGTGTCTGGCATGTTCAGGCAACAGCAAAAAGGCTGTGGATGAACAGAGTAAGCCAGAAGGAGAGTGGTAGGAAATAACATCAGAGAAGTAATGAGGCACTCGTGGAGGTTGGGGGAGAGCAGGTGACACAAATCAGTTGCCCCATGTAAGCAACTTTTCTTTTTTACTCTGGGTAGGAAGTTATTATAGAATGTGGCAGGCAGAGTTCTAAAGATGGACTCCCCTCAGGATTCTTGTTCCCTGGTTATCCAATCTGACATTGACCTAGGTACTGCTAGGAAGGAATTTTGCAGATGTAATTAAAGTCCAGGTCAGTTGACCTTGAGATACAATTATGCTGGTGGCCTAACCCAATCAGGGAAGACCTTTAAAAGCAAAGAGTTTTCTAACTGGTCACAGAAAGGGAAGTCAGAGAGATTCAAAGCAGGAGAAGGATTTGACGTGCTGATGTTGGCTTGAAGATGGAGGAGGCCACATGACAAGCAATGCAGGCAGGCTCTAGAAGCTGAGTGGCTCCTGGCTAACAGCCAGTAGAGAAATGGGGACCTCAGCCCTACGATCACAGGGAACTGGCTTCTGCCAACAACCTGAATGAGCTTGGAAATGGTTTCTCTCCCAGATCCTCCATATGCAAGGGTACTTCAAAAAGTTTGTGGAAAATAGAATTAAAAGATAATGCAAATCTTTTCACGAACTTTTTGAAATATCCTCTTAAGAGGTCACCTTGACCTCAGCCTTGTGAGACCCTAAGCAGAGAATCCAGCAAAACCTACCTGGACTTCTGACCTACAGAACTGTGAGGATAATAAATGGGTGTTGTTTTAAGTTGCTGCATTTGTGATCATTTGTTGCACAACAATAGAAAATTAATTCACAGGGTTTTGAGAGAATGATATGATCTGATTGTGCAGTCATGCACCATATAACAATGTTTTGGTCAACAATGGACTGCATATACAACAGTGGTTTCATAAGATTGTAATGGAGCTAAAAAATGTCTATCGCCTAGTGACGTAGTAGCCATCATAATGTCAATGCAATGCAATACTCAGCAAGGCTGTGGTTGAGATGGCAAACAACTTTAATCTGAGTGTGGATCAGGATCACGCTGAGGATCTCCTAGAGGTGGTTCCTGAAGAACTGACTAATGAGGAGTTTGAACTGAAACAGGAACACATAGCTAAAGAAGAGGCAAGAGAAAAGGAAACTGCAGGGGAAGAAAAAGAATCCCCAAGAAAATTCACAGTGAAGGATTTAGCAGAAGCTTTTGCAGACCTCAAGAAGCTCCTTAAAAAAATTTGAAAACATGGACCCAACACCAAAAGGTTTTCATTAATAGAGAAAAATGTTATGGTGTGTTATCTGCTTACAAGCAAATCTGTGATGAAAAAACAAACCAAGCAAACAATCATGGGCATATTTCTGAAAAGAGTGACAGCTCAAGAATAGCCTCAAGCAGGTCCTGCAGGAGATATTCCAGAAGAAGACTCTTATCATAGGAGATGACAGCATCATGCATGTTACTACACTTGAAGACCTTCCAGTGGGACACGATATGGAGTATAAAACAGTGATAGTGATGACCCTGACCCTTTGTAGACCTAGGCTAATGTGTGTGTTTGTTTTTGTTTTTAACAAAAAAGTTAAAGAAGTTAAAAAATTTTAATAGAAAAAAGCTTATAGAATAAGGATATGAAGAAAGAAAATATTTTGTATAGCTGTACTGTACAAAACAGCTGTACTGTTTGTGTTTTAAGCTAAGCATTATTATGAGTCAAAAAGTTTTAAAAATTAAGTTTATAAATGCATTAGTCCATTTCTGTTGCTTACAACAAAATACATGGAACTGGGTAATTTATAAAAAAAAAAAAATTTAGGGCTGGCCCATGGCTCACTTGGGAGAGTGTGGTGCTGATAACACCAGGGCCATGGGTTCAGATCCCTATATAGGGATGGCCGGTTAGCTCACTGGGAGAGCATGGTGCTGACAACACCAAGTCAAGGGTTAAGATCCCCTTACCGGTCATCTTTTAAAAAAAAAAGAGAGAGAGCAGAGAATAAGCTCCTCATTCACTCTCTTTTTAGAGCCCTCAAAACCACACCCATGACCACCATTTTTAATCCATTCATTATAGCATTGTCCTAGAATCTAATCACCTCTTCAAGGCCCCACCTTTCAATTACCATAATAACATTTCCTACCCTCTTAACACTGTTACAGTGGGGATTAAGTTTTGGGGGGACATTCAACCCAAGGCAATAAAGTAAAAAAAATACTGTAAGCTAAGACTCATTTATTACTGAAAGAAGAAAAATATTTTTTATGAATTTAGTGTAGCCTAAGTTTACAGTGTGTATAAAGTCTACAGAAGTGTACAGTAATGTCCTAGGCCTTTACATTAATTCACCACTCACTCACTCACTCACCCAGAGCAACTTCCAGTCCTGCAAGCACCATTCATGGTAAGTCCCTATCCATGTGTATTATTTTTTATCTTTTATACCAAATTTTTAGTGTGCCTTTTCTATGTTTAGATATGTTTAGATACACAAATACTAATCATTGTGTTATGATTGCCTGTGGTATTCAGTATAGTGACATGCTGTACAGGTTTGTAGCCTAGGTGTGTAGTAGGCTGTACGGTCTCGGTTTGTGTAAGTACACTCTATGATGTTCACACATGACGAAATTGCCTAATGACACATTTCTCAGACGTATTCCCGTCGTTAAACTATGCATGACTGTAATTTAAAACAGTCATAAAAATTACAGTCCCCAAGGTAAATCCATTCCGTTGCCCATTTTCATATAGTCCACAGCTAAGAATGGTTTTACAGATAAACATTTGCAATTGATTTGATGATCAGGAACATTGACTTTGAACCCTAATTAAACAAAATGGTATCCATTAAAAAAAAAAAAAGAATTCAATTTTTCTCATTAGTAGACCTGCATTACAAAAACTTGTACTCTGTTATTTTTATATTTTGAGTTTTGTCAATAAAAATTTTTTGGAAATTTGTATTTTATTATATAGGTATTCATAGAACAGCCTCAATTATGCCTCTTGGCTTGCAAAACCTAATTATTTATTCCCTGGCCTTCTACAGAAAAAGATTGCTGACTTCTGTATTAAAGGATTACTCTAACTGCTTAGTTAAGGATAGACTATATGAGGAGGAAGGGTGGAAGCAGAGAGGCCTGTTGGGAGATTATTGCATTCATCCAAGTGAGAGATGAGATGATGGTCACTTGGGCCTGAGGAAACCAAGACCTTCCAGGTCCTCAACCAAAATCTCAAGAGGGCCATACCCAAGGGAGAGGGAGAAACCAGAAGCATGCTGAGTTTTTGTTGTCATTGTTTTTAAAGCTAGACTTGCTTAGCATGTACAGAGTGTTAATAATGTAGCTCAACCCTGAACCAACTCAATTCTTGATTGGACAGAGTAGGCCAGCCCTTATCCTATCTGCCTCACATAGGAAAGGTGGCAGATTCATGGTGGAACATATCATCTAGCTTCATTATGTGTTCTATATACAGTGTCAAGAACACAGTCAAAAATTACTAGCTGGGCAAAGGTACATAAAAATGACCAATTATCAAGATAAAAAATAAACATTAAGGACTGGTGGTTAGAGTGCAGCCTTATAACACAAAGTTCACAGGTTTGGATCCCCATACCAGCTAGCCACCCAAAAATAAAAATTAAAAAAGTAAACATTTAAACACAGATAAACTGATGTCCACATACAAGGAGTTAGTAGACGAGGACCTTAAAATAACTGTGGTTAATCTGTTTAAGAAAATAGAGGAAAAGATAGATAAAGTAGATGAAAAGATGGATTTCAACAGAGCATTGGAATCTATAAAAAAGAATCAAATGGACTTCCTGGAACTGAAAAAATACCATAACTGAAATTGTGAACTCAATTCTTAATTCCAAGAGCAAATTGAACACAGTGGAACAGATTAGTAAATTGGTTTCCAGGTCAATAAAAATACAAAATAAAATGAAGCACAGGGAAAAAAATGGAAAAAATGACACAGCACACGAGAGATGTGTGGGACACAGTCAAATGGTCTAACATACTTGTAATTGGAGTCTCAGGAGAGAAGACAGATCATGGGGTAAAAGCAGTATTCCAAAAAGATGACAATAAATGTTCTAAAACTGATGAAATACATCAACTCAGATTTCAGAAGCTCAGCAAATCTCAAATAGTGTAATATATAAATAAAATCACACCTACAAATATCAAACTCAAACTTCCAAAAACTTAGGGGAAAAAAAGAGGAAATCTTAAAAACAACCGAAGGAGGAAAATTGTTACCTTTATGGGAGTAAGAATAAGACATTTGGTTGATTTTTCAACAAAACCATTGAAGCTAGAAGAAAATTGAATGACATTTAAAGTGCTGAAAGGAAAAAACAAAAATCTGCCAACTTAGAATTCTATACCTAGTAAAAATACCTTTCAAAAATGAATACAAAATAAAGATATTTTCAGACTAAAAAAAAATCTGAGACTGCATCTTCTGAAAATCAAAGCTACAAGAAATACTGAAAAAAATTCTTAAGGTTAAAGGAGAATTGTTTTGGATAGAAGCATGCAGTTGTAGGAAGAAATGAAAAACACCAGAAAGGATAAATATGTGGGTAAACATTTAAAAATTATCTAAAACAATTATAGTAATAAGGTTTTATGGATTTAAAACATTTAGAAGTAAGACGTGAACAAAAGTACAAAGGGTAGCATGGTAAATTTACTATAAGGTTTTTGTATTATTTGGGAAATGGTAATAGTACTAACTGAAGATAGACAGTAATAAGTCAGGGATTCATTTTGTAATCTCTAGGATAACCACCCACAAAATATATAAAAATGTATAATCAAATCAAGTCAGTTCTTCCCCATTTCCCTGCATGGTAGACAGAATAATGGACCCCAAAGATATCTACACCTTATCCCTGGAATTTCTGAATTGTAAGGTTATATGGCAAAGGAAAATTAGTCAATTAACCAATTTTAAGATAGGAAAATTAGCATGGATTATCCAGGTGGGCCCTGTGTAATCACAAGTGTCTTTATAACTGGGAAAGGGAGGCAGAAGAGAAGAGAGTGAGATGTGACTATGGTCAGAGAGATGCAATGTTACTGGCTTTGAAGATGGAGTAAAGGAACCACCAGCCAAGGAGTGTTGGCAGCCTCTGCTAACTGGAAAAAGCAAAGGCAGATTTCCCCCAGAGCCTCCAAAAAACAGCACATCCTTACCAATAACTTCATTTTAGCCCTTTGAGACCCATGTCAGACTTCTGCCCTTTAGAACTGTAAGATAATAAATTTGAGGGGCTGACTGGTTAGTTCAGTTTGTTAGAGTGTGGTGTTATAACATCAGGGTCAAAGGTTTGGATCCCCATATCAGCCAGTTGCCAAAAAATAAATAAATAGCTTTTTGTTGTTTAAAACTACTAAATTTGTGGTAATTTGTTAGATCAGCAAGAGAAAACTAATATACTCCCTTTACTTCCGTAATCCATGTTACTGTCAGTAGTTATACCCTTTTTTTTTTTTTTTTTTGAAAGATGACCAGTAAGGGAATCTTAATCCTTGACTTGGTTTTGTCAGCACCATGCTCTCCCAAGTGCGCTAACCTCCCATCCCTATACAGAGATCTGAACCCGTGGCCTTGGTGTTATCAGCACCACACTTTCCCAAGTGAGCCATGAGCTGGACCAGTTGGACCATTTTAATAGCGTTCTAACTGGTTTCCCATATTTATCCTTGCCTTTCTCCAAACTATTTTCTTCCTTTTTTAATTGACAAAAACTGTGTATATTTATGATTTACAATGTGATGTTTTGTTATATATACATCATAGAATGGCTAAATCAAGCTAATTAAAGCATTATCTCACATACTTATTTTTTTTGTCGTGAGAACACTTCAGATCTACTCTCAGCAATTTTCAAAACACAAAACAGGTTATATTGCCCTCATTTAAAACCTTTCAGGAAACCTTTCAGAGTTTCTTTTGCTCTTTAATAAAGACCAAAAATCTTAATATAGCCAGTAAGACATTGCAGTCTGACTGCTGCCTGTCACCGTACTCCCCTTTTCAGATATAATTGGCCTTCTTTCAGTTCTGGATATGCACTATGCTGTTTCTTGCCATGTGGCCTTTACTTATGGTATTTCTTCTGTCTGAAGTGCTTTTCCTAGCTCTTCTCCGCCCTAGCATGCCTTATGAACTAATTAACTTCTGCTTATCCTGCAGGATCAGCCAAATCTTTCCTCAGGAAAGCCTTGCCTGAGTCTCACCTGGGTCATCTTCACTTTTTGTACATTTACAGCACTGTGTACTTTATATATTTGGGTGATCATTTTATTAATGTATATGTTCACCACTAGATTGTGAACTTCATGAGGGCAGCGGCCATATCTGTATTTGTTTGTCTTTCCATAGACAAGAACAGTGTGGTGTCAAGAAATAAGTGCTTGATAAATTGTTTGGTTTGGTCGATATGGGGATCGGAACTCTTGACTTGGTGTTATAACACTGTGCTCTAGCCAACTGAGCTAACTGGCCAGTACCCAGTAAATACTGATTGAATGACAGTTTGGTAATGTATATAAAATTCTTAGTTTAGTGACTGGCACATGTTAGTGCTCCATATGACATATAAAGGAAAATCTCACTTATATGCAGCTCCACAAACACATACCTTTCAAGTCAAGGTCGACATCTTTATCTTTGTGCCAAGAACCAGCACAATGCCTGGCACTTGCTAGGTACTCAGGTATTAGTCAAATGAAATAATGAGTTCAGTTTTGAGCCTTGCCAGTTCAGGTACTTGGTACATTTAGAGTTATGTATATTTTTTGTATCTTATTTTTGTTTTTTATGAATGTAAGATACAAACAAAAACATTCTCTTTGTAAAAGATTGAAGCAATATTTGATAAAGTAAAACATGAAAGTTTCCCTCTTACCCTTCTCGTCATTCTTTTTCATGGAGCTAACCACAGTTTTAGAGCTTTCTGGTCCCTTTTATGTATTCTCACAGCGTGTGATAGGTATATATTTGTGTGATCATTTGATTAATGTCTATATAAATATATGTATATCTTTTTCTTTATTCTCTATTATATTATATTATGTGCATTGTTCTGTAAGCTTTTTTTCAACATCATACCTTAATCTTCTTAACAATCACATGACATTCTTAGTATAATTATATCACAATTTGTTATTCTTTTCTCTGCTGATGGGCAATTAAGTTGTTTCCAGTTGTTTTGGGGTTTTTTACTGTTACAAGCAATCATGCAGTGAACAGTCTTTATACATATTTTCATATACATATTTAAGAGGTTAAGCTAGATTCTTAGATGAGGAATTTCTAC
Organism: Cynocephalus volans; assembly: GCF_027409185.1. Taxonomy (NCBI): domain Eukaryota; kingdom Metazoa; phylum Chordata; class Mammalia; order Dermoptera; family Cynocephalidae; genus Cynocephalus; species Cynocephalus volans. The sequence continues at coordinate 28,975,681 of NC_084469.1, read as the reverse complement.
ATCAGTGTTTATGAACATTTTATTTTATTTATTCTTTTTTTTGTGTGTGTGGCAGCTAGCTGACACAGGGATTGAACCCTGGCCCTTGGTGTTATTAGCACCATGTTCTAACAAACTGAGCTAATCGTCCAGCCATGAGCATTTTAAATTGAACAGATACTTTCAAATTGCCTTCCAAAAAGGCTTTACCAGTTTAACATGAGTAGCATATGAAAATTACTTTCCCATACCCTCACCAACATTAGAAAGGAATAGTCTTTAATTTTGCCAGCCCTGATGACAAAAAAAATTCTCATTTTGATTTGCATTTTTTTACATTGCTAGTGAAGTAATGCTCTTTTTCTGATGTTCACAGCTCATTTGTAGTTCTGTGAATTGCTTATTTGTGTCCTTTGCCCATTTTTCTAGTGTATTGTCTTTCTCTTATTAATTTGTAGGAGATCTTCTTAAGTCTGGCTATATAATTCTTTGCTATCTGTGTTACCATTTTTCCTCCTAGTTTGTTATGGGTTTTTTTTTTTTTTTTTTTTTTTTACCTTATAGTGTCTTTCATTGTATATGGATTGTGTATATGTGTTTTAACTTTTATACAGCCATATCTGTCATTTTCTTTCATAGCTTTGGGGTTATGTATATTGCTTAGGATAGTCTTCTCTACCCCAAGATTATAAAAATACATTAACTTTCCTCTAATTTTTTTTGTACTTTTACGTTTTACTTCTTAGCTCTCTAATCCACTTGTAATTTTTTCCAGCTTCATTGAGATATAATTGACAAATAAAAATTATACATATTTAAGGTGTACAACATGATGTTACTATATATGCATTCATCTACAATTAATTTTTTGTATAATATGAGGGAGAATTCTTTCTTCCAGATTATTTTTTCACAGCATTATTGAATGGCCCAACCTTTCCCCTAGTGCTTCCAAATGCCACACCTATTAAAAATTAAATTCCCACTTATCCATAAATTTGTTTCTAGACTCTATATCTGTGCCAAAACCAAAGGGTTTTAATTACCATGATTTTATAGTATCATTTTAGAACTCTTTCGGTTTCAAGTAACAGAAACTCAGCTCAAATTATGAAATTTATAGCTATGAAATAGGATGTCCAAAGGCAGATCTGTTTTCATGCTGGGTTGTACCCAGGGACTCAGAGGATGTCATCAGCTCTAGAGGATGTCATCAGACTCCATCTGGTGGGCACTATGACCATTTGCAGCCCTGGGCACATCCTGATAGCTTAATAACCACAGAGAAAAAAGCCATCTTTTTGGAAAGTTTCAGCAGAAAAGTTCTGGCTTGGGCTTAGATCAAACCTAACTTTGATCTTATGCACAAAGATTTGGGGCCCCTCTGATCAGCCAGACCTATATCATGTGCCCAACCGTGTTTTGAAGTTGGGGTCAACCCTGTTTCACCCACAAGGAATGATTTCTCCTCTGAAATTTACCAGAAGTAGGGGGAAGGGGCACTCGAAAGCAGGGAAGCTTTGTTCTCTGTTAGGCCAAGTTCCTCCACACCCATACACAGTCACTGTTCTTTTTCAAGAATATCTTGGTTATTTTGTGTGTATTTCCCCCATGTGAACTTTAGAATTGGCTTGTCAAATTCCATAAAAAATGTTGTTGGGTTTTTGATTGGGATTGTGTTGGATTTATAGATTCATTTAGGGAGACCTGACATCTTTACAATATTAAATTTCCTCATCCAAGTAAAGGGTATGTCTTGCCGTTTATTTAGAGCTTCTTTTATGTCTTTAAGTAAAGTTTTATAGTTTTCTTTATATATGTCTTACACAGTTCCTGTTAGATTTATTTTTACTTGTTGTAAGGTTTTTGTTGTTTTAGTGAATAAGCCTTTTCCCCCAGTTACATTCTTTAACTGATGATTGGTGGAAAAAATAAAAGGTAGAAATTTTTTTAGCATCTTATAATTGGCCACCTAACTGTACTTTCACATATTTCATCGTTATATGCCAATCCACTTGAAATTTTTAAGTTGAGTAACTATATCCACAAATAGTAATTTTCCTTTCCAATATTTGTACCACTTATTGTACTTTTTAATTTTCATGGTATTAGCTAGACCTCCAATACAATATTGAATAGTAATGGCCATTTAGGACATTTACGATAGGTTTATAGATATACTATAAATATATTATAGTAAATATAGACATACTATAAATATACCCTGTTTCAGTTTAAGGAAATTGCTCTATATTCTTAAATACTAAAATTTCTATTATAAATAGGTATTGAATTTTATCAAATACTTTTTGACATGTCTTGCAAGGATTGGTCATTTTCTCTTTCTTCTTTAATCTATTAATGTAGGATTGACATTAGTAGATTTACTGTAATTGAACTATTTGGGGGATAAACCCTTTTTGATCATAATCTATCATTCTTTTAACACATTGCTAAATTCAGTTTGCTAATATTCTCTTTAGATTTTTTTGTATCTACATTCATAAATCATATTAGCCTACGAGTTTTTGTGTCCCATTTGTCAACTCTTGGTATCAGGGTTGTGGTAGCCTCAGAATGAATTGGAGAGCTTCCCATCTTTTTCTATGCTCTGAAATAGTTTATATCATTTAGGTATTATGTGAGTCTTAAAAGCTGGTAGAAAAATCCTGTAAAACTATGTAGACCTTGTGCCTTATTAAGTGGAAATATTTTTCTTTTTGAGTTTAATTTTTAGTCAGAATGATACGCATACATAGTTTAAGAAATCAAGCAGTACTTCAAAACTTATAAAGAAAAAAAAAGCTAGCCTGTTAGCTCACTTGGTTAGAGCATGATGCTAGTAACACCAAGGTCAGGAGTTCAGATCCACATACTAGCCAACCACCAAAAAAAAAGCTTATAAACACAAACAGCAACCCTCTGTCCCACTCTTCCACATTCCTAGTTCCTAATCCTGAAAGACAGCTACTGTATATTACTTTAACTGTTTCTTCTGGCATTTAATTTCATATTTCTAAACAGTGTTCTAATACTGTTCTTTCTTGAGTTTTTAGTTGTAGTTGTAAATTTAGCTCTCTTACCCCCGACTCACATGTACATACTTTGTTTTTCCCTCATTCTCTCACTATAACCATATTATAATTTATAATATAACAAATAGACTATTATTTGGTTAAATCAATATTCAATGCATACTTTTAAAAATTTATTTTTATGGGATACAGTGTGTTGTTTCAATACAAGCATATACTGCACAATGATTCACTTAGGGCAGATAGCATAGTTTTGTATTCACTAGTCCACCACTTCTCCTCCCCCCAAAAATGTATACCTTCTTATGTCTATGTAAATAGTACTCACAAGAACCACAAGTATGCTTTGAACTACATTTCCTTTCCTGTGTAGCTCTTGTTTTCCCTGGGGTTAATAATTACCTCCATTTTTGTTTGCTGTGGGTATCTCTCATTAATTCATTCCCAAACTTCTCTACTTGAAAACAAGTTAGCTCAAAGAGCTATTTGTAAGACTATTTAATCACAATATAAAATGACCAAAAATGATTTAAACTTCTTTTTTTTTTTTTTGGTCTTTTTCATGACCGGCACTCAGCCAGTGAGTGCACCGGCCATTCCTATATAGGATCTGAACCCGCGGCCGGAGCGTCGCCGCACTCCCAGTGCAGCACTCTCCCTAGTGCGCCACGGGCTTGGCCCAAGATTTAAACTTCTAATCTCCATATGCATGCTTATTAAATAAAAGTATGAATTGGGCCTTTAAAATTTAAAGCCAGGCATGTACTTTTCTTCTTTGCCAATTTACATTCTTTGAGGAATGTTTTCCCAGAATAGATATCTTTCATCAATATTGAAAACCTTTTGAGACAGAGTACTCTCCTACCCCGGCAACTGATAATCCCTAGAGGGTCCTAGGGAATCCTTAACAACCTCATTATCTACACTCACAGCCTTACTGTTTGTTTTGATTTTGTACTGATTCAACTAGAATACCTTGTTGCACCAGAAAGCAAGGGAGTGCCCAAAGACTAATGGATTTACGTAAAAGAGAACACAGGAGCCAGTCTGAAGAGGTTCCCCACTGGCCAAATTTAGGGCAATTTGAGCATGAATTTTTTTAAGTCCATAGTGATACTCGAAGTAAATAAATAAATACATAAATAAGTAAAAGAAGGAAAGGGGAGAAAGTTTTTCTTTACTAATGAATGCCAGTTAATACATTTAGAAATGATGGTAGAATTAAAAAATCACTACTTTGTAACCCCCAGTGTAATAAGTGATTCTAGCAATAATCATCAATGAATGCTTAAACCATTAGGAAAAAGGCTATTCACATGGTCTCAAAGTATGGCCCCATAGATTACTTATTAAATACAAGGGAAAGGTATCTTTACATTGGAGAGACCCAACAGTCACCACTTTAACCAAGATACCCAACTTAGCTTCACCAATATTGAAGATATTGCATGTCTCCTGATTTGAAGCATCAAGAAGTACACAGATTTAACTATGTAGTAATATTCTTAACAAAAACTGTTTAATCTGAATCTAATCATGAGGAAACAATGAGACAAAACCAGAATGTGGAACATTTTCTTGGCCTTGAATCTTCAAAATAATTGCACCTAAAAAACAAAACAAGGGCTGGCCCCGTGGCTCACTCGGGAGAGTGCGGTGCTGGTAGCACCGAGGCTGCAGGTTTGGATCCTATATAGGGATGGCCGGTGTGCTCACTGGCTGAGCATGGTACTGACCACGCCGTGCCAAGGGTTACGATCCCCTTACCGGTCAAAAACAAAACAGAATTATAGGACTGTCTCAAAGGAGACTAAAGAAGAGTAACAACTAAATGCAGTACATGAGAACCTTGATCCTGGGTCTGGTTGAAGTGAGAAAAAGATATAAAAGAATTTTAGGAAATAAAAAGAAAGAAAGAAAGAAAGAGGGGGGTGGTGGAAGGAGAAGGCTGGAGAGAAAGAGAGAGAGGGGCAAGGCTGGAGGAAGAAAGAACTTGGTTCTTTCTGTCTGTATCCTAATTGCAACCCACATGCAAAAGGATGAAACTGGACCTTTACCTTATACCATGTACAAAAATTAACCCCAAATGGATCAAAGACCTAAAGTTAAGAGCTCAGACTGTAAAACTCTGAGAAGCAAACATAGGAGAAAATCTTAATGACATTGGATGTGGCAGTGCTTTCTTGGATATAACACCAAAAGCACAGGCAACAAAGGAAAAGATAGATAAACTGGACTTCATCAAAATTAAGAACTTTTTGTGCATCAAACGATACTATCAAGAGAGTAAAAATAAAACCCAAAGAATGGGAAAAAATATTTGCAAATCATATCTGATAAGAAATTAATATCCAGAATATATAAAGAACTCCTACAACTCAACAACAACAAAAAATCCTATTAAAAAATAGGCAAAGGCCTTGAATTGACATTTCCCCAAAGAAGATATACAAATAGCCAATGAGCACATGAAAAGATGTTCAACATCATTAATCATCAGGGAAATGCAAATCAAAACCACAGTAAGATACCACTTCATACCCATTAGGATGGCTATTATGAAAAACCAAAAAACAGAAAATAACAAGTGTTGGCAAGGATGTGGAGAAATTGGAATCCTTGTGCTCTGCTGGTAGGAATGTAAATGGTACAGCCACTGTGGAAATGGTATAGCAGTTCTTCAGAAAATTAAATGTAGGGGGCCGGCCCGTGGCTCACTCGGGAGAGTGCGGTGCTGATAACACCAAGGCCACGGGTTCGGATCCCATATAGGGATGGCCGGTCAGCTCACTGGGTAAGCGTGGTGCTGACAACACCAAGTCAAGGGTTAAGATCCCCTTACCGGTCATCTTTTAAAAAAAAAAAAAGAAAGAAAATTAAATGTAGGATTACAATATGATCCAGCAATCCCACTTCTTATAACAAAAGAATTGGAAGCAGGACTTGAGCAGATGTTTGCACACCAGTGTTCACAGCAGTATTATTCACAATAGCCAAAAGTAGAAACAACCCAAATGTTCATCAGTGGATGAATGGATAAACAAATTGTGGTACATACAATGAAATACTATTCAGCCATAAAAAGGAGTGAGGTTCTGATACATGCTACAACATGGATGAATCTTGAAAACTTTTTGCTAACTGAAATAAGCCAGACACGAAAGAACAAATATTCTATGACCACTTACATGAAGTACCCAGAATAGGCAAATTCATAGAGGCAGAAAGTAGAATCGAGGTTACCAGGGGTAGGGAGAAGGAGGAATGAGGAGTTATAGTTTAATGGGTACAGAGTTTCTATTTGGGATGATGAAAAAGTTCTGGAAATGGATAGTAGTGATGGTTGCACAATATTGTAAATGTACTTAAAGCCACTGAACTGTACACTTAAAAATGGTTAACATGATATACATTATATATATTTTAAAACAATAAAAAATTAGATTGTTTCATCTCACTAGCTCAAATTTTTTATTATGACATTCCCGAAGACATTTGAAACATAAAAAAAGTATAGAACATTCATTTGATTTTCAAAATTCTGCATCAATTACTGAGTTAAATTTCGTACCTGAAGAAAATAATGAATTGTTGCAGCTTAGTCCATAATTACACTGAAGAACAATTACAAAATATTGAGTTCATCATTTTCATTCAGACTAAAGAATATCTATGGTTAGTCAAGAAGAGTTGTGCTGTTGCTACTGTTAACCAAAACCTTTTTGTTTGAAGTAGGATTTTCAAGGGCCAGCCCATGGCTCACTTGGGAGAGTGTAGTGCTGATAACACCAAGGCCACGGGTTCAGATCCCTATATAGGGATGGGCAGTTAGCTCACTTGGGAGAGTGTGGTGCTTACAACACCAAGTCAAGGGTTAAGATCCCCTTCCTGGTCATCTTTTAAAAAAAAAAAAAGGATTTTCAGGTTTAACTTAATTTAAAACAAAATGAATACAAACAGAAAAAAGAATAGGCTCTATGGTATACCAGATATGCGTTGGGTATTGTCTTCATATGTTCTTAACTGAGTAAATTTAGAACAGGCAAGCACATCTTTTGAATTAAATAAAATCTTTCCTAATTTTTCTTTTTGTGTTATTTGTGATTTTTCCATGTTGCATTTAAATATTAATAAAGTCATACTCTGGTTGCTCTTCAGATCGCATAAATCTTTCGCCTTTTACTAAATATTAATAAAGTCATGTTTGATATTAACTTTTGTGTTAACCTTATTATACAGAACAAAGATAAATAATGTTTTATGAAATTTCAATGTATCCATACACAGAAGCATCATACCAACTCACAATGTGAAAGGTATTTCTCATTGTGGGTCTGTGTAAACAAAAATTTGAAAAACACTTATAAACATTCAACAGTTTTGATTGTGATTTCTTCTTTGACCCAAGAGTTGCTTAAGAGAGTTTTAAGTTTCCATGTCATTTTGTTTCTACTTTTGTTATTCATATTAAACTTTATGGCATTGTAGTAAAAAAAAAGTATAATGTAGATTATTCTATACTCTTTCTCCTTATTAGAAAAAAAAGGTGTATTCTCTATTGTCAGTGTGTATATATATGTTTGTAGATTTATATATTAGATCAACTTCTTTATTATATAGAGCATTTGTATACTTATTTTTTAAAAGTTTTTAGTTTGAAACAATTTCAGACATACTTGCAAAAATGGTACAAAGTATTGCTTTATAATACCTTTCTTCCAGATTCCCCAAATGTTAACATTTCTCTCTCTCTTCTCTGTCAACCATTCATTCAAGTTTTTTGTTTGTTTTTTGGGTTTTTTTCACGGCTGGCTGGTAGAGGGATCGCTCAAGTATTTTCAACACATTTTATGTGGAGAGTACTCTTTGGTGCAGAGACTCCATGTGTTATGTCATTCCCCACACCCAAACTTCTTCATGATATATGATCCAAGGGATGGTTCCTTGACTGGTAATTTCAAGATAAAGCATAAAAAATTAGCACTCTTTCCTCTGAATAGAAATTCCAGTCGCTATGTCTTGGAGACCACAAGATTTTTTTCCCTCCAGTCACATCATACGATACATACAACTTCATGCGTTTCAGTGTTTTTCAGGCGCACGTTCTTATTTCTAGTGCGATGATTTTGAGCTTTCCTTGAAATGACAAATTACTGCTTTCTTTGTTTCCTTCCTTCTTCATGAAGACCTGAGGATGAGATGTTTTTAAAAAGACTTTCTAGAGGTTACTTGGTGGGAAAGGACCCTGACGCTCCCCTTTTCTACAGAGAAGAAGGGAACAAAAAATTTCAGGAGAAGGATTATGCAGGAGCCGCAGTGCTGTACTCTAAGGTAAAACACTCCCAGATCAGCAATTTGTTTTTTCTTCTTTTTTTTTTTTTCTAGTTCAGCAATTTGACAATGCATATTTCTTCAGAAGATAGAACCATGTTGCTAAATTTCATAGCCAATGTTATCTTTGTGTATAATTTGTGGACTGGATTTGAAAAAGAAAATTGGCAGAATTCTGCTGTTGGTTGTATTCTGAAACAAAAGGAAGTTTATATGTCCTGAGTTTCATTGAGAAACTTCTATTCCCATATTCCCTCAGATACCTTGTAGCAGCAGGCTTATTGGCCCTTAGCCCTGCCTTGCCTGTGTCTGTCAGCTCTCATTGAATTGTATGCCATTTTGGTCTGAATGACTGATAAGGCTCTTAGCTTGATGGTCCTCACTTAGAGAACAGCTAGATTTTATTTTTGTTTGTTTTGTTTTTGGCAGCTGGCCAGTTTGGGTATCCAAACCCTTGACTTGGTGTTATATCACTGTACTCTAACCAACTGAACTAACCCGCCAGCCCTTTTCTTCTTTGTTTTGTTTTTGGCAGCGAGAATAGCTAGATTTTAGTTAGCCACAATGTTAGCTCATTGGTCACAGCCCAGGTGAACTCCATTTTGTCAGTGAACATGTTAACATTAGTGGCAGTCAACAAATATTTTTAATTACACTAGCCATCACCGAGCTAGATTTTGAGGAAGAATTGTGGCTTTTAACAATGTTACTGTTATTGTCCTGCTTCCCTAGTAGGAACTGGAACAAGATCCTCTGAGAGAATTCCTTCCATAGCTTTTAAGACATTTACATGGGCTTAAAGCAAGAATATCAGTCCCTTGCACCAGGTCTGTGATCCTGTATGTTAACAGGTATAAATTTGAAGGGTGTACCCCTATTCTGAATCTTTAAGAGGCCTATGTTTAAAGTTTGGAATTAATTTTACAAAAACTATCAGACCTACAACAGCAGCTTCTATAGCTGATAAAATCCCTGCTTTGTAGCATTATAACAAAGCATTTAGCTAAATAATGTAAGCTTTAGTGATTGCTGAAGGATTAAAATCCATTAGATGTAATGATCCAGTGATAAATGGCTTAATAGTTCTTTTTTAGAATTAATCTCTTCAACTTCATGCATGTGCATTATCAATGTGATCACATGGAAAGTTGCTCAAGAAAAACAGGTAAAATAAAAAGTGAAATCAGACAAAAAAATTAAGGTTTACTCTGGATATAAAGGGAGATGAGCCTTCCTATTTCATGAAACTAGTATTTTGGTGATTGTGGTACTTTGCACTTTTCTAGAAAGCTGCTATTTTCTTTCTTTTTTGAAATAATATTTGTTGTTTTTGTATGATTGTAAAAGTAGTATATGTTTACTTTGGAAAATATGGAGAAACAGAGAGTAAAAAAAAATCTCATAACCAGTGATAGGCACTGTTAACATTTTTGCTTATATCCAGACTTTTCCTTTGAAAATATGTTTTTTTTTTTTTTACAAAATTGGGATAATGCTGCACTTACTGTTTTGTAACCTGCTTTTTTCACTCAACAATTTATTGTTCTCATTTTCTCATGTTATTAAATTTTCCACTGAAACATGATTTTTTACAGCTGGTTTAGTGTTCCATTACAGAGAAGAACTGTACGTGATTTAACATCTTCTAATGTTGGCAAATTGTTTGGTATCATAACACTGCAACGAGCCTCTTTCTATGTAAATATTTGTATACATCTGGTTATTTCCTTCGGATAAATTTCTAAGATAATGGCTGGGTCAAAGGGAATGTATTTTTTAAGGCTTTTGGTAATTGATACTGAATTGCTCTCCAGGAGAGAACTAGTTAACATCTCTTCTGGCAGAGTATGGGAATGTTTCATTTCTCTATGTCCTAAACAGTACTGGTTATTATGGGTTTTATTATTATATCTATTTATTTTTTAATAGAATATGTTCACATAGTTAGATTTCTTTTTTTTTTTTTTTTTTTTAAAGATGACCGGTAAGGGGATCTTAACCCTTGACTTGGTGTTGTCAGCACCACGCTCAGTGAGCGAACCGGCCATCCCTATATAGGATCCGAACCCGGGGCCTTGGTGTTCTCAGCACCACACTCTCCCGAGTGAGCCACAGGCCGGCCCTACACATAGTTAGATTTCAAAAGTTGCAAGAGTATACAGTCTAGGCTACTTCCCCTGTCCCTTAGCCACTTCATTTCCCATCCCTGTAGGCTAGCACTGTTAATGTATCTTTCCATAGGTGTTTAAGGTATATATAAATAAATACAACTAATCCTCTACTTCTGCACACACTCTCTTTTTACATAAATGATAATATTCTGTTCATACTGTCCAGCATCATGCTTTTTTCAGTTAATAATAGTTTGAAGATCATTCCACATCAGTACATAAAGAACTTCCTCATTCTTTTTATGGCTACATAGTATTCCACTAAATAGATATATTAGATATAGATCAACATTTAGGCTGTTTCTATCTTTTGCTATTTCAAACAATTCTATGATAAGAGACTTTGCATGTATGTAATTTTTCACATATCTGTAGGATAAATAATTACATCTATAAATTCCTAGAAAAGGAATTGCTGGATCAGTGGAGATTTTATATTCATATATAAAAAATACATACAAAATTTTGATATGTATTGCTAAATTGTCCTCCATAATCATGACACCAGTTTACACTCCCACTAGCAACAATGAGAATTCACATAACCCCACCCCTTTGCCAACTCAGTGTGCTATCAATTTTATTTTTCTTTTCCAATCTGATGGATAAAAAATTATATCTCAGTATAGCTTTAATTTGCATTTTGTTGACTATGAATGCGACTGAGCATTTTTCATGTTGAAGAGCCATTTGTATTTCCCATAAGAACTGTTCGTATCATTTGTTTATTTTCCTACTGAATAATTGGTTGTCATCTTATTGATTTGTAGGAATTCTTGATAAAGAAATTAGCTCTTTGCCTATAATATGAGTTGCCAATATTTTTCCAGTTCAGTGTTTGCCTTTTGATATTGCTTTTATTGTTTTTTGTTCTGAAGAAATTTATTTTCAAGTGGTCAAATTTATTAACCGTTTATGACTTCTGGGTTTTGTATCATAGCTGGAAAGGGATATCTCCAACACTGCTTTTAGACTATTCTTACAGTTTCTTCCAGTGCTCTTTTATCTTTCTTTCTTTCTTTTTTTTTTTCTAAAAGATGACCCGTTAGGGGATCTTCACCCTTGACTTGGTGTTGTCAGCACCACACTCTCCCAAGTGAGCTAACCGTCCATCCCTATATAGGGATCTGAACCTGCGGCCTTGGTGTTATCAGCACCGCACTCTCCCAAGTGAGCCACGGGCTGGCCCTTCTTCTGGCGCTTTTATAGTTTGATTTTTTACATTGAGTTTGATTCATTTGTAATTTATCCAATGAAAAGTTTATCATGTAGAACCTACTGTATTTTTTCTCAGTGGCTACCTATTTATCCCAGTACTTTTACTGAATAATCCCATCTTTTCTCCTTTGATTAAAGATGCCACCTTTATGGTTATTATTAATCCTTGCTAATTTGATGTTAGAAAAAAATTATCTCTTTTTTTTTTTTTACTTTTATTTTTTATGTTTGGCTATCCATGTATGAATTAACTATTTGTTTTCCATATATTAACTTTGTGTTTCTACTTTTGTGAATTTGTGTCACTCACCTTTTGTTATATGCAGGATTATGCTTGCAAGTATTTTCCTGTTTCATTTACCTTCAGTATTGCTTGTGGTTGAAGCTGTGTCTGATGTTGCTATCTTCAAAGTGCTTTGAATATTAATTTCCTCACTTGATCTTCACAGCTTTGCTCTAAAGTAGTTAAAAATGAGGCTGAAGCAGCTGAAGCACAAAGAGGTTCGGTTTACCAATTTCATACAGTCTTTAGTAGTAGAGCTCCTGTTATCTGAAATATACACTTTAGAGATGCCAGGTCCCATTTATACCTTTAACCAGTTCATTATTTTGCAGGGAGTATCACATTCAATGCCTAACACGGAGGACATTTCACTGTGTTATGCTAATCGCTCTGCAGCTCTCTTCCACCTGGGTCAGTACGAAGTGAGTATCAGGATGCCTGGTGTGATTGGAGAGGATCTGTAGGGGCTTCACTGGAGGACTAGGCCTTCAGCTCTGTGTCTTCCCTAGCGCACTAAAATCAGGCCCTGGTGCAATTGATTGACTTGAAAGCACATTGATATCCACCCAAACATTTTATTTCTCCTGATTCATTTCACCTATGAAGGTGACCATGAAAGGTAGTGTTGGTTGACAAGAAAGAGCTATGATCCATTCCAGAGGGGCATGGAATATATAGATATAGTCCATGGACCAATAGGACTGTATCCTATATGTGGACCAATAGGTCAGCAGTGCTTGGTGTCATGGTCAGCTATGCATTGTATTGCTGATAATACGTCAGTTTCCCAGTGTTTGCCAAATATTCGTTTGTTTTAAATTAGTAGAGCATGTTCAAGATTATCCCTTTAATAATATAGCTCACCCTCAATAAACATTTATGAGTGGGAAAGTAAAAGGTGCCCTGAAATGCCTGTGCATGCCTGTGAGGTGGGCTTCCTGCAAGTGGCTTTCTTCTCATCCCCTAATTGTGGCAACAGAGAAAAATGTTGAAAACTATGTCAGTAGAGTTTTGAAAATGGGAAGTGACCAAAACCAGATAAATGTTTTAGGAAGATACCTCTGAGGCATCTAAAATTGTTAATAGAGAGAAGTCTAAGAAAAAGCTCTAAAATGCCATCTAGGTACATCCATTTCAGAATTTCACAGAAATTCAAATTATATCCTAGAGTTAAGGATGATTGGAATAGTCACAAGTTCACACTACTTTCCTTAGGACTAAAAGAGAAGAGCAAAAATCTAGCTCCAGGCCCTAAGCAAGAAAGTCTTGGACTACTGAGGACAGTGACTAGAAGAACTTGCAAAACATGTAGCACTTTATGTCTTCCCTATATTGATGGTTTCTGTTTTCCTTCTTATAATAATGATTACCATTTATTGAGCACGTACTATGTTGCAGGCACTCCTTGAGCACTTTAGATATATTACTTTATCCTTAAAATAACCGTGTGAGTTATTATTATCCCTGTTTTTTAGAAGAGAAAACTAAGACACTGAGAAATTAAGTTGCTTGCACAAGGTCATGCAGTTAGTAAGACACAGAATCAGTATTTGAACACAGGTCTGTTTGGCTTCAAAGTCTGCCCTCTTAATCATCATGCTATAACTATTTTAAATGTAAGACTTTTTTCCCTTAAAAATAGAAATATTTAATAAGAGCAATTAAACATAATGTCTTCAACAAGTATTACTAATCACTCAATTAAAAGATCAGACAGTAAAAAAAAAATGATAAAAGATCACATGGTAGAATATGATTTAAAGTACATGGTTGTAGTTTTATTTTTAGTAATCTTTCACTTTCCTGTAGATTTTTGGAAAGATTTTCAGTAGACATTGAAGAGCAGGGACCAAGAGTCATTTGGGGATTTCCTTTCTGTTTTCAGACATGTCTTAGAGATATCACCAGAGCACAGATGCATGGGTATCCAGAAAGATTGAGACCCAAGATGATGTTGCGTAAGGTGGAATGTCTGGTGACCTTAGGAAGACTACAGGAGGCAAGCCAGACCATCAGTGATCTTGAAAGTAACTTAGCTGCCAAATCAACCCTAGCAGCTGCCCCCTTTCATATTCTGCAGAGAAACCTCCGTCATCTGAAAAGAAAAGTACAAGAAAAGGAGAATCTCACAGAAACCTTCCCAGCAGCTCTAGTCAACGCCTTTGAGGATATGGAACTGAGGGAAGAGAATGAGCAAATTTCCAGTGCATCGTCATCTGTCAGCTTACGCACAGACCCTTTAAAAGGCCGCTATCTGATTGCCACAAAAGATATTCTCCCAGGAGAGCTCCTGGTGAAGGAGGATGCTTTTGTGAGTGTCCTTAACCCAGGAGAAATGCCACCACTGCATCACGGCCTAGAGAGCAAGTGGGATCTCAGAGTTACCAATGGGGACCTCTACTGTCACCAGTGTTTGAAGCCCACTTTGGCCACAGTTCCCTGTGATGGATGCAGCTATGCCAAGTATTGCAGCCAAGAGTGTATGCAGCAGGCCTGGGAGCGCTACCATAGCACAGAGTGTTCTCTAGGAGGACTACTTCTCACCCTGGGTGTCTTTTGCCACATTGCTCTGAGGTTGATTCTTTTAGCTAGATTTGAGGATGTTGACAAAGTCATAAGGAACCTTCATGAGGAGATTAGTGACGAGGACATCTGTTTACCTGAAGGCAAGAATCTGGTCAAGACAGTTAATTATGGCCTGGGGGAGAGTGAAGAAAATGGCAAAATAGTTGAGACCCCAATTCCTGGATGTGATATTAATGGAAAGTATAAAAATGATTATAATGCTGTCTTCAAACTCTTGCCCCATACTGAAAATCATAGCCCAGAACACAAATTCCTCTGTGCTCTAAGTGTTTCTGCACTATGCAGGCAGCTAGAAGCAGCCAGTTTACAAGCCCTCACAACAGATCTGAAGTCCTCTAAGCGGAAAGCAGTGACTCCTGAGTTGTGTCCAGATGTGAATATCTGGGGAGTGGCCATGCTGCGGCATATGTTACAGCTGCAATGTAATGCACAGGCAATAACTACCATACAGCAGACAGGTAAGAGGGAAACTTATCTTTCTGCCTTACAATATTGTTTTTTACATAGCTGGTGTTTCCGGAGAAA
This sequence comes from Cynocephalus volans, assembly GCF_027409185.1. Lineage (NCBI taxonomy): Eukaryota > Metazoa > Chordata > Mammalia > Dermoptera > Cynocephalidae > Cynocephalus > Cynocephalus volans. The sequence goes on along the minus strand of NC_084469.1, from coordinate 28,960,553 downwards.
GAATGTAAGGAAAACTGTAGTATTCAAACAAATCAGCACTCTAATGGGACAATACAGCTGTCTGTATTATCATTATTATGCCATTGAAAAGCTATGTGACCCTAACAAATTATTTGATCCCACTCTGTCTCAGTTTTCTCATTTGTAAAGAAGGTAGTTTCATTCCACCTAACCTTAACAGAGTTGTGTTTGTTTGTAAAAATTCTTTAAAAATTTAAAACCCAGACTGGCTGATTAGCCTACTTGGTTAGAGCATGATGTTGGTAACACCAAGGTCAATGGTTTGGATCCCCATACTGGCCAGTGACCAAAAAAAAAGGTTAAAACCCATATTACGAAGGTTTTTTGGTTGTGAAGGGAAACTGTCTCAAATAAATAGTAATAGGAAGTTTATTATAAGGATACATAAACAAGAAAACAGAGAAAGCTAAATAGTTTTTTTTTTGGATGGGCAGAGACAATAGTCAAACCAGACTGCTGAAAGAACAGGGTCTGTAGTTGAGTAAAATATCAAGACTCTTAACTCACTCAGCTAGTCTCTCTCTCTCTTCTTTCCAATTGGCAATTTTCCCCCATTCTTTTGTTCTGAATATCCAAGTGAGGAACCTGGCCCAGCTCACCTTTTCACACCATACTATACCATAAGCTGTTGGCCGTCATAAATATGGCCTGTCCTTTGGTCAGGTGGCTAGTCATCTAGAGGAGACCAACCAGCCTAGCCCTGCTTTCCTGAACTGGGTTTTATAGATAAGACTACTTAATATTTAAGCTAGATGGGGAGGTTAGATGTACCCAGAATTATGAATGACATCTCCACTATGACTGTATTGACAACAAATACAACTATTATTAGAAAAGAAATGGCATTTCCAGTATTTCTTTCTTTCTTTTTTTATTTATTTATTTATTTATTTTTTTCATCTTTTTCGTGACCGGCACTCAGCCAGTGAGCAAACCGGCCATCCCTATATAGGATCCGAACCTGCAGCGGGAGTGCTGCTGCGCTCCCAGCGCCGCCCGCACTCTCCCGAGTGAGCCACAGGGTCGGCCCCGAACCCTTGGTGTTATCAGCACCGCACTCTCCCAAGTGAGCCACGGGCTGGCCCTTGCAGTATTTCTAGTGTGTGATCTTCACTTAGCAGAAAATGTCTTTCGATTCAATCAGTTCATTATACTTTTCTTATTTTTTCTAGTTAACAGTATAGAAAGGGAGGAAACTAGGTGTTTAGTAAACCTGCAATTTATAAACAGGTTAATATTAAGTGTGGCTTAACTATACTATGCATGCTAGTTCTTTTGATCTTTTCACTTTAGATAATATAGGATTTGTCAGCCTTTTTTGGTATGTATTTTTATGTTTAATTTGAAAGTAACTTTGCTTGCCAGGAATCAGAAACAAATCAGGGTATTGGTATTAATATGAAACAGTAGAACTCAAGGTAAGATATCTAGTAAAACAAAAAGGGTGTTTTATTTTTATAAAGGAATTTAGCTGCCAAGTTACATGGTATATAGGTATTTCACTAGAGAGATTTTTGGGCAAGACTCTCTTTCCTATCCTGAAGCACATGGAACATCCAAAAATAATACTGGCCTGGTCTCACGATAATACAAAATCATATTTCAGATGTCTCTGTTTTCTTTTTTTTTTTTTGGTGGCTGGCTAGTATGAGGATCCAAACTCTTGACCTTAGTGTTACAACACCTTGCCCTAACTAACTGAGCTAACTGGCCACCCCCATCTCTGTTTTCCTTTGCTTCTTTGAGCCATTGCTACCTTCTAAAATATATCTATTGAGTATTTTTCGAGAATTATGTTTTCCCTTAGATACATTCACTTGCATTTTAAAAGATAGTCATTTTGTTTTGTTTTATTGAATATAAAAAGTAATATATGGGGCTTCCATATTTAATGGCAGAAATCAAGAGCCAACTCTTGATTATTTTATGTGTCTTCCTTTTAAAATAATAGGATACACAAAAAAAGATACAAATGTCAGTAGCTATGGAACTGTTGTCCAGGTAGACAATAGCAGTGATCGGTAACTCAGGCTAAATATCTGAGGCAGAATGGCAGAGTCATTGGGGCAAAAGAGTTGGCGTTTTCCATCCACTTTCCTCCACTGGCCTACCCCCTACAGTAGGTAAGGATCTTAGCCGAAATATTTTTGCTCCATGTGCATGAAATTTCATTATAGTCCATTTTTTATTTGCATAGCAAATTTTGGATAAAATTTTTCACAAGTCATTAAGAGTAAGTTTTTGGATAGTAAGACTATGTGCAGGAATACCTGTATATCCTATGGCTAATAAAAACTAGAGGAATAGATACATTGCATAATACTGGCTATTTGGGGTAATAGAAAGAGGATTGGAGAGTGGCTTTACCTGTAAGGTTCTAATGTTTTGTGCATAGTTTATTGTTGTTTATATGATGTTTTAAAAATATACACGTAAGAAAAAACAACAAAAGCAAAAATATCAAAATCTTAACAATACTTAATTCTGAAACTGGAAATATGAGTGATTGCTACTTTCTTCTTTGAACTTTAATTTTTTTAATTAAATAACCTTATTCACATGGTGGTCACATTATACTAGTAAATTTAAATTTAAAAATAGATTGTATGTGAACCTATAAATCATTTAAAAAATGGGTTGTATACCTTTCCTATCATTATAAGGAAAAAAAATTTTTTTTTAAATAGCTCACAAAAAAAGGGAAAAAAGTAAAAAAAATTTAAAAAGTGAAAAAACTAACATTAAAAAACAGTTCATAGAGCAAAAGATAGAAAAATATAAAAATGAATCTATAATAGTAAATATAAATGGGGTAAATTCTCCTATTAAAGGAGCCTTTTGAAATGGATCAAGAAGAATAAAATCCAATTATATTCTGTTTACAAAAATGACTCCTATAACAACACAAACTGTTTGGGCAAGATATATCAAGAATCACAAGCAAATCAGGGTATTGGTATTAATATGATACTATAGAACTCAAGGTAAGATATCTAGTAGAAGTCATTTTATTTTTATAAAGGAGACTCTCCATACTGAAATATATCATCAATTTTAGCTCTCAGAAAGAGAGAGTGTATCTATAAAACAAAAATAGGTAAGTATACAAGGAGAAACTGGCAAAAACTCCATTGCTGGGAGAAACGTTTTTGTTTTTTTTAAAGATGACCGGTAAGGGGATCTTAACCCTTGATTTGGTGTTGTCAGCACCATGCTCACCCAGTGAGCTAACCGGCCATCCCTATAAGGGATCTGAACCCGTGGCCTTGTTGTTATCAGCACCACACTCTCCCGAGTAAGCCACGGGCTGGCCCTGGGAGAAACATTAATATTCCATGTTGACTTTGACTGATGAAATATATTAAGGATCTTGAAACCCAGATAACATAACAAGCTAGGGGATTTAGTAGGTATATCTATCAAAGCCTGTATCCTATAGATCAGGGGTTACATCTTTTTCTGTAAAGGGCCAGATAATAAATATTTTAGGCTTTGCCAGCCATATAGTCTCTTTTGCAAACTACGCAACTCCACCATTGTAGCATGAAAGCAGCCATACACAAACTAATGAGCATGGCTGGATTCCAATAAAACTTCATTATGGAAGCTGGCTGGTTAGCTGAGTTGGTTAAACCGTGATGTCATAACACCAAGATCAAGGGTTCAGATCTCGAACCAGCCAGCCGCAAAAAAAAAAAAAAAAAGTGGTGTTATGGACACTGAAATCTGAATTTCTTATAATGTTTCACATCATGAGAATTATTCTTTTGATTTTTTTTCAGCCACCTCAAAATGTAAAAACCATTCTTAGACCATAGATTGTACAAAAACAGGGAGCAGGCAGGATTTGGCTTACAGGCTACAGTTTACAGACTCCTGATACAGACAAAGATCTGATAAATCTAATTAGGAAATCTATTTGAGGGAAAAACCACAAAATTAGGGTCAATGAAAGGGATATAGCCAATAATATAAATTCATTTTAAAATCAAAACAATCTAATACAATTTTAGACTATTAAATTTTAAGATATTAGGTAGACAACTTTTTAGAAAATACAAATTGCCTAAACTGTCCCAGTAGGAGGCAAAAATCTTCAAAAAAACCCAGTAATTGTGGAAGAATCAAGTTATCAAAATATTTTCATAAAAACAAACTACACCCACTCTTTTCCATGTGAGTTCTTTAAAACCTTTAAGGAACATATTTAATCATAATTTTAAAAAGAAAAAAATTTTTCCTGCAGAACAGATCGTCTCTATACTATGTATACTATTCCAGAGCATGGGTAAACCTAGAACTCTTTCCCTCTCATTTTACAAAGCCCTGAATAAAAACTATAGACCAGTATCAGTTGGGAATATAGACATAGAAACCCTGAATAAAGCACTGCCATTTCACATCCAGCAGTTTATTAAAGGAATAATAATATATGACCAAGTAGAGTTTCTCCCAAAAATGCAAAGATATTTTAATTTGAAGGAATATAAGAGAAGGCTTGGATAAACATGGACACATGCCGTGTTCTTAGTGGAAAGACTGAAAACTATAAAAATGGCAGTTTCCCCATGCTAACCTAATCAGTTTAATGCAATTTCAAAAAAATCACAATTGCATTTTTCTTGGAACTTGACAACATTCTAAAGTTCATCTTGAATAACTGGATAAAAATAGCTGAAGGGTCTTAGTATTATCAGATTTCATACCAGCATTAAAGCTACAGTTATTAAAAATATGGAACTAAAGTATTAGAATCTTTCCTCAAATCATTACAGTTAAGTATTAAACCATAAAATATCTAGAAATAAAGGGGCCGACCCCGTGGCGCACTCGGGAGAGTGTGGTGCTGGAGGCGCAGCGACGCTCCCACCGTGGGTTCAGATCCTATATAGGAATGGCCGGTGCGCTCACTGGCTGAGTGCCGGTCACGAAAAAGACAAAAAATATATATATATCTAGAAATATGTAAGTGAACATTTATGTAGTCTTAGTGTGGGAGAAGTTTTATAAAGTATGTAATACCAAATTTAAGTAATTAAAATACAGGTAGATTTAACTACCTAAATACCAAATTTTCAAAACACCATTATGGGTAAAGAAGATAGAGGATACAGGTGAAAGAGGTCCTTGAAGGAATGAAAACATTGGACTGGAAGGCAGAAAACCTGATTTCCTGAGCTTCTGTGTGTCTCAGTATTCCCACTGATAAGATGAGAGGACTGGATGAGCCTCAAGCCTCTAGAGAAGACTGCAAAGATGACCACAACAATTGCTCCCATCGCTATGTGTTTGCCTCTTTGCAACTTGATATTGCTTTTTCTCCCATCAAGAGGCAGAATCTCTTTCCCCTCTCCTTGAATCTGGGCTAGCCCTGTACCTTGCTTTGACCATGAAATGCAGTAGAAATGACTTTATGTAACTTTTGAGTCTGAGCCTTAAGAGACCTTGTAGCTTCCACTGTCAGCTTCTTAGAATGATGGGGTGGCGTGTGAACAAGCCTGGGCTAGCCTCCTTGAGTGTAAAAGACCATGTGCCAGATGAATGCAATCACATGAGTAATCCCTGGGTAAAGCCATAAGAAAAACATTAAGCTGAACTCAGCCAAAATTGCTCGACACAGAATTGTGAACAAATGAAATTGTTATTGTTTTAATAGCCCCTCCCCAAATCGATAAACAAAAACTACGATGTGAATGACAAAATGAGAGAACGTCTGTAGTAACTATATACATCTTAAAATCAACTTTTAAAAATATGTATAGTGATGAAATGTTCTGGATTGTGGTAATGGTTGCACAACTATGTAAATTTCCAAAAAAAATTATTGAATTGTACACTTAAAACAGGTGAATTTTATGGGGGATAGATTATATCTCAATAAAGCTGTTAAAAATACACATAAGCAAGCACTTTATCAAAGTAGTAATAAAAGTGGTCAATCTCTAACCTCTCCCTACTAATTAAAACAAGATACCATTTTTTTTTGCCTATTAGATTGGTGGAGTTGTTTTGTTGGGGTTTTTGTTGTTGTTGTTGTTGTTGTTGTTTTTAAAAGATGACCAGTAAGGGGATCTTAACCCTTGACTTGGTGTTGTCAGCACCACGCTCTCCCAAGTGAGCTAACCAGCCATCTCTATATAGGGATCCGAACCCGTGGCCTTGGTGTTATCAGCACCACACTCTCCTAAGTGAGCCATGGGCCGGCCCCTATTGGTTTGTTTTTTAATTATAATATGCATTTTAGGTTAGGATGTAAAGAAATGGCCATGATATGTTAAGTGAAAAAAGTAACTTACAAATCACTATGTGCACCACGTTGCCAATTACATTAAAAGTTCCATACATAAGTGTAGAAATTAGACTGCAAGAAAATAAACCAAAATGTTATACCTATTTGATGGGATGATAGACAACTGTCATTTTCAGTTTTTAAATTATTTTCTGACTATATGTATTTCTTTTGTAATTTTAATTAGTTTTTTGGTTTTGGTTTTGGTTTTGTTTTTTTAAAAGATGACCATAAGAGGATCTTAACCCTTGACTTTGTGTTGTCCGCACCAGGCTCTCCCAAGTGAGCTATCCGGCCATCCCTATATAGGGATCCAAACCCTTGGCCTTGGTGTTATCAGCACCACACTCTCCCAAGTGAGCCATGGGCGGCCCCTTAATTAGTTTTTTAATAAACATAATTCAAATGTTAAGAACATTTTTGTATGATCATTTTTAAGGCACTTGACACACATATTGCAAAATCGCCCCCCAGGAAAGTTGTACCAGTTACATGCCCACCAGTGATGTTCACTTACATTTTTTAATTCAATCTAATTTTGTTTTAGTCTGCTCACATTTCTAATCTTTTTATATCCCTTTTTATTATTTCTTTGGGGTTCCAGCACCTCCCAATATAGTGTTCTCATTGAATTTCATTAGCAGCTGTTTCATTAGTAGCACAGAAGGATTAAAGTGTTAACTAGGATAGACTTTGACAAAAACCTATAAAAACGTGTATTATTATCTTTGTATAAATCTTATTTAATCAGAGTTCCTCGCTTATTTCAAGGGACAGAACTGGCCACTGATATTCTATACCTTGATACATGAGGTTCTATCTTAGTCAGAATGGCACATTCAAGGGCCAGCCCGTGGCTCACTTGGGAGAGTGCGGTGCTGATAATACCAAGGCCATGGGTTCAGATCCCATATAGGGATGGCCGGTTGCTCACTGGGTGAGCGTGGTGCTGACAACACCAAGTCAAGGGTTAAGATCCCCTTACCGGTCATCTTAAAAAAAAAAAAGAATGGCACATTCATGTTATATCTGGATTCATATTATACCAGGGCTTAGTCAGGTTCCTTGTAGCTTCAGATCAATTCACTTTGCTTTGCTTTCACTCTTCAACAACTAAGGAATCCAAGCTGGCTGATTAGCTCAGTTTTTTAGAGCACAATGTTATAACACCAAGGTCAAGGGTTTGGATCCCTGTTCTGGCCAGCCACTAAAAAAAAAGAAAGAAAGAAAAAAGAAATCTATCTACCTTTAGTTTGGGTCCTTGATTACTTGATGCACAAATTTCTCATTTTGCAAAATATATTCCAGAGCAGGTATATTCTAGAAGTATTCTGAATGAATCTTCTTCTTCTTTTTTTTTTTTTTTACTTGAATCCCATTTTAAATGTGGATATTTAGAGATATTAGCAAGGTACCCTTTTGGTAAAGAATCACTGCCCCCCCTTTTTTTTTAATACAAAATGTCACATATTAAATTTGGTTAATAAGGTAAATACATGTTCTCACTCTATTATCTCTACTAATAGATGACTAATGCAAAATATTGAGTAATTTTTAAAAATCAATACTTAATTTTTTAGAAATAATTAGAGAGATATTCATCTCTGATATAAATTCGCCATTCAGTTTCTGGGCCTGCTTCTGTTAGATGATAATCTATAAATAATTTACGAAGCTGACATTACTCACTGTATTGTGATAATTTTTTCTGGGAAAATTTTAGCAACTGTTCTAATATAGATTGCCAGTTATCAGTAGTTGAGAATGCAAGTCAACTTTTAATTATGCAGAGGCTGATTATTCAGACTAGAAATTGTTTGTGCCCTGTAGTGCTCCTTCCTGCTGCCCACCTTTTAGCATTTTCACTGCTCATTAGCACATGTACCAGAAGGTAGGCATTGGACAAAGGAGGGGGGGCGAGGAGAGGAAAATAAAATCAGTTAAGCAGTTAGGAGAAGCTCTGATGAAAGATTTTAAAACAATTTATAGAATTAACTATAAGTGAGTCATTTGAATTCCCTGCGAATTGTATTTACTTGTTCTGTTCTTGTCCTCCATAGCAGCAAATAGATTGTCTGCAGAGAGACAGCATTATTCTTGTATTTAAAGTTTTCCTTTATAGAACATTTTCACATGATGGTTCATGATATTTTCTTTATTTATTACATTTGTACTTAGACTACTTATTTATTTGGTGAAAGATTTATTGAGATTCCTAGCTTATATATAGTGATACCACAATTATCTGATGGTTTTCCAGTTTTCCAGAAAACTTGAATGTTTCCCTTTAAGTATCAATATCTTTCATATTTCAACCATTTGTTGAAATTTCAACCATTTGTTGGAAACATGGTTTTCTTCATGCTTAAACCAAGCTACTGGACATAATTTAAGCATTTATAGAAGCTCAAGGTTATCTATCCTGTACATACTCCTAGGATATGATGACTATTACAAAAACCTAGGTATGTTCAGTCTAGGAGCCTCTGGTTGACAGTGAAATGTTACAAGTGTAGTAGAACTTGGGTGGTACTTGTGTTCGCATTTGCTCTAAGGCTGTTATTCTTATATGAGTTTTCTGCTTCCTTTTCCATTCTGTCACCTGTTTCTTTTGCCATTGTCAGTAATACCTGCCTGTTATATTCTCTGCTTCTTATTAATTCTCTGCTTTTGGTCTGTTGTGGCATGAGAATAACCAAGCCAATTAGAACTGTGTCTAAAATAAGAGCAAGTAGGCTACACATGAACACAAAAAACTCACATATGAATATAAGTGCATGAGCTTTGGTGCAGAAACAACCTCACTGCTTAGAAGCCTTTTTTTTCCTCCCTTCCTAATTTTCAATCATTTAGTTAAGTTGCTGGTTAATTGTGTTTCAAATAGATTGTTTGGGACATGAGACTGTCTTGAATAAAGCTAGCACAGAGTTTTCTTCAGTGAGAGCCACTGCTGTCCATAAAGATCCCATAAAGGTAAGACAAAGAGCAGAATGAACAAGTGAGCTTAAGGAATACTAGTTTTTTAAAATATGTTTAAGCCTGCTTAAATATATAAAATTTGGGATAGTAACTAGGTCACTTGTTCTACTAACTATCTAAAGACCAGCTAAACACAAGCACTTGAACTATAAAAGTCTTTGGGAAATAACCTCAACAGGTACTCTGGTTTCTGTGTCCTCATGGACATTATGAAACTGTCTGTCTTAGAAAGCTCCCTACTGATAATTCCCTTTTTATTATCTTTTTATAAAGTCTAATCTTTGGATTTTTTGTGGTGTAGAGATACAATGGTTATGTTCCAGGATTCTGGTGGACCTTTTCTGTGTTCATTCGCTTTGCTTCCTGGGGGGACCAGAGTTTGCTGTGAGTCATGTTCCATCTGATTTATATTGGATCCGGCTGTGGAGCCATGACTCAGATGGGCTTCAGGCCCAGTTGCCCAGCTCATCTTCTGAGGAATGGATTGCGAGGCCAGGACTAATGTCCTGACACATTTTTCCTTTTTCCTCTTGCACTTTCAGGATCTAAAGAGAACATCATTACTGATAGCAGACAGGTACGCCTTGCCACAGGCATCTTCCCCGTCGTCAGCCTCTTAAACCACTCCTGCAACCCCAACACCACTGTGTCCTTCATTAGCACTGTTGCCACCATTCGGGCATCACAGCCCATTGGAAAAGGGCAGGAGATTCTCCACTGCTATGGTGAGCCACCCCTCCTCACTACTGCCCTGCCCTTGCCCAGCAGAGAAGGACAGGGTGGGTAAGAATAGCAATGTCAGATAGTAATGAGGGGCCTTCACCTGGCCAGTGGTTGTTTCCTAGAAGAGACAGTACATACTTAGGCCAAAAAAAAAAAGAAGGCCTTCTTACTAGGGCCCTATTGTGGCTAAGCTATCATGTCTCTCACTGTTTCATCCCTATAAATTTCCTGGCCTCTTTTTCTTCCCAGCAACTTGGAAGCTTATTTTCAGTATCTAGTTCCACAAATGTTTAAGTAAAGATTACCTGTCACATGGTGAGTAATTGTCCAGACCCTCTGCTAAGGTGAAGGTTTTTAAGTAGCATTTAACTCTCTCTTGCTTTAAACATTAGCTGAGGGCGCTCTCTCCCCAGGGCCTCACATGAACCGTATGGGTGTTGCTGAACGGCAACAGAAGCTGAGGTCTCAGTATTTCTTTGACTGCAACTGTTCAGTTTGTCAAACTGAAGAGCACAGAACAGCTGCAGGTCCCAGGTGGGAAGCATTCTGTTGTAACCATTGCAGAGCGCTCATGCAGGTAAGTCTCTCTTGGCCCTTCTCTTCTCTACTTTTCCTGGAGGTCAATTATCCAGCCCAGAGGTCATAAATCTCTTGGAGGAAGCCGTCAGGGGCTTATAGGTGCTAAGAGCAGTAATATCATTTCCATTCTAGCCAGTCATCCCCACACATTGACTACCTACCCCTCCAGAGGAACCTCAGGGAAGGGTTGGATTTAGTAATGTTTCTCTTGCAAATGACAGAAAATTCCACCTAAACTGGTTTAAGAGGGGGAAAAAAAAAAAAGACAAGACTGGGAATTTATTTGCTTGAGTAAGTCACTGAAAAAGGAAACTTCAGATACAACTTGATCCAGGGGCTCAGATAATGTCAAGAGGACCCGGTTTTTCTGTCTGCCTCTCATCTCTCTTCCCTCTGTGTCAGCCCCCTTCTCAGCAGACGTCCCTCTCACACTGGCAAGATGGCAGCCTGCAGCCCCAGCCTCCTGTCCTCTCTGCCCAGGAGGGTAAAAGCATGTGCCACTGTAACAACAGTCTGGGCAGAAATGTTATTGTTTCATTGCCCCAGTTACTGTGGCTGGAGGAAAATCAGAGCCACATAGTTTTCCTCCAGCCATTTGGGCCAGAGAAAGGGGCTACATCTGAGCCGTATGCCCACCCTCCAGCTGTCGGGCACTGACCATGGGAGGGTGAGAGGGGATCCTCAGGGGAAATCAGATCACTTTTGCCAAATGATGAAATAAAGACTGGCATCCAAAACACAGCAAATTCCACCTCAGAGGTTTTCTCCTCTGCCAGAAGATACAGTATTCTTCTTAGGGGAACCATAAGTGGAATGCAGAGCTGGTTGTGTTGGAAAGCTGAAGTTTCAAACCCAAGCTCACATGTGTGGTGGCCTCACCTCACACCTTTCTCTATTGGCTTTCTTATGGCTTTTTCATAACCACTAGAACTATGTTTGTCATCCAGAGTCCTGGCCCCAAAGGGGGATAAGAGAGGGGCTGTAGAGATGGAAAGAAAGTATGCACTCTACTAGTTCTGTTACAAAAACTAAATCTCAGATGGGATCAGCTACTGTCTTTATTAGAATTGCTGCTGTCAAACCAAATTCAATCAGACCTGGTTCGTGATGTATTATTGCAGGAATCTCTTTCCTACAAGGGTCAGAAACTATGGGGCAATCCTATAACATAAGTACATGCGATGTTGCTAACCAACTCCGATATAGGAATAAAGATAAAACTGACTTCCACAGGGAGATGATGTGCTGAGCTGTGGCAGCAGGTCTTGTACAGAATCCATCAGCAGAGATCACCTAGTCTCTCGGTTACAGGACCTTCAACAGCAGGTTGGGATGGCCCGGAAGCTTCTCAGAAATGGTAATCTAGGTGAGACTGGCTCCCTGGTTTGGTCTTCCAACCTCTTCCCTTTTATTCATTCTGATATCACCTTGGACTGAAGGATACTCAGCAATGATTGAAGAATTTAAGTTAATTATCCCCATGCCAGCCACAAGATGGCTATACAGGCCAATGAGACCAAACCCTAACCAGCTCAGTTACTGTGGTATCCTTGAAAAAGGGCAGGATGATTTAAGCTATTATTTTCTTATGCATCAGATAGCAAAGTTAAAGTACCCCTGACGACTAAAGGGTTATCTCTGACATCCATGAGCTTTGTGCAGTTCCAGAAGTTCAGTGTCATTTGTTTCAATTCCAGGGCCTCATGACCTAACTTCCGACAAAGGTTGTTCTGCCCTCAGCAGAGCCAGTCTCCTAAAGAGCAGTAGGGTGTGTGCCCATGGACATAAGTATCCTGCTCTTTTCAGAACAGGAGTTGTGGGTCAAGGGTTTGGATCCCCATACTGGCCAGCTATCAAAAAAAAAAAAAAAAGAAAAGAAAAGGAGTTGTGGAACTCCCCATTACCCTTGAAACTGCTTTAGAGCTTGACATCATGGAAATTTATTTACCCTACTTTGTGAAAGTTGAACTTTAGCTTAGATTTCAGAGTCAAGAGAAATAATGACCATAAGTGGAAGGTAGAGTTGACTGTGTTGGAAGCCCAGGATAAATGTTGGGAGGCCTCACTTTACACCTTTTTCTGTTGAAAGAGAAAACATAAGAGAACAACAGCTGTATTGGAACATACGTTGTGAGTGGTGACAACCTGGGGAGACAAACGGGAGTTTCCACATCAGCCCAGCTGATGTAGAATGTGAGACGGTTCTTATTTCTAGTACTGGGTTTATGTCTATAATGAGGCATTTTCCCTTTGGATTGTTAGAGCAAGCCATTCAGCAGTTGTTGGAGTGCCAGAATGATGCCCAGAGCTTCCTTTCGGCAGAACATTCTATGGCAGGAGATATCGAGGATGGCCTGGCCCAGGCCTATGCTGCCTTAGGTATGGCCCACGTCTTCATTTTCTCCTGTGATGAACAAGCCTGCCTTGTGTGTTTTGCCACAATCCTAGCCTTGTCTAGGAACCCTAGAGGGTTCTCTTTCAGTCTTTAAACTGAGGCTGCTGTCCCTTCCATTCAGCTTTCCTTACCCTGAAAGTGTTCATCCACAGTTGATTGTCTTTTTTTTCTGGGACAAGATTTTTCTCTCCTTGCAGGGGACTGGCAAAAGTCAGCCACCCATCTGCAGAAGAGTCTCCGAGTGGTTGAGGTTCGCCATGGGCCATCCAGTGTTGAAATGGGCCATGAGCTCTTCAAACTGGCTCAAGTCTTTTTCAATGGGTAAGTCTTTCTCTTTTCCTAGCACTTTGCCAGGGCACATACTGTTATGTCTTTTACTACGCTCTTCTGTGTATCATTTTTTTCTTATGGTGGTTTTAAGGACATTAAAACTTTATTTCCTCTTTAGGAGAGATCCTTGCCTTCTGTTTTTCTGACAAATTTGAAGCTTTAGAATTTCTTCTGAGAGATATGGGGAAAGCTCTTAGATGTGAAGTGAGTCTCCCAGGGAGAGCTAGTGAGGCAGCTCCACCCACCCACCAGCACAGCATTCCTTCTCATTCCTCTCTGCTTAATCACACCCCCCTTGGCTCTCTCATTACCAGCATCCTCAACTCTAGGGTCTCTGCCTTCTCCATAGTCTGCATCCAATTCCTTTTAAAGCAGTTGTTTTCAGACAGGAGCGATTTTTTCCCCAGATGACATTTGGCCCTGTCTGGAGACATTTTTGATTGTCACAACTTGGGGGTGGAGGAGGATGCTACTGGCATCTAATGGGTAGAGGCCAGAGGTGCTGCTAAACATCCTACAATGCAAAGGACGGCCTTCCTCCCCACATCCTGATACCCGCAGCAAAGAATTATCCAGCTCAAAATGTCAATAGTGTCAAGGTTGAGAAACCTTACTTTAAAAGTTAAAAGGAAAGAACAGTAGGGTTGGTAAGCTAACACCTCAGTTGCTTTTGCTGCTGAGGTCATTTGGGAGGTCCTAATTTCAGTATTTCTGGGTGGAACACCTCCAGGCTTGTTAAAACTACTGTGGTGTACATTGATATGAGAAAGCGTTAGAAGATTAAACCTAAGATTATGGATGTGGATGGACCTGATAGTCAAGACATAGAGACAGCCCATTTGGTCAAGAGAGAGAAAAGGGCTGCAGTGTTAGGCCAGGGATAGAGTTGGTTACTCTAAGATGAAGACTACTGAGTAAAACTTGGGGTAAATATCAGATTAAAGCTTGGAGATTTTTCTGTTTTTCTCAGGATCCTAGAGTCTTTATGCTTTTTTTTTCATAATTTTTCTCTCAAATTCTGCCTTGCATTGTTTTTGTGAAAGTGTCTTATCTACCCTTCTAGATTTGAAGATCCTTGAGGACAGCAATGATCTTATATAACTTTGCATTCTTCACAGTGTGTGAGTAGGCCCTCAATGTTTGCTTGATTAAATGAGTGAACTAACTCCTTTTACCTCCTTTGGTTCAGGTTTGCAATACCCGAAGCTCTGAACACTATACAAAAAGCAGAGAAGGTCCTGCTGGTGCACTATGGCCCTTGGAATGACGAGATCCAAGAGCTCCAAAAGATGAAGTCCTGTTTATTGGACTTGCCACCCATCCCTGTGGGGCCTTCAGTGTAGGGTCCTAAGGGGACTTTGATCCTCAGGAAATGAGCCCATGGAGAATGGATCAAAGGGGTTCTGTTGCTGCTGAGCTGTTGTCAGGAAAGACAGGACTTGCCCAATAGTTCCAAGCCTAGGTGTGAAGTGCGGGGAAGACTTGAAAAGCATTGCAGCCAGAGAGATGCTCACCTATCTTGATGAATTTTCCTGGAAATTGTTAATGCCCTCCAATAAAAATTCCCAGTTCCCAGAAAAGACTTAAAACTAGTATCTGGAGAATCTAAGTCCTTTAAAAGTATTTTAGCTGATCTGCAGGCATCTGGATGTTATCCTGGGGTTTTGGCTAGATTCCACCTCACTAAATGATGATAGTCTGTTTCCTTGGAACATTCCTACAGTTTCTAGTAGTAATGAGATGTTATGCACCACTCCAGTGGGAACTTAAACTATTAGTAGTTGTATTGTAATTGAAAAATAATTACATAGCAAGAAATCAGTGAGACTCCTTACCTCCTGAGACACATGATTCCACTTATGCTATCTAGCTTCCTCGAATCCTTTGTTAAAACTGGTGGAGTATAAAATTTAAAAAAAAAAAAAAAAAAGATGCATGAAAAAAAAAAACTGGCGGAGTATAAATTGTAATTAGAGAAATAAATATGGAGCCATTTTATTGTTGGGCAATTTCTTCCTGGGATGCCAACTCTAAATTTGTTTTCTACCAGTTTTCCAATCCTTACTCTTTGCCTTTCATTCTATACTCTTGGCAGACTCACTGACCAAACACTAATAAAATCAATCTTGTACTAATAACTTTATAACAAGTGTGCCTCCTTTCTGAGCTCTTCTATTTATTAGCAAACCTGAAAAGAGACTACTTGTTTATACCAGACCTCCCCAAGCTGGCAAATGAAATACAGACTGCATGAGTACTGGGAAGGGGATCAGGGAAACTTCAGAAAATGCTGAGGGTGTGGACATTGCTGTTTGTGGTGTCAAACTTAAGAGATGAAAAGTAGGGGTGATGGCTCCCTTCGACTGAGATCTGTAGTAGTCCAGACCCCATCCCAGTCTGAAGGCCATGTGCGGGATTCTCTGTGTCTTAATCATGGTTGCTCCATCACCACTGATGACCAGTGTTCAGATGTGTTAGTGGGAAAGTGTGTCAGGTCCACACTGCTTTTGAGAGCTGCCCACTCTGGCCAGGCCCCAGAAGTGCCCGTTGGTTGCCATGGCATTATACTCAGGAAATGAATAGTCCTGATAATGCCTGGTGGTAGCTTTTCAAGAAGCTGAGTGTTTAGAATATATTTAGCATTCAAACATTTGTTGAATGAAGGATGGGCAGAATTTCATTTCTCCTATCTAATAACTCATCATAGCAAGAGAGTGGCCAGCAAAATTTTTTGGTAGAGGTAACTTTTTCAAGAAAAAGAGTTTAGTCCTGTGGACAATTCTATAGTTACTCTATTGCAAACATTTGGCATGTTTAATGCTCCTAAAAAAAGGCTGTTGTACTTTGTAAAATAGGCATACTTCCTTAAAAATAATATATTTAAAAATTTTAGGCCAGTTAGTTTAGTTGGTTAGAGCATGGTGCTAACACCAAGGTCCAGGGTTTGATCCCTGTACCAGCCAGCCGCCAAAAAAAGAGAAAAATTTTAAGTACCAGCCAACTGCCCACA
Organism: Cynocephalus volans; assembly: GCF_027409185.1. Lineage (NCBI taxonomy): Eukaryota > Metazoa > Chordata > Mammalia > Dermoptera > Cynocephalidae > Cynocephalus > Cynocephalus volans. The sequence continues at coordinate 28,944,227 of NC_084469.1, read as the reverse complement.
CACCAAAAAAAAATTTAATAAAATATAATGTTTACATATCAGGTCCCATTTTATGTGTACTTGAGAGCTTTCTTTCTTTTTTTTTTTTTAAGATGACCGGTAAGGGGATCTTAACCCTTGACTTGGTGTCGTCAGCACCACGCTCAGCCAGTGAGCTAACCGGCCATCCCTACATGGGATCAGAACCCGGGGCCTTGGTGTTCTCAACACCGCACTCTCCCGAGTGAGCCACGGGCCGACCCTTGAGAGCTTTCTTTAAGTGTTTTATAAAATAAAGAATTATTTCCTGAAGTTACAAATTACCTCCCTTATCTGTCCATGTGTTCTCCTATATTGTCACAGGTGACGTTAGCTTGACTGGGGAATGCTTGTGCTTACATTAAAACCTAAAGTCTTGTTTATTTAAGAGTATGTTTCACTGATTGTGGGGGCAAGAGATGCCCTCCTGGGGGATTAGTGGTCCTTTTACATAAACAAACACCCCCAGAGTAGAGAAGCAGTCCCTGCATTATATAACACAGATAACTCAAAGTTATTATAAGTGGTAACTTTCTGCAGAGTTTAGAACCAGGCTATGGGAATAAGACCAGCAAATTCCTAAAGGGTAATTTATCTTCACATTAAATTTAGCTTAACTCAAAAGAGGAGGAGGAACAAAGTAACAAAAGTTAAGGATAAAGCTCTTTTATTGTAAAGTATACATTGAAACATTAAAGGGGCAGCCTTCATGTAATGTATAATCTGCTATCCCTCTGGAGTTTTTTTCTTTTAGGGTACTGGAGCATTGAACTGGAACATTAAGTGCCCCTGGGGTCCAGAATTTTGCCTATGAAGAGAAGGGCCCCTGTGTCCGTGTCCCTCAGAACAAAAATGAAAGGTTGGTTAAGGTGATAGTCCAGAAGGAAGGTGAGGCGGGCAGGCTGGAGCCCTGGGCTGGAGGTGGTTTCTGCCCCATCTTCATTCCACTCAAAGCCAACCCTGTGTTCCACTTGCGTAAGCTTAATAGGTTTGCCTGTGATCTTGCTGAAGTCTGGTGAATCAAACAAGGGTTGCAGCTCTACAGAGATTGAGAGAGATTTCCATTAAAACCGTGCCTTATTCAACACCCCAAGAAAGATTACAATCCTGATTCTTAAGTCCTGATTCTCAAGAAGGTGAGCAAGCTGGGAGGGGAGCGCCACTCTTGACTTTCTGTGAAATATGTAGAGCTCTGAACTGGTTGAGGGTTAAGTGACTTGCCCAAGAGCACACAGCAAGTGAGGTTTAGATTAGAAACTGGGTCAAACAGACCTGTCTTGAGAGGCAGTGTTCTGAGCTCCTTGTTAAAGAATGTATGTTCATGGACTGAGAAATGAGTCTGATAAGGAAGGCACTTCAGTCTTGCCCTCCAGCACTGTTAGGATTAAGGAACTGTCCATGACCTCCCTACAAGACCACGTAGCCCTCCAGTCCTGCTTAGCAAGGTGGAAGGCTCAAAGACTCGACGTGACCCCACCCCACCCCCAAGAGCAAAAAGGTCTTGCAAACATACTCATCTCCTGCAGAGACTTGGTAACTTCGCCTTCGTAACTCAGCTTCAGCTTGGGGATGGTCAGGACCGCTTGGACAGTCTTCAGTTCTCGGTCTATGTCATGAATGAACTCAGAGGTGAGGCTCTCTTCTATCATGGTCAAGTTCTGGGTTGCTTTCAAGGGCAGGAAGAAGATGATACTCATGCTTCCGGTCAAGGGCAGTTGGGCAATCTGAAACAAGAGAGGCAGCACATAGGTCAGTCCTTGTAGCCCAAGAGCCCAGGTATAGACACATACCAAGAACTGCCTTCCCCTCTCCTAAGTGGGGCCCTGGCCTTGTCTTCCTCCCCCACCAATCTATTTAATTATTGCTTTCTGGCAGCAAGTCATTTCCTGATGTTCCTTCAAAAAGGCTGTTGTCTTTTCTTCCTTGTCCAACACCTACTGAAGTTATCAGCTGAAAGAATGTTCTTATGGTTTTAAGGAGCTAGAATTGAATTTCAGGTCTGCGTTTTCTTCCAAAGCCCATCTGCTAACTCTCTGTATCCACTGGAGCTGGGTATACTCTTCTCTCCTGTCCATGGATGTCAGAGCTCAAAAACTCTTGAGCTTTTGGGTTCCAGGACATACACAAAGGACACCATCAGCTTCCCTGGTTTTGAGGCCTTCAGACTCGGACTGAGCCACACTACCGGAATCCAGTTGCAGATGGCATATTGTGGGACTTTTTGTCACATTGCCTTATGTATCTAAACATACGTTCTGTTCTTGAGAACAGCAACTTTGTCTTGTTCACCTTTGCATTCTCAGCGCCCAGAATCGTGCCTGACACATACTCACCAAGATGGAGTAACAGAGCCCATGGCCCACTTAGCACATTGATTCCCACTTTACAGTGGAAAAGAAACTTGCAGTAACCACAAAGGATTTCAGTGTAAGCAAATTCAGGGAATCAAAGTTTGGACAATGTGGTTGTCTCTTGTTTATGAACTTGGGAATAGCTTGAGAATGAATACTTATCTCAGTAATAACTTTAACATTAGAGGTTTAGCCCTTCTTTCTATTCATAATTAGATAATAGGGTCTGTTGTATATACAAGACCATTCCTTGTCCAAGAAAATAAAGCCATATCGTTAGAGCAAAAAACAAACAAAAGTCCATCTGCCAACTTTTACTGATCTTCTGCTATGAACAGAGCACTAGATTAGAAATGGGGCCTTTGGCACAACAATACAGAAGCAGTAATAAAACGGGCCCTTTGAACAGAGGTCCTTAATCTAAGGTCCTCAGAACAAATGGTGTCAGGGTCCCGGAGCCTCCTGAAATCATATACAGAAATGCGAGGGCCCATATCACATTACCTTATTAATCCTTACAACAAACACTGAGAGGATAAGTTTTGATAACTACCCCCTACCCTATTTTAAGAAGAGGAAAGGCTCAGAGATGTGATTAACTTGCTCAAAGTCACACAGTAAGCTGTCAGATCTCATAGGTCATTCTATTCCACTACACCATTCTGCTTCTCTTGTGTTCTTCCCCTCCACCCCCACCCACCACCCATGCTGTCCTTACAGACCTTGCAGCTGAGATCAGAATCCAAGCCATAGCGTAAAAGAGTCTTCGGGTCTGACATCATGGGGACTTTCACGGTCCTCTCCTCATCCAAGTGGAAATCCTCAAGGGAAGTCTTTCTGGAGTCAAATTTTGTTACCCACTGCCCTGGAATGAAATGAATGGAATGTCCTGAGCCCCAGCAGACTAGGAAGGAGCAGGACTATGCTGTGTCTCCAGAGTATGCTGTTGAAAATTGCCCAGCTAAAGGAATCTTATTCATAAGAGGCTATGTCTCAATGTGTGGTTGGGACCACAGTATTTCCAGGACCCTGAATACCTTCTGCAAGTAAACTTTGATGGAAATAAGTTGATTTTGTTGATTTGACTCTCTGAATTACACAAGTCCTGTGATAGCCTGTGAGCAAAGTAAACCGGCCTACACTTCTACAGTGGTGTCTCTGGGAGACAGAATCAAAGGAGGTCAGAGCTCGAAGGGACTTCCAAGATTATCTGATCACTCCTCTCATAGCTGAAAAAGCACCAAAGCCCAAAGAGGTGGTGACTTGCCAGTGCTCACAGAATGAGCTGATAACCAAATTCCTTTAGCTCAATGTGGCCTTTTATATACGAGTACTGGGTCTGTAACTGCTTGTTCACTCACTGGAGATCAGTGCTTGAAGTAGGACGCCATCAGGCTTTTCTCTAGGAGGTTAGGGGTTCACTCTTGCTGCTGATAGATAATTACAAAGCATTTTAAGGGAGAGGTTGCCCACACCACCCCCCAGGCCTTATCTGAATGGGTCTGGTCCCACTCTAGGCCTGTGGAATGGTCTCTGGGCATATCACCACAGCCCAGAAGAACGTTGTGGGGTAACTAACGACAGTCCATTAAGCCCCTGCTGTGTGCCAGGTACAGTAATGAGGTTGTTGTGAATGAGAGACAACATGTACAAAGTGTTTGTGAAGTAGATACATAATCCTTATATTAAAGATGAGAAAATAAGCCCAGAAAGGTTAGGTTATGAAACTAGTGCAGGGCTCTACAGCTAGTAAAGGCAGAGGAATTTAAACCTTGTCTGACTCAAAAGCCAGAAACCTAACACAGAGCCCAGCCCCAAACAGGTCTCCAGTGTTCATTCTTTTCCCCTATCTGCAATTTTTTCTCCACAAGCCTCTTATACTCTGCAGACAATGTGTAGACCCTTACGCTTTGCCTTAGATGTGATGACAAGCAGTTATGCTTCAGGCAGGTGCAGTTCTCAGATCCTTCTCTGGCTTTGCCTCTGGTTTGCTGGGTAAGGTCTTTGACTTCTCCGCTCTCCCAGGACCCTCTGACACCTGCCATCCAAAAAGATGGCAAAAAGAGAAGTGGTCAAAAGAAAAGTGGAGAAGCTCTCACCTTTGAAGTAAGCCACGCTGAGAAGGAGAATGCTGATTTCACTGGGTATTTCCCTCGTGGACCTGGCAATCTTCCCTTTCATCTGGGTCTGCACCCAGTTGTTAATCTCCTGAAGGTCCATGCGAGGGTTGCCGGTCAGGATTCTGGGCCTGGTCCCATATGACTTTTCCAGCGGTGCCACAAAGCTGGATTTTATCCGCAGCTCTGAGAAGAGGTGGAGCAGAGTTTAGTGTATGAGAGCTAAACCAGCATCCTCTCTTTGAGAGCATGCCAGGCTTAGTTCTGTTTTAACACTTCAGCAGGCCCCAACTTCCTGCCCAGTGTCTTCCCATGACTTGCCAGGACTTCTGCTGGCTTCCCCAGGCACTGGACAGGGAACATCAGATTTCACTCATTGCTGTTTCTCTTCAAGTTTCTGCCCTTCCACTGTCTCCCACAGCCCACTTTCTCTTTCTGTTCCCCTTTGGGCTCACAGGGTCCTTCCTGCCTACCAGTGCCAGGCCGGGCATGAGCATAATGATCTATTATTTAGAAAGAAACTCCCAGCGTAGAGCATAGAGTATCCTCAGGCAGCCGAAGCTAGAAAGGCCACTCACTCCTCTCAAAGACGATCCGGGAAGCACTCTTGAGGTTTTTCTGGGGGGCAGTGACAGCGTCAAGGAGTTCTTTGTAGGTGCCGTGGATGTCTGGGTTGCTGATCAAGTCATAGTAGAGAGCCCGGTGAATGATGGATTCTGTTCGCTGTTCCGCTCCTGCCAGAGGGACAAGGATGGGAACCTCAGTTACTGCCCACCAGAGCCCAAGTCAGGCCCTCTGCCAGGGTAGGGATACTATACTCTTTCCTTCTGTCCGTTGAGAGCCTGAGTAGACTGATTGGGGGACATTCTAGATGGGCAAAGAATGTGAAGGCAATGGAAGAGACAGTGAGTAGATTCTTAGAGATTTCCTAAAGTAGGCTAAAGGCATCAGGCCTAGGGAGAGAGAAGGGTGGCAGTGAGGGGTACAAGTCCCTGTACTTCTCCCATCACTTCTATTTTTTAGCTACCTGTTCATTAGTTTCCCCTGTGAACTCAGCTGTGACCCAGTGAGGACAAGCTCATGCCTGCTTGTGGGCACTTAATATCCCCAGAACCTAGCAAATGGCTGGCACACAGCAGAAGCACGTTTAAGCAATGAATGAAATAAATCACCAGGTCAGTAAGTGGTCCCCGCGGCCACGCCCACGCAGCCTTCCGAGCGAGCCAGGGAGCGAGCTAGGGAGCTGCGCGTGCGCGGCCCTTGAGCTCCCACTTGCGCATGCGCCACCCGCTGGGGCGGGCCTCCCAGCGCTGCTTCTCCCCTCCCTGAGGCAAAGTGTGTCTAGGGCTTGGAGAGCCACGTATGCACAGAGGCCAGGGGGGCCCCTCCAGGCCTGTCTGGGGTTTCTGCATCTGAGCACTCACCCAGCGAAAGGGCAGAGAGTGCCGTGGCCACGCTGAGTGGGGACAGGAGCACATTGGCAGTGGGGTTCGCGCTGGATTTCACGCGGTACAGGTCATAGCCAAAGTTGGAAACAGCCGCTGCCAGCTTGTTCACAGGGACCTTGAAGAAGGGATCCTCCTCCTCCACTGGCGCCCCCGTGCTGTCAGGGGCCAGGCCCTGGCAGGAGACAGGAAGTCCTAGATTTGAGTACAAGGACCAGTGGAGTTGAGCAGCCAAAGACTCATCTCCTGGGCTTTGAGTGCGATTGGCGTCTGGCCTTTTGGGGCGCCATTCTTCCTAACTTTAGCATGTTTAGGCTCGAGTTGGAAGGAGTGTGCATGCTCCCTGGTTATGCGTGAGCTCTCTGCTGGGGAGAGGCAGCCCAGAAAAGAGATTAGCTGGCCAGGTTTAAACACTTGTGACCTGTGAGAGGCAAGCCTGTGACACATTTTTTAAAATTTTTGTGGAGGCTGGCCAGTTAACAGTTGGTTAGAGTGTGGTGCTGATAACACCAAGGGCCAGGGTTTATCCCTGTACCAGCCAACTGCAAAAAAAAAAACTTGGTGAGGAACTCTCTCCCCCATCCCTGTAAGAAACCCTGTACTCAGGCCAAACCCAGCTACCAGTCTGCTCCATCTTGCTTACTGCTCCCAGGTCTCTGCCCTTTCTCTCCCATCGAACCCTCCCTTTCTTTTGTGCTCTGATCACATGTCTCCTCCAGTATCACAAATTTTCCCTGACCACTCCAATCTGAAAATACCTTTTGGTTTTCTGACCTTTTTTCAGAGTCAACTATCACTTGCTTATTAACTGCCTACCACGTGCCAGGCTCCAATGTGCCAGGCTCTTTGCTAGTTCTTTTGATTAGAGTTTTCATATCATACTTGTTGATGTATTTGTCTGATACCCCAAAAGACTAATATCTCAAAAGACTAAGTTCCTTGAAGGTAAGAACTGAGTCTCTCATATTTCCACCCATCTCCACACCTACAGAGTAGGTGTTCATAAGATGAGAAATAAATGAATGACCAGATGGCCCTGTAAAGTGGGTGTTTTTATCCCATTTTATACATAAAGAAACAGAGATTGAGGTCAAAGTGACTTGTCTGAGGCCATAAAGCTGGTGAGAGGTGGAGCCAGAATTCAAACTCAGAACTCAGAACAGAATCCAGGGCTCCAGCTGATATACCCTGGCTGCCCATGTCCCTCATGTGACAGGAAACCCTTACCCCCACTGTCATAGCATAGGCTTCTCTCCAAGTGTCTGTATCTGCCTTTGCAACATGATTGTGCACTCTCTGGGAGGAGAGGGGTCTGTCCATGATTTTTCATCCTCTGCTACACCCCAGTCGATATCTGAACCAATATCCTAGAATACCACCCACTCGGTGAGTCCCACAAGTAGTACAAGTAATAAGAAAAGGCCATTACCGAAGGGACAACCCTGGACTTGTTAAAGTGCTTTGGCTTTTCACTTTTTCTGGATCTTACTTTTGTCTTCACTCTGTCCCCTAAAAGGTGAGGCAAGACGTTTTCTGTTTCGCTGCTGGAGAAACCATGACCCTGTCTAGACTCAAAGGCAAGAGCCTGGCTTGGAACCAGGGTGCCCAGCTCCCTGTCCCGTCTCCCATGCTGTCTGCTAAGTAGGGACTGGGATTGCTGGTGTCCCACCTCCCAGCCACCCATCTGCCCCCACTGACCTCCTCTGGGCTGCCAGCGATGTCCTGGCAGCTGCCATGCCTGAGGAGGGCTCCAGTCCAGAGGAGTAGCACAAGGGCCCACATCCCAGCGCCTGCATGAAAAGCAAGAGGCAGTAGGCCACTCCCCTCACCCACCACCTTGCCCCACTGGGCCACCCTGGGCAGGGAGCAGGAGGTGGGCAGGGCAAGGCCCCTTCCCCCCAGCCTCCCCAGCCTGGCCTGGAAGTGGACCCTCGGCGTGATGACAACTGTCTCCCAGCAATGTCCTCCCCAGCCTTCCACCTGCCTCACAGCCCACAGTCACATCATGGGCTTGTGATTTTGTTACATTGTCTGTGTCAGGGGACCCACATTTGAGCCTAAAGCTCCATAGCAGTGAAGACCCAGCAATGGTCTCCTTGGTGTGGAATATGGTCTAGTGCAGATGCATGCCAGGGCTTTTCCCTGGAGATGCCCAGCCAGCCCGTTTGATAGGATTTGGGGCAATGTCTCCCAAGAGAATGGTGGCAGAACCCAGGTCTCCTCTGTAGAATCACAGAATACAGAAAATAGAGGTAAATGGTTCAGTCCCCCCTATCCCCCAAAAGTTCTCAGACTCTCTTCTTGAATTCCTCTGGCCTGAAACCTGTGGCCTCATGAGGGCGCTTGTTACCTTCTCAGACAGTTCTGTTTCAACAGCTCTTTCTCTCGTGGTTAGAAGTGCAGGGTCTATGGTCAGACAGCCTGGGCTCAGATCTCAATTCTGTGCCTTAATAGCTCTCTAGGTTGCAATTTTTCTCTTGTAAAATGGAAATAAAATAGTACTTACCTATTGTTATGAGGATTAAATTAGATAATGCCTTAACAGCACTTAGTGCCAGAGATTGGTAAACTCTCAAATGTTCCCAGGGCCAAAATATGTCCCTCTTCAACTGGAATCCCATGTGAATCCTATGTGGAGTCCTATCCTCTTCCCCCTGCCAGCTTGAAAATAGCTCTGAAGCCCCGGAGGCTTCTTTCCTTCAGGTTAAACAACGCCGCTTCTTAATAAGACCCCCCATATCCCTGCACCTCCCCGGCAGTGGTCCCCTCTGACCAGGCTCTGGTCTGGCACCTGGACCTCAAGGGGAAACTATGAAACTGGGGCTAAGGCTCTATGTTTAACCCCATCCCTCCCCTCCTGCATTCACCTCATCTCTGAGCTCACCCTGTAGTCAGAATCTGGGGTGGGAGGGGATGAAGGCAGCTAGTGAGGTTCACAGATAAGATCTTCTGGGAGGGCTTGAGGTTAGAAAGTGGGACAGGGCCTCAGCAGCAGGACCTTTGGCTAGTCCACGTTCTCCCTCTAACCATGTTACTGGGTCGAGAACTTACAACCTGAACTATTTGGTCTCCCCTGCCCCTCACCTCCTCTGAAACACCCCCCTCCTCCATTATTCTTCATTATCCTCTTATATACGCATAAATACCCACACCCGCACACATACACAACACACACAGTTTCCAACTTCCCAGAACACGTTGGATCACAAATTTGAGAGTGCAGTGTGTAACTGTTGGCTAAAGTCCTTAAAACATTTTTTTTTCCAAATTTACTTATTTTAAATGGACAGATAAAGTTAATCGTGTACAACATGATGGGTTTTTTTTTTTTTTTCTTTTTTAAAGATGACCGGTAAGGGGATCTTAACCCTTGACTTGGTGTGGTCAGTACCACGCTCTCCCAAGTGAGCCACGGGCCGGCCCTGCAACATGATATTTTGAAGTATATACATATTGTAGAATGGTTAAATCTAGCTAATTAAAACATACATTACCTCACATAGTTATTTTTGTAGTGAGAACATTTAACATCACTCTGTTAGCATTTTTCAAGAATTCAAGTTATCATTAGCTGTAGTCACCATGCTATACACAGATCTCTTGAACTCATTCCTACTAACTGTAGTTTTGTATCCTTTGAAGTCCTTAAAATGAAGTCTGATCATCGGCTGGACAATACTGTAGAGTGTGGACAGCAACAAAAGAAAAGATCGCCTGAGTTTGCTCCGTTTCAGGCAGGACAGCCGGCGGGAACCTGCCTGGCTTTCTTTCTGAACCCTGATCTTGAGCTCGTATCTCCGAGTGAGAGTTCCAGGAACCCTGTATTCTCAGCCAGCTGCTCTGCCACATGCCTGCCCTGCCGCGCAGAGACCTTCCGCTGAGACAGCAGGAAAAGCTTCCTGCACTGCAAGATGGAGACTGCAGCCAGGCTCGCAGTCACTCTCCACCCGGCCAGCCCCACCCAGAGCTGGCAGGAGCATGACTTGCATGCGACTCAGCGGACAGATGGGTTTGTTGCACACTGAAAACCCTGTGCACCCAGTGCAATGCCTAGGAGGCAAGGCCAGAGGAAAGGCTGGTAGCTGTGATTCCCAGAGAAGAGGGAAGAGGAGGGGTCATCCTGGCATAGTGTTTAAGGAAGCAAGTTCACAATTCAAATGCATTTGACAATGGGACCTTCTGGAGTCCCTAGAGAGTCTAAGCCCAAGCCACAGATCAGGTGATTGATCCCTGTCACCGTGTAAGTAGGCTGAGGGACTGAAGGTGAGGTGAGGGAACCTGGCAGGGGACGGCACGCAGGCCAAAGCTGGCCCAGAGCTAGATTTAAGGACACATAGTATTAGTGACATGTCTCTGAATCCTCTACCTCAAGCACAGGGATGTGGGAAGTGGAGAGATGATTGGAAGTCCCCCACAAGGGCAGCGAGAGAGAAGAGAGTAAGGGTCTGCATGGCAGGCCCCTCAGAGCAAGCACAACACCCCGCACAAGGTGATTGTTCTATGGGCTGGAGCAGGCAACCAATGGCTGGCCAGGGGCACAGGGACAACAATGCCATGCTGTCCAAAGGACAGTATCCAAGCCAGACTCCTGTCCTACCAAGTGGGGGAGGGCAGGGAAGAGGTGCACATCCTCCCTGCTAGCCAAGGTCAGGCCTTACTTTCCACCACATTGCCCAAATCAAGAGAAACAGGAACTGGGATTTTGTGATTTTGCCTCCAAGCTGGGAGGATAAACTCAAGCCAATACATGTGTTTCAGATTAAACACTGTTGTGAAACAAACACCATCCCTCCTCCTCCCAGAACCACACATGGCGGTAAGCCTCATAGATAGTGTGAGGAAGGGCACCTCCCTCTCCCACCCATGGTGCCCACCCATGGGGAACTGACCAGCCCCCAGGCAATGTTCCTTCTGAAGCCTTGAAACCCGAATGAGTCAGGCTGGGGTGCCCCAGAAGTGTACCTCCCTACACCCCAGAAGGACAACCCTAGGTATAGAACTCCTTGGCTCCCCTCCCCTCCCGCCCTCAGCCTGGGAGCAGAACTCCTAGTGGAAGGGCATGGGGCAGACAGTGGTGGGGTTTCTGGGAAGCCTGCAGCTTTTCTTTGGCTCAAACTGGCTCCTTGCTGTGGCTTGCCTCAGGGAGCAGAAAGGGTACGATGGGATGGCCATTCTCTCCAGCACTGGCAGCCCAACCCCCCAAACCCCATACACTGGCTGGGCTAAAGAGGGGTCATTGTTTGGGAGAGGCCACAACCTCATTGGTCTCCCAGCTTCTACTAGAAGCTAATTTGGCCAAAGAGAATGGGTGGGGGCTGGAGAGAAGGACCCAGCTGTACTTCATCCCAGCCCTCAGGCAGGGCTCAGCCAGCCAGCTGCTTGGTGCTGTTGGGAAATTACCTTTGAAATCAGCACCAGTTAGTTTTGAAAAAGAAACAGGGAGCTGAACTACGGTTGGGCTGCAGAAGGGGATGCCCTCCTGACTGGTCTGGTAGAATCAGCTCCCAGACAGCCTCCTTCCCTGGGAGCTCCAGCCCTCGTGGGGCACTGCTCAGACCTGACCCTGTGGTGTCTTCCCCACCACCACCCCTCTCCATTATTTCCACTCACTTCATTCAAAAGTCTTTCCACCCTCTTCTCTTATTGGTGCAGTAGGGTTTAGGGGTAATTGGGTCCTGGCCTCTGTCCCCCCTCCACTCCACCCTCTCCCCATCTACTCACCATGGTGCCCAAGCTGCAGGGGCTACTGTCTCCCCACCCCCTCTCCCTTGCACCCTTCTTTTCTGCTCTGTGGGGTACCCCTGCCTCTCCCCAGTCCCTCCCCAGCCCAGGCGAGCCTCTCTTGCCTTTCCCTGTCATGTAGACAAGACAGGGACACTTTACCTGTGGGTATGCTGCAGCTCCACTCCCAGCCTAGGTCCCTCTAAGCCTGCACACTGAGGGGGCTCCAGTAAGCAAGAGTTTTTTTGCTGCCTCCCAATCCAGCGTCCAGCAGGCTTCAGATTACAGCTACTCCTTTCTTAAAGCGACCTGCACTCAATTCGGATTCTGTGATTGCATCATTGTCTGGTGTTAACTTTAACCCACATCTGCTCTTCCACCCCACACCCCCAAGACACACACATTCGCACACCCTCTTCCTCCACTGGGTCTTCCTCCAGGACCCTGGCCTTCCTTGCTGCCCACTGGGACTCCCTACAAGTTGGCCTACCCCAGAGGTCACTCTGGCCAGTCTGGGGTGAGAGATAGGACCAGGCAAGAGTGTCTTGCAGGCGGCTAGGGAGAGGAAGCAAATGAAAGTTCATGTATGTGAGCTGTCATTACTTCTTTAGACTCCTGATGTTATACATGATGGAACTAAGGCTAAATATCTTTTTCTGTATGTGCCATGCTCTCTTAAAACAAATTCTAGTTTTTTTAATCCCATTTTTCTATTGTTTTGAGTTCTTATCACAATTATAAATGTTTATTCTTTCTTGTGCTTCATAAATTTAAAAGCATTTTTTTAGGGCCGGCCCGTGGCTCACTTGGGAGAGCGTGGTGCTGACAAAACCAAGTCAAGGGTTAAGATCCCCTTGCCGGTCATCTTTTTTAAAAAAATAAATAAATAAATTTAAAAGCATTTTTTAAAACCTGCCCCCCCCCCAAAAAAAAAAAAAAAAAACTATCTTACAGGACGAGTGGAGAAAACATTGGCCCAGTCTGGAAACTCAGGGTTCTTCCTGGTCCTTGGCCCTGGCACTAACTGGGGCTTGGGGCAAGATAACTCTCATAGCTCTTCCTTTTCCTTGGTTGAAAAATGGGTGAATGGAGCTGGATGTCTGCATGTTTTTTCAGCTTTGAAATTCTGAGATTTCTGGAGATTGGGAAGGGCAGTGGGGGAAAATATATGACCAGAGGAAGAAATGAGATGTACTGGACACACTAGCACTGAGGGGAGGCCTACTGCGGGCCTGGCCCCAAGCTAGACATAACAGAGGTTCCCTGAAAAGGAGAACACTTAGGCCCAGTTCACCTCAGGATGTTTAAGAACTTGCAATGCGGTTGTGAAGCTAAAACATTGACAAAGAAAACAATTAGACAAAATAGTAAAATATTTTCTAAGCAGGTATGAGTCCTGGCTGAGAAAGTCCAATAGACATTCAGAGAAGGAGAAATCAGAGAAATAAAGGAGAGTGCTTTTGGATATTTTAGCTCACCGAAGATAAAATTTAGGGAAACCTTCAAGCATTCTTATGTGAGTCTCCGGGGAACAGAGTGAGGGCCCCTGGGTAGCACTTTCCAGTGGGCAAGGTTCAGCATTATACAAGGAAGATGTGTCAACAGTCAGAGTTCAGTTCTTTTCAACAAAAAATTGTGGAACAGCTCTATGCAAAGCACTCTACTAGCTACACAGAGGAGAAGGGGTTCGTAGATGAATGACACTCAGCGTCCACCCTCCAGATCTTACTGGCTAAGAACAGAGGCTGATATGAGGACAGATGGTTCTAATATAATACAGCACACTCTGTGACGATTGTCTCTATAGCGGTGCTGTCCAATACAGTAGTCACTAGCCACATGTGGCTACACAGCACTCGGAAGGTGGCTAGTCTAAATTGTGACCTGCTGTAAGTGCAAAATGAATATCAGATTTTGAATAATGGGGCCGGCCCGTGGCTCACTTGGGAGAGCGTGGTGCTGACAACACCAAGTCAAGGGTTAAGGTCCCGCTACCGGTCATCTATAAAAAAAAAAAAAGATTTTGAATACTTAGTATGAAATAAATGTATGCTATCTCATTAATAATGTTTATTTTGGTTACCTATCTATATGAGCTAAATAAAATATATTATTAAAATTAATTTAACCTGTTTCTTTTTTAATGCAGCTACTAGGAAAGTTCTAATTACATATGTGGTTCACATTATATTTCTATCGGACAGTGCTGCTCTACTGGGTATTGTGGCAGCACAGCTCAAATACTGTGTATGAATCTAAGCTGAGTCTTCAAAGGTGACCAAGAGTGAGCTAAGCATAGAAAGGTGGGAAGGGCAGTCCAGGTGGAGGCATGAATGATTATCCATGTAAAGGAGTTAAAATCACATCCCTATCTCACACCATATACAAAAATTAACTCTAGGGGCATTCAAGATTTATTTATTTATTTATTTTTATTTATTTATTTATTTATTTTTTGTCGTTTTTTCGTGACCGGCACTCAGCCAGTGAGTGGACTGGTCAGTCCTATATAGGATCCGAACCTGCGGTGGGAGCGTCACCGCGCTGCCAGCGCAGCACTCTACCAAGTGCGCCACAGGCTCGGCCCGGCATTCAAGATTTAAAGGTATAAACAACTTGTTTCTACACAATCTTTTCTAATGACTTTTTATTTAAATAATTTACTTGTTTTTGAATAGGTTTTTCGTTCACATGGTTCAAAACTCAAAAGCAATAAAAGGTATACAGTGAAAGGTCTTCCTTTCATTCTGATCTCCAGTCACCCAGTTCCATTCCCTTGAGGCAGCAGGTGTTAATCTCTTTCCTGTGTATCCTTTCAGAGATATTATTAAGTTTTAAAAAGCAAATACAAACACATATACAACAGGCAAAAGTGTACATGTTTTAGAAGAAAATATAGATGGATCCCTTTGTGATCTCCATGTAGGAAAAAAAATTTTTTTAAGACACCAAAAGAAATACAAAATATGAAAGAAAAGGTTGATAAATTCGGGATTAAAATTAAAACTTGTTTCCGTGAAAAGCTACTATAAAACAAAGTAAAAAGATAAGCCTCACACTGGAAGAAAATATTTGTAACACAGACAACTGACAAGAAAGATTACTAAGTGTAATATAGAAAGTACAAAAAGTCAATGAGAAAAAAGAAAAACAATTCAGCAGAAAAATAGGTCCAGGTAATTCACAGAAGAAAAATCCTAAGTGGCCAAGAAACTTATGAAAAGATATTTTTAGGGCTGGCCCGTGGCTCACTTGAGAGAGTGTGGTGCTGATAACACCAAGTCAAGGGTTAAGATCCTCTTACTGGTCATCTTTTAAAAAAAAAGAAAAGATATTTTATCTTCACTAGTAATCAAGGGAATGCAAATTAAAACCATAAGGAAATTCTATTTCACACTTATCAGATTGCCAAAATTTAAACATCTGACAATACCAAGTGTTGGTAAGGATGTGGAACAATCCTCATGCCCTGCTGGTATATTTTAATACAGCCACCTTGAAGAACCATCTGGCATTAAATGTCAAAGTTGTAAATAACTGCATGTGTTGGCCCTGCCAGTGAAAGATGCACAAGCCCAAATCTACAACTCAGCAATTCCATTCCTAAGCATGTGAGCTAAAAAGATGCCCACAGGTGTGCACAAGGAGTATATCCAAGAATGTCACAGCAGCTTTGTTTGTAGTGGCGAAAAGTGGAAGCTCCCTAAATGTCCATCAACAGGAGACTAGATAAAGAGTGGGAAATCTACATCTGAGGTGAAGCCACAAGTATCTACACAGATTTATCTCACAATGTGAACTGACACATGACGCAGGAGAATAGGAACAGTATTCATGTAAGGCTTAAAAGCATGCAAATCAATACTATATATTACATGTGGATAAAAACTTACTTGGTGAAAGAAAAAGAAATACATAAAAATAATAAAAACCAAATTAGGATGGTGGTTATGGGAATGGGGGAAGGACTGAGGGAGGAAATATGGGGCTGTCACTATATTGAGAATATTTCTTAAGCTAGACAGTGGTGTTTTGTGATTCATTATATCTTTTTGTCTGTCCAATTATTTCATAATATATTATAAAGAAGGAAGACTGCTGTTTCGTCTGACTACCATGAAAGGAATGTGTCCTATTCCTGCCAAAGGAGAGGCCTCCACATGTTGTTCTCCTCAAGGACTTTGCTCCCTCGGGTGGCCCGTCTCCTGCAGAATCAGTGTATCTCCCGTGAAGGATCATTCTCCAGCCTTCAAACATCCTCTATTCTCCCTCCTTTACATCCCCTGAAGCCCATTTCTTGGTTCTCCGTCACAGCCACGCTGGATAGAGCTATTTGCTCTTGTGTCTACACTGCCTCAGCTCCTGTTTTCTCCTAACCCCAGACTTGCTGTGCACCCACCTCTGCTTTGAAACTGCTGTCACTACATTCACAGGTGACCTCATGTTGACCACCAAGTTGACTCCTCTGTCCTTGGCAGCAGGCAGCAGAGCGACTATTCCTCCTTCCTGGAACCCTAACCCTTCCATTTTTCTCCCACCTCACATGTCCCATCTTTTTGGTCCCCTTTGCTGTCTTGATCCTGGGACTGCTTTTCCTCTCTGTCTATATCTCCCTTCTGAATTCTGCCAGCACTGTGACTTTAAGTGCATCTGATGCGCCCAGATATGCACTTTCAGCCCTAACCAAAATATCCAATTGCCTACTTGACATTAAAGATGAGTAAATCCAAACCCACAGCCCAGTAATGCTACTCTTACCACCTCCACATGGATGCCCAACAGGTAGGATGAACATGTCATTTCTCATCCAAACAGGGACACTTCTAAGAGCAAAAGGAGGTGCTATTAAATAGCTAGAAACACAGACATAACTTGAACTTTCCTGGGCAAACTGGGACATATGATCACCCTATATTAATGTGGCATTCCCATCATAACACGTTCAAAATGGAAATCCCCGCTCCACCCTAAAATCTGTCCCTCACTCTGCTTCCCATCTCAGTGAAAGGCACTGCCACCTCCCCATTTTCTCAAGACAGAAACTCAGGAATCTAAATGATGAACCTCATTAATCTCAAGTCTCTCCTTTTCGGGGGGTTGGGAGCACTGATGGCCCATAGGGGGATCCAAACCCCCTGACCTTGGTGTTACAAAACTGTGCTCTGACCTACTGAACTAACGGGCCGGCCCAAGTCTCACTTTTCATTTCCCACACCACCTATCTATAAATTCTACAACATTGATCTGCAAAATACATCTAAATTCTGACCACTTCCCCCGCTTTCCACAGCCAGCACCCTGGGCCGAGCCACCTACGTCTCTTGCCTGCTAACAGGCCTTCCTACTCCCACTTTCATCCCTCAACAGTCTGTTCCCGCACAGCAGCAAAATGAGCCTTCCAGAGCTTAGCTCAGGTCACAGCACCCTGCAGATAAAAGGCATCCCCTGTGAACGAATTATTGCCATGCGCTATAACACAGATGAATCTCACAAACAGGAGGCTGAACGAAAGAAGCCAGACACATGAGCGCGCGGGCATATGATTCCTTTAAGTAATAGAGTTCAAAACAGGAAAAAGTCATCCCTGTTATTAGAAGTCAGAAGAGTAAGCACTGTTTCTTGATCTAAGTGCTGGTTGCACAGGAGTATTTCGTTCATGAAAAAATTCCTTAAGCTTCTATATAGTTATGACTTGTGTACTTTGCATATTATACTTCAACCAAAACATTTTAAACAAAAGACCCTTCAGCAGCTTCCCTTTGTACTTGGAATAAAGTCCAAACCCCTCACTCTGGCCTGCAAGGACCCACATGCTCTGGCCCCAGCCTACCCCTCCAGCTTCATCTTTCCGTTTTCTCGCTGGCTCGTCACACTCTAGTCACACTGGCTTCTTTCTGTTTCTCCCGTGATCCAAGCCCTTTTCTGCTCCAGGGCCTCTTCCCTGCCTCTTCCTGAACCTTCTTCCCCTGTCTCTCTGAATGGTCAAGTCCTTACATCCTCCATCTCTCAGCTCAGATGTCACCTCGGAAAGGCCTTCCCCCAGTTACTCAGTATCACAAAACTTCGAGAACATCCTTTATAGTACTTCTAATTCTGTTTCCTGTGTCTTGCATTTTTATGTGTTTATTGTCTAGACCACCCCACCACCAAACTTAGTCTCCAGGGGAATAGGGATCTTGTCTGCTTATTTATTGCAGTGTCCTGAGAGCTCAACACGCTGCTGGGCACACAGGAAGCACTCAATAAGAACTTGCAGGGCGGAGGATGCAGTGAAGGCAACCAGACCAGTGGCAGGGAGAGTCTAGGAAGCAAAGGCAGTGACCCCAGGGAGTGACGGCTGAGCCCAGACCAGGGCACTGGGAGCTGAAACAGAGAGGAGGAGAGCCCTGAGAAAGACTTAGGAGGTTCAAAAAATAAAAATAAAGAAGAGCTGGCTTTAGCTCAGTTGCTTAGAGTGCAGTGTTTGGACCCCTGTACCGGCCAGCTGCAAAAAAAAAAAAAGACTTAGGAGGTAAAATGAAGTTGGTGGGTTTGGTGATTTAACCTCCCAGTGACTTCTCACCTCTCCCACGATCAAAATCACAGTCTTTTATTTATTTATTTTTTTTTAAGATGACCGGTAAGGGGATCTTAACCCTTGACTTGGTGTTGTCAGCACCACGCTCACCCAGTGAGCAAACTGGCCATCCGTATATGGGATCCGAACCCGTGGCCTTGGTGTTATCAGCACCGCACTCTCCCGAGTGAGCCACAGGCCGGCCCCAAAATCAGTCTTTACAATAACCTTACAGCCCTATGTGATCTGTCCCCACTTCCTCTCTGATTCCTTCCTCCTCCTCCCCCTCACTTCCTCCACTCCAGCTCCACAATCTCCAGCTTGTCTTGGACCTCTGAGCCTGCTCCTTCCTCAGGACCTTTGCACATGCTATTCCTCTGCCAGGCCACTCTTCCCTGACACTTCCATGGTGCCCTTTCTCACCTCCTTCAAGTCCCTGCTCCCATGTCACCTTCCCAGTGAGGCCTTCCCTCCCAGCCCTGTCCCCCTTCCCTGCTTCGTTTATCACCATAGTTTTTGTGGTAGCTCACCCTCTGACATACCATGAATGAGGGTAGTTAAAAAAAGTTCATGGAAAAATAGAATTAAAAGATCATACGGGCTGGCCGGTTAGTGCAGTTGGTTGGAGCACAGCGTTATAACACCAACGTCAAGGGTTTGAATCCCCATACCATCCAGCCACCACAAAAAAAAAAAAAAAAAAGATAATACAAATCTTTCCATGACCTTTTTGAACAACTTCATACTTCCCTTGTTTTTTTACTAGCTATCTCTCCACACTGCTAGTTTGTAAGAAGCAAGATTTCATGCCAGGTCACTCTGACCCCAAGGCACTTGCCCTTAACCACTGCACATTAGGGCTCCAGGGGGTTGCTGCCATCTGGAAGCCCTGCACTCACAGCATGGAAGAGAGCCCACCCACATGGACATCCATGCTGCCCCCACCTCCTGGGCTCTGGCACAGAGGAAGGCATCAGCCCTGTGCCAAGGTACCCCCAACCATTTCCCCCAAATCCTCAGGCGCTGATAATCTCCAGCTGGAGCTGGATGCTCCTAGCAGCCTGTCCCCGGCTGGCAGGCACCAGCTCCTGGCAGAAGGGCCGGTGTGTAATTAGAAACTCCGCAAGCTTCTTAATTGCCAGTTCTTCTCCCAAACCGGGAGGCTGGTGCTATTCTGAGCCACCCTCATTGCCGACCGCCTGAGGCATGTACGGAGCAGAGCCAGGCTGGCATGGAGGTAGCCCTGGACAGGGCTGATGAGGTCAGAGGGAACTTTACAGTGGGGATGGGCTGGTGCATGGCCACAGACCAAACGTGGCACAGAGAGGGCTGCTGCCCCTCATCGGGTGCAGCCATTTATCAGTGCTCTTGGCCTGCAAGTCTGCTCTTGGCATTCTCGCCACCTTCCCTCCACCCCTTTGTTTCCACCCATGCCCAGAACAGTGACATCATACCAGCTAGGCCCATTCATTCTTTATTCAGGTGGTGTAACAATCACTACAAAAACTTTACAAAAGAGCCTTAAAGAGCTAATGGGGCCCTTCCCTGCCTCAAGCTAGGAGAGAGGAAGGAAGGGGAATCCTGGCATTTCCAAGGAGCGTGGGGAGACTGGGGAGACAGGGCATTGGCATGGGCTGGAGGCTGGGAGGTCTTCAGCAAGTTACATCCGAGTCAGGTTATGTTGATACTCAGTCTTCACCTATAGAGCAGGACATGAGGCCCAAGAGAGGCTGAGACTAGCCCATGGTGTCTGACCCCAGGACAACGCTCTGCCTCCTGAGCCACCACCAGGGCCTATCTCTCCTCTTCCCACCACGGTGTCCTGGGACATGTCCAAATGCAGCCTCTCCCTCCTGTCTCTCCCCTTCTGGTAAACAAAAAAAAAAGTGGAGGTGCCCCAGATGACTCAGGGAATAACCTAACCTATCTCCTGGTAAACTGGATCCACAGCTGCCCTACTGCACAAGCCCCAGAATAGGACACCCTCTGAGCCCCTTTGAAAGAAACGATGAGGAATCAGGCCCGCGATTCCCTGATCCTGCCCTCCTCCCAGCCCCAGCCCACCCCAAACTGCTCGAGAGGAGATGGGAGAGAATGGCTCCTCTCCTCTCCCAGACTGCTCACCCAGGCCCCTGTCCCCCATCCCACAAAGCAGGTTGGAAAGAGTCACTTGAGTTGAGAGGCTGGTCCAGGCAAGGACTCAGGATGCTGGCGGTCATGGCCCCTCACTTGGGGCTGTTAAACTGGGGATAATCCTCCTCCAAGGGGGGCTCAAGTTTCAAGTCAGGGCCAAAAAGCTTGTCTCCACGGGGGAAGGCTTTCTGGTTCTGGGAGAAGTCCCTGTTGTCAGGAGAATCCTGCTGCTCCTTGAGCTCCCGCTGCGCACTAGGGTTGGGGTTCCTCACGCTGCCCACAAAGAGAGGCAGGCCAGTGGTGTCCTCGAGGATCAAGAAGAGGAATGGGCGGTTCACACTGAAGGAGGAGAGGGACATGCGAGACATGGCTATGCTGGTTGCTGCAGCTGCCTCCACACCAGCCTCGCTGAGCTCCAATGTGGACTGATGCTGCACGCTGGACACCACCAGCTTCTGGTCAGAGATCCCGCGCAGGTCTGGGTCCTGGAACAGCTCCTGCAAGCCTGTCCAGGGCAGAAGATGGCCGGTCAGAGCTGCCCTCTGCCTCACAGGCTGTCTGGATCTAGCTGGGAGGGTGTCTGGCATCCTGGCCAGGGAGCACCTCAAACCTACAGATTGATGCTTAACTTCTGTTTAACCTTCAAGTCTCAGCTTAAACATCACTTCCTCCAGGAAGCCTCCCTAATACCAAGCTCCAAAGTCCAGACAATGATTTTTCAATGTTCTCCTGGGTGAACTGGAGAGAAGCCTTCTGTTTCATCATGTATGTTGGAAAGTACCTGATTCCTCATCTCTTCCCCAACCCCAAGTTAGACTGAGCTATTTGTGTATGGTGGGCTCCCCGTGCCTAGCACAGTGCCTGGAATATAGAAGTTGTTTGGCTAATGGCTGATCGATAGATGATGGGTAGTGTGACATCCCAGCTTTTCCTTCTTCCCTTCCAGGAGAGCCAGTGAGGCTCACATCCCAGGCTCTCCATCCAGGACTCTTTGTAATGCTCAGACTTGGGCAGCAGAGCAGGTCCCCTTCCCCTGGGTCACCCCAGGACAGAGGGCCCAAGGGCTCATGTCAAACCCTCCCACCCTTCCTAAACCCTGGAAAAGGCCAGGACACAAGGCTAGCTCTGAGTCAGACCCACTGCCAGCTGGAGGCTTCCTCCTCACCAGCCCTGCCCAGCCTGACCTAGGGGGCTGTCCCACACACAGCCTCCTTACCCAGCTGGCTGAGGGTGCCCAGCAGGTCCAGCTGGTGTTTCAGATGCAGCTTAGGCAGCCAGACCTTGGTGGGCTTCTCCCGCAGCAAGGGCTGGTGCAGGGTGTCCCAGCTCAGGTTGGTCAGTACCTGGGACACATTCCACTCAAAGTGGGTGGGCACAATGACCACAAAGCTCATGTTGTTCTTAAAGGGGAAATATGCCACCTACCAATAAGAGAAGGGGAGAACATGAAGATCAGAAAGCACTCACACCAGCTGGGCTCTGGGCCAGCGTGCACTTCTGAGACACATGGACTGGGGTTCCAGAACATCCTTGTCCAGTGTGTGCCTGACTTCACTGAGCCTACCCCTTCTCACCTGAGAAGTGTAGTAACACTACCTGCTCCACATAGGTCGACGTGTGACCAGATGAGATACAACGCTTTTCAAGCTTCTAATAGTACCTGCCCTCATTGGTGCAACTCAATAAAGGGTGGTTTTCTCTCTCTTCATCTGCTACCAGCTAGCATGGGACCTGGGGTAAGGAATCTCCTGTCTCAGCCTCTTAGTTTCTCCAAGGTGTGCCATGGACGCGGTCCCTGGTTTCCAAACTGCCCCAGGGTCCTGCAGAGCAGTGACAGCAAAGGGTGGAACTCTTTCTCCTCCTCTCTTACCCTCATCCAGGGACTTTGCCAGACTCTGCGATTTGGGGTGAGGTTCACTTAAGGGTTTTCTACAGCTAAAGCAATGTGGAAACCACCAGTCTTGAGGGTCTCTTGCAACCGTGATTCCTTGGGTTCTAGGCAGAGCACCTATACACAGGACCCCTGCCAGTGGGGGAACGAGAGCCAGGGTCTGCCTGCCTGGGCCTGAGGAAGAGGAAGGCCGAGGAGGACAAGGACATGGAGACAGAAAGATGAAGGCAGAGCGGGCAGGACATAGCCTGGGGTGAAGGAGCAGCAGGAAGGGGAGAGTCAGTGGGGAGGGGAACCAGACCATCCTCTTTTCTGGGGGAATGGGAGAGGAGCTCTGACACTGCTCCAGGCCTGCCTCACTCCCAGCCCCCTCTCAGCCTCCTGTCCAAGAGGCTCCTTCCTGCAGAAGTGACGGTGCTCTGTGTCAAGCTTGCCTTGTGAAAATAACCGACACTGCCATCGCAGCCACAGCCCAGGAATCAGTGCCCAAGCCAAGGAGACCACATTTAGGCTAGAAGCAAGGGAGACCGCACCTGAGATAGCACGGCACAGAATTCTACCCCATCAGAATGTTCCCTGCAGGATGCTGAGAAATCCAACCCAGTCAGATCCTCCCTTCTAAGGAGCACTGCATGAGAGCTCAGGCCAAATCTCCCAGGCTAGGGGGTGCCGAGGCCCTGAGTGGCTATATGGCTGCTGGGGTGGTCCCTGTGCTGCCCCACATCCATAGGTCCTTGTAGTAAACCCCCATCACCAAAGGTCGCCTGGGTCAATGTACCCTCCTCAAGGAATTCTCCCTGTCCACTCTATCTAAAAACCTTCTCAGTCACTAACAGATTGCCTTCTTTTTCTTTTTCCTTCGTAGCACCTAACACTATCTGAAATTATCGTTATTGATTTACATCTGCTCTTGTACTGTGGAGCTTCCCTCCTAAGAACAGGAACCTGGTCTTCCTTGTGCTCCCCTAAAAACCCAGTGCCTAGAACAGTATCTGTCACACAGTGAATGCCCAATATATTTTAGTTGAATGAATGAACCACAAAGAGCCTGAAGCCTCAGTCCTCCTGGGTGGGGTCTGTCTGCCCCAGGGACACAACTGCAAGGAAGCTGGGGCACCCGCTCTTACCCCTGTGTCTGCTCCACAGCCTGCCCACTCCCTTCCCCACTTCCCAGTACCCAGGCCTGGCCTGCTGGGCAACCAAGGGTGACCTGGATCTCAGGCTGCTGCAGCAAGAACCAGCGCAGAGGGTACGTGGCTTGCATCATGTCCACTGGCACCGTGAACTGCTCGTCCAGGTGGAAGGAGTCTCTCTGGGTGAGGCTTGGGTCAAACTTGCTCTTCCAGAAACCTGCAGCCAGGCAGAGGGCAGAGGCCACATAGACTGGGGCCAGCTTGGGTTCTATACCCCCAGCCTCTTGCCGATCCCATTCAGGGAATGAGAGGTGGAGGTCAAGACCCCAGGGGGTGCTGTGCCAACTTGGCACCCGGTTGATCTCAGGTCTCTTCCCTGTAGCATTTTTGAAATCTGGGCTTTCATTTGCCTCATCCCTTACAAGGCTCCCAGGAACCTCCCCCTGGATTTTTTCAGACCAGTTTCCCTCCAGTTCTTCTCTCCACAATAACTTCACCCAGCTCCTGGGACCCTTTCCCCACCATGCCCAGACAGCCCCCTGCCTCATGGCCCAGCCTAAAGAGGAAGACCCTCATAACAAAGCATGCACAGCCCAGCTCAGCCTACAGCAGGGGACTTGAGAAGAGGAGGAGCGCACCCTGGAAGTGGATGGCATTGAGGAGAAGCAGCACCGTGTTATCTGGCAGCTCCGAGAGGAAATCTTCAATCTTCCCTTCTGTGGCCTCCTTCACCCATTGGTTGATGTTCGCCAAGTCATCCTCCTGCCTGCCCGTCAGGTTCATGGGCTTTGCACCAAAGAGCTGTTCTGATTGTTCCAGGAAATCCTCTTTGACGGGAAATCCTGCACACAAGGGGCCACAAACTATTCCTAGGGCTCTGGGCTCCACAGCCACCAATGCTCCAACTGGCAACCTGAGGCCAAACCCCTCTCCTTCATCCTTGTCCACCCCAGGGCATTACCTAGGGAGTTCCCTGCTATCAGCGCCTACCTTTCTGCAGGTACATTCTGGCAGCCAATCGGAATGCCCCAGGGCCCAGGTTCTGGCAGAGGTGGCTGAGCAGATGGGGGAGGCAGGGCTCTGAGTCTGCATGTAGCACCTGTTGCAAACTCTGCAGTGTTTTGTTCTGAGCACCTGGAGGGGACCGCATGGGCTGAGGCCCAGGCTGGGGGTTCCTTCCCACCCCCACTGCCCAATCCAGTTCCTCGTGGATACCCCTGAAGAGCAAGTCCGCAGGAGCACACCCTCTTCTCCCATATCCACTAAAATAGTCTGAGTGACAGGACTCCAGAGTTCTATTTTCTTTCTTTTTTTTTTAGCTGCTGGCCAGTACAGGGATCAAATCCTGGACCTTGGTGTTATTAGCACCATGTTCTAGCCAGCTGAGGTAATTGTCCAGCCCTGAATTCTATTTTCATCTCTGCTGCTGACAGGCTGGGCAACCTCATCTCACGGAAGTTGCCTTCCCTCTTAGGACCTCAGTTTCCCACAATGAGACCCTCCTGTCCGATGAGAGACATTGTAGCTATCAAACTCTTACACAAAAATCACCAGGGGAACTTGTGAATAAGCAGATTCCCTGGCCCAATCCCCGGGAATCTAATTTACAGAAACTGGTGGGGGCCCAGGAATCTGCATTTTTACCAAACATCCAAGTAAGCCTGATAGAGGAGCCAGCCACACATAACTTCTGGAGTAGTGAGTTCCTACTGGCCTCCCAGCTCTGCTGGTCTGGACAGGTGCTGCCACATTACCTAGTGCCAGGTGAGACAATGCCAGGGCCACACTCAGGGGCGACAGGATGAGGTTGGGGCTGGTGGTTGTTTGGGCCACCAAGGAGAACAGGTCAGTGGAGAACGCCATCATGGCCTGGGCCAGCCTGCGGATCTGCTCTGGGGTTGGGGCCCCCTTGCAGTCTCCTGGGGCCCTCTTTAAGGCAGTCTGGCCGTCAGGCTCCTGCAGGGACAGATCAGGGATCAGCGAGATCAAGGGGTCAGCTCCAGGTTCTGTGTTGAAGGTCTTCATAGCCCTTGTGCCTGGGGGCTGCGCGGCCTTGTCCTAGACCTGACGGGACAGGGGGAGTCACACGTGGGCACTAGCTTTCTGGGGACTGGCTCACCTCCTTTGGTCCTTCCCACGCTTTCCCTTCTGGTCTCACAGCCACGCCCCCCAGTTCCCTTCCCCCTGCTGATTGGCCCGCCTCCCTCTGGCCCCGCCCACTCTCCCCAGCCCCACCTGGTTGTACCTGGTTGCCCAACTTGAGGAGGGCAAGCGGGGGTAGCTTCTCCTGGGTCTGCCCGCTGATTAGCTGCAGAAGGAGGAAGCACAGGGACAGCGACCCTTGTCACAGGTCCCCTACCCTGCCCAAGCCACAGGCGAGACCTCTCGGGGCCTCCCTCCCCATCACAGGCTTCTCACTCCCCATTACCTGCTGGCTCGAGGGCTCCGTGGTGCTCACGGGAGAGAACTGTCGAGAAACGGATGCGGCTAGAGGGGGGAGTCTCCCTCCAAACCCTGCCTTGCCCAGCACCTTCCTCCCCACCCTCGGCCCCTCGGGCCTCTCCCACACCCACTCCCCCCACCGCAGCGTCCTCTTCAACTCGGCTGAACCCAGTCTGCCCAGACCTCCCCGGGGCCTCACCGCGAAGCAAGGGCCATGCAGGCAGGACAAGCTGAGCACCAGGAGCCCCCGGAGCAGCGCCATGTTCCTGTGTCAGAGACAGGAAGACTGAGTTCTCACCTGCCCTCCCCACACCGGCCATGAATCCTGCCCACACATTCACCCACGTGGCCAAGTCCTGAACAACTACTGCCAAGGGGGAAAAGCCGGCTACAGAACCAGAACACGCACCCAAAACATATCAGCAGTGGTTCTCATTTCTGAGGGGTGGGATTTCCCCCCTGACTTTTTGGCACCCCCTTTGTAGTTTGAGGCTTTTCACATTTCATGCACTGAGAATGTTTGGGTGAATAGGGGGGAAACATCAGGACAAAAAGTCCTCATTCTTCAAGGCCTTGCCTTATGAGTCAGACCTGGGTTTGAGTCCAGGCTCTGACTCTTGCCAGAGAAACTTGGCATCTCCCTTCACCCCTTTGGGCTTTGCTTTATCTTTTAAAATGGTGGCAAAAGTTCCTACATCCTCCCATGTGTATTGTGATGACTAAACTAAGAGTCTTTGTAAACCCAGACTGCAATGCCTGGCATTTAACTGATGGCTGCTGTCAGCCTAGTTCAAGGCTCCCACTTCTGGGAAGTCTGCCCTGAAGCCTCTTCCATAGGGCTCCCACTCAGAGCTCCTATCCAATCCACTGTCCATTTGGCCAGCCTTTCCTTCAGGCTGGTCAGGTCCTGCCCCAAGGATGGACAGACCTGAGGCCCTGAGGGCTCAGCAGGGGTGGTGGGGAGGCTGGTGAGCTGCCTTGTTGATCCAACAGCAGAGCCCAATGAATGACTCTGGCCAGAGCCACCTTTGGACTTACAGGAATCACACAGCCTTGCCCCCAACTCTGCACCAAGCCGGCTCTGGGAAACCAAGCTAGTGGATAGGGATGGACAGGTCTTGGTGTGGGGGAGGATAAATCAGCCCTGGGCAGTGGCCTCAGAGCAGGTCTCACACCCCCTACTCCCACCCCATCCCTACCTTGGGGTCAATCCTTCTGGAGGATCCTTCTATCACCCTTGGCCCCACTCCCATCACACACAAGGGCCATTAGGTAGGGCCCTGATCTCCAACCTGGGCTTTGAATCTTTCTTAGCAAGAAAAGGCCTCCAGTTTCTCAAGTCTCAGAGGGACTCCTGGAGCTCCTACCTTGGCTCCTCATCACCCCAGGAAGCTGGGAAACTATACACCTTCTGAATCAATTCAGCCCAGACCCCTCACCCGGGGGGAAGCTCCCCACCTCCTTTCCTGCCCAAAGAGCAGGCCGAGCCACCCCTCCCCTCGTACCTCTGCAGGCTCCTTACTGCCGAACACGATGTTCCTCTGGCCCCACTTGGGTGCTCCCCACACTCTCCCCGGGATCCAGCCAGCCCAGCCTACCCCTCCCCTCCCACCAGGACCTTTGCTCTTAGCCAACCCCTGTTCAGATTGCTTTCTCTTCTGGTAAATATTGACCTGCACATCCAGTTAAACATTGATATTGGGGCCAGAAGCCCCTTTCCCACCAGGGCATCTTATCCTGAGATGGCCACCCAAAGCCCCCATGGATTTGGGTCCACTTGAGCCTGGAGGAAGGAGGTTTGGGATGAGGCAGTTGAGGAGGCTGGGTCTGGCCAGCCAAGAAGGCAGATCCAGGACAGGGGCTGGCACTGTGTCAAGCCCTCCAGTGACTCCTCAAGGCGGAGATTATCCCTGAGTCAATCAGGCTCAGAGAAGCTATGTGACCTGCCCAAGGACACGGAGCTAAGCCCAAAATCACATCCAGATTCCCACTTACAATGTCCTTTCCTCTTCCTCATAGCTCCCTCCCGCTCTCAAGGGGAGAGAAGGGGCGGCTGCAGGAGCCTATGCAGAGAACCCAGAATAGGATGTCCACTCCCAACCCTTACAAGCCCAGGATCCTGGTTGGCTGCCTTCAGCCTGAGCCCAGAAGGCAGGATGGAGAGAGGAGAGATGCAGAGGGATGCAGCCTCTCCCAGCATCCTCCCTCTTCAGGAGCAATGCCTCCTTATCCCCCCACAAGGTGAGGCCTGGGGCTGCACGAACCACAAAACCTACACTCCATGCTGCCCAAAGAGCAATGATTGGGTTACTACCCCTAATACTCCTCACTACCCTGAAAATTTCTGGGTATCAGCTCTCAGCTCTCCCGCTCCACCCCCTCTTCCCGCCACCACCATCAAGACAAGCCTCACTCCATTCCATGGCTCCTCCAAAAGATTTATTGGTCATATTTACATCTATTGCAAATAGTGAGGAGGCAGCAGGGGCCAACTCTCAGACCTCATGTCTGTTCCAGAATGTGAGGACCCAGGGATATCTGGGTCTGCCTGTCTCCTGGGAGACCTGGGATACAGAGATGATTCTTCTTGCTCCTTCTCTCAGCGTCTTAGACACCCACTCCTCCCCAGGGGTTCTGGGCCCAGGGGCTGCCTCCTCAGCTCAAGGCACAAACACTGTGGTTAGGGGTGGGCAGGCAAGGCATGGGGCCACTCCTGGCAGGCATCAGCTGGCCCAACCCACCTTCTCTCTCCTGAGCCTTTTTCGTCCCCTCCTGGTCCCCACACTGGGCTGGGCCTGGATGGGTGGACACTGAAACCCCAGAACAGGCCCTTAATTCCTGGACCATGGCTAGCCCTCCTTAGGTTGTAGTCCAAGCACCATCAGTGCCCTGCACTGGGGCAGCTTCCTTGTCCTTAAGGGACAGGGGCAGAGAGAGCCCAGCAAGAGTGAGGGGGCGGGTCCCTGGCTAGAGACAGGAAGGGCCAGTCTCTCTTCTTCTCTCCAGAGCTTCCTTGCCCAATGTGGACCCAGAGGGCAGAGTTGGAAAGAAGCAAGGGGAGCAATGCTTTACCCTGCTCTCTTTACTTCCTGCTGGCTAGGAGCAGCATGTCCCTGAACCATGAATGAAACCCCTTCTGGCAGCCTTGGTGGCTCTGGGATTCAGGGGCCAGGACCCGCCAAAGTTGGAGGCCCTAGCAGACAGGCCATGTGGGTACACAGGGCATGGGGCCTGGGACCTCCCTGGAGGGAACTGCTAGGGGAACATGGAAAGCTGGACTCGCAGGGATGTATGCCCACCCTTTCCCAGCCAGCTGCCATCTCAGCCTATGCCAGGAGGCGGATGACCCCATTGTCTGAGCCCAGCAGGAGGTGGCGTTTGGTGGGCAGTAAGGCCAGACTGGTGAGCGTGCCGCGGAAGTTCTCAGAGCTGAGCTTCGTGGTGGCCTGGGAGGGTGGCTCAAGCAGGGAGCAGACGCCAATCTTGTTGGCCACGGTACCAGTGACCACCTCACTGCCGTACAGGTCGAAGGTGTGGATGGGATCAGATGCTGATTTGTAGTGGTGCGTGGGCTTCTGCTCCAGCTCCTTCCAGACGGTCAAGGAGTGGTCAGAGGAGGAGCTGACCAGGACACTGCCCTCCACCGCCTGCCCAGGGAAAGGAGAACCTCAGCAAGGGCCTGGGCCCTCCTGTTTACCCACCAAGACCCAAGGTCTTCCCATTTCCTCCCACAATATCTTACAGGGAAGACAGGCCATCCTGAGTGGGTGACAGGGTGCCAGCCTCCCACATCATATTCATGTTAGCTACTATTGACACATTAAGTGTGATTAACCTAGTCATCACTCTAATTGGAGAACTTACTATGGGCAGGCATTGTATTGGGCATGTCTGCATTACATTTAATTTCCATAGCAACCCCGTGAAGTTGATGCAGCCATTGTCCCCATTTTATGGAGGAAAAAACAGGCTCAGAGAAGTTAAGCAATCACACCAAGGTCACAGAGCCAGCAAGTGGCTGAGCCAGGACTGACACCCAGGCTGACCCCAGAGCCCTCCTGACACTTTCCTGGAAAGGAATTTACAAGCACTTGGAGCACAGGGTCCCCTGGGACCCTGGAGGGAGCAGGGAGCAGCCTGTCCTCAGCAGAGGCAGTGTATGTCACCTGGCTTCCACCCAAGCTCAGAAGGAGAGTCCCAGTTGCCTGGAGAAATCCTCGGACAAGTAGTCCTGTTCCTCCTGAGGCCTATGATTGGTGGGGGAGGGGATACCAAAGTTGAATCATGAAGAACTAGAAAACCTAAACACACCAATAACAAGTAATGAGATTGAAGCAGTAATAAAGTCTTCCAACAAAGAAAACCCCAGGACCAGATAGTTTCACTGGCAAATTCTATCAAACATTCAAGGAAGAACTAATACCAATTCTTCTGAAACTCTTCCAAAAAATTGAAGAGGAGGGAATACTTCCAAACTCATTCTACAAGACCAGCATTACCTCATACCAAAATCAAAAAGACACAACAAAAAAAGAAAACTACAGACCAATATCCCTAATGAACACAGATGCAAAGATCCTCAACAAAATACCAGCAAACCAAATCCAACAACACATTAAAAAGATCATACGCCATGATCAAGTGGGATTCATCCAAGGGATACAAAGATGGTTCAACATACACAAATCAATAAATGTGATACATCACATCCACAGAATGAAGGAAAAAAAAACCGTAGGATCATCTCAATAGATGCATAAAAAGCATTTGTTAAATTCAGCATCCCTTCATGATGAAAACACTCAACAGATTAAGCATAGAAGGAATGTACCTCAACACAATAAAGGCCATATACAACAACCCCACAGCTAATATCATACTGAATGGACAAAAAAAAAGAAGATTTGGAACAAGCCCACTTTCCCCACTCTTATTCAGCATAGTACGAGAAGTTCTAGCCTGTGCAATAAGGCAAGAGAAAGCAATAAAGGGCATTCAAATAGTTAAGGAGGAAGTCAAATTATTTCATTTTGCACATGACATGATCCTATATCTGGAAAACCATAAAGACTCCACCAAAAAATTACTGGAACAAATAAATGAATTCAGTAAAGTGGCAAGATAACACACAAAAGTCAATAGCCTTCCTAAACGCCAACAATGAAATAGCCAAAGAAGAAATCAAGAAAGTAATCCCATTCACAATAGCTACCAAAAAAAGAAATACCTAGGAGTAAATTTAACCAAGGAGGTGAAAGTCTTCTACAAAAAAAAAACAAACTATAAAACACTGGTGAAAAAAACTGAAGGAGGACACAAATGGAAAGATATTCCATGTTCATGGATCAGAAGAATGAACATCATCAAAATGTCCATATTACCCAAAGCAATCTATATATTCAACGCAATCCCTATCAAAATACCAATGACATTCTTCACAGAAATAGAAAAAATGATCTTAAAATTTGTATGGAACCACAAAAGACTATATAGTGCAAGTAAATCTTGAACAGAAAGAACAAAGTTGGAGGCATCACACTTCCTGACTTCAAAATATATTATAAAGCTATAGTAACCCAAAACAACATGGTACGGGCATATAAAAAACAAACTGACCAATGGAATAGAATAGACAGCCCCAAAATAAATCCACACACTTATAGTCAATTGATTTTCAACAAAGGTGCTAAAAGTATACAATGAAGAAAGGACAGCTTCTTCAACAAATGGTGCTGGGAAAACCAGATATCCACAGGCAGAAGATTAAAACTAGACCCCTGTCTCTCACCATACACAAAAATCAACTCAGAACGGATCAAGGACCTAAATTTAAGACCTGAAACCCTGAGACGACTAGAAGAAAACACAGGGGAAATGCTACATGAAAAGGGAGTGGGCAGCACTTTTTTTGAGCAAGACTACAAAGGCACAGGCAACTAAAGCAAAAATGGACAAATGGGACTACATCAAACTGAAAAGCTTCTGCACAGCAAGGGACACTATCAACAAAGTGAAGAGACAACCTAGAGAGTGGGAGAAAGTGTTTGCCAACTATACATCAGACAGGAGGCTAACATCCAGAATATATGAGGAAATTAAATGACTCAATAGCAAAAAAACAAATAACCCAATTAAAAAATGGGCAAGGGACCTGTACAGACATTTCTCAAAAGAAGATATACAAATAGCCAACAAGCACATGAAAAGCTGCTCATCACTAATCATCAGGGAAATGCAAATTAAAACCACAATGAGATATCATCTCACTTCAGTTAGAATAACTATTATCAATAAAACAAAAAATAACAAATGTTGACGAGGATTGGAGAAAAATGAACCCTCCTACATTGCTGGTGGGAGTGTAACTTGGTACAGCCACTGCGGAAAACAGTACGGAGGTTCCTCAGGAAACTGAAAATAGATACCCAGCTATCTCACTACTGGGTATAATACCCAAAGGAAATGAAATCAATGTATCAAAAAGACGTCTGCATTCCCGTGTTCATCACAGCACTATTAACAACAGCCAAGAGACGGAATCAACCTAAATGTCCATCAACAGGTGAATGGATTAAAAAACTGTGGTATATATACACAATAGAACATTACTCAGCTATTAGAAAAAATGATATCCTATAATTTGCAGCAACATGTATAGAACTAGAAATCATGTTAAGTAAGTCAGGCACAAAAAGACAAATACTGCATGGTATCACTCATATGTGGAATCTAAAAAAAAAAAGTGCTTCTCATAGAAGTACAGAGTAATATAACAGTTACCAGAGAGGGTGTGGGGTGGGGAGGAAGGCAGGAGAAGCGGTGGACTAACAGATACAAAACCATGCTATCTACCCTACGTGAATCATTGTGCAGTATATGCATGTATTGAAACAACACACTACCCCACAAAAATGCACAAATAAATGTTAAAATAACAAAACACTACAAAAAAAATAATAATAATAAGAGAGAGAGAGAGAAGGGGGGGCAACAGGAGAGGGGGCAAGATCTCCATGCCCAGGCCTGCTCCTGCCCCCACAAGAGTAGCCCAGCAAAGGACACGGACTCTGCTCAGTGGTCTGCAGGCAGTAAACAGCCACCCTGCTGAGCTTTATTTAACCTGAACTGGGTCATGGACAGGGCCCGACCCCTGATCCTCCAAACAAGACAAATATGGACAAGGGTTACTCATTAGAACATCGTCATGGAGCAGTGGAGTCAGCTCTGCCCCCTGGCTCCTGCCCGCATGGCTTGCCTCCTGCCAATGCCCCTGCAGTACAACTCGCTTCAGAGTCAGCCCAAAAGGGCCACCCTCCCTGCCCATCAGCTTTTGATCAGGTGTAAGGGAGACCAGCTGGAGCCTGTCCCTGGGCAGGCCTCAAGCAGAGGTGAGGGGATGGAGCAGGGGCTAGGGCTAGGCAGTGAGAAGGAGAAGGGGACCTAGCCCGTCACCTTGATCTGCAGAATGTCCCCCTCATGGGCTGGCCAGCCTCGCAGAACCAGGCCTGTGCGAGTATCCAGGAGCACCATGAAGCCGGAAGAGAAGCCAGCCACGACGCTACGGCCACTGGGGCTGACCGCCAGGGAGCGGACAAGCCCAGGGTTCAGCCCGCCACCCAGGCGGAACTCGTGCTGCAGGCAGAGGAAAGCTGAGCTGAGGCCCCACCACTGCCCCATCCTGCTCTTCTTGAGGTCCTGCTCTCCACCCAAGCCCACACAATGGGAAGGCCTGAGCCTCTCACCCCCATCAAGGGGAAAGGAAAGCCCAGAGCCCCACCCCCATCACAGGCCAGAGTCCCGCACCCAGGGTTTGATGCTGTGGGTGATGTGTCTCCAAAAAGAAATTAACAAGTGGCCCAGGACAACATCCTGGCTTTCCCCCTTTGTGGATCTCTCCTTCCTGCCAGGTCCTCAGAGTACCAGACAAGGGCTCAGGGAACTAGACACCCCCTGACCTGCAGGCCAGGCTTCCTGCAGTCCACAAAGCGCAGGGTAGAGTCAGAGCTTGCCATGGTGATGCTGGTGTGGGGGGCAGGCATGACAACCACAGCGGTCAGGGGCACCCGGCTGTCCAACGGCTCCACTGTGCGGAGAGTCTTCCCTGGGAAGGAAAGGCACAGTGGGTCTGGGGTCCCAGCAGCTGGTGAAAGAGTCCTAGCCCTTTCTAGTCCCCAACATACCCCATTCTTGCCTCCTATCCCCCAGGGATCCTCAGAAAACCTTCCTGCTTCCATGGCTGAGCGCCACCTCCCTTTGTTGGTCCCAACACTACTCCAACCCCTTCCCCTTTTTAACCATATTTCTCCCTACAGTGATGCCAAAAAGTAACCCAGCAACCATTTGCTAAACATATACTACGTGCTACACCAGCTTTTCTGATTCCCATTTTTCCCATTGGAAAACCAATGCTGCTGACTTGTTCACTCAGCAAGTGATTTGACAGAGCCAATTCAAACTCAGGTCTAACAGATTCTCAGCCCCAACCACTCCTCTGCATAGCCTCATTGGGTATCTCCAAGCCACATACCATTATACCCCACACCCCCACCCTTGGGCCCCATTCCACGAGGCCTGGCGGAGCACAGGACAGCAGCAACAGAATAGGCCTCACCTGGGCCCGCTCACCTGTGAAGGGGTCCCAGACGTGCACAGACCCATCACAGCTCACCACATATTGCAGGGCCTCAAGCTGGCCCACATAGAAGACACTCTTGCGATGCTGGGTGTAGACAAGGCGTGGGGCTGTCTCACTGGTACCATCGCCATAGTTGTACAGTGGCCAGAGGCGCACAGTACGATCCTTGCTGCCACTCAGGAAGAAGTCCTCGTTGCTCAGGGGCGCCAAACACTTGACAGCCCCTGAGTGGCCGGGGAAGCTCTGCAGGCGGATCTGGTGGAAGTGGAAGTGGGCATCCTGCTGGCTCACACCAATCTCATACTGCCAGTACGCCAGCCAGTTCCCACTCAGTCCATGGGCACTCCGCGGAAGCTCCTGCTTCAGGGCGTTGTCCTCGCTTCTGCTGCTTAGGCCCCCACCACCCACCCCAGAGATGGGGCCCAGGGGGCCCGGGCTCTCAGGCTGAGAGTCATTGGGGATCTGGATGCGATTCCCAATCAGGACACTCCCAAAGGTTCCTGAGTGGCCATCATCCTGGGGGAAGACCCCACCCTGAGGGTCCCACTCAGGGCTGGTGCTGGGCACGGTGGGCTCCACACTGGCAGGGTTGCGCCTGCTTGGGCTGATGCTCTCCAAATACAGCCCCGCCAGCTCCCCAACTAGCTCATGGTTGGGGATGATTTTCCGGATGATGTCACCTGGATGGGAGTAGGAGGGGTCCTAAGATCAGGGAAGATGGCAGGTGGCTGCCACCACCCATCCAAGGGCTTGGGAACCCCAGAAAACGGGGCAGGTGCAACTCTGGGCAAACAACTCTTCATCTTTGAGCCTCAATTTCCTCCCCAGTAAGATGTGGAGTCATTCAGTCAGTACGTACACATGAATGTCTTCTACGTGGCTGGACACCACACTACACTAGGCATCAACAATAAAATGGTGAACAAGACAGGTGGTGCCCGACCTCCCAGAGCTTAGATTTCAGGGGAGGGATAGACATCTACCCACAGGGCTATTCATCCTGTTCAGGGAGATGACACATAGAAATGCTCAGCACCACCTGGCCTATGGGGGGGCGCTATGTAAGTGGTAGGCCACTCATTCCCTCTCAGAGAGCTCCTGGAGACCATCAGTGCATCAACCTGCCTTCCCCAGGGACACTACAGGCCAGCTCCTGGGCCTCTCTTGCTGTCTATGCTCAGTTCCTGTTTATGTGTCACCTTAGAACTAGGGGTCTGAGGCCAAATCCCATTGCTCTGACCCAAAAAACTGCTTAAAACACACTGCTGACTCTGGGGGCAAGGCAGGGCAGAGCACGTGGACCTCCCAGGGAAAGAGACATAGTCACAGGTTGTGCAAGGCAACATGATGGGGCAGTACCCAACAGGCAGGAGAAGGGCACGTAGATCGTGTATGCCATCTCCAAGGTGAACACCTTCTGCAGCTCGTCCAGCACAATGGGGTCCACGGGCCGCTGCTGCCCATCAGAGAGAGCCACCTCCGGCAGCTGGCCCTCACTGTGGCCTGCGGGATCCAGCTTCAGATCCTGTGGACAGGAAGCCCAGGAAGTCAGCCAAGACCACAGCCCGAATCCACAACCCGCTGCAGCCCAGCAGATCTGCCCACCTGCTGCTGAAGCTCATGCAGCTGAGAGAAGACTTGAAAGAAGGTGGCCACGGGCTCACTCAGGTGCTGCTGGACCATCTCCTGTCCGATACGCAGGCAGATAAGGGCGATGAGGCTGATGGTTTTCATACACAGCACAGTCCGGGCCTGGGCCCCACTTGGGAACCTGGAAACAGAGCTTGTGACCTCCAGCCCCCAACTCTGCACGACTTGACCAGAATCTATCAAAAGCTAAATAAAAGGAGCTCCAAGACCAACTAATCCAAACCAGGTGAGGAAACTGAGGCACAGGAAAAAGGTGTGGCTTGTCACATAGCTGGGATCAGAACTAGGACTCTGGACACCGAGCCCCACGTTACTTCCTCTCCCCTAAGCTTTCCAGCCCCTCCCGGGTGGCTCCCTCAGCTGCCTACCCTGTGACGAGGGATGTGAGGAAGCTGAGCACGGGCAGCAAGACCTCGTGGCTGATCCGGGGCAGGATGTCCATGAGGGTGGTGTCTGAGAGGTACACGATGATCTTCTGAGTCAGTGTCACTGCGGCCAGCAGCCCTGCCTCCTTACGGCTGTTCAGTCGGCTGGGGCCTGAGGAGCTACCTGGGGCCACCTAGGACCACAGAGTAGATGAGGGCCAGGCTGCCCCACAACTCCCTGGTACTCCAGAGATCCCGGGCCAGCCCGTAGGTCCTCAGCCTCCCCACCCCTGGGCCTGCCAAAGCAGTGACTGACCAGGTAGCTGATGTAGGGCAGGTACTGATAGGTAAGGACGGGCTCCCCATACAGGTGGGCGATGTGGAGGAGGCAGCTGAGCACAGGCCCCGATACTATGTCGCCTAGTACTGGCCTCTTCTGGTAGATGTTGCCGGCACTCAGTGGGGGGCTTTCGCCACTGCTCACCGTGAACTGCTGCCCAGTGGGCCCTGTCAAGGAAGGGCCAGCAGCCTTGAGAAGCCAGCAGAAGGCAGGAGGAAGACTGGCCTTCCACGACTGTGGTAGCTGCTCCTGCTCACTCTAGCCCGGGGGCTGCACCGTGCCCTACCCAAAGACGGAAGGAGCTCACAGACTGGGACCCAGGACCTGGCTGGGAGGTGGTATGAGGTGGGAGTGAAAAGGATCCCCTAGGGGAGGGCTGAGATGGACAGAGGGAGGAAGCCCCATCTCCAGCATCAACCACAAGCCTTACCAACATAACATGACGTCAGCAGGCGGAGCAGGTTCCGGGCCACGTGGCGAGAGGCCACTGTGGGGCCAAGCTTGGCCGACAGCCAGCGAACCATCTTGCAGGCTGTATCTGCAGGGTGGGAGCAGGCCCTGAGCTCCTCAGATAACAGCGGCTCATCACTCCTCCTACCCCTCCCCACAGCAACACCTTGCCAACTCTGGCTGCAGCTCTGCCAAGGAGCCCAGCCGGAGCCTGGTTGTCCCATCCCACCTCCCTCCATTTAGCCCTGGCCTATGGGTCTCTGGCTGCTCCAGGCTCTGCTCCTAGAGCACAACCTGCAGGAAGGTTATCCTGCTAGTGAATCTTCCCAAGCTCCTTACTGAGGCCTGGCCCAGCCCTGGCTATATCCTCTCTGGCCTCTCTTCCTTCCACTCTCTGTCTAACCATGTTGGCCTTTCACTGCTTCTTTAATGGAACCATGACAGCCTCAGAGCCTTGCACATGCTGTTCCCTCAGCCTGGAATGCCCTTCTCATTTCAGACTCTACCATTTTGTTGTCGTTGTTTTGATTTTTTTTTTGGCAGCTAACTGATACAGAGATCAAACCCTGGGCCTTGGTGTTATCAGCATCATGTTCTAACCAACTGAATGGTCTGAGGCCTGCCCACAGACCCTACCATTTTTGCCCACCTACTTCCTCCTAATTGAAACTCAACTGTCTCTACTTTCAATGACACCTTCTCCGGCCCCTGAAAACTAGATCTAAGCCCCATCTTCCATTCCCTTATAACAACCCAGCCATGTTCTTTCTAGCACTATCATATTACACTTAAATAAGATTGTCTACAATGTGGCATCAACTCTGCTGGATGTGAGCTCCATGAAGGAAGTCCTACATCTGTGTTGCATGTGGATCTGGTTCGACCCACCGCTTGGCACAGAGTAGGTGCTCAGCAAACGCTGAGGGAAAAGCAGCAGGGGTATTTGACCAACACTCCCAGACCTGAGAACTCACCAAGGAGGATCTTCTGTTCTTTGCCTTCTGACTGCTCGGTCAGTGGTTCCTCTTCTTCCTCGTCTCCCCCACCGCCACCAGCCACAACTGTCTCCATAGATAGCACCGTGTCGGACAGAGTGAGCTCAGATTCCCCAGTGACCTCGTCCTGCTCCACCTCCTCCTCCTCCAACACCACACAGTCTTCCTCCTCCTCCTCCTCTTCCTCTTCTGAGCCCTCACTTTGCTTCAAGTCCTGGCTGCTGTCCCCTGACCTGACGCTACTCTTGTCCACAGGGATACCCCCCTCGTCTGCAACCCGCTCCTCGCCCAGGGAGGTCTCGCTGGTACTGCTCTTGTCGCTCAGCCGGCCCAGGCTCACAGCCTCAGCCTCCTGGGGCTGTGGAGACTCAGCCACGTAGAGCCCGGCTTGGAAGTCTTCTGTCTCAGGAAGGTCGGCCTGGTCGTGGAAGCTGACACCAGATGTGTAGTCCAGTAGCTCCAGGCCCGAGGAGGCAGCAGGCTCCCCGTCCATCTGAATCTCCTCCCCAAAGGCACAGGAGCTGGGCCCAGCCCCTGGGAGCCCACTTTCCTCATCCTCGGCAACCCCCACCAGGCCCTTGCTTTCCTCCTGGGAGGCTTCCACACCAGCCAGCACCTGCAGGACATGTGGCAGCAGGTGGACAAGAAAGGCCTGGAGGCCCAGCCGCACCATCAGCTGGGCCACAAAGCAGTCAGTGTACAAGTAGAAGCGGCCATGTAGCCGGCAGGGGCTCTCGTAAGCGCCAATAAGAGGCTTCAGGAGGTACTTATTGGCATTTTTGGGGCCTAGTGCCTTGGCAACAGGTTCAAATAGGTACCAGGCCGTGTACACAGCCGTGTGCTCCTCTGACATGAGTGACAGCACGAAAGGCAGCAGGATCTCTAGGCCTTCAGGGGTAATGTCACTCAGCACTGCACCCAGTTGCTGCCACAGAGCAAATACCAGCTCCCGTCCCTGGGCCTCATCCTCTACACGCCTCGCTTGGTACAGGAGAATGAACTTGTGCAGCGCCGGGAAGTATGGAGGGAAGGGAACCACGGAGCTGAAGGGGCTGAGGAGCTGGGCTGGGCAGGGTGGGGGCAATCCCTGAGAGACAGGTCTGTACTCAAACAGTGGGTCCTGCTTGCCCCTCTCCGCTACCATGGAGCCTTCAGGTCCACTCAGCTGCAGGAGTGTGTCCAGCACGGGCTGCAGAGACACAGGGACCTCCTTGGGGTGGCGTGCACAGAGCCCCCAAACAGCCTCAAAGCGTACCCACAAAGGTGCATCAGGTGGCAGTATCCGGACCCTTGTGGCAAACACCATCTCAGCCAACAGGACTCCCAGTGCCTGCATGTCCCGATGGAAGAGGTCCTGTAGCTGCACAGGTGGCTGGACCTGGGACTGCTCAGGTACCTCCAACTGACTCCCTAGGCCTTTGGCCAGGAAGTTGCCCATTTTCTCCAGTTCCTCCAGAGATTGCAGGGGATTGAAGCCCTCAGGAAGAAAGATCTTTCCCTCCTCAGCCTCCCCAAAGTCTGGCCCAACAGCTTTGCTCCTGCGGCCTGGTCGAGACGCTGTGGCCGCTGAGAAAGACAGGAGGCCAGGGGACACTTGACCAGAGGAGGAGCCCAGCTGATCACCTGCTTTTCCAGCAAGGGAGATGGAATCCAGAGCTTCTGTGGCCTGCTCCAAGTCATCCTCCACTGCCACAGGCCTATCTCTTGTCCAGCCAGTCTCACAGGGAGTGGCCTCCAAAACCAGCCTATTGACCCCATTTGTAAGTTGTCCTGGGAAGTCCTCCCGGCCTGTGGTCTCCTGGATGGTCTGAACTAACAGCCTAGGGATGAGCGGTGGCTCAGGGGCAAGGGCAGGAGCCCCAGCCAGGCGCTGAGGGTGCGGCTGATCAAAGAGCTGCACCACGCCATAGCTGGTCAGGTGGGTGTGGGCATCCACCAGGTGCAGACACACATTTTTTTCCTTCACAGCCTCCTTGCCCTGGAGTTTGTAGCCAAAGGTGAGGTCAATCCAGTGGTGCAGGTCCTGGGACACCTCACGGCTCTCTAGCAGCGCTTGGTGGGCAGCCACAAACTCCTGGTTGGAGCTGCACCAGGATGGCACATCCAGGTCAGGCATGTCAGGGTGGATGGAGCAGAAGATAGACGGATCGGTGTAGAACTCAGGGATACACTCATCGGGTGTCCAGTTCTGCATACGCTCCATGCTGGCGGGATATTCATGGGGCTCCCATTGTGCTCGGACATGTCCACAGAGCACTGACCGGGGAGTGCGCCGAGCCTTGTACACATAGTATGTGATGTCGGAGAGTACGTCTGAAATGTGGTGAGGAACATGGGGTGGCTCCCCACCACCTGCACCACCTGCTACAAATGCCTGCCGAGTCATCTCATATGTGAAGTCCAGTTGCTTATCCCCCTTGTTGAGTCGGAACTTGGACTTGCGCAGGTCACGGAAGCGCCCATGGGGCATGGTGAAGTCCACCACCCAGGGCAGCACTGGGTGGTAGTTGGGATCCCCCTGCCGCCGACCTGCCAATCGATTCAGCTGCATGAGGTAGTAGAAGTTGCTGATGCGGCCATGGACCCAGTCTACCACAAGGCCCCTAAGCTCCTCCTGGCATGTGGGACACCCAGGTCCCCTTCCCCCCTCCTCTTTAGACTTAATGCCTTCCCCATCCCTTGCTACAGGGATCTCCTCCTTCTCATTCTCCTTGGGCCTCTCAAAAGCACTCAGGTCCAGCCGGAGCTCACTGCAAAGCTTCTCATCCACAGCGATGTGGTGCAAAGACAGGGCCCCACAAGCCAGCCCCTGGCGATGACAGGCATCCATGGCCCTTAGCACACGGAAGAGAATGAAGAGCACCTTAGCTTGGCTGTTGATCAGCTTGGCAGGGCTGAAGGTGACCACATCATGTAGGGAGAACTGCACGTAAGGGTGTACCACATATAGCATCTCCAGCGACTCCAGCAGGGCCTCAGCTGGCAAAAGACTGGGGCAGACAGGGCTGCCCCGTGGGGAACAGGGGCCATCTCTGGCATATGATGGGCATTGACTAGCTTCACCCACTGGCAGGAAGGAGCAACCATAGACCCTCTGCAGAGCCTGTCGTACTGAGTCCAGGGCAGGGACAGCTGAAGGGGCAGGGCTATGACTGTAGGGCTGCCCATAAGTGCGGTATGCATGGCGCCACAGGTTGCGGTAATTCTGGGCAGCCACCTCCTGCATGAAGAGACTGAGGGTCTCTGAGCTGCAGGACCTCTCCTCAAAGGGCAGGCCCCCGCCCAGCGGGTAGAACAGTCTCCGTTTCCGCAGCCCATGCACCTCCACGCGCGTCCAGCCCAGAGGCAGCCTCTGCACCGAGCGTTGCAGGAGAGTCCTTACTTCCGCTTCTGCCAGGCCTTCTGCCCGGGGGCAGGGTCCCAGGGGCAGCCGGCGCTCACGGAGGCTGGCCAGCCAGCGAACGGGCACTAGGGCCACCACGTGCGTGCCCCCCGGGGCCGGAGCCAGCTGCCGAGCATCGATGTTCAGGTCCCTCTCCACGCTACGGAGCAGCTCTTCCATTTCGGGGTTTGGGGGCGGGAAACAGACCTCGGCCCGGGTGGTAAGAGCGACTTCCCGCTCTCTGCTCCCCTGGGCCATCTCCTCCTGGCCGCCTGGGGGCAGCGCGGGGCTGAGCCCGGCCACAGCCCTCCTCGCGATGGCTTCCGGGGTGCAAGGCCGGGCGGGCTGGGACGGGCGAGGGACAGGGGCTGGGGTGTAGGTGGCTGGGATGAGCCGGCGACAGAGCAGAGGAGGGCGGGAGACGCTCTTACCCCTCCGCAGGGTCCTGAGCTCCGGGCACGGCGGGGCAGGGGCTGCGGGGCGCCAGCGCCGGGCTGCACCGTGACGGGTCAGCTGACGCGGGTCACGTGATCCCCCCGGCACGGAAACAACCGCACGTGGCTCTAGAGGGCCGGGCGGGACCCGCTTCCTGCCCGCGCCACCGCCCGCGGGCGTCGGCACCCTACTGCCTACAGCTCTGCTTTGTCCTGGACTGGGCTTCGCTTCCTCCTGGGGCTGGAAGGGGACCTAGTCGGCCTCGTTGGTGCGGAGGAGGGGGACCAGAACGGCCCAGGAGACGTCCCCTCTCCTCCCTGCACGCGCTAGACGTGGATTTAGGGAGGCTCTTCCCAAACATTCCAGGCTTTAAAGAAAGTTTTAGCCGCACAACCCGCTGCCGCTGCGGCTTTTGACATCAAGTCTCCAGCACCTTCATGCTACCGTCCAAACTAGGGAGCTTTTTAATTTTCCGTAGCACTTCATCAGTAACATTCCATTTGGCGCTCACAACACTCTGTGAGGAGAGGACGATTATTATTGTTTATATTTTACAGGTGATAATCAAGAGCCATCAAAGAGGCTTGTCCCAGTGGCAGAATGGAGACTTAGAAGCTGGTGCCCAGACTACTTTCTGTCCTGAAGCCCTCCCTCCTTACAGCCCTCTAACGGCCTTTTTAAAAACAACAAAAAAATTCTGGAGTATCTGAGAGAGAGAAGTGGCCCAGGCCCAGAGTTCTTAGGAGGAAATGTTCCCCCAAGACTTCCCGTTGAAGATCTGCTTCAGCGGTGCCGCAGAGCCCACCAGCTGTGGTCAGGGCCTTGCAGATGCCACTGTGACTGGGGGGAGGGTGCAGCACAGGTTAGGGAAGAGAAACCAGAGAGCTGACAGCAAAAAAAGATCAAGGGATCCTAGTTCTGACTCATTTGCAGGACAGATAGGCCATTGTCTGCAAGGAAACCATTGGCTGTTTTTTTGATTCTGACTCCTAGATCCTTCTAGGAGTTTGCCTCGTGTAGGGGTTTAGTGTAGAGGTATGAGTGTCCTATCAAGGCACTTAAGAAAACAAAAGGCCTAATGAGAAAGAGCAGGAATGGCTCAGCCATGCTCTGATTCATCAGTCTCTTGAAGGGCAGCTGGAGCCCCTGGTGTGCTTGGTCTCATGACCTTGGGCAGTAATCACTTATAACCACCATTTATGGAACTTACCAGGAGCCAGTCACCCTCTAAGCACTTTGCATAACTTGTTTTGTTTAATCCTCATCACAACCCTTTTTAAAAGATATTTTTATACCCATTTTAGGATGAGGAAGC
The DNA here is from genome assembly GCF_027409185.1 of Cynocephalus volans. Classification (NCBI taxonomy): domain Eukaryota; kingdom Metazoa; phylum Chordata; class Mammalia; order Dermoptera; family Cynocephalidae; genus Cynocephalus; species Cynocephalus volans. The sequence goes on along the minus strand of NC_084469.1, from coordinate 28,900,853 downwards.
TGACTAACTACCTTGGGTAACTTGTTTAAGGTCATATAAGAAGCTAAGAAGCAGTAGAGTTGTCCTATCTCATTTTAAAACCAGTGTTCTCTGTAGTCCTTGGCTGTGCAGTAATGTTTTTTCATCTGGGAAATGAAATGTCCGTTGACAATCCCACAACCCCAACTTTTAACTGTGTACCTGAAACCAGAGGACATGGTTTTTTTTTGGTTTTGTTTTTGTTTTTTTTTTTAAAGATGACCGGTAAGGGGATCTTAACCCTTGACTTGGTGTTGTCAGCACCACGCTCTCCCAAGTGAGCTAACCGGCCATCCTTCCTTACATGGGATCCAGACCCGTGGCCCTGGTGTCATCAGCACCACACTCTCCCAAGTGAGCCACAGGCCGGCCCAGAGGACATGTTTTGATGGTCAAGAGATAATGCCCCTGGGCTGAGCCCGTGGCGCACTTGGTAGAGTGCTGTGCTGGGAGCGCGGCGACTCTCCCACCGCGGGTTCGGATCCCATATAGGAATGGCCAGTGCGCTCACTGGCTGAGTGCTGGTCACGAAAAAGACAAAAAAAAAAAAAAAAAAAAAAAAAGAGATAATGCCCGCTTCTTATTTCCAATAAAACTGGGTCTACCTGATGTTTGCTCTGTTCCCAGTTTTAGACTGTGCAGGCACTACTTTCTCTTCTGCAAGTCTGTGGGTGCCCTGCCCTCTAGTGGTGTTGGCTTTACCCTGCAGCAGTGACCTTGAGTGTACCTAACTTTACCTCTTGGAATTCTCCTTTCCCTCCCTAGAATAGAGATGTTCCTGCAATGCTGGGCAGTGGTTCACTGAGATTTCTAGGGCATCAACACCTTCCCAGATCTGAGCCCTAGAGCACCAATTTTAAGCTTTAGGGTATACTCTGATCAGTAGTCTAGATTGAGACCCAGGAATCTGAATTTTTTTTTTTATTCCCTCACCGGTAAGGGGATTGCAACCCTCAGCGCGGTGCGGTCTGCACCACGCTCAGCCAGTGAGAGCACCGGCCATCCCCATATAGGATCCGAACCCGCGGCCTCAGCGCTACCAGCGCCGCACTCTCCTAAGTGAGCCACGGGGCCGGCCCCAGGAATCTGAATTTTTAACAAGCACCCTAGGTAATTCTGATTCAGTAATCTTCAGGTCACATCTTGAGAAATAATGCTCTATAATAGCTCTGCTCCCGAATTTGCTTCTTCCTCCCACAAAACAGCTCCCCCTGAATCCCAACTCAAGCACCCTTGGGCTGTGGGGAATCTGGGACCAAATTAGTCACTCCCCTTTGCCAGCCTCAATATTGGGTTTCCAGGAGGTCATGTCTTGGACAGTCAGGGAAGGAGGCTGCAGCTGCCCCGGCAGTCAGCCCATGCTGAGTGAGGTCAGCTTTTGCTGATCTAGCAGGAAGAAAAGTGAAGGAAGCTAACAGTGCACCAATTATGGGCCAGTGTGCGAGGTACTGTGCTACATGTTTTCAAACATAATCTTTTTTAATTCCTACAACAAACTGTAAATTGATTATTCACCCTATTTTGTAGACAAGGAAAGTGTCTTCAACCAGCTGACAGCTAGTAAAAGTTGGAATTTGAATCCAAGTTTGCTTAACTCGCTGGCACTCAACTGGGGGAGATTTTGGCCCCCAGGGGACATTTGGTAAAGTGGAGATACTTCTGGTTGTCATAATTGGGGGGGTGGCTACTGGCATGGAGGGTAGAGGCCAGGGATGGTGTCAATCCCTACTATGCACAGGGCAGTCCCCCCGCTCCCGTCCCCCTACCAAGAAATTATCTGGCTCAAAATTTCAATAGTGCTGAGGTTGAGAAATCCTGGACTCAAAGCCTATGCTTTTGGCCTGGGGAGAGGTGGGGTTAGTGAGCAGAAATGGAGAAGAGCCATATGAAGGGCCTTGAGTGGGAAGTGGATGGGATTTCTATGCTAAGGATAATGGAGGAAGGGGGCAGCTGGTGAGGCTTCTCTTTCTTCCGACCTTGGACAGGACCCTACTCAATTTCTCCCAACCTTGCCAATTCAGTCCTAGGACTTCACACTAAGCTTGTCCTGGAGTGACTCTGACCCTCAGCTTAGGGTTGGGGCAAAATATTCACCTAGGTCTTCCTGCTGGACTTCTCAGCCAAAGCCCCTGGGGCCGGTGTTCCATCTGAAGGCCTTGGGCAGCTCCACATTAGCACCCTTAAAGTGGGGGCTGGGGGTGCGGTCAGGGTACAGCTGAAAGTAAAAAATGGAGCAAGCAAGGGACCAGGTAGCATCTGAGAACAGATAGAAGTGGAGTTAATGGGCAAAGCCAGGAGGACCCCCTCAGCAGGCCCCTGTCTGGGAAGGAATAGAGCAACTTGATCAGGGAGTAAGGAAGCAGGGTGCAGACCCCCAGGTTTGCTTTCCATAGCCATTCCTCTTCCCAAGGCTTGTTCCTCAGCTGCACTGTACCCTTCCCAGTTGACCCACTCTTGGAGCACCCACACACCCAGCCAGCCACCACTCTGGGCCTCCCCAATACTGGCCTCCCCACTAGACCAGGGAGGGCCAGTCTGAGCTGACTGTGCTGACAGGAAATACCTCTCGTTCCAAGCTCAGAACCTCTAAAGAACGAGCAGATGGGGGAGGGGCTGAGACAGTCGTGGAGTCACGGGGAAGAGGAAAGATCATACAATCCTGTCCCCCATATATGGGGTTCCATTTCCTTCCTTCCCTCACCACCCATGTGGGGGTGGTGGATAGGGGATGGAAGAGGGCAGGCAAGGAGGAGGATGTGGTGACAGCTGATTCGTCCCCAGAGGTCACACTTTCCAACAATCAGCTGTTACTGGAGTGGAAGGCAGGAACTTTCCTTAAAGGCACAACGTTCTGCACACACAGGCTCAGAATCCTGGAGCTCCAAGGAACCATAGCAGTGACCTCATGGAGCCCATATTTAGCACAGAAGAGACTATCTCACAACTCATCTCTCTGGTTCAATTACCCTCACCCCCAATTTGGAACTTATGGAAAAGTCACGGATCCCTTTCCACAGGTCCCTTTTTGGTGGTGGTGGTAGGGGCGAGTGATGAGGTGGGGTGTGCATCAGGCTTGCCCCTTTAAATAAGCAGTTCAACAGCTTTTGCCAAGTCATTGGGTTCCTTTCAGTTTTTGCCCATCCCCCGCACCTCTAGACTCTGATTGGCCCCTAGGGAAGGAGCAGTCTCCTCATTGGTCTCCACCTTTGAAATCTCTTCCCCAAGTAGGCCTGAGTCAGTGAAGAGCTTTGGAGGACGGGACTGAAGGGGGGATTAATTAGAGGATGGGTTTGCTGACCAGTTGCACTTTAGCACGACCCATCCCCTAATTTGTGACCAGAAGCCTTCCCTCTACCTTAGTGAGGGCTGTACTCTGGATCTTTTGTTAGGAAGCTACCTCTTGAGAGGCTCTGGGGCTCTTCTGCGACTGGGACGAGACATCTACAAGAAAAGGCTCCTCTGACTAGGAAAGGCTCCCCCAGGAGGGGTGGACTTGATCTCTCCAGTGAAAGCTGGGTCAGGGCGGGGTGAGCAATCCTTCCTCCTCCACAAGCCCTCAGGAGTTCTCCATCTGAAGAATCTCTGCTGCCCTAGGGGTTGATATCCACCTTCAGTTCTGCCCACTCCTGCTACTTTGCCTGCTCCACCTGTCCTTAGAGGACTATACCCTCCTGCGGAGACCAGCGAATCAGTTTTGGGGTTGTCTAAAAAGAAGCACGGCTCCAAAGAGGAGGGGGCTGTAGCCCTTTAAGGACTTCCCCGGGATGGATTCAGAGATCAGTTTAAAAATGCCAACTCACAGAGCGCGCTGGATTCTGGGAACGAGGGTGTCATACCGAGAACTACATTGACCGCTATGCTCTGCAAACACACACGCCTTCACTTCCTTCTGCTCTTTAGGACTCTGCTTTGACGTAGCGCTCTTCTAAGCAAGCCGCTTTGGCGGAGGGCTGGGTCACATCTTTTCATCTATTGGCCAGGTTGTGGGTTGGTGGGCGTGGCTTAGCGCAACTCCACTAGGCAAAGGGCTGGCCTCTTTGCCAATCAGAGCGAAGGCGTCAGGAGAGGCGGGACCAGGGCGAAGCGCTGGCGACCCCGAGTGGGTGTGGTCACGTTGCCCAGCAGTGGGCGGTGATTGGCCCTGGGCGGTGCAATCGCAGCTTGTGCGTCACGACGCCGCCAGCTGATCGGAGACTGGAGCCGGTGTGTGCTGGGCGCTGGGAAGAGACAGCGCCGCCGGCTGTGGGGGGCGGACGCAGTGATTTGTTCCCCTACCCTCGGCACCCCCCACACCCAGCACCAGGTGGGTGTGAGTTGGCGACCCGGTCAACAGGGAGAATCGTGGTAACGGGGTGATGGGGGAAAGTAGAGTCCTGGCGGCCACACCCTGCCCTGCCGGGGGAGGGGAGAGGGGGCGGCGGGGGCAGGGGCGCTCGGGAGAGAGGGGCCCGGACTGGTCGGAATAGTGTGTCAGGAGGTTTAAAGAAAGAGTCCGGGGCAGGAGTTGTGGCAGAAGGTCTCGCGGAGTAGCTGGGGAGAAGACGAAGGACCGGAGGGCCGGGAGCGGCTAACCCCGCCGCCCTCAGGTCCGAGGATGCGGGAGCCGACCATCCAGCCGGGGGAGGATCTGGACGGAGTGGGTAGCGGGGAAGCGCTTTGCCTCCGCCGGCGCTCACTGGGTCAGGCCAGTTCAGCGCCCTGGCAGGGAAGGGGTCGCTGGGCGGGCCGGCCCCTCCTCTCGTTCCCTCCAGGGCATGTTATGTAAGGGGGGAGGGGAGAGGAGTAGGGGGCGGCGGTGCGAGGGCCTTATGCAACCCAAAGGTTAGGGTTTCACCGCGGTTGGGCGGGAGGGAAAGCGGGCAGGAGGAGGGCCTGGAAATTCTAACCCCCACTCCCCAGCGTAACTGGCCGTCTTGGGCCGAGAGAAGGTCACCTCTGCACCTCCCCCCCGCCTGTCCGGTTGTGAGGCCCCTAGCCCGGGCCTGGCCCTGACCGCCTGAGAAGCCGGCTGGCTGGGTGGGGCGCCTGGGTTAGTCATCGCTGGGCTCCCTCTCTCCCCACCTCCCGGCCAACTCTTGGCCCCTCCCCGTGGCCTCCGGCTAGGCTATCGCCCCCACGTCCCTCCGACCCTAGCTCCAGCCTCCAACTTATTTGACCTGTCATCCTGGCTGTCAGACTGGGCTAGGAGCTGTCAGGGTGCCAAAGGGTTGATAGAGCAGCTGGTCAGAGGGTCAGTGCCCTGGGCCCACCCCGCCCTGCAGCCAAGGGCACCTGCTTGGCACAGACCCTCAGCAGCTGCTGAGTCCTGTAGGCTAAATAGCAGTCGCAGACGAAGAGGAGTCGAACGAACATAGTTGGACTGGTCATCTAGAGGAAGGAAGATACCACAAAGTTCGTGTCTCCCAAGAGGGTTTGGGAATTTGGACCCCGCCTCTCCCTCCCCCCCCCAACTTTCTTACCCTCTGAGTGTAGAAATCCCAAGTTAAGACCGCCTTGGCCCCTCAATCTGGCATGGGCCATGCCCTTGGACTGAGTGTCAGTGCAGAACCGCCCTCCCCGTCTCACAGCCCTCAAGCCTGCCACGCCCCCAGCCCCCTCCCTGGGCCATGCTGCAGGGCCCGGCTTTTCCTGCTGATTCATGCGTTGGAACTGTGGGGGCGGGGCTTGGAACTTGGAACAAAGTTCAGACATGGAGGGGCCGGCAGACAGCCTGGAATTCATACCAGATGTACCCGGAATGTGCATGCGGAATGCCTGGCATCTGAGAGTCCTGGGGAGGCTGCCCAACCACCCTGCCCATATCTCCCTCTCCTGCAGCCTTTAGTCGGCTGTCCTTTCCCTCACAGTCCTGGGAGCTTCTGCTGACCTTCTTCCAAACTCTAGACCTCCTCCCTTCCTCACTCTTCCCCAGTATAGGCCCCCAAAACTCTCCTTCCAGCTGAAACCCTGTGAACAAGTCAGTTGGGCTGATCACTGAATTCACATTTCTTGACATGAGATACAACTTCTCACCTAGTACCTGGGTGACTAATGGGGTGTGACCAGGGTCCCGGGCCCTGCCCTATCATAAGGCTGAGGAGGCTGGGGCCCCCAGGGATTGCTATGGTGGGGTATGTGTTTGTGAGAGAGAACAGTCCTGGATTTCAATAGCTTCCAGTACTGAAAAGAGGAGCAAGAGAAGCCACTTTAGAGCTGCCTCTTGGTTCTCACTAAAGTTAACAGCTCCTACAGGCCCAGACCAGAGCCAAGAACCCTTCATTAGAAGGTCAAAGGTCTACTGGGGCCAGTGGGACAGTATCCCTGTGACATAGCCCTGCTCAGATCTTTTCCATTTTTCTTCCCCTTCCCTTTAGGAGCCTGTTCCTCCCACATCCTCACCTGGCTGAGCCGCAGTAGTTCTTCAGTGGCAAGCTTTATGTCCTGACCCAGCTAAAGCTGCCAGTTGAAGAACTGTTGCCCTCTGCCCCTGGCTTCAAGGAGGAGGAAGATGAGGAAAAGGAGCTGCTTTTCCCATTATCTGGAAGGTGACAGAAATGGGGGCTGGGAAGGTCTGAATATCAGGGGTGATGATACCTTTTGGGAAAGGGAACCCTGCTCAGTTGGAGAGCTTTCACCCAGATTGGCCCAGCAAAAGAGTAGTTTTAAATTGGCGAATAGATGACTCACCTGCCTGACTGCCCAAGGTTAGTTGTCTTCCTGTGACAGTGGGAAGTAGAGAGAAGAAAACTGTCTACTTCTTCACCAGATTTCCTTCTTGGCCCTCCTTTCTTATTTCCCATTTTTCCCTACTGGCCTTTCCAGGTGAGGTCCAAAAATAAATTTACTCTTCAGGGAAAAGGTAGTACTGAAACTCCAATCTGAGTAGTCATCCCTCTGCTCTTACCTTTCCCTGTATTTCTATAGACTGGCCCAGACTCTAGATTCAAGGGTTCTTACCTATATCTGGGACCCTTAGACCTTCTGTCCCAGTTTCTCCACCTGTGAGATGGAGAATTGCACAGATGAGTGTGTATGAGGGAATTGGAAGCCCACCTGTGCAGACTCAGCCTGGGCGCACCTCTCCCTGTAGGTGGGAAAAAAACCAGTTTTTCACATAAACTGTTGTCCCTGCCCCATCCCTGACAGTATAATCCCAGGAGCTAGAGAGGGTGGGCATTGGAGGCACGGGCTAGGGTCAGACCAATGCAAGGAGCTAATAGGAGTTCAGTCTCTACACTGACTTCCCACCGTGCAAGGGTGGCCCAAGGTTTCCCCTGCCATCCAAATCAGTATGGCAGCCCCTGTTGGGGTTCTAGCTGCTACTGCTCTGTTTCTTCCTTCACTTTGCTTTCTAGGATGATGTGTGAGACAGCTCAGACCTGTGCAGGCAGGAAATTCTGCCCTCCAGCAAGCAGGGAACATAGGTTGTGGGATGGGACCCACTTTGGGGCATCAGACATCATAAACCTGCCACCTCCAGCTCCTGATCCAGTCTCTCTCTCGGGCTCAGGCTCTGGTGTGGCTCAACTTTGGCCCAGTCTTCCTACCTGAAGATGGCCAAATACAGGGGCTACAGTAAACTGTTCTGTTTGGTGAGAGGAGATGTGCAGGGACCTCTATGCTATTCTCCATTTATGAGAAACTGAAAGGGGAGAGCAGACCATTGAACCCAGCCCCTCTGCAGCCTAAGCTGAGGGGCAGGATATGTGTGGGACAATGGTAGAGGGGGTTGGGTAGACTGATTCTACTCATAGACTCCAACAAAGATCACTCTGTCTCTGGACATTGCCTCCGTACTTTCTTCTCTTGCTCGCTTCACTGGCCACAGTGTCTCACTCCAGCCTTGAGTACATGGCTGTGCCATCTTCACCCATCATGGGGCACAGGTGAGGGAGGGCAGCCCAGAACACAGAGGCAGGCAAAAGACCAGTGAAGGACCAGGCCTGGAGAGCACGGGGCTCTCTCGGGGAATCCAGCAGAGGGGCCCACGAAGGCCAGGAGCACCCCAGGAAGAGGGAGAACAGCCAGTCTTCATTAAGGACAAGCTTCCAGCCATCTCCTACTTCACTCACCATTTCTCTCCAGTGTCCTGCCTCCCTCAGAGATATGGGACAATAGTGAAGTGTCCTGTGGCTTCCACCATCCTACTTCTACCTCTTCCCCGCCCTGTAATTTTTGCAAGAGCCAGCTGTGAAAGGACATACACAGGAAATTCATAAAAGAAATTCAGATGGACAAAACTATGAAAAAAAAGTATGCTTCATTAGTGAATAAGGGCAAATATAGCTGAAAGCATTTTTCCCTTAGCAAACTGTAACAAAAATATATGACCCAATATTGGCAAAAGAGTACTGAAAGAACACTCCCATACATTACATATAGGTGTATAAATGGGTACAGAACTTCCTGGATGGCATTTGATAATTGTCAAACATCCTAAAAGTTTCTATGTCCTTTGACCTAGTAATCCTACTTTGGGGAATTTATCCAAAGAAAATAATTAAGGATTGAGTTATAAGATGTTCATACCAGCATTTCAATACAGAAAAATGGGAAATAACAGTCTGATTGGGAATTCATTCCTTTTCTGCTGTAATGAAAATTTGCAATAGGGGATTGCTTAAGTAAATTATTGTATATACATCCAGATGGTGGAGTACTGTGCAACCATTAAAAGTCATGTAGAAGAACATTTGACTGGAAAGAAAAATGCTCTTTGAATATTAAGAAGGTTATAAAAATAGTGTGTATTATGTGATCTCAATTTTAAAATTTTAAATTTTAAAATATTTTTTTTAATGTGGTTATATACTTGTATACGTAGAATGATAAAAAAAAAAAAAACTGAAGACATACTCAAAAATGTTAATAGTGTTTATCTTTGGATAGTGGAATAAAGTAATTGTAATTTTCCTCTTTGTTTTTTCTGTTATTTCCAGGTTTTCTACATTAACTGTATATTGCTTTCATATCATAAATAAAATTTAAAAGATCAGTGTAATTTTTAAACCTTTGGAGAAATGAATGTTGAAGAATGAAGGGAAGCCCCCAGCCCCTTACTAAGGATGTTTGGTTGGGGCATCTCTTGGTTTGTGAACTTCAGTCTTTAGGGATAGCTGGAATCCACCCTTTCAGCAAACAGAAAACAGTTCTCTGAATTGCTGGCTGTCAGCCAGCTAAAGAGGTGTAGAGTGGAGTAAGATGGGAGGAAAACAGTAAAAACCTGTCACTCCAGGGGATGAGGGGTTGGGGAAGGATTTTCCTCTCAAGGCTGAAGGATTCTAGAATCCTAATAGGCCTGCTGCTGAAAGCACGGTGTGTCTTTGTTTTTCTCTTCCGATTCTGCCCCAACCTTGAGGTGACCCTGTGTTACCTCTCCATGTTCTCAGATTGGAAGAGAGATTCTACCCACCCACCAAGTACCAAGCCCTTGCGGGGGGGGGGGGGGGGGTGCTCTTCCAGACTATAGTGATGAGTGTTTGCCTTTTGCCTCTTTCCTAATAAGGCTTCTCAGTAGGGCAAAAAAAAAAGTGGGAGTGGGGTTCCCCAGTGGGTCACTTTCCGCAATGAGAGCTTCTGTTCTGTTTGAGAGGTACTGTGTTAGGGGCCAGGACTCCTGGGGTCATAGATTTGCGGGGGTGGGTTAAAGGCCTGGGAACCTCAAGAGGCAGAAAGAGTGGTTCCAAGGAAATGAGGCGCCCCCTCCCCTACAACTGAGTCTGGGAGGGAAGGCTAGGCAGTGCGGTGGCGGGGTTTGGGCAAATGGGAGTGGGTTGCACTTTTCCTCTACCTTCAGGGCTGTAAGGGTGAGAGATGAGGGAGTAGGGAAGAGGAGGGGAGAGTTAGTGGGGTGGGACCCCCGAGATGTCAGGTGAGATTAGACTAGCAACCCATTTCTGAAACTCCAAAGGATTTGGGACACACATGGAGTCGGAGACTTCTATTGACATCTCGGAAGTTCTGAGCTCCGTGGCACGGCTTTGTGCCCTGGAGCCCCCAGACCGCGGTCCCCGGGTAGGGCCGGACGCGATCGGTTGCTGTGGCTCTAGGGGCGGTGGCCCAACGGCTGCTCCAATCAGCGCCCAGCAGAGGAATTGGGGCGTGGACAAGCCGGGGAAAAGTTACAGCAGATTACTGAGGCGGGGCGGGCGGGGGAGACCCGGAACCCAGCCCTATCGGGAAGTCGGCTCACAATCCCCGTCAGGGACTTCGGATGCGTCCCGCCGGAGAGCTCCAGGGCCAAAGGACCAATCGGGACCTAGCCGGCCCTCCAGGCCATGGCGCCCTCGGGGCTCCTTGTGACTGGCGCCTCCTTCGCCGCGTTCCGGGGGCTGCACTGGGGGCTGCAGCTGCTGCCCACGCCGGGACCTGCTGCCCAGAACCGCTGGAAGTGGCGCAACATCTGTGTCTCTCTGGTGCACAGCCTGCTCTCGGGGGCTGGGGCGCTGCTCGGGTGCGGGGCTTGGGGTTCCAGAGGCACTGGGGTGAGGGTGAGGGCGTGGAAGGCCGAAGTTAGAAGACCGGGCGGCCACCTTTAGAACTGAAGCGAGAGCTTGAGTCAGAGACTGGGGTGGAGGACGTGGATGGGTGGGAAGGAGTGCACAGTGGGAAAATGGGTCTGGGTCTTCGAGAGGCTGACCGTGGCTCCTCCATCTCCCACAGGTTGTCGCTGTACCCTCAGATGGCCGCCGACCCAATTAATGGCCACCCTCCCTGGGCCCTGGTGCTGGTGGCTGTGTCTGTGGGTGAGTTTGCAGGGAAGGCTGGGCCAGTGGGGCAACCGTCTAACCTCTAACCATAATTCCAGTTTTCCTTCCCCTCCCCCACAGGGGTTAAATGTTTCTGGAGGCTTTACTGAGGGCAACTAAAGAACTGGAAGAGGGGGCTGGAGATTTCTCTCTAGGCTGTGCACCAGATCTTGAGAAACCTAACCCTCCCACCCCATGCCCACAGGTTATTTCCTGGCAGATGGAGCTGACATGCTGTGGAACCAGACCTTGGGCCAGGCCTGGGAACTTCTCTGTCACCATTTGGTGGTGAGACTCTGAGGGGAGAGGCCAGACAGGAAGGGAGGCATGTCAGCCTGGGGTCCCCAATCTCTCTTCAGCTTTCTGTTCTCTGATTCCCACAGAGTCTCTGACCCTAGCTGGTGCTTGATCCTCACAATCTTAGGTGGAATTGAGGGAGGGGAGAAGTTGGACTGTTGGCCATAGCTGGACAGCTGGGAGTCTGGGCACTGCCTAAGGAGCTTGAATCCCCCACGGGTGTCCAGTTGATCACAGAGACATTGAATATGGAGCTTTTCTGACAAGGAGAAGCCCTGGTATAGAGTATGGGGATGGGGCATGAAAGCCCAGGAATGGCAGCTAGGGGGTACTGTGCGGATGCTGCAGCCTCAGGGTGAGACAGCCCCTGGGCCAAGGCTGCTTCCATCCTATGGAAGGGTTGTTTTAAGGCCTCTCTGGCCCCCAGGATAAAGGTAGGCATAAAGGTCAGGTGTTTGGGGGGGTGTCCCACAAAATGCTTGGGAGCCTCTTTCTTAAGGATTGGGAAATGGGGACATGGTGGGCAGCAGGTCATGGAAGGTCCTCTGACCCTGGTCCTCAGGTAGTGAGCTGTCTCAGCATCGCTGTTCTGTCTGGCCAGTTCGTGGGCTTCTCCGTGGTGTCTCTGCTGCTGGAGCTGAACTCTGCCTGTTTGCATCTGCGGAAGCTGCTACTGCTTTCTCACCAGGCCCCATCCCTGGCCTTCAGCGTGACAAGCTGGGCCACCCTGGCCACCCTGGCCCTCTTCCGCCTGGTACCACTGGGGTGGATGAGTCTGTGGCTGTTCCGGGAGCACCATCAGGTGCCTTTTTCTCTGGTTGTCCTTGGTGGAACTGGGCTGGTCATTGTGGGTGTCATGAGCATCACACTGGGTATCCGCATTCTGGTCAATGATGTTCTGCACTGTCGGCCCCACTCACCCATCCCTGGGCACAAGGAAACCAGGAGGACCAGGACATGTTGTGATGGTGAGCCTGTCACCAGGAACAATTTCACTGTCAGCCTGAAATACTAGAGAGAAACCACAGGCTCCTCTTCTGCTGGCCTTGTGGGAGATGGGGCCAGAGCAAGGAGATGGTGGTCTTCAGTGCACATTAGGGTATAGGATGGACTGGATTATCAGTACCTCAGTTCCTCTTCCAGCTAACTCACATCCCTCCCCCTTCCTAGGATTTAAGAAGAAATGCTGATGTTGGTTGATGGGTAAGAAATCAGGTTACTATTCACTGAATTCCACCATCAGATGACCACCCTTTCCAGCAAACAAACTCAAGAAACTTTGTACAGGCAAAGCTATTAATAAAGAGTGGCAGGAGGAATGAAGCTGGAAGAAACTGCCAATGGGAACAGAAACCCTTTGCTTTAGCAGAGGGACAGATGAGAGAAGGTGAAGTCCTACTAGAATCAGAGAGATGTGGTATGGAGGAGGTGGGATCAGAGGGAAGAGAGACCTCACCTATGACCAAATTCTGATTCTGGCAGTGGGAAGAGGGCACAGAGGTGCAATCTGTAACCAGTAGGGATGGACATGATAGTTGCCAAGAGACAGAATCTGGGCCACAGCAATTGCTGCTGATATTTCTGGTTCTCAAAGCCACACTATTGTGTTTGTACTTAACCCTAATCCTACTGTGTCCAGGCTTTATTTTTTTTTTTTTTTAGTATCTTCTGACCTTTTCAGAGAAAATACAGATTCTTGGAAGAATGTGCATGGGGCTAGACCTGTCTTCTAAGGACAGCACTGAAGTCCAGAGCCATAGAAGGGCCTCAAATACCCATTCTGGGTGCCCAGGGTAGATCTTCCCAAGCCCAGGCTTTCATGGAAGAATGAAAGCAGAGGCTGAGCAGGTGAGAGGAGGCTCGCACTGGCTGTAGAGGGGTAAAGGAATAGCTAACCCTTTTCTGGGATTCATTTGCTAGCTCTCCTTCCTCCCCTGAAGCTTCATTTTTTTCTACTGTAGTTTTTCTGCTGCAGTTTTTCTATTGTACAAGACCCTTCCCTTCTCAGTGAGAACATTCAGATTATGGAAAGTGTAGAGCAGATTAAAGTTGATATTCTCCTAAACAAGGGGCAGAAAGAGATAACCCTTAATCATCCACAGGAAAGATACATGAGCAAAAGCAAGAGACAGGAAGATTAAAAAAAAAAAAAAAAAAGGAATCTTGCTAAGAAGCTGAGACAGAGAAAGACAAAAAGGATGAGTGAAACAGACACCCATAGGCTGAGGGACAGACAGAGAGAAGGATTAATTGCATAGAGGAGACAGAGGCAAAGAGAGATTGAAGACAAGAGAGAAAGAGAAGCCTTGGCAGAAATATTGAGAAAGCCCACCTTAGATGCTGAGAGGAACCAAAATCATAGAATTGGTGAAATGGTCCTAAACAAAGAGGACAAGAAAAATAGAAATAAAGGCTGACAGGAAGAGTCCCCAAGGGTGGAAGGCACAGATAGTTTGGACAGTGAAATAGTGAGAGTGAGTGACAAGAAGGAACAACCAGGCTCAGGAGAGATGGAGGTAAGAGTGGCAGACAGAGAGATTAGCAGAGCGGGGGAAGAGAGAGGTGGAAACAGAGCCGAGGGGGGATTAGCCAGGGGAGCTGAGGAGCAGAAGAGCAGAAAGTGGAGGAGGCAGTCAGCAGAGATTCACCTACAGAAACGAGAAGCAGGAAATATGTCGAGTTGGAGGCAGGCAGAGGGACAAAGGACAAACAGCTACAGTGCAGAACACAAAGACAAAGCCTGACAGTAACTGATAGGCAGAGGCTGGTAGGAAGATGAGAAAAGTCAGAGTCAGGGATGTAAATTGAGATAGAAGAATAGGCGGAGAGACTGACGAGGGGAATCACAGAGGGGATGGGGGGGGTGAACAATTAAATAAATACCCAAAGGAAGGAGCAAAGAAAAGGAGGAAACACAGATGAAGAGAGAACAAATGAAACAATACAGATGTGAAAAAAAAGAGAGAGGAATTGTGAGAGATTTCCATCATAGAATCATAAAAACTGGGACACAAAGGAGGGGGAAAAAAACAGAGACAGGAAAACCAGGACAGTTGGAAGTAGATAAACACAGGCAGAAAATAAGGGCAAGGGTTTAAATGTAGTAAGACTTACACCCACGAAACAAAGGTATAGATGTTGAGATAGGGAAACAAAATAGGATTTAGTCAGAGAGTTTGTCCTTAATAGAAGTATTATCCTCAAAACTCAATTAGCCCTTAACAGAATGCCTTGAATAACAGAAATGTTGTCTATGTTGTGTTTTCAAATAAAAAGAAACATGACAAACCCCCATGAGAAATCTATTCCCTAAGTATGTGTTGAGGCCAATATTAATTTATTCAAAGTCATATACTTTTTCTTTTGCCACTGTCATAAATTCATGATTCAAGCAAGTACCCCTCTTTGTAACATTAGATAGTATCTATGAGGGCGCCCAAGAACTTGAACATTAGAAAAATATGGCTGTTTCTGCGGGTTAACTAGTAAAACTCAAAACGGAAGGGTCAGATTAGCCACCAGTGGGGTCAGGACATAAGTGGACCCCTGAAGAGTTCCTATCATGGTGACCCAGTGAAACTTCAGAAAGGCAGGACTGGATTGTGATTATAATCGAGTAAGTAGGAGTAGAATCAACTGGAGTGTTTCCAGATAAAGATGATGCACATCAAAGAACAATGGATAATCGGGACCCTGGAAGAGGGAAACTCAAATTGCAGAGGTTGGCAGATGCTACGTTTGGTACAAGTCTGGTCACTAAGTGGTGCTTAGTCAACCTTAGTGAAGTGGTCCTCAAAACTGACTCCATGCCTACAAAGCTACCTGCTGATGAATTTTTTGCCTTCCAGCATAGGGAAAGGGCTTTTCTGGATGGGGGATATTGATATCTTATGGTCTCGGAACACTATCCTGATTATAAATTAATAAATTGCTATGCAAATAATTGCCTCAGTCTCTCATGAGTGTGGTTACTTTGAGTCACTTTTCTTAGCTCCAGTGGTGTCCTGATTTACAATGCAATGCTGGATTGTGGAGGTTTTGCCTTGGGAAGTTTTCCTCTTAGCACTTAGCTCTTTTGACCTACAAAGCCCTAAAGAGTTCTAAGATCCTTGGCTATCAAAAAGCAAACCCCATGTATTCAGCAGAATGAACTTAGAGCAAGTGAGTGGATTCAGACAGTTTAGAATGATTTTCAGTGCCAAGGGTTGAAACCAAGAGACTTTTTTGGTAACCTAATCCTGAGTTAAGAAAATCCAAAAGAACTCTCTATAACTGAGTTGTCAAAACTTTATCGTATATAAAATCTGGATTTGTCAGTCTGAAAATTAGGAGTTCTTATTCTGCAAGAAACTGTGTGAGAAAAGTTACTATTTAAAAAGGAGCTCCTGTGTTGAAATTAAATGTTTGTTTACGATCATTAACTTGAAGTCATAGCATCCCTGGCTGAACATTCGTTGTGCTTCTACCATGTCAGGCAACTTTTATAAATTGTCACATTTAACACCACAAAACAAAGATTCATCCATCACTTAGATGAAAAAACGATGTTCAGAGAGGTTGAGTAATTTACTCAGGGTTTTTTACCTAGTTAGTGACAGGACCTGGAATTTAAATTCATATGTTTTTTCTGTCATGCTACCTGTGGCTGACATTTGCTAATTTTGCCTGCCCTGCAGTGTAAGGATTTTCTTTTGAAAACCACCCCTCTCTCACTGCCCACCCTGCCCCCTGCCCTGGCATGTGACTCAGGCCTAATCAATCAGAACACCATATCCTCTTTTGCTGAACTGAGCTCATGATGTAAGGAAAGACTGAGCCTCGGTGCCTTGACTTCTGCTGGAACTTTTGGCTAAAATGCACTCTATGTGTGCTGACCATGATAAGCCAGTAGGATGTGAGAGAGCTTCCCTGAACATGAAGTCAACACAGAAAAAGAAGACTCAAAAGATGGAGAGTGATTTCTAGCATAATTTGAGTTATCTGGATCAAGCTCCTGTGCCATTCAGCACCATTCAGTTACATGAGCCAAAAAAAGCTCCCAGATCTGCTTAGGTGAGTGTGAGTTGAGTTTTCACTTGTAGCAGTGAGTCCAAATTAACACATCACCTTCAAGACTATCCATTCTCACCATTTCATTTTGCAGAGAACTGAAGCCTAAGCAAATTAAGTGACTTATCCAAGCATATCCAGCTAGTTTGTAGCACAGCCAAAATTAAAATCCATGTCTTTGATCCAAGGCTCCTATTAATACACTATTGCCTCTTTCTTTGTAGAAAAGCTAAGGATGGAGACACTTCAAGGTAGAAAGGTAGGAGCCAGGTGACAACTAAAGATCAATCAAGTCAGATAAATTACCTCTGAAGTGGTATTTATAAGTCAGGATGTTTCAGTTTGAAAGCCAGACTTCAATTCACCTAGTATTGATTTCTGCACTTTTCAGGAATACAGCAACTGTGCAGGGCAGAAGTTCATTTCAGCTTTCCTCTGCAGACACGGATACCACTTAACTAGGTACTGTGGAACATGTTCTTTCCCTGCCTCTAATCTGGTGGGGCCAACACTCCATTTGTCATACCATCTGCAGGACCTGCATACAGAAATGATTCTCAGACTGAGTAAGCTCCTTCTACAGAGATAAGGAGGCAAGTCATAGAGGCTTCGGGAGTAGAAGAATGGGAGGTCATTCATGTTGTGCAGTATGGGAGACACTACAAAGGGCTCCCTGCCTACCACCACCTGCCCCCCCAAAAACAGACACTGGGGTAGTGTCTGGCATTCCAGATATAATAAATAATTTTACTGGATTGAGCTTTGCCCCCTCACTCTGGCTTGCCTGCCTGTGGCCTTAAGAGGACTCCTTCACGTCCTTGACCTTCACTGGTTGGCATTGCTAATCCTGGAGGCCGAGACCAGCATGGCAGCTCTCTGTGCCCCAAATCTCAGCTCAGGGCACTGCTAGAGGAGGACAGAGAAGCCTGCAGAATCAGCGTACTGCAAATTTCTGCTGTTGCATTGATTTAGACCTGTGCTGCTACCTAGCTATTCAACTGCTACCCTTAGCAGCTTGTCCAAACATCATTTTCTTCAGGCTCCTGCCCTTCCTCCCCCAACCCTGATTCTTTGTAGAATCCAAACACTTCCTCCCTGAAAACAAGCAGGAGTGGGCGCTGGAGAGATGGAAGAGATGGGGGGAGGGACACAGGGGCACAGTCTAGGGCAGCTATGGTAGCATTTCTTTGACATATGCTGAATCTTAAAAATTCCTATGAACTTTGCATTCTGCTTCAAAATCTACTTTTTTAATGTAAAATACCATTTGAAATCACTTAAAAGTTACAATACTTGATTTTTAAGTGTTTTTAACAAAATGTCAAGTGAAACTGTCAGTTTTACGATCTAAGAAAGATGTGCCATTTTATTCTGTGGCTCCATTTTATTTTTTTTTTATTTTTATTTTTGTTGTTGTTGTTTTTTCGTGACCGGCACTCAGCCAGTGAGTGCACTGGTCATTCCTATATAGGATCCGAACCCGCGGCGGGAGCGTCGCCACGCTGCCAGCGCAGCACTCTACCGAGTGCGCCACGGGCTCGGCCCCTGTGGCTCCATTTTATCACTGGCACACTTCACTTTTCTTTATTCTCCTTCCAGCAAATATTTGTAAAGAGCCTCCTGTGTGCCAAGCACATAGCACAAGGTATAATAGCGAGCAAATGTGCCAGAGCTCTGGCCCCAGGGACCCTGCAGTCAGGATTTTGTTAAAGCGGGAAATTGAGAAGTAGGAGTCATTTAGAGGGGGAAAATCAGAGGTGATGGAGGTAGAAACAAGTCATCCAAGGACCAATAGCCTGAGAACAAAGAGCCAATGTATAGAGGATGGGATTCTGACATGATGTTGCCTTCTGACATCCAAGGAGTTGTCCAGAACCTGACTCATGATCTTCCCTCCCCAAACTGCACCCTTTCCAGTATTCTCCCAGTCTGTGCATAGTACCACCATCAACTCATTTTGTGAGTCAGGACTTAGGAATCATTATAGAGCTATACCACCCTACCTCCCACCCCATACACAAACATCCAGTTAATCAGCAGGTTCAGAATGGCTTTCAAGGTAGAAAGCTAAGTTACATTCACCCATTCCTTTCCCTCTTTGCTGTCCCATCCTGGTGTAAATCACCTTCATCTCTAACCTGGTTGACATAATGATGACCTCATAGCTATTCTCCACAGACCAGCCAGTCTGTGATTGTTAAAATGAAAATCTGATCATGTCATTTCCCTGCTTGATACTATCTAGTGGCTCCTCTCTCTCTCTCTCTCTCTCTCTCTCTCTCTCTCTCTCTCTCTCTCTCTCTCTCTCTCTGGCAGCTAGCTGGTATGGGGATCCGAACCCTTGACCTTGGTGTAACCAACTGGTCTAACTGGCCCGCCCCCTCCTCCTTCTTATGATAAAGGCAGAACTCAATACAGTGGGACCTCCATATGCACACATCCCACGAATTCAACCAACAGTGGATCCAAAATACAGTATTTGGGCTATCTGGTTAGCTCAGCTGGTTAGAGTGCTGCTTTGTAACACCAAGGTCAAGGGTTCAGATCCCTGTACTGGCCAGCCACCAAAAAAAAAAACAAAAAAAAAAACCAGTTTTGCAGAATGTGGAACCTGTGGATACAGAGGACTGACTATATGACATGTAGGGTTGTGAATGGTCCCCTCTAGTCTACTCTCCAGACTCATGGTGCTTTCTGCTTCACTGTTTGTGTGAACTTATTCAGTTTATTAAACATGCCATGCTTGTTCCTTTCTTGGGGTCTTGCAAAGGCAGTGCTGAATGCCTGTTTGGCTTTCCTCTCCTCCTACTCTGCTCCCTTGTCTTATTCTCATTCTTTTTTTTTTTTTTAGAAAAAACATTTTTCTTTTTTCTTTCTTTCTCTCTTCTTCTTCTTCTTCTTCTTCTTCTTCTTCTTCTTCTTCTTCTTCTTCTTCTTCTTCTTCTTCTTCTTCTTTTTTTTGTAACTGGCTGGTATAGAGATCCAAACCTATGACCTTGGTGTTATCAGCACCACACTCTCACTAACTGAGCTAACCGGCCAGCCCCATTCTCATTCTTTAGTGCTCATTTCCAACATCTCTTTCTCCAAAGAAACTTCCCTGACCCTCTCCCCACAATTAGGCCAAATCTCTCTGTACTTCTCATTGGAAGCACTTATTAAAACTTTAACTGAAAACCAATTATGGGCATTTGAGGAAAGCCCCTAACATGAAATAAATAGAAAAACAGAAAAACACCGACAAAGCAAAGACTATGCATGGGGAATAAAACTTCAGAAAAGCTCTTATTATTTTCCTCAAAAAAACAAGGGAATATATTGCAAACACGAAACGAGAACATGATACCACCAAAAGAAGCATTCAGAAGAAATTCTGAGTAGTTGGAAATTAAAAGCGTGATACTAGAAATAAAAAAAAAATTAATGAAAGAGTTGGAAGATAAAGTTGAAAAATTCTCCCAGGGGTTGGCTATTTAGCTCAGTTGCTTAGAGCACTGCGTTATAACACCAAAGTCAAAGGTTTGGGTCCGCATACTGTTTTTTGAGCCACACACACACACAAAAAAAAGAAAAAAGAAAAAAAATCTCTTAAAAAGAAGAGTAAAATAGGCCGGCCCGTGGCTCACTCGGTAGAGTGCGGTGCTGATAACACCAAGGCCATTGGTTTGGATCCTATATAGGGATGGCCAGTTTGCTCACAGGCTGAGCATGGTGCTGACAACACCAAGCCAAGGGTTGAGATCCCCTTACCAGTCATCTTTAAAAAAAAAAAAAAAAAAAAAAAGAAGAGTAAAATGACAGAGATAGAATTACAAGAGAAAAGATGAGACGATCATGGAACCAGTCCTGGAGACCCAACATCACAATAACAGGAGACCCAGAAAGAGAAAACTGAGAAACAAAAGGAAAGGAAATCATCAATTAAATAATGAAATATCAGTTGGTTAGAGTGCGGTGTTGATAACACCAAGGTCAAGGGTTCAGATCCCCTTACTGGCCAGCTGCCCATACATAAAGAAATAAAGAACTAAAATTTCTCAAAACCAAAGGACATGAATTGCCAGACTGAAGTGTCCGTGAAATGCCCGGAATGATCAAAGTGTTCGTGAAATGCCCAGAACAGTGAAAGAAAATAGATGCACATCAAGCAACATCATAGTAGGACAGAACTGAGGTTGCCATGGGTGGGAAAGGGAGAGAGGTGGAGGGAAAAGGAGGAATTGGTAAAGGCCCACGAAAATTAATTACATTGTATAATGAGGAATATATTAATTATCCTGATTTGAACATCACATATTGCACACTGGTATTGATATTCAATGCTGTACCCCACAGACATCTACAACCAACTATGTTCAAAAAAAAAAAAAAAACCCAACATAGTGAAATTTTAGAATGCTGAGGTTAATGTTCCAGAGGGGAGGGAAAAGTTATATACAAATATCTAGTATTGAAATGACTTTGGGCTTCCTAACACCACACTGGAAACTAAAAGGCAATGGAGCAATGCCACCAAAAATCTGAAGGAAAGCCATTTCAAACAAGAATCTGATTCCCAGCCAACTATCAATCAAGTGTGAGGGTTGAATAAAGACATTGTCAGACATGCAAAGTCTCGAACAAATTTATCTTCCATGCACCCTTTTCAGAGTTCGCCAAGAAAGAGGAAGACACAGATCCAGAAAGCAGGACAGTCAGCACAGAAGAGAAGAAAGAGACTTCCCAGGAAGATGGTGAAGGCGGGTTCTAGGAAGAAGCTGTATACCAAACAGAGAAGGAAACTGGTACACACCGCTACAGGCCAGGAAGCTCCAGGAAATACTTTTTTGGGGGGGTGTGGGGAGAAAGGGGGGTGAAATCAATAAACCACCTAATGTGTCTGAACATTTTTTAAAAGAATTAAAAACTAGTCAAGAACCAGGAGTAACTGGCAATGAGTCCATAGAAAACTAAGAAAATACAGCTATTAATTACAGGCAAAACAACATTTAGGGAAGGAATGTAATCATAGTTTACTACATGAATGAGCTCTGAATCCATGGATTCCATTTGTACAGAAAGATATTATAGTAAAGTGGCTAAGATCACTTGGATTTAAATCCCAGATCTGCCACTTACTTATTAGCTGTGTGGTCTTGGGCTAGTTATTTGACCTGTAAGCCCCAGGGACCCCATCTGTGCACTAGAATGACAAAAACAGAATTATTGTGAGAATTAAATGAATTCATATGTGTAAATGTTCTTAGAACAGTGCCTGACACAAAGTAAATGCTATATAAGGGTGAGATATTATTATTGCAAGCAATTTATGCAAACATGGCGTTTTAGTACATTTTGTGCTGCTATAACAGAAATACCTGAAACTGGGTAATTTATAAGGAAAAGAGGTTTATTTGGCTTATGATTCTGGGACAGCTGCATCTGGCACGGAACTCAGGCTGCTTTACTCATGGTGGAAAGCGGCACATACAAGCAGATCACATGGTGAGAGGAAGCAAGAGAAAGAGAGAAGGTGCCAGGGTCTATTGAACAACCAGCTCTCGTGGGAACTAATAGAGCCGAGATCTCACTCATTAATCCCCCTTCCCCCAGGGAGAGCATTAATCCATTCATGAGGGATTCGCCCCCATGACTCAATCAGTTTCCCACACTGCCACTCTGGGGATCAAATTTCGGCACACAACACATCCAAACTCCATCACATGGGTTTTTAATCTCATCAAAATTACAATATAACCATAGTGGGAAGAGAGGGTATTGGGAAGGGTGTGCATGTGTACGGGAGGCTAGGGAGTGAGTTGGGTTTCTATTTTCTTTTGGGGGGGGCTGGCTGGTAAAGGGATCCGAACCCTTGACCTTGGTGTTATAATACCATGCTCTAACCAGCTGAGCTAACCAGCCAGCCCTGGATCTCCATTTTCTATAGGGTAAGGTGAGTAGATAATGCCTAAAAGTGAAAAGTCAAAAAATAGCAATACAAGCTTATTACTTGGAAATAGTATGCCGAATATGGAAATAAATTGAAATACAATATGGAAATAAATACCAAAATAATCGGCTAAAATTAGTGAAAGTGGTTTCTTTTGGGGAGGAGGAAGAGTAAGCTACTGTTCTTTGTAACAAATCTTTGTAACAAATTCTACAAAACTATATAACTTTGTAAAAACTAAAACTAAAAACATTAATTATACAACTAGATATTCAATGTTCATCGTTGCATGTAGAATGCAACCTTCCAACAGATAGAGCCTAGGTCTGGTCTGCTCTCCTCTGTATTTTGGCACCCGACAAGTGTACATTAAATCTTCTTTTTTTGCCAAATTTTGCTTTATGTGTGTGCGTGTCTTAACTCAATTTTATTTATATTTATTCTGGGGGTGGTACGGTGTGTTGTTTCAATACATGTGCATCTTGCGCAATGATTCATTTACGGTAGGTAGCATAGTTTTGTCCCCATTAGTTCACACCTTATCTTCCCTCCGACTCCCACCTCTCTCTGGTAACTATTATTCTATTCTCTACTTTTTCTTTTTTAAAACAAACAAAGATTAATATGCTTATTGCAAAAAGAACTCTTAAAAATGAATTAGAAAAATCTAAGCTGAAATTTGGTGAAGGACATGAGCAGATACACACCAAAGAAATACACATGGTTAATAAGTACATTCTAGGATCCGGTTGCAGGGAGGGGCAGGGATGTCCCCCGGCCCTCTTCTCCCAGGGCCCCCCGGGTGTCGGGCTGGCCTCTGCCGCTGGCCTGGATGTGCCTAAATCTTTGTAGAAGGAAATCTTTAGGGGCATGTATGCTTTGGAAAGACTTTCTGCATTGAATGGGAATTTGGACAAGATAATGTTTGATGTCCCTGCTGGTCTGTGAATCTAATCTTCTTTCTTTCTCATCTGAATTTCTCTTAACCCTCTTGTTCCTGTCCAAATTCTTGCCTTTCGGGCCGGCCCATGGCTCACTCGGGAGAGTGTGGTGCTGATAACACCAAGGCTGCGGGATCGGATCCCATACAGGGATGGCCGGTTCGCTCACTGGGTGAGCGTGGTGATGACAACACCAAGTCAAGGGTTAAGATCCCCTTACCGGTCATCTTTTAAAAAAAAACAAAAAAAAACCCCAAATTCTTGCCTTTCTTTTATGCCTAAATTTTCAAATGAGTGGTCTATTGCCTCCATTGCTTCATGACACTCCTGGAGAGACAACCTGGAACCTTCCTCTCCTGTTACTTTTCTGAAGCTGCTCTTATAGGTTGGAGAATTCTTTCTTGCCAAGCTCATGGCTTTCTCGATCTTTCTCTACCTCTTGTAGCATCTAACAGGGCAGAGGCCTTCCTTTTCTTGAAGCTCTTCCTTCCTGTGGGCCTCTCCCAACCTCTCCAGCTGTTCCTTCCCTGGCTTTTCCTGGTCTCCTCCTGTCCCTGACTGTGTGTGCCTCAAGCCTTCCTCCTCTGCTTTCCCCTTATTTTTTCTTCAGTGAGTTCACTCCTTCTCATGGCTTTAGGATCATCTTCAGTCTGATATTTCAGCCTCCTGCCTGAGCTCCTGGCTTGCCACTTGTGGATTACGAGCCAGAGGTCACCTTCATTTGTATGACCTACAGTCAACTCCAAGTCCTGTTTTATACTCCTCAGACAATGGGAAAACCAGTTTGGCTGCAATGAATGGTTCATAATAATGGTGGATAATATTTTCTGTTCAGGTCTTTTCCTGAACAGAAAGAGATCATTTAAGGTCTCTTAAGAGACCTTAACAGAAGCTCCCAATTCTTTTTT
Organism: Cynocephalus volans; assembly: GCF_027409185.1. Lineage (NCBI taxonomy): Eukaryota > Metazoa > Chordata > Mammalia > Dermoptera > Cynocephalidae > Cynocephalus > Cynocephalus volans. The sequence continues at coordinate 28,876,984 of NC_084469.1, read as the reverse complement.
TTTGTGTGTGTGTGTGTCATTTTTTGTGACCGGCCACACCACGCTCAGCCAGTGAGCGCACCAGCCATCCTTATATAGGATCTGAACCCGCGGCGGGAGCACTGCTGCGCTCCCAGCGCCGCACTCTCCTGAGTGCGCCACAGGGTCGGCCCAAAGCTCCCAATTCTTTAAGCCTTAGTTCTTCATTTGTAAATTCATTTACACAATTAGATTCTGGCTTTAAAAAAGCTTGGAAATTAGTGGCAAATAAGATAACGTCCAAACTCTGCTTGGAATTCAAGATCACCTATAATTTGGTTCAAATTTTCCCATCCAACATCATCTATGCTTCTTAGCATGGATATAGAAGATGATAGCAGCACAGCAGCATGGTTAAGAACATGAGCTCTGAGACAGTTGCTTGCCATGGGACGGAGACTCCATGATTTACTGTCTATGGGGCCTTGAGCAAGTGGCTCAGCTTCTCTGAGCTTCAGTTTCCTCATCTATGATATGAGGCCAATAATAGTACCTACCTCACTGAATTATTATGACAGTTAAAGGAACAAATGGATTTAAAGTTGTTGGAGAGAAGCTGGCACATAGTTCATGTGATTATCCATGTGACCCAAAGCACTCAACCTTTTTGATCCTGGGTTTCTCCTAAGTAAAATGGGAATAATAATAGTACCTACTTTGTAAGATTGTTTTCATGATTAACTAAGCTTATTTCTTTATTAATTAACTTTTTATGTTGAAATAATCTGAGACTCACATGAAAGTTGTAAAAATAGCACAGAAACCATAAAGAAAAACACAGACAAACGAAATAGAACTGAGAGTTTCAAAACAAATAAATGGTCAGTTCCATTTTTGGTAAAGGAGACAAGACAATTTAGGGGAAATAATAGTCTTTTCAACAAATGGTGCTGGTCAACAGATATCTACATGCAAAAGAAAAAATTTGGACCCCTCCCTTACACCATACACAAAAATTAACTCAATGTGAATCTTAGACCTACGAGTAAGAGCTAAAACTATGAAAATTGTAGAAGAAAACATAAGAGTACCTCTTTCTGACTTGAGTTAGGTGATGATTTCTAAGATCTGACACCAAAATCTTAAGTGATTAAAGAGTAGGTTGACAAGTTGTACTTTATCCAAGTTAGAAACGTTTGTGCTTCAAAGGACATCATCAAGAAAGTGAAAAGATGGGGCCGGCCCATGGCTCACTTGGGAGAGTGTGGTGCTGATAACACCAAGGCCACAGGTTCCAATCCCATATAGGGATGGCTGGTTAGCTCACTGGTGAGTGTGGTGCTGACACCAAGTCAAGGGTTAAGATCTCCTTACTGGTTATCTTTAACAAAAAAAAAAAGAAAGAAAGAAAGTGAAAAGATTCCATACAGAATGGGAGAAAAGTTTTGCAAATCATATATCTGATGAAGGACTTGTATGTAGAATATATAAAGAACACCTATAATAATAACAGGACAACCAATTTAAAAATGGGCAAAGGATCTGAACAGACATTTCTCTAAAGAAGATATACATGTTACAACAAGCATGAACCTCAAAAAGTTATGCTAAGTAAAAGAAACCAGTAACAAAAGACCATACACTATTCTATGATACCATTTATATGAAATGTTGAGAACAGGTGAATCTATAGAGACAGAAAATCGGTTGGTAGTTGCCAAGGGCTAAGGTATAAGGAGGTGGGAGGAAATGGGCAGTGAGTGCCAGTAGGTACAAGGCATCTTTATGGGATGAAAATATTCTGGAACTAAATAGTGGTAGTAATCGTACAACTCTGTAAATATACTAAAAATCATTGAATTGTACACTTTAAACAAGTGAACTTCATGAAATGCAAATTATATCTCAGTAATGCTGTTTAGAAAAGTACAGAAAATTCCTGTGTAAACTTCGCCCAGCTTGAGAAATTCTTACATAACCATAGTATAGCAATCAAACCAGGAAAGTGACACTGGTTGAATGTTACTAAGAAATTACAGATCATGTTAGGATTTCACCAGGGCTTAGAGCAATATCTGGCACATAGAAAACCTTATATAGGTGGTAAGGACTTCACTACATTGACGACGATGGAGATGCTGATGCTGCTGGACTTTCTTCCACAGCCATGTTGATTTTTAGAGCATGCCATGTTTTGTTCTAAATTGTAACTCTAGCAATTTCCAACACTTGACATTCCTTATTCCTTCCCCTTCCTTTACCCCTATCAAATCCTTTACATTCGCCCGTCTCCGTGAAATTTTGAATTCTCCTCTCCCTTCTTTGACTGTATGAACCTCTGCACCAGCCAGCCCTTGCCTGGACTCTCCTTTGAGTTTTTCTCTAATTATTTTACTTTTGGGTCCTAAATTCCAGACTACGTTGAGTGGCCGTATGGGCTACAATTCCTCTGCATCCTCCGCAATATACTTGGTGGGAGTTTGAACAAACTTATCTGTTGACTAAGTCATATTCAAAGTTGCTACCAGAAACAGAGTCATAAAGGTTGAGCAAGAGGGGCTAGCTGGTTAGCTCCCTTGGTTACAGCATGGTGTTGGTAACACTAAGGTCAAAGGTTCAGATCCCCATACCAGCCAGCCACCCTCGCCCCCCCAAAAAAAGATGAGCAAGAGGGGTGGGAAGTGAAACAAGGATGGCAGATGGAGAGCATCTGAGGCAGCAAGACAGAGGCAATCAAGAAGCATCTATACGGTGTTCACTATACACTCTACGGCGAATAATTGCCACAGAGAGAAAAGAGAAATGGGGAGGGAGGGGGAAAAGACACCCACCAATGGAGTTCCCCATGGCCTCTTCTACTTTTCCAGATTCACTAACTCCTCCTGCAAAGTCAGGGTAAATGCCCTGCCCCCGAACTCCCATTCCACCGCATTGTAAGAGCCTGTGTTCTTGTCTGCCTTCCAGCTACCCTGTGAACACCATGTTTGTCTTTTTCTCTATCATATCCCCAACCATTGGAACATAGTAGGCACTCAATTGATGGTCGAATGAATGCATGCGTGAGCAAAGGACTGATTGACTCGGAGCTGGTAGGGCATCTCAAGTCTACGTTTATGAGAATAGACCCAAAACGATGTGCGATTTTTTTTTTTTTTTTTTCCGTGACCGGCGCTCAGCCAGGGAGTGCACCGCTCATCCTTATATAGGATCTGAACCCGCGGCGGCGGGAGCGTCGCCGCGCTGCTAGCGCAGCACGCTACCGAGTGCGCCACGGGCTCAGCCCACGATGTGCGATTTTGACAAATTTATTAAAACTCTGGAGTCTTCAGGGTGTCGCGATGAGACGCCAGTAACCAAGGCAATGGGTCTGCTAGAGCGCCCCAGAGGGAGAGTCGGAAACGCGAGAGGCGGGGCTTGAACCTCCTCTGACCACACCTCCTCTCGGTCAGACCCTTTCCACCTAGGGTCCCGCCCCCTCCGGCGCGGTATACAACTCTAATTGGTGATCTCGCTAATCCATCTGAGCACACAGGCGCTTATTGGATCAACTGCTGAGAACCGCGGTTGCGCACTTTCCGGCGTTGGGAACGCGGAGCGGACGTAGGCTTGCCGCCATTGCGCTGCGGACAAAGCTGTCGTCTGTGTGAGTGGCTTTGGGGTTCGTGGCGGGCTTTCAAGGCCCCGCTGCGGGGAGCGTGGTGGCGTCAGGCTAAGCGGCCAGAAGGGTTGGACCGGGACGGGCTGGGATGCACTCTTAGCGAGGCGAGGCTGCAGGCCCGGGGTTTTCGGGCGCGTTCCTACTGCGCCTCCGGTAGGCCCGGGCCTTGTTGCTCGTTAATTTTTGTCACCGCTGCTCCTCAGATTCTCCCGGCATGGCCGGAGTATTTCCTTACCGAGGGCCGGGTAACCCGGTGCCCGGCCCTCTCGCCCCGCTCCCGGACTACATGTCGGAAGAGAAGCTGCAGGAGAAAGGTGAGGAACGAGCGTCGGGGCGGCGCGCGCGGGCCGGGAGGCGGGATAGGCGTGCGCGCGCGCGAGGGGGTTTGACCCCTTCTCCCTGTTTTGACAGTCAGTAGGTGACAGCTCCCTTGTTAGCCCCATTTGCTTTTAAATGTATTCAAGTCATTTAAAATGCCAATTATTCGAAAGCGCTGATCCAATGGGGACACAATAGCTATGGAGACAGAATTCCACCCCTTACAGGGTTTAAATTGCAACGATGGAGGTAAACAATAAAAAACTTTAAGTTCTGCAACGAAAATGTCAGGTAGTGCTAAATGCGATGAAGGAAAAAATATAACAGGGAGAGAGAGAATTGGCAGGAAGTCCTCCTTTCTGCTGGATGCCTGCTCCTCCCTCACACACCCTGACAGGACCTTACCCTAGGGCAGGAAGTGGGGATGATTAGGCTAAGGGCGTGCAGCCCTGTAAACTGAGGTCTTTTTGTAGCCCGAAAATGGCAGCAATTGCAGGCCAAGCGCTATGCAGAAAAGCGAAAGTTTGGATTTGTGGATGCCCAAAAGGAAGACATGCCCCCAGAACATGTCAGGAAGATCATTCGAGACCATGGAGACATGACCAATAGGAAGTTTCGCCATGACAAAAGGGTCTACTTGGGGTAAGGAACATCTTGGAATAATTTCATTTGGAGTTTGGTCCCTTTCCCTTTTCACCGTCCCATGGGTTGTAGTCCTGGATAGAGGGTCTTTCATTTTGTGACAGGACTCTGTTTTGACTGCCCATTTTGGTGGTTGTAGGAGAAAGGATAAAACCAGTAGGACTCTGTGAAAATTTTCAGATCTTCCAGTTGTGCAATTTATTGCCCTGATTTCTTTCCCTGATCTAGGACTGGCACTTTAGTTTGTTCTGTTGATGTTATAAGATGTCCCTCTCATTGAATGGGTCAAAGCCCAGAGTGGGACACTTTATGGATTCTGGCTGCCTGTAACTACTCAGTGACCAGAATTCTGAGGTTTGGGGTATTTAACTCATGAGGTCTCTATACTCTTGTTTTTTTGTGGCCCTAAGCTAGGTGAATACAGGTGCAAATGTCTTAGCAGATCCCTGTTGCATTTGGACACTGAAGTGTTAGTCACTTAATCAGCTAGTCTAAGACAGCACATGGAAGTTTTGTTTATTTCAAAAATATGTTTTTGAAAGCTGTGTTAGGTGCTAGGGATATAGCAGTGAAGGGGCAGTAATGATCCTTTTTCTCCTTTTTGGAGAAAGTGGAATGATAAACATGAGACAATACAACAAAATATTACTGTTATTTATGGGAAGGTGCAGAGCAAATAGAATGTGAGACAGCCTAAAAGCTGTCTTCTGAGGGATAGCTAATGATTTAGAGAGGCTGATAGCCAGTATTGTGGGACTGTGAAATTTAAGAGGAAGAGTGGGATAAGGTGACATTAGAGAGGGGGAGGCAGGCAGGGTTCTTGGTCATGGAGGGCCTTTGTGTTAAGTTTGGGAATTTGGGCTATTAGGCAGGATTTTCTGTGAAACATGGTAATGTGATAATCAGGAAGTTTCTCTGCCTGGGGCAGGTAGCAGAACACATTGTCATTTCTAATAATTTTCTCTTTTCTTAATGTGGCAGTGCCCTAAAGTACATGCCTCATGCAGTCCTCAAGCTCCTGGAGAACATGCCGATGCCTTGGGAGCAGATTCGGGATGTTCCTGTGCTGTACCACATCACTGGAGCCATTTCCTTCGTCAATGAGATTCCCTGGGTTATTGAACCTGTCTACATCTCCCAGTGGGGGTGAGAAGGGCTAGAATATGGTGGGTGGTGGTGGTGGTAGTTGGAGGACAGTGGGTGGAAGCTGTTTGTGACATTCTTGCCTTGCAGGTCAATGTGGATTATGATGCGTCGAGAAAAAAGAGACAGGAGGCATTTCAAGAGGATGCGTTTTCCACCTTTTGATGATGAGGAGCCACCCTTGGACTATGCTGACAACATCCTAGATGTTGAGCCACTAGAGGCCATTCAGCTAGAGCTGGACCCTGAGGAGGATGCCCCTGTGTTAGACTGGTTCTATGACCACCAGCCATTGAGAGACAGCAGGAAGTGAGTGATGGGTGGAGTTATCACTCCTGTGAGAGTTCTGGAAACCCAGAAGGAGTGCTGGGAGGGCAATAGGTGGTATGGTTTGGCTAGCTGCCTGTTTGATGTGGGCCCCTCTTTCTTTTCCATAGGTATGTGAATGGCTCCACTTACCAGCGCTGGCAGTTTACACTGCCCATGATGTCCACTCTCTATCGCTTGGCCAATCAGCTCCTGACAGACTTGGTGGATGACAACTACTTCTATCTTTTTGATCTGAAGGCCTTCTTTACCTCCAAAGCACTCAATATGGCCATTCCTGGAGGCCCCAAATTTGAACCTCTTGTTCGGGACATCAACCTACAGTAAGTTGGAGAGGGTAGGGATTTTAGGCCCCTTGGGTCAAGTAAAATCTAATCTTGATACTCAAGAAACTAGTCTGCTCATCCTTGATTTTGTATCCTAGGGATGAAGACTGGAATGAATTCAATGATATTAACAAGATCATCATCCGACAGCCTATTCGCACTGAATACAAGATCGCTTTTCCTTACTTATATAACAATCTTCCACACCATGTCCACCTCACCTGGTGAGAGATCTGGAGTACAATTGTTTGAAAGGAGAAGGCTGGTATTTAGGTTGGGCCAGGGCAGGAGAACTTTGGCTGACTCTTCCTTTCATTTTAGGTACCACACTCCTAATGTTGTGTTCATCAAAACTGAGGATCCTGATTTGCCAGCATTCTACTTTGATCCTTTGATTAACCCAATCTCCCATAGGCACTCAGTCAAGGTGAGAAGAAGGGTTACTTGATCTCAGCTCTTCCAAGAGAAATTTCCTGAGTTTGGCTGAAGTGTTATTAGATAAAAACTCAGCTAGAGAGAGTCATTTTTTCCATCCAGTTAAGTGTTCCCTTGAGCTATAAGCTAATTTGAGAGTTCAGCATTTGGCTCAAACAGGTTATTGATTGGTTAGAACATAGCCTTATAACACCAAGGTCATGAGTTCTGACCTCCATTCCAGCCAGCTGCAAAAAAAAAACCCCCAAAAAACAGGTTATTGATATAATCTTACTTTCTGTGATTATCCATCTGGGCTTTATCATTACACTCTTTATAGTCTATTTTGTTTCTATTGTGTTCTTTTTATTGAGATATAATTAACATACCATACACGTCACCCATTTAAAGTGTACAGTTCAGTGGTTTTTAGTTTATTCCCAGAGTTTTGCAACTCCACAGGCAATTTTAGAACATTTTCATCACGCTAAAAAGAAACTCTTAGCAGTCTCGATTTCCTCTCCACTTCCCTTGCCTTAGGCAACTACTAGTCTACTTTCTCTATAGATTTGCCTATTCTGGACATTCTGTGTAAATGGAATCATATACTATATGATCTTTTGTGACTGGCTTCTTATACTTAGCTTAATGTTTTCAATGGTCATCTATGTTTCATTGTGTTCTTAACATGAACAGATCTCCTTCCCCAAACCTAGTGTTTGGAGCTTGGGCAGGAGGAGCTTGCAGTGTTTTACCTTCTGTGGTATTGGGTCTCCTTTGGGAGACTTTTGGTGATGAGCAGTTGGGATGTGAGGAATGATGCTTACTTTCCTGGCTGGCCCTGGCTTGTTCTCTGATCCCTTGGTCCCCTTTGCCCTGGCCCTTTAGGGCTTCTCTTGTCAGGCAGCCCAGTTTCCATGGCAGGTGTAGCCACTGTGCTTGGCCCCAGAGAGTTTCCTTTTCATCTTAAGTCTTTGCCTAGTTCAGCGGTAGCTAAACTCTTGGGGGATTCCTCTTTCAGAGCCAGGAACCCTTGCCAGATGATGATGAGGAATTTGAGCTCCCAGAGTTTGTGGAGCCCTTCCTGAAGGACACACCCCTCTACACAGACAACACAGCTAATGGCATTGCCCTGCTCTGGGCCCCACGGCCCTTCAACCTACGCTCTGGTCGCACCCGCCGAGCCCTGGACATACCCCTTGTAAAGAACTGGTAAGTCTTCTACCTGAGGGTATGATAGTGGAAGTATAGGAGAAAAGACTCCAACTGCGTGGGCATGCTGCCTTTTCCAGAGTGCTGGAAGGAGAGATGGGGCAAGCTCTTGTGGGCTTGTTTTCCTAGGTATCGGGAGCATTGTCCTGCTGGGCAGCCTGTGAAAGTGAGGGTCTCCTACCAGAAGTTGCTTAAATACTATGTGCTGAACGCTCTGAAGCATCGGCCCCCTAAGGCCCAAAAGAAGAGGTAAGGTGCCCAAGGGCCCCTGCTCAGACTTTGGTTCTAGAGATAATTAGTAGACTAAATCTCATTCTTCTCCTTATTCCCACCCCAGATACCTGTTCCGCTCCTTTAAAGCCACCAAATTCTTTCAGTCTACAAAGCTGGACTGGGTGGAGGTGGGGCTGCAGGTTTGCCGCCAGGGCTACAACATGCTCAACCTTCTTATTCACCGCAAAAACCTCAACTACCTGCACCTGGACTACAACTTCAACCTCAAACCTGTCAAGACGCTCACCACCAAGGTAACTGCACTGGACCTTAGGGTCTCCTGTGCTTGAGGGATGGACAACTAGTTTTGCTCTGCCCCCTGAGCAAGGCATACTTCCACTTGGGGCCATTGCTCATTAGTGTTTTTTCTGTTCTTGGTATCTTCTCCAGGAAAGAAAGAAATCTCGTTTTGGGAATGCCTTCCATCTGTGTCGGGAAGTTCTGCGTTTAACTAAGCTGGTTGTGGACAGTCATGTACAGTATCGATTGGGCAATGTGGATGCCTTCCAGGTGAGGCTAGATATCCCCAGCCCCTGCCTAACTGAGGAGGCTGGGTGAAGTCTGTGCTGGCCATGGAGCTGGCACAAGCTTGAAGTCTGATGGGGCAATTTTGTTGCAGCTGGCAGATGGATTGCAGTATATATTTGCCCACGTGGGACAGCTGACAGGCATGTATCGATACAAATACAAGCTGATGCGACAGATTCGCATGTGCAAGGACCTGAAGCATCTCATCTATTATCGCTTCAACACGGTGAGAACCTGTCCTCACCAATTTAACTTTCTTAGATCCTTTTTCATTTTTACATCTAGTCAGGGCTCTTTCCAAGGACCTATTTGGACAGAAACTATGAATGTGTCATTCATTATTGCCCTTACCTTATGAATATGAACACTTCCCCCAAAAACTTTCCTTTAGGTCCAAATAGGGAGCCTCACTTTCTGGTTTCTGCCTTGCAGGATCTCATTTACCCTCCTATTTTATTTTATTTTATTTTTATTTTAGACCAAAATTTGGTATTATACCCCATTTTAGATGTTGAGGTCCCAGAGTTTTTTCTTTTTTTCCCTCCACTGCCATACATATGTTCCTCCTCTTACACCTCTGACCATTTTTCTGTTGTCTAAATGAATTGCTGACTTGTGTTCTTAACTTCTACTTGGGATCGTAGGGCCCTGTAGGGAAGGGCCCTGGCTGTGGCTTCTGGGCTGCTGGCTGGCGGGTCTGGCTGTTTTTCATGCGTGGCATTACCCCTTTGCTGGAGCGATGGCTGGGCAACCTTCTGGCCCGGCAGTTTGAAGGTGAGTGGTTTTCTGTGTTCAGTTTCTCCCATTGTTGCTTTAAGGGTAGATCATGTGTTTCTGCTCCTTGTATAAGAACCCTTTGTTGATGGATTGCCTCTAAGTCCTATTTCCCATTCTCAAATGAGTCTGACCTAATATTCTGTTTCTTGGGCTTCTCTCTGGGGCCTTGAGGCAACTATGCATTCACAGGAGTAGAAATTCCTCAGAAGCATAGCTGTGACTATTTGAGGTAGTTTGTCTTTTGCATGTCCAGGCACATGGATATTTTGTTTCTTGTGGGTTTTTTTCCACGTTTGTCTCTGGAGGATGGACACTTCGTTAACACTTAACGATTTCATTATAACCACGGTTAGTGAGGAGCATGAAGGTAGAGATCCTTACTAGAAATAAGGAGTCTTGCTTTTAATCACCTTGGGCCACTCCACTTTTAGGCCGACACTCGAAGGGGGTGGCAAAGACAGTAACAAAGCAGCGAGTGGAGTCACATTTTGACCTTGAGCTTCGGGCAGCCGTGATGCATGACATTCTGGACATGATGCCTGAGGGGATCAAACAGAACAAGGCCCGGACAATCCTGCAGCACCTCAGTGAAGCCTGGCGCTGCTGGAAGGCCAACATTCCCTGGAAGGTGGGTATCTCTCCAACTATAAGGAGGCATGGACATCCATTTTCCTGGGATTAGGATTAGCACTCCTGGACTCCCTTGGGGGGCTATCTGGTTCCCATCACATTCCCGTTGTGCCTTTTGCACTTTCAGGTACCTGGGCTGCCAACGCCCATAGAGAATATGATCCTTCGATATGTGAAGGCTAAGGCTGACTGGTGGACCAACACTGCCCACTACAACCGAGAACGGATCCGCCGTGGGGCCACCGTGGACAAGACTGTTTGCAAAAAGAACCTGGGCCGCCTCACACGGCTCTACCTGAAGGCGGAACAGGAGCGGCAGCACAACTACCTGAAGGTTAGGCAGAGTAGGCTGGGCTGGGTGTGGATGGTGGGCAGGAGGATGGACTGCAGGATTGGGAATGGTCCTGGGGGGATTGGCCTATGGTGGGAGGCTAATTTCATGTCCACCTTGCAGGATGGTCCTTACATCACAGCTGAGGAAGCAGTGGCAGTGTATACCACTACTGTGCATTGGTTGGAAAGCCGTAGGTTCTCACCCATCCCATTCCCCCCACTCTCCTACAAGCATGACACCAAGCTGCTCATCTTGGCCTTGGAGCGACTCAAGGAAGCTTATAGGTGAGGAATTGGGTAGATAGATATCTGCTAGGAGGGTGACAGGGAGGGAATGGCATCATTGTCAGAGTCCAAGAAAGGTTTAGCCTCAGTCCTTTTTGAGTTTGCCTTCCTCTTGGTTTTCCCATTCACTTTTCCTGTTGCCTTGTCAGTGTGAAGTCTCGGCTCAACCAGTCTCAGAGGGAAGAGCTAGGTCTGATTGAGCAAGCCTATGACAACCCCCATGAGGCATTGTCCCGCATCAAGCGTCACCTCCTTACACAGAGAGCCTTTAAGGAAGTGAGTGAGATGCCCCCCAAGTTTTCTTTTTGGCTCTGCTATTCTTGGTACCTAAGGTGGCTGGTTGCTTCAGATGATTGGTAGATTGGTGTCAGCCAGCTTCCTTGTCCCACAGGTGGGCATTGAGTTCATGGATCTCTATAGCCACCTGGTGCCAGTGTACGATGTGGAACCACTGGAGAAGATAACTGATGCCTACTTGGACCAGTACCTTTGGTATGAAGCTGACAAGCGCCGCCTTTTCCCACCCTGGATCAAGCCTGCTGACACTGAACCACCTCCACTGCTTGTTTACAAGTGGTGCCAAGGTAAAAGTTTTCTGGGATCATCCCCTGAGGAAAGGGGGTGTGAATTGAATTCTACATCAAGATTCCCTTCTGGGCAGTATGATCATTTTACTCTTGAAGCATGGTAATAAAGGCAGTAGTGTTGATGTTAAAGTGAACAAAGCTGATACTTGTAGCAATCGAGATGAATGAATGGAATGGTAGTGGGGTTAGGTTATGGAATGTAACAATAGCTATTGTGGGCACTAGTCCTGAGAGGGAATGTCTAACTTGCTGGAGACCTGTCTTGCCTACTCCTCAGGCATCAATAACCTTCAGGACGTGTGGGAGACAAGTGAGGGTGAGTGCAATGTCATGCTGGAATCACGCTTTGAGAAGATGTATGAGAAGATCGATTTGACCCTCCTTAATAGGCTGCTGCGACTCATCGTGGACCACAACATAGCTGACTATATGACAGCCAAGAACAATGTTGTCATCAACTATAAGGTGTGTTTTAGGGCAGAGTAACAAGGAATTGTGTGCAGTGCATTGTCTGACCCACTGAGTGAGGGTTTGCTGAGGGGAGAACAAAAAGAGGCCAGACCCTGGAGAAGCCTGCAATGTGGCCATAAGTTATTAATAGTTGTACTGTTTTCTTTCTAGGACATGAACCATACAAATTCATATGGGATCATCAGAGGCCTGCAGTTTGCCTCATTCATCGTGCAGTACTATGGCCTGGTGATGGATTTGCTTGTGTTGGGATTGCACCGGGCCAGTGAGATGGCTGGGCCCCCTCAGATGCCAAATGACTTTCTCAGTTTCCAGGACATAGCCACAGAGGCAGCCCACCCCATCCGTCTCTTCTGCAGATACATTGATCGCATCCATATTTTCTTCAGGTGAGGGCTTGGTTTTACTGTTATCCCTGCAGGGCATTGAGGCATATACCCTGCTTCTGAAAGTGGCTGTTGTACCTTAGTTGACTTGCTGCTGGGTTGGGGCTTTAAAATGGAATGAAGTCTGGAGGTGGCATGAAGTGGGGTTTCCATCTGTAGATCTGGAGGTCTCATGGGGTCCCAGTGTATTTGAGCATCAGCGATGTACCTTGCCTGATATAGGTTCACAGCAGATGAGGCTCGGGACTTGATCCAGCGTTACCTGACAGAGCACCCTGACCCCAACAATGAAAATATCGTTGGTTATAACAACAAGAAATGCTGGCCCCGAGATGCCCGCATGCGCCTCATGAAGCATGATGTCAACTTGTGAGTCTTAAGTTGGGGCTGTGTGACTTGGAAGGAAATCAGCCTGAGAGAACCAGAGGGCAATTAGAGACCATTTATGTGATTGTGTCCTGTGTGGGAGGAGTGTAGTCCTATTGGGATATCATTCTGGCCTTTGAATGGAAGTTTCTACCAGGAGACTGATGTGACCATATGTTCTCTGTGGGCAGAGGTCGGGCAGTGTTCTGGGACATCAAGAACCGTCTGCCACGGTCAGTGACTACAGTTCAGTGGGAGAACAGCTTCGTGTCTGTGTACAGTAAGGACAACCCTAACCTGCTGTTCAACATGTGTGGCTTTGAGTGCCGCATCCTGCCTAAATGTCGGACCAGCTATGAGGAATTCACCCACAAGGATGGAGTCTGGAACCTACAGAACGAGGTACAGCCTGGGAAAGGGGCTGGAAGTAACCTTACCACCCCTGTACCTCTGGGATAAATGCAAGCAAAGGACACATAGACCTTTTCATTTTCAGTCAGTTGAGCTTTGTTGGGTGGGTACGGCTTAGCAGTGGTCAGGGTTGGTCATTGCTTCTATGGCAATTCCAAGAACAAGTTAACCTTGACCTTGTGGTTTAGGTTACTAAGGAGAGGACAGCTCAGTGTTTCCTGCGTGTGGATGATGAATCAATGCAGCGCTTCCACAACCGTGTGCGTCAGATTCTGATGGCCTCTGGCTCCACCACCTTCACCAAGGTATATAAGGCCCCTAGCCCCAGCTTCTCTCATATTCTCTGCTTATCTCACATCCCTTTCAACTCTTCCCCTGGCTTGCAGTCCTTTCTTCCCAACTTTGTTTAGTGTACCAGTCTCATTGTTTGTGGGATAGCAGCTGAAAACATCACACCAATTCAGTTTTTTTCTGAGAATTCCCTGTAGGAATTCTGCAGCCTACCTCTGTAAGTTTGTGATAAATCTTAATTAAAACAAATGTAGAAATCTGATTCTTTAATTTGAATAAAAGACTTATTTTTGCATTTTCCCAGAGGTTTGATATCCAAATGATATAACTTATCTTTTAACCAGTAGCATAGAGTACCTGTAAAGAGCAGTTCTTACTGGGTATCTTAGTATTTATTTTCCCTTCATTTGCTTCTGAAGGCCTGGCTGAAGGCAGCTGGAATTGAGAAAGAATAATCTGAGGATTTGTTAACAGTGCATATTTAAGTTTTTGTAAGGTTTAAAAAGTCACTTCACCCTTATTTCCTTTAGAATAGCTCTCAACTATAATGTTTTTCTTCAAGCCTTCATTTCTCTTTAAGTATGCAGCATATGCACATGCAGAATGTTTTATATTTTTTAGTAAGACTTCTGTTAAGGATATATTTTATTATCTTAATATTCCTTACCTAAAATCCTTCATGACACATTTTTTGGAGTGTAGCATAAGGAAAGTTTGTCTTTTTAGGTTGCTTCCCTCCTTCCCCCGAGGGTCAGGTGACAGAAATTATGTATCACTTGTTAGCATTTGTTGACAGCCACTGTGTTCCAGGCATTATGCACACACTGAATGTAAGACAGAATCCCTCCTGGTGAGCTCACTATCTAGTTGGAGAAACAGGTAGTAGTCAGAGGACTATGATAGGACATGGCATTTATAGAGCTATTACATTATTTGGGAATCTGTGAGAACACTAGAGTTAATGACTCAACTCTATCCTAGTCTGGAAGAGGAAGAGGAAAGCCTTCCTGAGAGATGTAGCGTGAGGCAGGTGAGGGGAGGGCATTCCTTTAGCTAGAGGTGTGGAACTGTAACTATCATGGTATATGTGAGGATATAAAAAGTTCAGGATTTACTGGAGTAAGTTGTGGAGTTGAGAATGTTAGGAGATGAGGCTAGATAGGCAAGAGCCATGTCATGGAGGGCATTGCATGCCTTGTCAAGAATCTTATAAGGGTCTTAAGCACAGGGGTGACTTTGTCAGATTTCTGTTAAGTGGTTCACTCTTGAAGCTATTGAGGAGAGGGAATTTGAAGGATAGGATGGGAGACCAGGTTTGGCGACTGCTGCAGAAGTCCAGATAGAAATTATGAGAGCAGTGAAAGTAGAAGTAAGGAGAGGCGAACAGATTTTGATAAATAGTTAGCAGGTAAAATTAGCAGAACTTCATTTTGGTGGGGTGCTGGGGGAAAGAAAGTAGTAAAAGATGACATTCAGTTTTTGGCATGGGTGACTTGATAGATGTTGGTGCCACCAACTGGAAGACTACAGGAAGAAGAGCAGGTTTAGGAGAGAAGGTAAATGAATTAGTTTAGGATGTTTAAAGTTTGAGGTTTCTGAGAATGTCCAGATGGAGGTGTCCAACAGGCATTTGTTATATCATATTTCTTTAATTCCACGATACATATATGTGTAAATACAGCACATATATACATACATATACGTATATATCTTTTCGCCCTGCCTTTTAGTGGTGCCTCTTGAATTGGTGATCTCTTAGATTTGATTAAGAAACATGAGTTTGAAGCTCCAGGGAGAGGAACAAAGTGAAAGAGTAAGAGCAGTTAGGGGTAACTTAGAGGTTTCTATAGGATTCCAAGTAGCAGTCTGAAGCTTGGAGATGTCTTTATTGTAGATTTAAAAGTCTGTCAGCGTAAAGGTTGCAAGCCTAAGACTGAGCAAGATCACTGAGGGAGAATGTAGACTGAGAAGAGCAGAGGGACAAATATAGTAGTAGGGAACACCAAGAAGTAGTGTGGCCAGAATCAGCGGCAGAGTGCCAGGTTCCGGAAGCCAGGGCTGTCAGGAAGGAGTGTCCAGAATTGGGGTAGGTGCTTAACATTATCACTTGCCTAAGAGCATTTCCATTAGATAATGACTGAAAAGTATCCATTGGATTTGGCAGTTAGGACGTCATTGGTGACCTTAGCAAGAGCCGTTTCAGAAATAGTGGGGATGGAAGCCAGATGGCAGTGGGTGGGGCTTTATGGGAAGTGAGTGAGTGGAGACAGCAAGGACAGTCTATTTGCCAGAGTTGGAGTAAGAGGAGGAAGGACATTAGATGCCACCTAGAGGGAGCTATAAGACAAGGCAGGTATTTTGAATGGGAATGATTTGAGTATATTTAAATTAAGAAGCCAGTAGAAGTTCAAAGTGCAACAGAGAAGTGTGCCAACTAATGGCGCAGAGTTGCAGAGGAGTTCAGTATGGATACAGTAGAAGGCAAGCAGAGGAAAACATTTTCTGAACCTAATAGTAAAGAGGTCTGATGGCCAGCCCATTGCTCACTTGGGAGAGTGTGGTGCTGATAACACCAAGACTATGGGTTCAGATCCCTACGTAGGGATGGCCGGTTAGCTCACTTGGGAGAGCATGGTGCTGACAAGACCTAGTCAAGGGTTCAGATCCCCTTACCGGTCATCTTTAAAAAAAAAAATAATAATAATAAATAGGTCTGGATAGATGTGAATATAGATGAGGTTAGTGGGAAATTATAACAGATTTTGAATTTTTCACCTTTGCTTGGACTGGAGTGAGAGAGATGAGGTGTACATAGTGGACTTGAGGACAGCAGTGGGGATATGATAACGATTGTTGAAGAAACTGAGAGGAGAGGCTGGCTGGTTAGCTCAGTTGGTTAGAGTGCAGCCTTTTTAACACCAAGGTCATGGGTATGGATCCCTGTACTGGGGCTGCCAAAAAAAAAAAAAAAAAAACTGAGAAGGATTGGCAGGTGCGTTGAGGGCCCAGGTGGATTTTGAGAAAATGAAGACAACTGAAAGTGAGCGTTCGTTCTTCCCAGAAGTACTCAGCTACTCAGTGATGGATGGAGAAAGTGGGAAGATTATGGTGGTGATTTAGGAATGGAGTATTGTCAGAAAGCTGTTGTGGAGTGGTGAGGAATTAGGTGCAAAGGAATCAAGGGTGCTGGCCCCCCTTGGGACCTTCAGTGATTGGAGAGAAGGAAGAGATCAGAAGAGGCCAGTGGCCTTGCAAAAAAATGTGGGAATCAAGGGACTAGATATGAGAGGGAAGAGTCTGAGCAGTGGAGGAGTGTCTGAGGGGTTAGGCAGTTGGCTGTAATGGTTAAAAGCACAGGTTCTGGAGTCAAATTGGGTTTAGAACATAGCTGTGTCATATTACTAGTTGGGACCTTGGGCAGATTGCCCACGCTGGGCCTCACCTTATCTATGTATGAAGTAAGGGTACTGATATTACCTAGCTCAGAGGGCAAATTCCACAAAATGGGAATTAAATGAGATAAGGCATATAGTAAGCGATATTCTTAATAAATTGTTTAATAAATGTTCTCGTTAGTTAGAAGGATCAGAGATTACAATCAGATAGTAGAATATTAGAATTTATTTTCTGAAGTGGCTTAAGGTAAAGTAGTTCTTGCAATAAATGTCTTGGTCTTTCAAGGTTAATAATAGAAGGAAAACTAGTAGGGATAGAGGTGTCTGGACCTTATGGCCTTTATTCTTGTCATTTATGATTTTCTTTCCCCTTGGACTCCTTATAACCATTGCTGCCACCACCACCTTAAGTGCTGCCACTGCTCTTGCCTTAGGTATGTGTAATATAGTAACCCAGGCTAGGAGATAGGACCCTTCTCTTCAGTCTCAGTAGTAGCTATGATATAAGGCTGGAACATTTAAGCAAGACTTTGACAAGGGTTAGGAATAACAGAATGAAAATAGAGCACCTGGCAAGGTAGCCTGACTTACAAGGTGCAGCCTACTTTTACTTCGTGAGGGACCCTAAGGCTGCCTCCCTGTAAACAGCAGTCTCTCTGTCCCCTTCACCAAGGAATGCCTTTAAGCATTGTCTATACTTCTTAAAGTCTAAAGCCAAGAGGGATAGATCTTGAGAAAACATCTTTGTATGGCAGTAAGTGCATTTCTCTGCTCCTTTTTTTTTTTTTTGGCTTTTACTTTTAATTTACACTTACTTTTATTTATTTATTTATTTATTTATTTTATTTATTTTATTTAGTTTTATTTTTTTGTCTTTTTTGTGACCGGCACTCAGCCAGTGAGTGCACCGGCCATTCCTATATAGGATCCGAACCCACGGCGGGAGTGTCGCCGCGCTCCCAGTGCCGCCGCGCTCCCAGTGCCGCACTCTCCCGAGTGCGCCACGGGCTCGGCCCTTTAATTTATTTTTTATTGGCATATTCATTATTACAAATCATACTTATTCCTCATGCCCCTTATCCAATCTCTCCCCTCTCCGCCCACTAATAACCATAGGTTTGTTCTCTCCATCTGATAGATTAACTGTTGCTCTGTTGATTTGTTGCCTAGATGATCTGTCCAGTACTGAGACAGGTGTGATAAACTCCTCTACTGTAAATCAGATGCTTTTATTACTCTGGAGTGTGCTTTGTGGAGAGAAAGGACTTCTTTTCTTTCTTTTCTTTTCTTTTTTTTTTTTTTTTTTTGGTCTTTGCTTGTGTCTCTTCTTAGGTCAGTGCAGTTGAGAGTCTGACATGCTGTCTGAATGGTTGCTGTGACTACTGCTATAGACACTAGCCACTTTTGCGGCAGCCATGGCAATTGCAGTGGCTATGGTGGTCTATCTGCATGGAAATGGTGTTTTTGGTGTGCTCTTCACCTGGTCGCGGCTGGATCCGGCTTCCCCCAGCTTCATGCCTCAGGACCCTGGCGGGGCTACCAGGGTGGTGGTAGCAGCTTGCCTAGTTGTGCCTGGGTTTGGGTTTGGCCTCTCCCGGCTCCATTATTTTACACTTATTTTTAAATGGAAAAAAATTTATTGCATAATGTACCATTGCTCAAAGTGATACAGTAAAAGTTCCCATTAATTTTTCTACCATTTATTTTTCCATTTGCAATAAAAAGAAATTATATACTAAAGAGAGAAAGAAAACACCCAGAATCCCAGCATCCTAACATTAGTTTTTATTTTTTCACAGTTCTTTCCAAATTGTTCATGTCTACACAGCTGTATTAAATCTGCCAGTTAAAAGTTATGTGATAGGCAAGTTATGTAATGTGTTTCTTTTATGAAAACTTAAAGATATAGAATTCTTACTATGGTGCCTGGTATTGTAGACCTCAAAAAATGTTACTTTCCTTCCTATTGCCCTTGTCCCCAGGAACTTATGTTATTCTTAAAGAAATATTGGACTCCTTGGGAATTCATACTTCCTCCTCTCCAGGAATAAAGCACTGATAACTGCAACAGAACTAGATTTTTCTGTGATACAAATCATGCAGCTGGCAATTCTAAGAACCAAGTACAGTCAGAATTTACAGTCAGGCAGGGTGGCACTAGTCCCAGCTACTCAGGAGTCTGAGGCAGGAGGATCACTTGAGCCCAGCTGTCCTGGGCTGTATTGCCCTATGCTGATCAGGTGTTTGGCATCAATATGGTGACCTCCTGGTAACAGGACCACCAGGTTGCCTAAGGAGGAGTGAACTGGCCCAGGTTGGGAATGGAGCACGTTAAAACTCACGTGCTGATCAGTAATGGGACTGTGCCTGTGAACAGACACTGCACTCCATCCTGGGCAAAGTAGGTAGCAAGACCCTGTCTCTAAAACAAGCAAGCCAAAACCAAACCAAACCAAAACAAAACAAAAACAATATACCAGGTGGGCATTGTCCTACTTAAGTCAGCTAGCTTTGACTCCTACATCAAGCCAATTCTGGCCTCCGGTCCTCCTTTTTATAGATCTGTGCCTTCATTGTCTCATCCTGTGAACATGCTAGTTGCTCAGTCTAGCTTTTGTGATTTGATTTGAGCCATCACCTCACTCAATAGTCCCTTCTACCTGCTTGTCAGTATGAAATTTACTCAAGGCAAATCTCTGTGATAACACGACTCAATGTGATCTTCCATTTCAGTAATCGTCCAGGAGACATATTCTTTGCCTCTTGATTTATATCATTTGGTATTTTGCGGTTTCCTGTCTTTTTTTTATTCATCTTTTCAAAGAACTGGCTTTGATTTTATTGATTTTTTTTTTTTTTTTTTTTTTATGGTTTTTCTCTTTTTCGTTTTATTGATTTCGGCTCTTATACTACCCTTCCCTTTGCTTACTTTGGGTTTGATTTGCTCTTCATTTTCTCGTTTGTTAAGGTAAAAGTTTATTTATTTTATTTTATTTTTTTTAAAGATGACCAGTAAGGGAATATTAACCCTTGACTTGGTGTTGTCAGCACCATGCTCACCCAGTGAGCTAACCGGCCATCTCTGTATGGGATCCAAACCCGTGGCCCTGGTGCTATCAGCACCGCACTCTCCCGAGTGAGCCATGAGCCGGCCCAGGACCTTCCTTCTTTTCTAATAGAAGTATTTAATGCTATAAATTTTCCTCTAAGCAGTGCTTTAGCTGCATTTCTCAAGTTTTAATATTGTGTTTTCATTTTCATTCAGTTAAAAATATGTTCTAATTTCCCATATGAGTTCTTATTTCACCTTAGGTTATTTATAAGTATACTGTTTAATTTTCACAAATTTGGGGGTTCCTGTTACTCCTGTTACTAGTTTCTAGTTTAATTCCATTATGGTAGGGGAGCATACTGTATATGTTCTAAGGTTTTTTAAAAATGTATCAAGACTTGTTTTATGGCCTCGCATACATGGTCTATTTTAGTGATTGTCCCACGTATACTTGAAAAGAATTTATAGTCTGGTTTTGTTGGGTAGAGTGTTTTATAACTGTCAGTTAGGTCTAGTTAGTTGACTGCATTCTTCAAGTCTTCCATATCCTTAATGGTTTTTTTTGTCTGTTTCTATCAGTTACTGAGAGAGGAGTATTGGGAATCTTCAACTATAATTGTGTATTTATGATTTATTTTTTCTTTCCGGTCTATCATTTTTTGCTTCATATATATTGAAATTCTGTTATTAAGTACATAATGTATTTAGGATTATTATGCCTTTTGAATGAATTGACTCCTTTTTCTTTACCAAATGTCCCTCTTTATTCCTGGTAATATTCCCTGTTGTGAAGTCGTCTTTGTCTTATATCAGTAGTGCCACTCCAGCTTTGTTTTGTGTTTGTGTGGATGTCTTTTTTCATCTTTTTACTTTTAACCTATCTGTATCTTACGGTATAAGTACTTATCTTGTAGACAGTATATAGTTGGATCTTGCTTTTTAAAAAAAATCCAGTTTGACAGTTTTTGTCTTACAAATGAACAAAATACTCCAATTAAGGTTTATATAACTATCAACATTGTTGGTTTTACATTTACCATCTTGTCTGCATTTTATCTTATCTGCTGCTCTTCTCTTTTCCTACCTTCATTTGGATTTAGTATATGATTTTAATTTATCTCCACTCTTGGTTTATTGGCTACATGTCTTTGTTTTATTTTTTGTTGGTTGCTGTAGAGTTTACAGTATACATCTCTAACTTAACCATGGTCTTTTGTGACCATTGGTCTACTACTAATAATATATTAATTTACATATAGTACAAGAACCTTACAACAATATACTTCCACTTCTCCTTCCATTCTATGTAGTATTTTTGTCATATGTTTTAATTGTACTTATATAATAAATACTACAATACTTTGTTACCATTCTTGCTTTAAAGAGCCTTTATCTTTTATAGAAATTAGAGTGAGAAAAAAATGTTTTTTGCCTTTTACATACATACTATTTCTGGTATTCTCCATTACTTTATATAGATGCAAATTTCCATCTGGTATTGTTATTGTTCTGTTTAAAGAATTTCCTTTAACATTTCTTATAGTAAAGGCCTACTGGCCATGATAACATCTGTTTTTCTCCTCATTATATTCATGTTTTTCACTGTATACTCAGACGTAATTATAAGATTTTTCATAGCTGTTTTATGGTCCTTGTCTGCTAATTCCATCATTTGTGTTGTTTCTCAGTCTGTTTCTGTTGATTATTTTTCTTTGTTTGTTTATAGGTAATTTATTCCTCCTTGTTTGTATGCAAGGTAATTTTTGATTGGATGCTGGTAATTTTGAATTTTATATTTGTTTTTTTGTTTTTGGTGGCTGTCTGGTACAGGGATCTGAACCCCTTCACTTTGGTGTTTACAGCACCATGCTCTAACCAACTGAGCTAACCAGCCAGCTCTGAATTTTATATTGTTGATTGCTGGGTTTTGTTATATTCCTTTGAAGAATATTGGGCTGTGTTCTGGTGTGCGGTTAAGTAACTTGTGGATTAGTATGATCCTTTTGAGACCTGCTTTTAAGCTTGGTTGTGGCTGATCCAGAGCAGCCTTTGTTCTGGTGCCAATTTATTTATACTACTAAGTTGTTATCTTTCTGGATACTCTACCCAATTCCCATGTATTCCAAGGTCTCTCTACTCTGGTAGGAACACAAACTGTTCCCAGCCTTGTATGAGCTGTGGGACTTGTTCAGCCTACTGCTTTCCAGTAGTTGTTTCTGTAACCTCAGGGAGCTTTATTGCATACAGATTGGTGCTTGGCCAAAAGTTTAAGAGGATCCCCTCATAGATCTCCAGAAATCTATTTCTGTGTACGTTCCCTCTCTGCAGTACTTCTACCCCGTAAATTCTAGCTGCTTTGGCCTCTTTGAACCCTAGTCTCTATCTTTTTAGTTCATTGAGGCTATTGGGCTCTGTTTCTATTACTCCTCCATGTATGTGCTGTAGCTTGGAAACTGCCACTAGGCAGTGAGCTGGGATAGTTGTAGGGCTCACTTCATCTGTCTCCCTTTTCTCAAGACTTGTAGTCTGTGCTGCCCATTGTCAGTTGTCTAAAAACATTGTTTTAAATATCTCATTTAGATTTTTTTTTTTTTTTTAAGGTCGGCTGGCTGGTACAGGGATCGAACCCTGGACCTTGGTGTTATCAGCACCATGCCCTACCAACTGAGCTAACCAACCAGCCCATAATACCTCGTTTAGTTTTCTTGTTGTTTATAGTGGGAGGGTAATTTCTGTAGCCCCATTAGTTTTATTACTTCCATTAAATTTTTAATAGTTTTTCTTATTCCTCCTTCTTTCTCCCCTATCCACCCTGAGATTACTTACTGCATTTGGTTCTTATTTTAACAACGTTTATATGGCCTCGGTTCATTTTTTTAAATTGAGATGTAATTCACTTGTCATAAAATTCACACTTCTAAGCTATACAGTTCAGTTTTCAGTATATTCATAAATCATGCAACCATCACCACTATCTAATTCCAGACCATTTTCATCACCCTAAAAAGAAATTCCCATTCCACTAGCAGTCCCTCATTCACCTCCTTACCCCTACCTGGTTCGTGGCAACCTCATTTTTTTTTTTTTTTTTTTTTCTAATTTGACTGGTAAGGGGATCTTAACCCTTGACTTGGTGTTGTCAGCACCACACTCTCCCAGGTGAGCTAACCGGCCATCCCTATATAGGGATACGAACCTGTGGCCTTGGTATTATCAGCACCACACTCTCCCAAGTGAGCCACAGGCCGGCCCTGGTTCCTGGCAACTTCTATTCTACCTTCCATCTATATGGATTTGCCTATTCTGGACAATATATGGCTTATTTTGTCTGGCTTCTTTCACTTAGCATAATTTGTTAGTGCTCAGTCCTTTTTATGGATTAGTAACATTTCATTTTATGGATTTTCCACTTTTTGGCTATTATGAATAATGCTGCTGTGAATATTTGTGTGCATGTGTTTGTGTAGACATCTGTTGTTTACATTTCTCCTATGTATATACCTAGGAGTGGAATTACTCAGTCATGTAGCAACTCTCTTTAAGGAGCTGTGGGACTGTTTTCCAAAATGGCTGCTCTATTTTACACTCCCACCAGCAGTATTTGAGGGTTCCATTTTCTCTACATTCTTACTAACACTTGTCATCTCTCTTTGATTGTGTTCATCCTAGTGAGTATAGTTTTTTGGGGGGGGGGGGTGGAGATCTGAACCCTTGACATTGGAGTTACAACACTGTGCTCTAACCATCTGAGTTAAACAGCCAGCCCTTCATTATGGTGCTTTGTGTTTTTCTTTTTTTTAATCTTTTTTTTTTTTTTGGTGGCTGGCCAGTAATAGGGATCGAACTCTGTACCTTGGTGTTATCAGCACCATGTTCTAACCAACAAGCTAACTAGCCAGCCCCTCATTGTGGTTTTGATTATATTTCCCTAATGACTGATGAAGTTGAGCTCAAATCTTTGAGTACTAGGGATGTAACTAACTGGATCAAATAGTCCTGAGCCCTCCTCCTTAACCACCCTCCCCCGCTCAGTTCATCTGTAATGTACTTTTTCGCACTATCTTTAGATTGTGAATAAGTGGAATACAGCTCTCATTGGCCTTATGACATACTTTCGGGAGGCTGTGGTGAATACCCAGGAACTCCTTGACTTGTTGGTAAAATGTGAGAACAAGATCCAGACACGTATCAAGATTGGACTTAACTCCAAGATGCCAAGTCGCTTCCCCCCTGTTGTGTTCTACACCCCTAAGGAGTTGGGTGGACTCGGCATGCTCTCAATGGGTCATGTGCTCATCCCCCAGTCTGACCTCAGGTAGGGCTTGGTTGAAAATCTCTCTAGACCTTGTTGCTTAGACCCTGAGGGAAGGGGGTGTTTCTTTACTTTTAGGCTTTATTTTTTTCTTGGTTGTGCCCCACAATAGGTGGTCCAAACAGACAGATGTAGGTATCACACACTTTCGTTCAGGAATGAGCCATGAAGAAGACCAACTGATTCCCAACTTGTACCGCTACATACAGCCATGGGAGAGCGAGTTCATTGATTCTCAGCGGGTCTGGGCTGAGTATGCTCTCAAGAGACAAGAGGCCATTGCTCAGAACAGGTGGGCATCCAGGAGGGCTTACTAACCTTGGGGCAGGGGGAGGATGGTGAACTTTGAGTCCTGTGAAAGTTGGGGGCAGAACCTGCCATGTTTTTATGGAGGCAAGAAGGCAGGTTCTACTCCTAACCCTAATTATCCTTAGCCAGGAAGGAATGCTGAGATCTTCATATGAGATAGTGTTTTGACTTTAATCTTTTTTTCTTTGCAGACGGCTGACTTTAGAAGATCTAGAAGATTCATGGGATCGTGGCATTCCTCGAATCAACACCCTCTTCCAGAAAGACCGGCACACATTGGCTTATGATAAGGGCTGGCGTGTCCGAACTGACTTTAAACAATACCAAGTACGTGGAGGTGATAGTGAAGAGATTTCCCCTGAATTTGGAGAATCCATGGCCATCCTGGGAACCTGGGGCAGTACTTATCCAGACTCTTGACCATACCTGCTTTGCCATCTAGGTTTTGAAGCAGAACCCTTTCTGGTGGACACACCAGCGGCATGATGGGAAGCTCTGGAACCTGAACAACTACCGTACAGACATGATCCAAGCTCTTGGTGGTGTAGAAGGCATTCTGGAACACACACTCTTCAAAGGCACCTACTTCCCTACCTGGGAGGGGCTTTTCTGGTAAGGATTCTCTTCTCTTATAGAGACCTGTCACAACCCTCTGAGCTTATTCCATTTCCCAGAGAGCCACCCTAGGAGGTTGGCAGTGCTATGGGAGATGTCAGGACATCACCTCACCTGGTTCTGCTCCCCAGGGAGAAGGCCAGTGGCTTTGAGGAGTCAATGAAGTGGAAGAAGCTAACTAATGCCCAGCGATCAGGATTGAACCAGATTCCCAATCGTAGATTCACCCTCTGGTGGTCCCCAACCATCAACCGAGCCAATGTGAGTGTGATTGGTAGAGATTGGAGATGGGAGGGCCGGCCTGTGGCTCACTTGGGATAGTGTGGTGCTGATTACACCAAGGCCACAGGTTCGGATCCCTATATAGGGATGGCCGGTTCACTCACTTTGGAGATTGGAGATGGGGAGCTAAAAACAAGTGTTTCTACAATCTTAGTTATGTCTTGAGGACCAAAGTCTCTTGATCTCTAGTGTCACATTCTTTTTTCCTGGCAGGTATATGTAGGCTTT
This sequence comes from Cynocephalus volans, assembly GCF_027409185.1. Lineage (NCBI taxonomy): Eukaryota > Metazoa > Chordata > Mammalia > Dermoptera > Cynocephalidae > Cynocephalus > Cynocephalus volans. Next base: position 28,851,455 of record NC_084469.1, on the reverse strand, counting down.
CAGGTGCAGCTGGACCTGACAGGTATCTTCATGCATGGCAAGATCCCCACACTGAAGATCTCTCTCATCCAGATCTTCCGGGCTCACTTATGGCAGAAGATCCATGAGAGCATCGTTATGGACTTATGTCAGGTAGGCTAGAATTGAGGGGAGAGGTTGCCACAGAAAGAGATCAGCTTGCTGTTTTGTGTATGGGAAATCCACCCTGGAATTTCTGAGGATGAGAGTCCTATTGCCTCATTATCTTAAATTCTGCAAACCCTCATTGTAACTTGTAATGGGCTTCCATTACAATTCATAACCTTTCCACCTTTTCCTTCAGGTGTTTGACCAGGAACTGGATGCACTGGAAATTGAGACAGTACAAAAGGAGACAATCCATCCCCGAAAGTCCTATAAGATGAACTCTTCCTGTGCAGATATACTGCTCTTTGCCTCCTATAAGTGGAATGTCTCCCGGCCCTCATTGCTGGCAGACTCCAAGTAAGTGCCTTATGACCCAGGCCAGGCATCCAGGAACCTTAGTTTTACTATTCTTCTAGCAGTGCTACTTTAGGAATTGTCTCTGCCTTTCTTTCAAACTCAGAGCCAGTGCTACTCCTATAGCCCACCAGCACCTTCAGTCAGGTCTGTTAATTCTCTGGGTGTCTTGCTGATCTGGAACAGACAAAGGGGAGGATAGTTATGGGATTCACGTGTAGTAAATGGGAGTTCTTGTGGGTCTGGAGATTATGCCTGTGGCTTTCTGGAAACCTGACCTCTCTCCACCCTCAGGGATGTGATGGACAGCACCACCACTCAGAAGTATTGGATTGACATCCAGTTGCGCTGGGGGGACTATGATTCCCATGACATCGAGCGCTATGCCCGGGCTAAGTTCCTGGACTATACCACAGACAACATGAGTATCTACCCTTCACCCACAGGTGTGCTCATTGCCATTGACCTTGCCTATAACCTGCACAGGTGAGTTGGGGCTCAGAAGCATTTATTTTCCTTTAGCCCTATACTTTGGCCAGCAGTCTTTCTTCTTCTGTAGAGTAGCAGTTTGCCTTGTTCCTGAGGCTGTTTGGCTGGTCTTAACTTTTTGCCTTTTCCACCCTCATAGTGCCTATGGAAACTGGTTCCCAGGCAGCAAGCCTCTCATACAGCAGGCCATGGCCAAGATCATGAAGGCAAACCCTGCCTTGTATGTGTTACGTGAACGGATCCGCAAGGGGTTGCAGCTCTATTCATCTGAGCCCACTGAACCTTATCTGTCCTCTCAGAACTATGGCGAGCTCTTCTCCAACCAGATTATCTGGTTTGTGGATGACACTAATGTCTACAGAGTGACTATCCACAAGGTGAGTGTTAGGAGCAATATAGGGGTGTGGAGCTCTATATGTGCCTATGGCGGGGTCACAGGGCAAGTGTGTGTACATATTGGGATGAAGGCAGGATGGCTGTGTCTAGGCCATGCTAACTAATGTAATCATTCTTTAGACCTTTGAAGGGAACTTGACAACCAAGCCCATCAATGGGGCCATCTTCATCTTTAACCCACGCACAGGACAGTTGTTCCTCAAGATAATCCACACATCTGTGTGGGCTGGACAGAAGCGTCTTGGGCAGGTGAGCATGTTAAAGGATAAGAGAGGCCATAGAACCTTGCTGCCTCTTGGGGCAGGAGTACAGGGACAGGGGTAAGAGAGAGTATCTGTTGTTTCTCTCTGTTGCAAGACTGAGGATCTCATTTGAATTTATCCCCTGAATTACTTAATTTGGGAAGTATTCCATACGAAGCCCGAGAGTGTGTGAGAATCTCCCATCTCTAACCTATCTTGAACAGGGCTACCAACATCAACTTTCTAAAAGGAACAAACATCTTAAAGCATCACTTTCACCAAATCTCTTTTCTACCATAAAACCTTTGGTAGCATCTTCCTTCTTGATGAATTAACTCTTCTTTGACTTCCTAGACATTTGATATCTGGCTGGCTATTCAGACACAGTTTTCTCTTCCTTTGTAGCATTTTTCTTTTTTGAGACCAGGATCCTAATATCCCAACACCCTGATGCTCATCTCCACCTGTATTAGTCCATTTTGTGTTGCTATGACCATACCTGAGACTAGGTAATTTATAAAGAACAGAGGTTTCTTTGGCTTACAATTCTGGGACAGCTGCATCTGGTGCAGGCCTCAGGCTGCTTCTACTCATGGCGGAAAGTGGCGGGCAGCCATTGGGTACAAGCAGATCACATGGCGAGAGGAAGCAAGAGAGCAAGAGGAGGTGCCAGGGTCTTTTAAACAACCAACTCTCGTGGGAACTAATAAAGCAAGAACTCACTCATTTTCCCCCCCACCTAGGGAGAGCACTAATCCATTCATGAGGGATCCGCTGCCATGACTCAAACTGTCACACTGGGGATCAGATTTCCACAAGTTCTGGGAGGACAATATGTCCAAACTCTATCATTCCACCCCTGGCTTCCTAAAACTCATGTCACTCTGACATACAAAATACAGTCATTCCATCCCATCAGTCCCAAAAGTCTTAGCTTGTTACAGCACCAACTTGAAAGTCCAAAGTCACATCTGAGACCAAAAGCAAAAGTCCTTCCAGCTGTGAACCTGTAAAAATCAAAACCAAATTTATCTACTTCCTAGATACAGTGGTAGAACAGACATAGGGTACACATTCCCATTCCAAAAGGAATAGGCTAAAAGAAAGGAGAAACAGGCCCCAAACAAGTCTGAAACCCAGCAGGGCAGACATTAAGCCTTAAAACTCCAAAATAATCTTTGACTCCAAGTTCTGCATCCTGAGCACAATGGGGCATCTGGGCCCCCAAAGCCTCAGGCAGCCTCACTCCCACAGCTGACAGGCACAGCCCACTGGTCTGTGCTGGTGCCTGCAGCTTTTCCAGGACCGCATTGCATGTTGCCAGTGGCCTTAAACTTCTGGGGTCCATGTGGCAGCCCTGCTGCCTTGGCTCTGTTAGACATTTCCCTTGTGGGGGCCTCTGTTGTGGCTCCGCCCCTGCAACAAGTCTCTGCCTGGGCCCCCAGGCTGTTCCATACATTTTCTGAAATCTGGGTGGAGGCTGCCACTCCTTCACTGCTCTCATGTTCTTTTTTTTTTTTTTTTCTTTTGTCTTTTTCGTGACCGGTACTCAGCCAGTGAGTTTACCGGCCATTCCTATATAGTATCCGAACCCGTGGCGGGAGCGTCACTGTGCTCCCAGCACCGCACTCTCCCGAGTGCGCCACGGGCTCGGCCCCACTGCTCTCATGTTCTGCTAGCCTGCAGACTTAACATGATATGGACGCCACTGAGGTTTCTTCCTGTGCTCTCTAGAGCTGCTGCACAAACCACACTTGGGGCCACTTGAGGCAGGGCTGCTCCAGCCAGAGAAGCTGGGATGCAGGGAGCAGGTTCCTGAGGGCAGCTACACCCCAAGTCTGTCCTGGGACAACTCAGTCCTTCTAGGCCTCAGGGCTTGTGATGGGAGGGGCACCCTTCCAGACTTCTGAAATGCCTTCAGGGCCTTTCTCCCATTGTCTTGGCTATTCGCATCTGGCTGCCTCATCACCAGGATAATGTCTTTAGAAACCATTTTGTCCACTTCACACTTAACATTTTTCTCCTGCTCTCAGCTTCTCTACCACATGGCCAGGTTGCAAATTTTCCAAATCTTTACACTCTGCTTCCCTTTTAAGTTTTGGCTTTACATCATTCCTTTTCTGCCATAACTCAGCATAGATTGTTGCAGGTAGCCATGCAGCTTCCTTAATACTTTGCTGTTTGGAAACCTCTTCTGCCAGACATTCTGGTTCACAACTCTTTAAGTCCCACCTTCCACAAAGTCCTAGGGCATGACATAATGCAGCCAAGTTCCATGCTATGGTGTAGCAAGGGTGATCTTTTGTCCAGTTTCTGATAAGTTCCTCATTTCTATCTGAGACCTCATTATCAGCATGGCCTTTACTGTCCACATTTCCATCAGCATTCTGGTCACAACCATTTAACCATTTAATTCTAAAATGTTCCAAACTTTCTCTCATCTTTTTGTCTTCTTCTGAGTCCTTCAAAATTCTCCAACCTTTGCCTGTTACCCAGTTCTAAAGCCACTTCCACAATTTCGGGTATCTGTATAGCAACACCCCTGCTTCTTGGTACCAGTTTTCTGTATTAGTCTGTTTTGTGTTGCTTATAACAAAATACATGGAACTGGGTTATTTATAAAGAAAACAAAATTTATTGCTTACAGTTTCTGACGCTGGGAAGTCAAAAATCCATCTGGTGGTGGTGACAGTGACCCAGGGGTCTCATGTTGCAAGATGGTGAAAGCAGAGAGAGAGAGACTTTCCTCTTTTAAAGCCCTCAGAACCACGTCCCTGACCACCATTTTTAATCCAGTCACTACTGCATGGTCCTATAATCCAATCACCTCTTCAGGGCTCCACCTTCCCTTTACCATAATAGGATTTCCCACCCTCTTAACAGTCACAGTGGGGGCTAAGTTTCTAATACATAAAACTTGAGGGACACAATTCAAGCCTCAGTGAGTTTTGGGGGGACATAATTCAATCCACTACACCACCTTCGTGGCTTTGGTCATATTTTTCTCTTTTTGTAGAATGAACTCCCCTCTTTCCTTGTTAATCACAGTCTTACATATCCCTTAAGACCCATTTCTTTGTGCAGCTTTTTATGACCCTAATAAGACATTTCTTTAATTTTTAAAATTTTTTTGGTTCCTGAACTCCTGTAATACATACTTTAGCATATAGTCATATACCAGCTTGTGGTATTGTCTTGTATAAATCGAAAAACCCCTTTGGACAATGCCATTTGACACTTTTTCTACCTTCTAAGTGCCTAACCTTCAACACCAGTGTTCAGTAGAAACATTGTTTGATTGTTTCAAGTCTAGGATCTTCTGTTCTAGTTGATCTGGAAGGGTGGACACGTAATATCCATTTTCGTCTCTCTTGCTTTCTAGTTAGCTAAGTGGAAAACAGCTGAGGAGGTGGCTGCCCTGATTCGATCTCTTCCTGTGGAGGAGCAGCCCAAGCAGATCATTGTCACCAGGAAGGGGATGCTGGATCCATTGGAGGTGAGAGGGATGAGGTAGATGAAAGGAGACCTTGAGGCTCTGGTTTTTTGTTGTTTTTTTAAAAACATAAAAATCAGTTTAATAGAATTAAATTTCTCTTAATTTTTTTATAACTTTGCTGTTGTATAATATATGCAGTAAACTGCACATATATAAAGTGTAACATCTGATAATTTTTCACATATGTAGATACCCCTGAAACCATGAAACCATCATCATGATTTAGATAATGAACATACTCATCACCCCCCAAAAATTTCCTTGTGCCAACCCTTTGGAATCCCTTTCTCTCACCCTTCCCCAAGCCCTTTGCATCCCTAGATAACTGCTGATCTGCTTTCTGTTACTTCAGATGAGTTTGCATTTTCTAGAATCTTATACAAATGGAATCATATAATGCATATGCTTTTTGATCTGACTTCTTTCACTCAGCATAATTATTTATTTATTTATTTATTTTTTCAGCATAATTATTTTGAGATTCACTCATCTTGTTGCATGTGTAATTTTTTATTGCTCAGTATTCCATTGTTTATTTATTCAAGGCTCTGTTTCTAAGCTTGGACTTGGTCTTGTTTCAGGTGCACTTGCTGGACTTCCCCAATATTGTGATCAAAGGATCGGAGCTCCAGCTCCCCTTCCAGGCTTGTCTCAAGGTGGAAAAGTTTGGGGATCTCATCCTTAAAGCCACTGAACCACAGATGGTTCTCTTCAACCTCTATGATGACTGGCTCAAGACTATCTCATCTTACACGGTATGAAGCCACTTCAGGAAGAGGGTCACTCTAGGAAGAGTAGGTTTGGGGTCAGGAGAAGAAGATCCTGTGTTTTAGGTTTTCCCACAGGCCACTTAATGGAGCCATTTTCACATTTTTGACCTGTGGATGGGGCGGGAACTCTTTGACTCATAGGGGGTTGGGACCTTAGAATTAGAAGTTAATTCTTGGGTTTCATGATAGGATAGAGAAAAGAAAGACAACCTCAAGCAGCTGACTTCCACCCCCTTCCAAAATTCTTCCCAGGCTTTCTCCCGTCTCATTCTGATTCTACGTGCCCTGCATGTGAACAATGACCGGGCAAAGGTGATCCTGAAGCCAGACAAGACTACTATTACAGAACCACACCACATCTGGCCCACTCTAACTGACGAGGAGTGGATCAAGGTGGAAGTGCAGCTCAAGGATCTTATCTTGGCTGACTACGGCAAGAAAAACAAGTGAGCAGTGGTGGTGGGGAGGCAGATGGGGTGGCTCAGTATATGGTTGCTGGGGTTTTAAAACATGTAGACTCACAAGTTTCTTAAGAAATTAATTGTCTTAGAGATTTCTACAGAAGAGAGGTAGGCAGTGTTATATAGGAAGTGTCCATATTTCAGTGCTTCACCTTGACAGTTTCTCAGTGGAGGCACTGTTGCCATTTTGAGCTGGGCTTTTTTTCTTTTTTCTTTTCTTTCTTTTTTTTTGGTGGCTTGCCAGTACATGGATTAAACCCCACACCTTGGTGTTATAGCAGCATGCTCTAACCAACTGAGCTAACTGGCCAGCCCCTGGGCATTTCTTTTTCTGTCCATACATTACAGGAAGTTTTAACATCCTAGACCCCAAATACCACTGCTAATAGCACACACACCCCTTTTTTCCCCTCCTCTCTTTCTTTGTCATTGTGGCAAACAAAAATATACCAAGATTTTCATATCCCCTTAGGGTGACTGACAATACCACCTCTGATTGCGAACCAATGTTCTAGGGTTTTCATTTTTGAAAATTGTCCTGTGCCAGGGCACTTTTTGTCTAGGAAAAGTGGGACCTGTGGCTGCTCAATAGCTAAAAGGTGTACATGCAGAGTGCCATCCTGCTTGAGATGTGATGAATCTTAGAAGTATTAGTGCATCTCCACTTCGTACTTCCTTTAGAAGTGTCACTTGAGGATTGTCTGGGGTGATGGGATGGGCTGCCTGTCCTACCAAGTTGTACCCTTGCCATGGAGGCAGAAATGACCAAGAGGAAGGGATCCTTGTTGTTTAACCCACACTGTCCACACAGTGTGAATGTGGCATCACTGACACAATCAGAAATTCGAGACATCATTCTGGGTATGGAGATCTCAGCACCATCACAGCAACGGCAGCAGATAGCTGAGATTGAGAAGCAGACCAAGGAACAGTCACAGCTGACTGCAACACAGACTCGCACTGTCAACAAGCATGGTGATGAAATTATCACCTCTACCACTAGCAACTACGAGACTCAGACTTTCTCATCAAAGACTGAATGGAGGGTCAGGTACTGTAAAGGGCAAGAGGGTAAGAATGGGAGGGCCTACTGGTGCTACCTAAGGTGCTTGGGCTGAGAGATGCTGACAATCCTTACCTGATTTTAGGGCCATCTCTGCTGCCAACCTGCACCTAAGGACCAATCACATCTATGTTTCATCAGATGACATCAAGGAAACTGGTTACACCTATATCCTTCCCAAGAATGTGCTTAAGAAGTTTATCTGCATATCTGACCTTCGGGCCCAAGTGAGTAAGTGTGCTCAACTAGGCCACAGTGTGCACCCAATGTATTGTGTGCCTAAAACTCACCCAAGATTTCATGGAACTTGGGATGCTGGTTTCAAGATTCATGGACAAATAAATATACAAGGATAGCCAAAACATCAAGTAAGGTTTTGGCCCCCACGTGATATCAAAACATACTATAAAGCTATGACAATTAAGAGAATGTAGTATTGGGGGCCGGCCCGTGGCTCACTCAGGAGAGTGTGGTGCTGATAACATCAAGGCCATGGGTGTGGATCCCTATATAGGAATGGCCGGTTGGCTCACTTGGTAGAGCATGGTGCTGACAACACCAAGTCAAGGGTTAAGATCCCCTTCCTTACTGGTCATCTTTAAAAAAAAAAAAAAATAGTAACTTACGTGTGACAAAGTGTACTACAAAAGAAACTAAAACAGGAAGAAAATATTTGTATTAATCTAAGAGATAATGGATTAGCATCTAGAATAGGGAATTTTCAGATGTTGATTTTAAAAAGATAACTAGAAAAATAAAGAATATGAAAAGGTAGTTCAGAAAAAGAACATGAAAAGAAAACATAGCATCAAAAGATGCCCAACTTTACTAGAAATCAGGGATACTCCTATTTTATTACACACTGTTTTGTGGTCATCAAGTTGGCAAATTTGAAAAGATTGATACCCTGTGTGGATGAGTTTATAGGAAAGAGGTCCTCATTTTGTTGATGGCAGTGTAAAATTTAAAATACCACCTAGTGCTGGTTTTTTAGATGTGTTCAGCTTGTGAAAATGTATTGAGCTGTATACTTGTATGCTCCTTTGTTTATGGATAGTATACTTAATAATCAAACTGGGGAGCTTGTGAGCAGTGTAGATTCCTAGACCCCACTCAGGAGAGTTTGGTGTGGTAAGTGTGGGATAAGGTCCATGTTTAACATTTTGAACAAGCACCCAGGTGATTCTGATGTAGGGGGTTCTGACAACATTTTGTTTTGTTGCTGGCTGGCTAGTATGAGGATCTGAACCCTTGACCTTGGTGTTATGACACTCTTGATGACATTTTGAGAAACTCTGTCCTTGTTCTTGGGGAAGAGAAAGAAACCCATGGCTGACAGCCCAGAGTTTGGGCTGGTACTAAGAATAGTTTTGGTTTCTGACCCCCTTGTCTCCAGATTGCAGGATACCTGTATGGGGTGAGCCCGCCGGATAACCCCCAGGTGAAGGAGATCCGCTGCATTGTGATGGTACCACAGTGGGGCACTCACCAGACTGTGCACCTGCCTGGCCAGCTGCCCCAGCATGAGTACCTCAAGGTAAGTGGTGGTGACGGAGCTTGGGAGTGTGAGAGAACTGGGGCTTTCTGCTCTCAGAGAGGTGGAGAGAAGGCAGTCAGTTTCCTCTTGTGTAGGATTCCTGTCTGCAGATGGGATTTTGAACAGCTCTTTACTGCTTTTTGCCTATAGGAGATGGAGCCCTTAGGTTGGATCCACACTCAGCCCAATGAGTCCCCTCAGCTATCACCCCAGGATGTCACCACTCATGCCAAGATCATGGCTGACAACCCATCTTGGGATGGCGAGAAGACCATCATCATCACCTGCAGGTGGGCTTGGGCCCTTTTGGGAGGAAGTATGGTGTGGCAGGCATTGCAGGCCATGGCCCAGAATGGTGGCCTGAGCTCTCACTCTGTCACCATCCCTTCCCAGCTTCACACCAGGCTCCTGCACACTGACGGCCTATAAGCTGACCCCCAGTGGCTATGAATGGGGCCGGCAGAACACCGATAAGGGCAACAACCCCAAGGGCTACCTACCCTCCCACTATGAGCGAGTCCAGATGCTGCTGTCCGACCGCTTCCTTGGTTTCTTTATGGTCCCTGCCCAGTCTTCATGGAACTACAACTTTATGGGTAAGTGGCTATGTGTGTAAGTTGGGGGAGCACAGGGAAGTGGGGGCAGCACACTCTGGGGGTAAGGTTAAGCCATTGCCCTTGGCCTTTGTGGTCTGCCTCTAGCTTGGAGATGACCCAGGGGCCCATGCTGCCTGAAGCAGGTGGACTCTTGTAAACATTGATGTTTCCTTCTTCCATAAGGTGTCCGGCATGATCCCAACATGAAGTATGAGCTACAGCTGGCAAACCCCAAAGAGTTCTACCACGAGGTGCACAGACCCTCCCACTTCCTCAACTTTGCCCTCCTGCAGGAGGGTGAGGTCTACTCTGCAGACCGTGAGGACCTCTATGCCTAGTTGGTTCCTCACCTCCTCCTGCTTCAGACTCCCCTTAGCCCCTGCAGACAAGCTGGTGACATTCAGCAGCTTGGCCCTTTTTCCCTCTATTTGTGCTTGTTGTGTTGTTGACCTCCTGATGACTTGTAATCCTGAACAAAATATAATAAATTTTGTATAAAGAGGAGTTTGGGGTTGTTTTTTTCCTGAGCTCAAATTCTGGGCATAGGTATGGCAGGAGGCTGGGCTGGAGCAAGGTGCTGGGCTTAGCCTTGAGGGAGGTAGGAGGCCCCCTCCCTGTTTTTGCAGCTGTATATCCTCTAGACTCAGGAAACTAAGGTGGGGTTGGGCATTCATACTCGTACTGCCTTTATTTGCTGGTTTCCCTCCAAAATACTTGGAAACCATCACCATTTTTCAGTATCTCTTGGAGTAGTTGCTGCCATTTTGTGGATCTAGGAGCTCTGTGGCTTGTGCTCTGCAGCTGTGATGCCCAGCCTAGCTTTTTTTTTTTTTTTTTTTTAAAGCTTTCGGTGTCACTCCTGGTCCGGGAAACAAGCACACAGTGGACAGGGCGCACGGTTGTCTCTGGCAGAGGACTGTCAAGCTGAGGCTGGTGACTGGCTGCAGTGGGGAGGGCTTGACTAAAGTGACCACTTAGCGCTCTGAGCCTCAGCTCTTGGCTTATCTGGTTGGAAGCTGACTGTCCTGTTTCCTGTGACCTTGGGGTTGAAAGGGACAGGGCCCAGGGGACCTGGGGCACTGTCTCCTTTCCCCACTCCTTTTCCCTTATGCTCCTCCCTCGTCGCCTCTTCCCCGCCCCTTATTTCCCTAAACTGCTTCCTGCGCCGGAACTGTTTAGCTTTTTTCTGCCCCACTTGAGGGTGGGGGTATTGTAGCCCTAGGCCTTGTGGCGGACATGGAGCCCAGGGGGGTGGCACCTGGCGCACATGGTTGGGGGCCTCGAGTGGCCGCGGGGTCGGGGACGGCCGCGGAACTCGTGTACCATCTAGCGGGAGCCCTGGGCACTGAGTTGCAAGAGCTGGCGCGCCGTTTCGGGCCGGAGGCGGCGGCCGGGCTAGTGCCTCTCGTGGTACGAGCGCTGGAGCTCCTGGAAAAGGCCGCCGTGGGGCCCGCCCCGGATTCGGTGAGTCACTGTCCCCTCCCCTGATCACCCTCGGGGCTGGCGGGGCCTAACCCTGAGGCCCGGGCCTCCCCAGCTGCGGGTGGCGGTGCAGCAGGCTGAACTGGAGTTGCGGCGGCTGCGGGAAGAGAACGAGCACCTCCGCAGGGAGCTGCGCTTTGGACCACAGGGTGAGTGCAGGCCCCGGCCAGGACGCAGGAGGGCTGGGGCCGACCCAGGGCCTCCCTTCCCGCGGTCCGCCGCTAAGAACGCCCCTTCCTCAGAGGAGCGCGCGCTGCTGCGGCAGCTCAAGGAGGTGACAGACCGACAGCGGGACGAACTCCGGGCGCATAACCGCGACCTGCTGCAGCGCAGCCAGGAGACCGAGGCGGTGAGGGCGGGGCGGCGGGCGCAGGGCGGGGCTCCAGCGGGCCCTCGACGCCCCGCCCCCAGCCCACACCTCTTGCTCCTCCCCCAGTTGCAGGAGCAGCTGCAGCGCCTCCTGCTGGTGAACGCAGAGTTGCGGCACAAGCTGGCCGCGGTGCAGACCCAGCTGCGCGTGGCGCAGGACCGCGAGAGGGAGCGCGAGCTGCCTCGCGAGGGCGCCCCCGAGCCGGCCAAAGAGCCGGCGACCGCCGGCGCCAGATCCTCGGGGACTCCTGAGGACCCGGTGAGTGCTGGAGTAGGGCAGGGTTTGCCGTGCTGCCTAGCAGGTCTGCCGGGAAGTCAGGAGGTGGCACAGAGGTTTGCGCACCCAGCCAATCTCAGCCCCAACTCAGACGTAGCACTGCTCCGTCATCTATTGTAGCACCCTTGTCTCCCAAGTCTCCCTGCCAGTCACTTCCTCTAGCATCCCTGTGATGGCCCTGGGGCAGGGGAGCGCTAGCCGAGGCGACCCTCTGACCGTGCCTGTCCTTCCGCAGGCAGATACCCTGCAGCAGCCAGGGCGCCCCTCGCAGGCAGGGCAGTGCGGCTTCAGTCGCGAGGAGCTTGAGCAGATCCTTCAGGAGCGGAATGAGCTCAAAGCCAACGTGTTCCTGCTCAAAGAGGAACTGGCCTACTTCCAGAGGTCAGGGCGCTGGGAAGCTGAGGGGGCTCCACTTCCATCTGTTCCTGAGCCTCAGGTCGCCTTTCCTCTTTTTTGGTTCATTGATATATCCACAGTGACATGTGCCAGGGCCTGTGATAGGCACTGGGAGGGCATGAATTAGCCCCTGCCCTCCTGGAACTTCATCCGAACAGGGGAGAGGGTGGTGTAAAAGATCACAGCAGCAGCAGGGAAGTATTCCTAGGAGGGGTGCCCCCTAAACTAAAGTCTGGTTCAGGTGTTTCTGGGGGAAACAACATGCACAGGTACTTGGGTTGAGACCTGTTGGCATTCCTTCCATTTTCTCTCTGCCCCTCTTCTGTAGGGAGCTGCTCACAGACCACCGGGTCCCCGGGCTTCTGCTGGAAGCCATGAAAGTGGCTGTCAGGAAGCAGCGGAAGAAGATCAAGGCCAAGATGTTAGGGACACCAGAGGAAGCAGAGAGCAGGTAAGTCCATTCCCATGCCTCCATTGCCACTGAGCCAGCCTTCCCTCCTGGGTTCTGCTGAGCCTGATGATGCAGCCTAGCAACCCCCTGAGTCTGCTGGCCTTGTGCGGTCACCCCCCGAGCCTGCTGACGCAGTGTGGTCACTGAGTCTGTTGTCTCAGACTGAGCCTGTCACTCCAGCCTTGTCACCCTTCTCTGGATTGCACTGCTCCCACTTTGTCTGGCATACGTCCTGCTGAAGATAACTGCTAACGTTCCTTCTCCACGCTCATTTTTTGGTTTCCTGCCTTGGTTGGGTCTGTTTGTTCTTAGAAGAGACTGTAGCTGCAGTTTTGTCAGGGGCCTGCTGTCTGTCAGGCTATAAAATAAAAGCCTCAAGATGTCCTGCATCTCCTCAGCGTCTCTCTCTCTTGGTTCCTGGGGACTTTGCAGTTACTCTGTCCTCTGCTGCTCCGTGGAGATGCGCAGAAGGTCATGTCTCCTCTGTCTTCTGTCTCAGTGATGATGAGGATGGCTCATGGCTCCTGCTCTCCAGTGACAAAGAAGACCACCCCGCACCCCCTGAGTCCAGAATACAGAGTTTGTATGTTGGGGAAAGGGGAAGGGCAAGAGCAGGGGGTGGGGAGGGGTGAAGGAGGGCCCCCTTGGGTCCTCTCTGTGCCCCCTTTCCCTCCCCCCTGCCATTCCCCTGCTGTCCTGAGCTCTAAGCAGGCCCTCCCCTTCTGTTCCTCTGGCCCTGGCCCTTCACCTCCTTGTTACTTCCTGCCACCCCCTCAGTCTTCTGTATCCCCTTTTCTCACTACACCCTGCCCCCAGCCCATACCCTTAACCTCTCTGGCTTCCCGGTTCAAAGTACCTCTGGGCTCTCTCCCTAGCTTTGGCCTGTGGTATCGGGGTGAAGCAGAGGCCCCCAAAGCTGATACCAGCAGTACTGCTCCCAGCAAGCTAGGGGGAGAAGAGAAGGCCCCACGGCCACCTCACATGGAGCCCGTGGGCAGCCCTGTGACCCCCGACTCCTGACCAGCCTTGCTCTGCTCTCGATGAACATCTTTGTCTGGGAGACTCAGCTGCCCTAGACACCTGACTTTGGGGTCTTGCTGTGGATGGATATGTGACCTCAAATGAGGACAGGGCTCCTCCTCAATCCCGGCCTGCTCCAGGGCATGACGGGGAGCTCGGGTTACCTCCCTTCCCTACGTCCCTGCAACCAAGCCTCCGAGGCCAGATATGAAAGTGCTTCCTCCCTGAATCTCGATAGAGAACTGACTACCGACTTCCCAGGGTTTGTACAGATGTACAAATGTAATAAAGCAACTGCCGATATACCCAGAAAGTGCTCCACGTCTGTCTGTGGTGGTCTGCCTCCACCTCCCCGCTCTGCCGGGAGCAGAGGCAGGGTCTTCTTTCTCAGCCACTGGGTGGGGAGGCTTCTCCCAGCTCCGGCCTTGCTTGGGGAGTGTGGCCTAATGGAAAGCCATGGCACCCACCCTCACCTCCCCTTGCCTGTCCCCAATACCAGGGACCTGCAGCTTTATTCTTCTGGGCCCCTCCACACTAAGTCCAGTCCCTTCAACCCCAACTCCGCCCTCACCATGGGCCCTCCTTTCCCTTTCCAGTCTTCCCAGCACCCCCCCCCCCCCGCCCTCTCAGGGAGGTGCCTCATGGCAGCCCGCCCCTCCGCCCCTCCGCCCCTCTGGCTTGGTTTCCTCAGGAAAAGCCTTGAGAGGAAGCAGGGAGGGGGTGGGGAGCTGTGGGGGCCAGATTAATCCAAGCCCTCCCACTGCACTGGCCGCCATGGGGCTGGGGCTGCTGCTCCCACTGCTGCTGCTGTGGACTCAGGGGACCCAGGGGTCCGAGCTGGACCCCAGTGGGAAGCACGTCTGCATGGCCGGCAGGTAGGTCTTGTGGGAATCTGATGGGGGGGATGGCTGAACTGACGTTGAGGAATTTCAGGGAAGGAGGATATGGGGAAGAGGTCATGGGACTGAGGAGAGGGGGGTTTGGGGGGCAGACTGGCGGGTGTGGGTAGTCAGAGCGGATGGTGGAAAGGCCCGGGAAAGAGAGGAGGGATTGGGGACACTGAGGCTGTGACGCTTGGCTAGGCCTCCCCAGTGGGGCTGAGGCAGCCTCCCACACCTCAGCCAGGGACAGTGATGCACCCTGCAGGCCAGGCTGCCCCCAGCTGACCCCGCTCTACCCTACAGCCCCTCTGCTGAGCTCCAGTGCTGCCCAGGCTGGAGGCAGAAAGATCGGGAATGCACCATCCGTGAGTAGCGATGACGGATCCCCAGCCGAGGAGAAGAGAGGACATAGCCCAGTGACAACCCTTCCTTCCTACCCACCCTGGGCCTGTTTCCCCTCCTGAGCCCTAGAGTGAGGGTCCATCCTGCAACACACACTCCCAGCCCTAAGAGGATAGCTCTTGACAGGACAGGGCCTAGGAGCCAGTGAGAGAGGAAGGGATGTCCGCAGGTTGTGCGTGCCTCAGTCCTTCCAACTTGGGTGGGGTGTTTTCCAGCCATTTGTGAGGGGCCGGACGCCTGCCGGGAAGATGAGGTCTGCGTGAAACCAGGCCTTTGTCGATGCAAACCTGGATTCTTCGGGGCCCAGTGCAGCTCCCGTAAGTTTACTGGAGGACAACATTGCTGGGCAGAACTGGGTTTGGGAGAGGGAGCAAAGCAGGTAGAAAAGTAGAAGAGTAGGGCCAGAATCCCTCCAGTTTCACTGAGGAAATTGAGGCCCAGAAACAGGAAGTGACACACTCCAGGGAGATTCCCTGAGTCGTCTGGTTTTTACCCAGATCCACAAAGTCCTACCCATTTGGGCTCTTTTCCTTTACAACTTCTCAGAAAAGGTGCCTGTGATCATTAATTGCAAAATGGATGCATTCCCAGTGCCTCCATATACTCCTTATACATGGGTGGAGGGTGGAAGGAGGCCCCTGATGGGGCTGTCTGCCTTCTCTGGCTGGCAGAGGGATGGGAAAGGGATTGGTGGGCAGGATCGCCAGAGGGCACCAGGAACCACTGGGTTGGAACACTGGGAGAAATGTGGCTTCTCCTGCGACCCTGGTGGGCAGCATCCAGGCCTAAGATCCCAGTGAACGCCCAGTTCACCTCTATTCCCGGGGGATCTCAGCAGGGAGGGAGGAGAGGGCACGAATGAAGCCCCACCCACCTCTGTGTGACTCTGGGCAAGCCCCCTGCCCACTCAGGATCTCTACATGTTCTGAAATGTGAAGCGGGGGAGGCCGGCCACTGCTAAGGGTTTTCTCAGTTCAGAGTCTGGGGCAGGAAGTTCCATGGGTCTGTTTCCGGCTCTCGGAGGGTGGGCTCCTCCTTGTGGAAGGGGGCGCGGGGCGAGGACCCTGCAGGCCCTGAGCGCGCTGACCTCTTCCGTCCCCCCACCCCCACCCCCCGCAGGCTGCCCGGGCCAGTACTGGGGCCCCGACTGCCGTGAGAGCTGTCCCTGCCACCCGCATGGCCAGTGCGAGCCAGCCACGGGCGAGTGCCAGTGCCAAGCCAATCGCTGGGGCGGCCGCTGCGAGTTCGCGTGCGCCTGCGGCCCCCACGGGCGTTGCGACCCCACGACGGGCGTGTGCCGCTGCGAGCCGGGCTGGTGGTCGCCCACGTGCCACCGGCCGTGCCAGTGCAACCCGGCGGCTGCGCGCTGCGAGCCGGCCACGGGCGCCTGCCTGTGCGAGCCGGGCTGGTGGGGCCGCCGCTGCAGTTTCCGCTGCGCCTGCCACGGCTCGCCGTGCGCGCAGGAGTCGGGCCGCTGCGCCTGCCGGCCGGGCTGGTGGGGCCCCGAGTGCGGGCAGCGGTGCGAGTGCGTGCGCGGCCGCTGCAGCGCCGCCTCCGGCCAGTGCGCCTGCCCGCCCGGCTTCCGCGGCGCGCGCTGCGAGCGGCCCTGCCCCGCCGGCAGCTACGGGGCGCAGTGTCGCGACAGGTGAGCCGGGGTCGGGGGCCACGGAGCTCTCCAAAAAAGTGCACAAGGCGGAGATGGAGGGAAAACTCCTCGATGCCCCTAGGTGCAGCCCCGCGTGCCCCTTTCACTCAATTACTGTTAAGCACAAAAATACTAGTACTAGCAAGCCATACTTAGATAAACGGCCATGACCTTACCAGCCCGATGCTAAAAAGCCAAAAAACAAATAAAAAACAGATAAAGAATGAATCATGTAACAGAAAGATAGCAGGTCCTTTTAAGACTCAGTGGCTTTCCCACTTTGACCGGCTCCACTCACAGTAAGAAATCTCACCTCCCACCTAACACGTATAACACATATTTATTTTGTGTAACTGAAAGTTTAACCAGACAACAAGTATTTATCATTTTTTTTTTTTTTTTTACTTCTTGGTTTTTTTGTTTGTTTGTTTGTTTTTTGGTATTTTTGTTTTTTATCTATCTTTTTGGTTTTTGTATATTTATCTTTAATACATAATACATACACTGCAATGTTTTCTTTTCTTTTTTAAAATGCTGGTCAGGATCAGCTAAATTGATTTTATAAACTCTCGTCCTGCCCCCCACTAATGAATCGAACCAAGAATATGATCCCAGATAATTAAGTATCTGGAGGGAGAAACTTCAAGTTACTGTTGAGCATCAATGGGAAAGTAAGATAAGATAAGGTCAATTATAGTGGTGGAAACAGTTTGTATTTTATTTTTAAGCATTTTTTTTGTGTTATGAGGTAGAAGATAAACTACCAAGTCCCATTCATGCCAGATGTCAGGATAGCGTGGTGTGGAAGGGAGAAGGAAAAGGGTAGGAGGGGAAAGCTGGGCAGAAGGTGGGGTGGTAACTTGGCTGCCCTGGCTGGACTGGTAGTTCCTTGTGGCCCTGGGACTCAGGAAAGGATGGGTCACAGAGCAAGGAGTTAGGTGGAGAGGGATGGCATCCTGTGACAGCCCTCAGAGATCATCTGTCCAGCCTCTTGTGCAACCTGGGGAAGCAGGCTCAGACTTTCCTGACTGACCCAGCTGGGACCTGAATATTCTCCAGTGCTCCTGAAGTCCTGGGTGGGCACTGCACAGGTTGGAGGGGTGGGCGCTCCATCCATCCACCCCCAGTGCTCCCATGACCCCTTCTCTTCGCAGCTGTGGCCACTGCAAGCAGAATGAGCCATGCTCTCCAGACACAGGCAGCTGTGAGTCCTGCGAGCCAGGCTGGAATGGAACCCAGTGCCGTAAGCCCTGCCCACCTGGCACCTTTGGCGAGAGCTGCAGGCAGCAGTGCCCCCGCTGCCGGCTTGGGGAAGCCTGTCAGCCAGACACTGGGCACTGTCAGCGCTGTGACCCTGGCTGGCTGGGGCCCAGGTGAGGGGACCACCTTGCTAGGATGGGATACACCTTCCCTCAGAATCCTCACCCCAGCTGCTCCCTCTGGGAGAGTTGTCCCCCACCCCAACACACACATTCACACAGCCCTCTAGGGCCTGCCTCCTGGTGAAGACTGAGAGAGAGAGATGGGTGCTGGGGGCCCTGGGCAGGATTCTCTTCCAGCTCCCCCACCACTAGGCTCCTGTCCTCTTCCCCCACTAGGGATCTGTGGTCTGTCATCTGGGTTGGCCCCCAGTGCAAGGCCGTGTTTGCACCTGAGCTTCACAACTGAGGAGTAGCCAGTTGAGTCAATGAGTCCAGGAGCATGGGGAAGATGGATAGGGCCCCCACTGCGGGGGCCAGGCCTGCCCTGCTCTCCCATTCCTTGAGTCTTGTCTCACCCCAGGTGTGAAGACCCCTGCCCAACTGGCACCTTTGGGGAGGGCTGTGGCTCTACCTGCCCCACCTGTGTTCAGGGGGCCTGCGATGCTGTGACAGGTGAATGTATCTGCAACGCCGGCTACTGGGGGCCCAGGTGAGGACTAGGGTGCTGGGAGCAGGAGAGTACCAAGGCCTAGGTCAGGCCTCTGTGCAACCTGTTTCCTAAACTTCCCTTCCTGAGCCTCTGTGCCTCCCAGATACAGCATCCCCATAACTGAGGAGTCATTGCTCTTGCTATGGGGTCTGCATCTTCCAAAGCAAAGTCAGATGATGCTTGATCTAAAAGGACCAACTCCCTAACTAGACGGGGAGTTTATTTAGAGGCAGGGCTCCAAACCCCATTATCCTTTCTCTAAGGTCTTCATGTGGCAAGACAATCATTGTCTCCATTTAGGTTTTCTTCCTAAACACACAGGACAACATGTCATGTCAAATGGAAGAGATCTCATTTTACAGAGGAGAGAACTGAGGCCCAGACAGTTAGGGGCAGGGCTGGGCCTGGCTCAGACCTCCAGATGCTGAGGGCATCTCCTTGGATGCCATTGGCATCTTGCTTATTTCACATCTGTGCTGGGTGGGCAGGAGGATGAGGATGGTCAGAGATAGACCTTGCCCCAAGGGTTTGCACACTGGGAAGGGAACAGCTGGGTAGCTAATAGGTGGTCTCCTCAGAAGATGGGCTTAGGGGCTGAGGGATTCTCCCAAACACTGCCAGGGGTACTTAGAATGTGGCTCAGAGTTTGGAGGGGTCTACTCGGGCATCATCCAGGGAAGGCTGACAGCAGGGGGTGAGGACAGTGCCCAGAAATCTACCTTCTCCTCTCCCCTGCCCACCTCCATCCCCTTTCACCCAGCCTTTAGCCTGCCTCTCCTTGTTACCCCATAGCTGCAACACTTCCTGCCCATCTGGCTTCCATGGAAACAACTGCTCAGTTCCCTGCGAATGCCCAGAGGGACCCTGCCACCCTCTGTCTGGGGCCTGCCAGCTGGGTAAGGTGGAGAGAGAGAATGGTAACCAGGGAAAGTTTGGCCTTTTACATGGACTCCAGGGGCCTGTCACTTGCTGGGGAGGCTGGGCCCCTTCAGAGACATCCTCTATGCCTGAAACCTGTGTGGGTGCTTTGGGGGCTCCCGAAGAGGTAACAGAGATCCTGCCCGCTGAGAAACCAGGCTAGAGCCAGGAAATGAGCCAGCAGGGCCGGACACTGGTATGGCATAAGAGTCAGGGACAAGAGCTTGTGAAATGGGTCCTTTACCACCAGGAGGGGGCAGACCAGCAGAGAGGCTGCCTAGAGGAGGGGACCACAGGTACAAACTCTGGGGAGGAGGCAACTCAAAGCTGAAGATGGGACATGATGCATGGGAACTAGGAAGGCCCCGAATATCTGCCCTTCTCCTGCCCCTCCCAGGCCCTCATGGGCAGGATGCTGCCCTCATCGCAGGCATCCTCGTGCCTCTGCTGCTGCTGCTCCTGGGCATCGCCTGCTGTGCCTGCTGCTGCTGGGCTGCCCGGGTGGATCCCAAGGACAGGTGAACACTGGTCTGTCCCTTTACCAACCCACAGTTCAGGCCATGGAGTGGGAGCAAGGTGGCATCTGGTTTCCTTTCAGAGCTGGGGAAGGGCTGGCCTTGTCACACACATAGGTTAGAGGTAATGGAGGTAGTTAGCAGTGGCCAGGCCTGGAGGTACCAGGTCAGCCACCTGCCTTCCTCTGAAGCTCTGATGGGGAAGTTGCCAAGTTGCATGAGCATGACTAGGGGGCCCTGGGCTCCAGGCTGTGGAAACTCAAACCTGCAGCAGGAGGCTCAGAGCTTACTAACAGGGACCAGAGGAGGAGGGCAGTGCACACAGAAGAAGCAGATCTGCTCTGGGCAGGGAGGGGAAGAGACCAGGCCTCAAACACCCCAGAAAGGAGAGTGACAAACATCTGTGCAGCAGTTTAGCAGAGAATGTGGGTTTCTTTTTTTTTTTTTTTTTTTAAAAGATGACCGGTAAGGGGATCTCAAACCTTGGCTTGGTGTCAGCACCACGCTCAGCCAGTGAGCAAACCGGCCATCCCTATATAGGATCCGAACCCGTGGCCTTGGTGTTATCAGCACTGCACTCTACTGAGTGAGCCACGGGCCAGCCTGAGAATGTGGCTTTCTGAGAGATGGAGAGGGGAGGAAGGAGTGGGCTAGTGGGAACCCTGGCTGCAGACAAACATTGTTCACACAGAGCTTTGCTCCTTTACAAAACCTCTTCACACCCCTTGGCACCTTTGAGACTCACAACAGCATGGAGGTATGGAACATGGAATGTGTAAGCAGGAGTATTATCACCCTGGGTTTGAAGTGGACACTGAGGCCCAATGTGGCTCAGTTTGTCACTGGCACGCACAAAGCCCCTGCCCGGTTTTCTGGACTCTGTCCAGTGCTCCTCTTAGTAGTTCACGCTCTAATCCTTGAGCATGTCTTCCTCTGTGCTGTGGGGCAGTCATGGACGAGCAGATCCAGTTGCCCCTGCTGCAGGGCACACGGAGCCTGGGGTTGCAGAGAAGCCCCTCACAGGAGCACAAGTACATGTACAAAGGCTGTCAGAGGAATGGTGACAAGTGAAACAGTCACTTCCAGCTTGGGCGTGGAAGAGAGTGGGGACCAGGGCAGTTTTCCTGGACAGGGTGCCTTTTGAGATAGGTGTGCTGGGCTCAGCTAGGATGATAATAACAAAGAGCTGCATTTTGGGGAGCCCCCACCAGGTGCCAGCACTATGCTGGATCTTGCAAAAAGCTTTGATAGGATTGTTGTCCCCACTTTACAGATGAGGAAACTGAGGCCCAGGGAGGAGAAATCTGAGCCAGAATTGTTACCCAAGCCTATCTGACTGTAGAGCCACACTGCCTTCTGTGGCAGGCCTGAATCTTGGACTCAATAGTTTGGATTTTATTCTGTAGTCGACATTTTTTTTTTTTTTTTTTTTAAAGATGACTGGTAAGGGGATCTTAACCTTTGAATTGGTGGTGTCAGCACCATGCTCTCCCAAGTGAGCTAACCGGCCATCCCTATATAGGGATCCGAACCTGTGGCCTTGGTGTTATCAGCACCATATTCCCAAGTGAGCCACCGGCCGGCCCCTTGATAGACATTGAAGTAGATGTAGTCACCATGCCACACCCTGCCAAGGTGACACGGGTCACCTTAGGTCTTGTGCACTGACCACTCTCCCTATCCTACCCCTTCAGGCCAGTAAGAAATGGAGCTGCCATGTCCAGGATGAAGCTGCAGGTCTGGGGGGCACTGACCAGCTTGGGCTCTGCACTGCCCTGTGGTTCCCTCAGCAGCCACAAGCTACCCTGGGTGACAGGTAAGTAGGCACTGGGGTTGGGGGCTGGGATGGGACAAGGCTTCCTATCAGGCTCTGCATGACCTGGAGGCCCTACAGTCTCGCACCACGACCCGGAGATCCCCTTCAACCACAGCTTCATTGAGCCACCCTCGGCGGGCTGGGCCTCTGACGACTCCTTCTCTTCTGATCCCGAGTCTGGAGAGGAAGAGGATAGTCCTGCGTACTGTGTGCCACCCCGAGAAGGTAGCGCCCCAACAGCTCACTCAGTCCCTGAACAGCCAGGCCCACCACAACCTCTTCTTTACTCCTTCCACAAATGTCAATCAAGTGCCCATTCTGTGCCAGCCACTATTCCTGGCTCTGGGACTCAGTAAAGAATAAGACAGATTCCTATTCTCACCAAGCTTAGTCTGGGAGGCAGTCGCCAGGCAAGTCATCAGACAGAGTGGTATATGTTTTGAAGGGGATGTACAGGAAGGGCCCATAATCTACCCATGTCAGGGGTGCTTGGGATCATGGAAGATGTCTGTGTTAGTGATACTGGAGTTGACTCCAGCAGAGTCAGTAGGACTTAGCCAAGTGAGAGTCAGAGAGAAGTGGGAATGTTTCAGAAGAGGGAACAGCGTACACAAAATCCCAGAGCTGAGAGGGACATGGCTGTGTGGCATTGGAAGAGTTTAAGCTTGGTTAGAGTGCGGCAGTAGGTCAAAGAAGGGAGGGGTGGTGAGAAGAGTGTAGAAGCAGTGGTGTCCACCTGAATTGCTCCTTCCCTGCCTCGCTCTGCATCCTGACCCTCTTCCATGCCCAAGTTTTGAGGTTCCTCAGAAGATGCTGAGCTGTAGGTAGGATGAACTGGGGTGTTCAGCCCAGCTCCAGCCACACTCTTCTGTCTCCTCTGCCAGGGATGGTTCCTGTGGCCCAAGCAGAGTCGTCAGAGGCCAGCCTGGCTGGAGGCTCCTTCCCTCCCCCTGAGGAAGCCTCCACGCCATTCGCCATCCCACGCACATCCAGCCTAGCCCGGGCTAAGCGGCCATCAGTCTCCTTTGCTGAAGGCACCAAGTTTGCTCCGCAGAGTCGCCAAAGCTCTGGGGAGCTCTCCAGCCCTCTCCGAAAGCCCAAGAGGCTCTCTCGAGGGGCCCAGCCAGGTCCTGAGGGCCAAGAGGCTGAGGAGTCCATAGGTCAAGAGCAAGCAGAAACGGACGAGGCCCCTCCTGCTGCCACCAGCCCCAGGGACTCAACCACTGGCCGCCATCGGCTCCTGCTCGGTGGTCGGACGGTGGCTGAGCGTGTGGAAGACATTGAAGGTAATGTCCAGGACAGCTCAGGCGCTGTAACCACGATCTACATGCTGGCAGGGACGCCCCGGGGATCTGAGGGCCCTGTCCGGTCTGTCCTCCGCCGTTTTGGTAGCTTCCAGAAAGGCCAGGCAGAGCCCAAGTTCAAGAGTGCCATCCCTAAGCCTCCACGCCGGGCCCTGAGTCGGAACAAGGGCAGCCCTGGGCTGGCCTCTGGCTCTGCCAGCCAGAGCCCTGGATCAGCCACGAATGCCGAGCTCACTGGGGCCATGGCATCTACAGGAGTCAGGCCAGATGAAGGGGCCATGGGCCTGGGGGATGGCTTTGAGAGCTCAGGGACGGCCCAGGAACTGGTCTCCAAAGGTGACCCCACAGAAGAAAATCCCCAGAAGCAGGCTGAAGAGGAAGAGCAGGAGGAGCCCCAGTATGAGAATGTTATACCTATCTCTGTGCCATCAGAGCCCTGAGGACCTTGAACTTCGCAAGTGGGAAAATTATGGATGGGATTGGGCAGGGGGTGCCAGAACTGCCCATGGACCAGATTGTGCTTTGTGGTGGAAAATGATCCTAGATCCAGGACAGACATAGCAGAGCCTCTGCCCTTCCATAGGGAAAACGCAAGGGTTAGAGGCCAGTTGGCTCTGGGACCTGGCAGTGCTCCAAGAATTGGTCTGGAAAGCCTGGGCATAGACCTCACAGGATGGGGTCAGTAAGGGGGAAGAGATGGCTGCAGGTTTTTCTCTGTTCTCCTGGATTGTGTTTGCCCCAAAGGGCTATTCTTTCCTTTATTTGCAAAACATTTGTCTGAAATGGGAAACAACGTAAATGTTTGATGATAAAAAATTGGTTAAGCAAATATTTCTTGTGATAGGTTACCACACAACCGCTAAAATTCATGTTGTGCAAGAATATTTAATATGGGAGATACGGGAGAATGTTCATGCTATGCTGTTAAGTGTGTAAAAAGTAAGTTACAGATTAGGGTATACAATACAGATACAATACAGTTCCATTATTTTCATTTTCTAAACTTTAGTTCTTTTTTTTTTTTTTTGGCACATGGCCAATATGAGGACCTGAACCCTTGACCTTGGTGTTACCAACACTGCGCTCTAACCAAGAGAGCTAACAGGCCATCCCTAAACTTTAGTTCTTTTTGCCACAGGATACATGTTTAGAATTCTCCGTTTTTGTATGTATTTTGTGATTGTTTTACAAGTTTTAAAAAATGTATGCGCATAAAAAAAAGATTCGAAGGAAAGGCATCAAATAGTTTTTCCTGGGAGATGAGATTGTGGGTGATATTTATTTTCTTCTTTTTTAAAAAGATGACCAGTAAGGGGATCTTAACCCTTGACTTGGTGGTCAAGGTGATCTTAACACCCTTGAGCGTGGTCAAGGGTGCTCTTAACACCCTTGAGCGTTGGTGTTGTCAGCACCACACTCTCCCAAGTGATCTAACGGGCCATCCCTATGTGGGATCCAAACCGATGGCCTTGGTGTTATCAGCACCACACTCTCCCAAGTGAACCACAGACCGGCCCTTTATTTTCCTCTTAAATTTTTGTATAATTTGAAAATTTTCTACAGTAAATACATTCTTTTTTTTACTTTTCTCACTAGATTGACTTTAGTAAAAAAAAAAAAAAAATTATAAAAAGCAACGTTTTTTTAAAAGATATAAAGCACTAACATTACAGACCATGTATAAAGTAAAACTGAGATTTTTCATCTCCCCAGAGGTAGTCTTGGGGAGGAGGGAGAGGCAAGACTTTTTACTGAATGCCTTCTGGTCTTGTTTGAATTCTTTGCTTGCATAATGTAATACCTAGTCAGAAAAGAAAGGGGGGTTTACCCTTCTATCCCAGTGCTCAGAGGTCTCATTAACAGTTGAGGTGCTGCCTTTCAGATGTTTTTCTGTGTACATATAAACAAATATTTTATTCTCTCCTTTTTTATTTTTTTGTATGGGAAATCCAAACCCTTGACCATAAACAGATATTTTAAACAGAAACAAAAGAACATAATAAGCACACTGTTCCACAACTTTCTTTTCTACTTAACAGTATATCCTAGATATCTTTTGATGTCAGTAAATATAAAGCTACCTCTTTTTATAAAAAATGACTATATGGGCTTCCATCATGTGGAAGTAATTTCTAGATTCCTAGAAGTAGAGTTGTTGAGTTATAGGGTGAGAACATTAGACATTTCTGTATTTTCTCCAAATTGTCCTCCAAAAAAGTTATATGGGTTTATATTCTCACAAAACATGGGAGTATCCATTTCTTCACACCCAATCTGATAGTTTAAAAATGGCATCTCATTTTAGCACAATAAAAATAAAGTAATACATGTTAAAGCTTCTTAAGAAGTTAAAATCCTTGTAAAAATAATTTTTTTGTGTTTTTTAACCCTTAAAACTTATATCTCGTTACAATTTGAATTTCTATGATTTTTTTTTCTATTTCTATGATTATTCTAAGGTTGAGCTTCTTTTTATATCTTT
Source organism: Cynocephalus volans (assembly GCF_027409185.1). Taxonomy (NCBI): domain Eukaryota; kingdom Metazoa; phylum Chordata; class Mammalia; order Dermoptera; family Cynocephalidae; genus Cynocephalus; species Cynocephalus volans. The sequence continues at coordinate 28,826,056 of NC_084469.1, read as the reverse complement.
TTTTTCTTTTTATATCTTTAATAGCTATTTGTATATTTTCCTGTAGATTATCTGGTTATACTCTTCCCCTATTTTCAACTGAGCTGTTCATCTTTTTCTGATTGACTTATAAGTGCCTTTTATATATCAAGGATGTTAATTCTTTGCCCAGTTTGTGACTGGTCTTTTAATGCTTCTTATAGCTTTTTTCTTTTCTTTTTCTCTTTAGAAGTTTAAATTTTTAATTTAGACAGTCTTTCTCTTTATGACTTCTGGGTTTCATCTTGTGCTTAGTAGAAAGGTCTTCTCTACCCTAAAATCAGTGAAACAATCTTCTACATTTTCTTCTAGTATTTTAGTAATTTTCTTTCTTTATGATTTGCCAACCAAGCTGGTGTTGGGGCTTTCACACTCATGACAAAGAGACTGGGAAAAAAATTAAAATAGAATTTCATTCAAGTAGAAATGGGTTCAATCCTAGCTCTGACATCTTACTTTGTGACTTTGGAAAAGTTACCTAAAGCGTCAGTTTTTTAATCTGAAAAAAGGAGATAATGACCATTGCCCAGGGTTATTGTGGGGATTAAATGGTACAAAGGAGGTAAAGCACCTAGTAAATGTGTAGCTCTCAATAAAGGGTAATTATTATTGGCATTACCATCATTCTCTCAACTTTGAATCTTTTGTCCTAGAACCTGGGACCTCCCACCCCTTTTCATTTGTTCATGTTTTCATTCCACAAACTCACCTTGTGCATCTGCTTTGTGCTTACTTCTGTAGTAAGGACTGGTTATACAAAGTCGAATAAGATCCTGTTCCTGCTTCCAAAGAGTTTATAGTCAATGAGAAAAGGGAGAGACAAACAGATGAATAGATAATTATAAAAGGATGCAATCAATGGACAAAGGTAGTGAAGGGTATTAACGGGAGTGCTTCCCAGAGGTTCTGTCCCAGAAGGGACTATGTTGAGGGCCAGAGGTGAGAGAACAGCAGGTGCAGGCCATAAATCATTCCACGTGACTGGAGCATCTAGGACCAGGCAGGCCAAACAGCCACTAGAGGGAGGAAGAAGCTGGTGCGGAGGAACCTGTGGTGGGTCACGCTGGGGAACTTGAACGTTATGCTGCAGGACAAATGGCTAAGAGTTTCTGAAAGACTTTAGCAGAGGTCAGATGACCAAGGTCAGATTTACCTTTCCTATAGTTCACTGTGATGGGATCAGGGATGGATGAACAGCAGTTGCAGGACACAGATGGACAGATGACATAAATATTTAGAAGGTATGTCTGTACTGGTGTGTGGGCGGTGGAGTGGAGAGGGAGGATCATGGCAGGTGCCTAACCAATATTTGTTGAGAGGAAGGTTCGCAGTATCTAACCTCAGTAGTGATGCTATTATCTGAGAGAGAATAGGGAGCACAATTTGGGGGAAGAAAGAATTATTATTATTATTATTTTATAAAAGATGACCGGTAAGGGGATCTGAACCCTTGACTTGGTGTTGTCAGCACCACACTCTCCCAAGTGCGCCACAGGCCGGCCCAGAAGGAACTATTTTAAGAGACATGTCCGAGGCTTGGAGAAGCCCTTCAGGCAGGTGGCTCAAGGGGGAGGGGGAAAGGACTGGAGATGTGTCAGGTGGCAGTCAAAACCTTGTGAGTGCATGAGATTCTGCAGGGTGGGTAACCGAATAGCCGGGACCCCCCAAGCACCAGGTACTGTGTGGGAGAGGTTGCCCTTGCAGGGTGGCCAGCCGCGGCTTAAGGGCGGTAGGGGGCGCACGTGGACCGGGGGACGTGGAGCAGGAGGCTGCGGGGGCTTCCACAGCCCTGAGGTGCTAAGCCAGCCCCCGCAGTGTGCCAAGACGAATCTGGGGGAGACCGAGGGTCTTTCCAGGTAGGGCTCGTGCCTCGGATCCGGGAGACGCAGTGGGGCAGCTGAGCCTTCAGAGCCGGGGCTCCACCCTCCCGCCCTGGCAGTTCCTCGGGGCAGGTTCAGCTCGGATCAGACTGGGAGCCCGAGCCCTCTCGACCCCTCTCGCTCTCCCAGAGGCCGGACTTGTGCTCGTAGCTTAGCGTTGCCTCGACACCTGCAGAGAGGGGCCTTACCTGCAAGAGGCGTCCGAGAACAGGGTAGAAGAGGTGGGTGTGGTGCAAAGGTAGTGGGGTGGCCAATCCTGGCAGGGAGCACCAAGTTGACCCGTCTGGGTGGGGAGTCCCCAAGGGGACCGAGGAGAGCGGGAACGGAGGTGGGTGGATCAGAGTCTGGATGGGGGACTATAAGAGACACCATCCTAGGACGGGACAGTCAAACCCCCAACTCTCGCCCGCAGATCCCTAAGGGACACCTTCCAGGGACCGGGCAGATGGCACCTAGGAGAGGGGAAGGGGTCGGAGCACCAGGAGAGCAGGGAAGAGGCACACCGCTCCTGGACAGGGGGCCGGGGATCCAAGACTGGCAGGCAGCGCCTGGATGGGAGTTACCGGGGGCAGGAGAGCCGGGAACCAGAACACAAAGCCCGAGGCAGCAGGAACGGCGGCGCTGCGTGGGGAAGAGGCAGCGGAGCTTCGAGAGTGGAACGACCCGTGCGCAATCAGAGCATCGGGCATGGCGGCCGGGGCGGAGGGAAAGTTGGGGACTACGTAACCGGCCGGAGGAGAGCGGGGTGCGGAGCCGAGCTAAGTGTCCGAGGGTCGACCGGCGTGCATCTGGGGACCCAGCCGGGGACCCAGCCCAAAGTCAGGGCTCTGGGGTGGATCTCTGCAGAGGCGATGGGGCAATGCCCCTGGGGGTTCCCGGTCGGGCGGTGACTCCAGTTTAAGGCGGCAGAGCCGAGGCGCGGTCCGCAACTGCCCCCGACCCCCCCATCTCTCTTGTTTGTCTCCAAGTCCGGCCGGAACCGGCTTCTGCTCGGCGCGGGGAGGGTGGGTGGCTGCTGATTGGTCAATGCCTGTTTCCAGCCCCACTCAGCCAATCAGCGGGCGGCAGTGTTTTCATCTTGGGGTCAGAATAAAAAGGGCTGGAATAAAAGGGGGCAGAAAAGGCGCCGGGCGGGCCCTATACACACCAGTGGGAGCAGGGTGAGCTGGACCACGGGGATCCGGGCCGGGGCGAGGGTGCGTGGGGCAGAAGCTCACAAGAAGGGGCGTAGGGAAAAAGGAGTGTGAATTATGAGAAGAGAGTCTGGATAAGGAGTCACCAGGGAAGAGATGACGAATCGAGGAGGGAGCTGGGGGATGGAGGGACGGGGGTCCGCTTCCATGGAAACGGGCTGATTGCCGAGGTAACGGCCTGGGATGGGGGTCGCGCGGCTGGCTCGCGCCGCCGGTTTGAACCGGCTTCGCCTCTCCCATGCGGGGTTCGCGTGGCCGTAGCGCCTAGCGACCTAAACAGTAGCCAATGGCGCGGCAGTTCCTGTGCCGACAGGCCAATGAGCGGGCCTTGGGCGGGCCGTTCCGGAGCTGGGTGCGCTGATCTTGTGGTTGAAAGAACCCGCTCTGGAGAAGGGTCTTGAGGGCGGGCGGGCGGTCTCCTGTCAGGGTCCCTGGGATTGGCAGCCCTCAGGTGTGCCCCTGCCCAGGTGGCGGGGCCTCAAGCTGCCTCCCTTTCCGGCCCCCAAGAAATGTCAGTCCTGCCGGGGACCAGGAGTAGTTCTACGTCCCTGAGCATGCGTTGGTCCCTTCCTGCTTCCATGCCTCAGTTTACCTCGGAGTGAGCTGAGGAAGAAGTCTCCCTGCCTGACCAGGGCGGCTCCCGCGTAGCCAAGGGCAGCGGTACGAGCCAGCCGCGGGTTGGTGGGTGGCCCAGGTCCTGGACAGGGCTGGGGCTTGCTTTCTTCGCTGCGCGCACCTACACCCGGGGCCACGGAGGGGTGACAAGCTCCGTGCTCTGCGGCAGCGGCCGGGGGCGGCTGGGCGCTGACGCCGAGGTCTGTGCGCAGGTGGCCGCAGAGCCGGAGCCGGGCCGCCGCGCCGCACCATGGCGCCCACCCTGGCCACTGCCCATCGGCGCCGCTGGTGGATGGCCTGCACGGCCGTGTTGGAAAACCTCCTCTTCTCGGCAGTCCTCCTGGGCTGGGGCTCGCTGCTCATCATGCTCAAGTCTGAGGGCTTTTACTCCTACCTGTGTACTGAGCCAGGTGAGGTGGGCGCCTCGGGCTGGGGGTGGTTCCTGGAATTGGGGCTTTAGGAGAGGGCGGATGGCGATGAGGACCCAGCCAGTAATGCCACCTCACTGTACAGCTTCTCCCAAGTATCGAAAGGCCCGTTTGATCTTCACCCTGCTCTGCTGGGCACTCACCATTGTCCCTGTTTTGTGGATGAAGATACTGAGGCTCAGAATGATCTTCTGTCTAGCCCAAGGCCACATAGATGGGAACTGTGATAGATCCAGAACCCCTACGTCCGTCCGGGGTGTTCTTTCCACCACTTAGGGACATTGCGGGACTCCTGGCTTGCCAGTGCCTGGAGCATAGCTTGCAGTAAACATGTTGCTTCTCAGATTGTGAGAAAGAGGAACTCCTGACTCAGGGGCTGGGGTGCAGCAAGAGAGGAAGTGACTTCGCCTCCACCCCAAGGAAGTATCATCTACAATCTAGATGTTATTCAGTCACACCATTATGGAGTCTCCTAGAGGCTTGCCGGATACAATTTCTTGTCTATTTTTGCTGTCTTATGATTCTCCAAGGGACATTTTGTCCCAGTGGCCTTCCAATGCCATGGGGAGGAAGGAGAAGAGGGAAAGGTGGGCATTTATGGATATGATGCTAGGTTTGTCCCTTCTCTTTGCCACACCATTGGTGTTGCTGAAGGCAGGCTGAGGATGCTCGTGTACATAAAATCTGCCCCCACCCCTCCCTTCACACCCCATTCGAAGGTCCTAATTGCTGCAGGTCAATAGGTTCAGCCCCACAGTAGGGCCAAAGCAGCTCCCAGCCTCTACCCTACTATCTCCTTCTTAGAAAACCTTGATAGAAAATGTTTCCCTCTGCCCTCGCCCTGCCCCCAACAGTGGCTACATAATGGTCAAACTCATGTAATCTCTCTCCAGGGATTGAGTCCCCTTAGATGGAAATAGCCCAGGTCTGCCTCCCTGAATCACCACCAGCATGCCTCCTCTTTCTAGAGTTCTTTGCAGGAAAAGAAAGCTTTGCATCAGCTCATGCTGCCTGTAACTCCCATGTAGAATCCTCCCTGTTCGCCTTCTCTGAACTGCCCAGGAGATTCCTGAGTGTCCCAGTCTCTAGGGAGGCTTAGCTGGAGAGGTTAAGGGCAGGAGAAAGCAAGGCAATGCGGAGGCCACCTGGGAGAGTGTAGAAAGTATGTCATTTATAATCAACCTTTAGCCTTTAGCCACTGAAAAATACTTCCTAATAGCCTGAGGGTTCTTGGCAGGGCTCTCCCCACATCAGCAAGAAATCTTGGGAGATGGGAGTGTCAGACCTTGTTCCCTGAACAAGCTTTCTGCTTTGCCCAATAGATGCTAGGAGATTAATGACTCTTCTGGAAGGCACAGGTTGGAGTGTTTGGCTCTTCCTCTTCTCCTCTCTGTCCTGGGCTCTTTCAGGCTGCACACAGGGCTTAAAAAACAAAAAACATAAACATCCCAGACAAAGCTTTTAGTGTTTCATCTGGACCAGAGGACTGTTGTGGTGTTTTTATATATATATATATATAAAATATTATAAATATTACAATATAAATAATATAAATATAAATATATAATATATATATTTGAATAATATATATTCAAAAAGTTTGTGGAAAATTGAATTAAAAGACAATACAAATCCTTCCATGAATTTGTTGAAGACCCACAATGTGTGCATGTGTGTGTGTGTGCATATGCATGTTCACGCTGTGAACTGCAGTGTTGGGAAGGTCAGATTCTAGGTTTTTCCCCCCCAGATTGTCCTCTGATTTAATTTATTTTAGGCATTGGCAGCACTGGGGCTGGTCACTTCATTCCTGTCTCAACCTTGGCTTCTTCCTTCATTTAAGTGGGAGGAGTCCCAGCGATTGTGCCAACATGGTGCTGAGTTGGTGTCAGCCATTGAGAGGCTTGACAGGTCACTCCTTTTTTTGTTGGCGGCTGGCCAGTGTGAGGATTCAATCCATTGACCTTGGGGTTATCAGCACCACACTCTACCAACTGAGCTAAGGAGCCAGCCTCCATTTAGGATTTTTTGTTTGTTTGTTTGTTTGTTTGTTTTGGCAGCTCACCAGTATGGGGATCTGAACCTGTGACCTTGGTGTTATAAGGCTGTGCTCTAACCAGTTGAGCTAACCGGCCAGCCTGAGGTCACTCCAGTAAACCAAAGTGAAGGTGAAGAGGTCAGGATTGCAGGTGGAACATCAACTTTTTATCCTGTGCCTTTGTTCCTGCCTCTGATTTTGGTTTTTCTGATTGTCTGACAAAGCCCCTGACCCGGCACCCTGGAGGGGAATACTTGCTGATTCTGCACAGCTTATCTCTCTGGCCTCCCTGCTCCTTGCTTCTTGGAGTGCATATAACCTGTTGTCTTTCAGGGCCAGAAATCCCTGTGCTTCACCTGACTGGGAGTGCCTGGCAGAGTTAGGGTCAAGGTTTCTGCTTAGTCCTAACATTTTCAAACTTGGTGGATGGCTGAATTGCAGAGAAGCAGTTAGGCCATTTATTTAATTTATTGAATTAGACTTGTGAAAAGCTGACCAGTCTACAGCTGATTGAGATGCAAATTTGTCAGCTTTTTGTTGCTTTTAGGACTGATGCTTTAGTTTGTTCTCTAAAGAAAATTTGCCTGAACCTGTTGAAAGGTTCTCGGAACTCCAGCCAGAATCTGGCCACAGACACAATGTTGGCTTCCAGCCTGGTGAGGTGGGAGAAAGGAAAAGAAATAGCCCATTTCTCTGTTTCCCCCAAGGTTGTTTTGTCTTGCCCACTGGACAGTCGAGGGAGGGGACAGGGATAAGGGCTGGGGACAGGCTTTAAATGACATCCACCAGATATTGGCTGCTGGACCCCTCCCTAGTCCCCCTGGTGTAGACAGGAGGCCATCTGGGTTCCCAGCCTGGGCAGAGTGGGGTTTTCCCAGGGCTGTGTCCTTTTGGCCTCTGGGCTGGCCACTGTAACCATCCACACCTGACTTCTTTCATTTTCTCTGTCGTCCTGTAGCCCACTTTGACAGGGTCAGCTCGGGGGGTGGGGGCTACCTGTGGATGGATGTTTAATATCCTCTTTCATCTGACCTACACATTCAGTAAACATTTATTGAGGTGCTGTGTGGGGGGTGCAAGTCATCACCCACAGACCTGTGTAATTCCAAATGGAGCAAGAACAGCAGTGGGGATCTGGTTCTGATTGGGTGGGAGGCCTCTTCGATGTTTAGGCAGAAGCCTGGAGGGTGGGAGGGTGAGTCAGGAGAGGAGGGGGCACTGAGGAAGGGAGGAGAGAAAGGGCTGGCACAGCGGGAGACAACTGGAGAGGTGGAAAGGCGACAGGGCCTGCAGGGCCTGGGAGGCCACTTAGGGAGACTGGATTTTTATTCACAAGGCAGGAAGAAGCCATGGAGGCAAGGGTCTGAGTCACCTGTTAGAGACTCCCGTGAACTGTGGAGGGCTTGCCACATATGCGGTGTGTTGGGTGGGTGGGGGCTAGAAAATGGGTGTCTTCACAGCCTCCACCAGAAGAAGTCACCGTCTAGCCAGGGACGTGAAGGGAGACCCCAGTCCTGTGCTCTTGACCACTGCAGGCACTCTACCTAGGCTGGGGGAGCATACCTCTCACTCTGACGCGCAGCAGGAAGCTGGCCCTGGCTCGCTGGAGGGCACAGGGGCTGCCGTCCCCCAGGGAAGCAGGGCCAGGCCTGGTCCCCACCTGGCTGGGCAAGGCGCAGGTGTGAACAGGGGAGTCCTCTGCTGCTTCAGGACCCTACCCCTTATGGGCTCCTCCTGTAGCCACAGGCCAGCCTTTCACTTTTGTTGCTTTGCATATATCTGTTTTTAATTTGTTCCCCCCTGTTTATTTTGAAAAAAAAAAAAAATCTGTAGCAACAGGTAAGAGGGTCTAAAGGCTGGTGCCGCAGCCTCAGGACGTGCATGTCACAGTGAAGAGCCAGCGCCCTCAGCTTCCCCACCCGCCCTGCCTTCCTCCTCCTCTTTTCATGACCTGATTTCCCTCTTCCACCTCCGTTGGCCTCCCCTGGCTTCTCAGTGTCCCATGAAGATCCTCTCTTTCAGGGACGTTGCAGGAGGGTATTGGGGCAGTTCCATTCTCACCGGGTTATATTAAGAGCCACCTGGTGTTGTCCTGACACTGTGCGACAGTCTTTTCCCGGCTCCTTTCTCTCAGCATTTTCTCTGTGAGATGCAGCATGCCTCTAATGCAGGCAGGACAGCATCAGCACAGCCTGAAGGTTCAGAGCAGGAGCTTCGGGGTGTGATGGTCTGAGTTCAAGTCCAGCTTCCCCATGTACCATCTGTGAGACCTTCAGCAAGCCACTTACCTGCTCTGAGACTCCCTGTATCTTCATGTGGGGTGGGGGTGGGAGGGTGCTAAATGACACAGGGAATGAATAGCATTGAACACAGTGGCCAGCACACACAGGCACTGTACAAACGGTAGCTGCTGCTGCTCTGACCACAGCTAGGCCTAGACCAGGCTGGGCCCTGGTCTACCCAAGACGGTCCTTGACTGTCTGTGACCTGCCTCTTGTTTGCTCTGTGTCTGAGCCGACCTCTCACCTACATCTGCCCTGCTAGACTGAGATGCTGCTTCCTGTTGCCGGATAGACTAAGGATTTGAGAGAGACAGGAGATCCATCAGCAGGGCTGTCCAGGAGCCTATACCCTGGAGGGGAGGGGGCTCAGAAAGCAGCCAGTCAGTGAAGGGGCTGCCCGGGAATTTAGAGGGGCCTCCAGCCACCTAGCCGTTGGCTGTCTAGAACATCATCCCTCCAGCTGTTCTGGAGGTCCCCCACTCCCTTTGTTTCCCTGGGGTGGGTGGAGGCCCCTCTTTGATCAGAGAGGCCCAGGAGAGCCCGAGCTGGGTCACAGCACCCTCTTTTCTCCCCTGCTTCCTCTGTACAGATTTTATTTGTGAGTTTTCTGTGAGTGGAGCTGAACAGTGCAGGGCATTGTTCTCTCTTCCCTGGCCCTGGGTCTCCTCCTAAGCAGCCGTATTCCTGTTCTCAGCACACTCTGGCCGCACTAGTCCCTCGCCTGCCTTCTTGGTTCAGTTTCCCTGGCTGGGTTGGGCTGGGCCACTCTGGCCACCCACTGCAGAGGCATCTGTTGAATAAACAGGTGCAGGTGAGGAGCAGAGCAGGTTGGGCTGGGGTGAGGGTGAGCTCTAGGCTAGGACCAGAGGGGCCCCAGGGGATTGGCATTTCCTGAGTGCTTATCTGTTTGCCTCTCTCGGGGCCCACAAAGGCCCAGGTGGGAGCAGAAGGACAGGAGCAGCCTGGGTGTGACTGTGTATGGGCATCTGCTGAGTCTGTGATTACTTGTCTGGGCTGTTTACTGCCAACAAAGCTTCTGGGCTCACCAAAGCTTCAGTTCCTACCAGGAGCGAGGGGCACTTTTGAATTGCTCCATGAGCAGACAAGAGAGGCCACTTAGTCCTCAAACCCCAGGTTTATTTGTTGAGGGACATCACTGCCTGGAGGCAGGAGGGCAGAGGGCCAGGTGGCCCACTGGCAGGGGTTTGTTTAAGGGGAGAAGGCTGGTGGCTAAAGTGTAAGTTCCCTGCTCCTGTGTGTAGTGGTTCCAAGTTGAAAGATGGGAAGGACAGATACCCTTGCCTCTACCCTGACCACTCTCCTCGGGAGCCCCCCTGTCTAGTTACAAGGACAACCAGATCTTTAAACAATTTAAGATGTTTCTACCCCATCCCCACTTCTGGCAGATGAAGGAGACTGCCTTGTGTACAGTGCTTTGGGATTTTCTCTTCTGCTTCTCAATGAGAAAAAATCTCAGATTTGGGGATCCAGCTGTGGTTCCTCCCTAGGGTCACTGTGGGGGTGGGGGTGACTCAGCTGTCAGGTGGTGCTGCCTCGCCCCCCTCGTTCCCCTCTGGATCCCTGCTTGCAACAGCAGAGCCTGTCACCTCGAGTTATTCCATGTCCCCTAGGGCAGTAACTGGCTGCAGACCCTGCATTGCCGCAGTCAGGTCTCACAGGCCAGCCATCCCAGGCCCTGGGGGTTCACTCTGTCACATCTGCGCTGGTTTGCTCCTATCTGCACATCGACCTGGAAATGGCCATTGTTGTGTGGATACTCTGTCCCCCACTTCAGATCTAGTTCCTGTTGCTGCTGGCAGAGCTGACAACTGAAACCAGCACCAACCTGTGAAGCAGCTCTGCCTTTCCAGAAGCTGCGCCACAGTACACAAGCACTTCAGGCCTGCAGCTGAGGTGGACTGTGTGACTGTTCTAAACTGGATCCTGATGGGCTCAGAGGACCCTTTAAGGACCCTCAAAGGATTGGTTTGACATGTGTTCTGGCTGCTGGAGTGCTGGGGTCTCTTTAGGAAAACAGAAAGTGGTGGGGGCAGGGATCTGGCTTGTTAGGATTTTTTCCTGTGGCTTCAGGTGGTTAACTTTCTGTCTCTAATCTCCTTAAATCCCCTCTATCTTCAACTTGCTCCTGTATGTCCTTTCTTCTTTTCTCTCTTTATCCTTTTGGCCATTGTGATCTGGTTCTGTTGTTTTCATTCATTCAGTAAACGACTACCACGGGCCAGGACCTGGGTGAGGTACTGGGGACACAGAGGGACTAGAACACAATCCCTGCCTTTCAGGGCTCACAGCCCAGTGGTTTCATGCCACCACTCACTCCGTTATAGAACTGTGCTCCCAGGTACAGCATCCAGCCCTGCTGCCAGCCATCCTGAGCCTCCAGTAATAGTAATAATAATAATAACAACAACTTTTAGCTGTTATTTACTGAGTGCCTTCTATGCCTGTGTGAGCTCTAAAAAAGTCTGGATTTTTTCATTGATCTTCTCCAAAACTCTAAGAGGTAGATACTATTATATTATACCCATTTTACAGATAAGGAAACAGGGAGAGATTAAGTCAGTTCTCCAAAGTCATGCAATTAGGAAGTGGAGAAACCAAAACTGGAACCTGGAGGCCAGGCCCAGCATCTACTCTCAGTCAGTGTGCCCCAGCAGGACTCATTGGTCAGGGGTGGGCACATGGCTTGATTCACCCAAGACCATCCTTTTCAGTGACCTTGGGGCAGCCCTGCGAGGCCTGGGCAAGCCTTTGCAGACCTCAGCTTTCCAGCCCTGGCGCCAGAGGGCTACAATTGGGAGGCAGGCGGTTATCTGAAGAAAAGAATTTCCTGGACTCTCCCAGTGTGACCTCCCATCTAATCAAAGTCTGCTCCTGTTTCTGCAGGATTAGTCAGCATCTCTTAACTAGCAGTCCTGGTGAGGAGAGAATTCCTCAGCTGTGTTCCTGTCCTGTCTTCCACCCTCCTGCCCTCAGCTGCCACAGCACTTTTTCCTCCCTTTTTATGTTGTTTTGGTGCTGGGTGGACTTTGGAGGGGGCCATTAAGGGCTGAGATTACGAGACGGCTGAGGCCAACAGAGCAGGCTTAGAGGCTCAGCCCCCAGCAGGGTCTGGGTGTTGTTGTTACTGGGGATAGCAGCACAATGACCCCAGTGAGAAAAACAAAAAGTGCACCTCAACAAGTGAAAGCAAATGACTATGGATTATTAAAAAAACCCAGACCCTTTCCAAAGGGGTTCTAAGGCCCAGCATATGTGTTGGTTGTGGCGATAAAAATGTCAGGGGGAGAAGGTGGCATATGGCCTGTTCTACTTCTGAGAAGTCAACTGTACTCACCAGCAGGGGCAAGGAGGCCCACCCAGTCTCCCCACACTGACTGGGGAGAACCAAGGCGATGTAGGGAGACCAGCAGCTTGTCCTCAAGTGGTCTGGGGTCTGCCCCATACTGGCTGCAGTCTGTTTCCATGGACAAAGCTGCTAGAAGGTTCCAGCAAACCTGAGACCCCACAGTCAAGGCTGAGGTCTACTGTTGTAGGATGTAGGATACTCTGGAATGTGAATCCCAACTAGGGATGGGTGTGTCAAGGGACGCGGGAAGGCCCTGAAATTGTGGACAAGGCTTTGTGTGCGTTTTCTGGGGAGGAGGAGCACAGATTGCTTTATTGGATTCTCCAAAGGGTCCATAATCCCCACAGAAGTTACAAACCTCTGCGTTATTGCTTCAGGGGGCTTGGGCCAAGTGGACATGCAAGCTTGCTGTGGGGTAGCCTGAGCCCTCAAGGGGCCCAGAGCCAGCTCTGGCATTCCCAGTGAGGTGGCTCTGAATGTGCACTGGCCCTGCTGATCTCTGGGAGTCCCTGCTATGACCCTGTGGTAAGGTTTCCCTGCTTCTACACACACAGAGAATGTCACCAATGGCACAGTGGGGGGCACAGCAGAGCCGGAGCACAAGGAGGCGAGCTGGATGAATGGCTGGCTCAGCTGCCAGGCCCAGGATGAGATGCTAAATTTGGCCTTCACCGTGGGCTCCTTCCTGCTCAGTGCCATCACCCTGCCCCTGGGCATCGTCATGGACAAGTACGGCCCGAGGAAGCTCAGGCTGCTGGGCAGGTCAGTGTGGGCTTCTTGGGGGAGGGAGTAGGCAGGTGGACCCCCTGGGCTGTAGGGAATCCTGGTTCCTGCTATCGGGTGCAATATGGAGCTCCCTAAATACCCACCCAGAGTGGAGTTCCTTATCCCTTCTGCCAAGTCAGGAGATACTATGATCCTTGCAATGCTCCAGTACTGCATAAAAAACGCACAGGACCCAGACCTATCTGGGAGGATCTGGAGTTGCTTGTGATTAAAAACAAAGTCCGTTTGACCTTACACCTCCACCAGAAAAAAAGATTTTGAATATATACATCCAATATAAGCACATGGAATTATAAATGTTATACGCATATGCCATTCTTAGTGTTTTGTGTGCTTTGTGATACATAATCAAAAATATAAATTAAAATGGATGAGAAAAAAAATTATAAAATGGAAGTCCTGATGTATCAGCACCTTCGTGGATCATCTTGTGCACCCCCTGGGGTATGTGTTCCTGGTCTATAAAGCGCCAGTCTGCCAGACTCAGGGTCAGTTCACCAAGCAGCTGGCCCTCTCAGGCCAGGGTCCTCCCAACCCAGTTCTCATTGGGAATAGTCACTTTGCAAGGCAGTGCTTTGCAACAAGTGAGACCCGTGACTGTGAAGGGAATGGGTGGGGATTGATTCCATTCACTCTTTGGAGCTGAAGAGGCCTTGGTTCCCAAGGCAGAGCCAAGTGGAGCAGATTCGGGAGCAGCCGTTCATCTGCCCGTGCCCAGTGGGTTCTGTCCATGCTCTGGCTGAGTGGGCACCGGAACCTGAGGAGTGAGTGCTGCCCTCTCTCGCTTCAGAGACTTGTACCTCTCTGGTCTGGGGGTGGGAGGAGGCAGTGCAGTGTGGAATTTACGAGATCTGGCTTTGGGGCTTGAATTCCAGCTTAGTCACTTACTAGGCAGGAGACCTTAGAGAAATCAGTTTTGTTTGTTTGTTTTTGGCAGCTGGCCAGTATGGGGATCTGAACCCATGACCTTGGTGTTAGAAGCACCACACTCTTCCAAGAGAGCAACCAGCCAGTCCTGAGAAATTAGTTTTTGTTTTTGTTTTTATATAAGATTTATTTTCCTCATCAATAAATTGGGGCCAATTATTCACCTTAGAATTGTTAAATTAAATGCAATAATGCACAGAAATGTTTTGAAAGCATCTGACACATAGTAATAGCAAATACCCCCAAATGACGATAATGTTAACAATAACAATCAATAAAGTAATAATAATAAAGACTGCATTATTTCTGCTTGGTTTTAGTGCCTGTTTTGCTGTCTCCTGCTTGCTGATTGCATATGGAGCAAGTAACCCAAACTGTGAGTATGCTTCTCCCCCAGCCTTTGTCAGGAGTGGGGAGAGAGCGCCCAGAGGTGCTCTCAGGCCCGCTGGCTGTTGGACACTGTCCCAGCCTGGTGTTCACAGCTGTCATTAGAGGGGACACCAGTTAGGCCTTTACTCCATTACTTATCTCAAGTGGGTGGTGACTGGGCAAGAGAGCAGCTGCCCCACTCACGAGTCAGAGAAACTTGCATCTCATCGCCAGGCCAGGCCAGAGCCCAGTGGCCTTGTTAATGCCAACCTGAGAGAGAAGTTCTAAGAACCAGGCCAGCTGCAGGGGCGTGGCCCTCCATGCGTGCAGAAGTCATGAGCTGAGTCCTCTCGAGGCGGCCCAGGCCAGTACTTTGAGGATGGCTTAGAAGCCACCTGGTCCCCGACCCTGTTCAGGTGGAGCTGTTGCTTCAAGGACTTTTACAACAAACACTAAAATAGGACTTGAGTTTCACCAAAATCTTACCAGGCTCATCTACTGATTTTCGGGAACCTGTGTTTTTGGTTTCAGTGAAGCAGTTTCTTTAGGCCTCTTGCTTGCTGCTAAGGTTAATGGAGAAAGGAGGACGGGTATGCACCTTTTGCAAGAACCCAACCTCCATGAAATGGGCAGGAGAAGAGGGTAAGGAAAAGGCTGTCCCAGCTCCCCGGGTGTCCAGTGCTTGTCATTCTCTCAGCCTCCATTAAGCAGGGGTCTGCTCCATGCGGGGACCAAGGCCAGGCCCCAGCCTCCCTGACGCTCAGCTGCGGTCCCCACTTACGAGCTCTCTCTTTCTCTGCAGCTCTCTCTGTGCTCATCTTCATCTCCCTGGCTCTGAATGGCTTTGGTGGGATGTGCATGACGTTCACCTCACTAACAGTAAGTATCAATTTTTGAAAGACGATCTCTAGTTCAGTAATCTGCTTGTGATTGTGAAGCAGCTTTTGTTGGTTTCCATTTCCTTACCTTTCATTCACCTTACGTATTGCTGGATGTCCCAAGCAGTGGTGGTGCTGCTGGTGAAGTGACCAGGCAGTGAAGCCAGTCACGGCCTCCCAGCTGGAGGTCCTGCAGGCAGCAGGGTATGGCTGTCTGAGTGACCCATCCCCTGCCTTCTGACCTTGGCTTGGGCGCTGAGGAAGCAGCTCATTAGCCACATGTCCCAGGAAGAAGGAGCAGGGAGAAAAAAAGCTGCCGCTGCTTCCTTTTCTCTTATTTTTCATGGCAGCCATCACCATGGTCTCCGGGCTCTGGCTAACAGTGCAACCTAAAAACAAACCTCTCTTGGAATCATCCCAGCCCTAACCTTTGTCAGAACCCAGTGAACAGCTCAGCAGAGCTCCTGTGCTGCCTCTTGTCTTGGTTTTCTAAATGCCAAGCCCAGAGAACCCTGCTGAGGAGGGAGATGTTTCCTAGGGATTCTGAGAACTCACTCTCCAGGAGCACCAGGATACCACAAAAATATGCTTCTTTTTGAGCTGGGGGAGGCTTAAGGATGGTGCAGTTGAAAGAAAGAAAGTCAAAGAAGGAACAAAAAGTCTTCCCCAGGGGGAAGAAGGGAGCTCTCTGCAGGCTCGCCTGGCTGGGCAAGGGTGCCATTCAGAGCTGGCCATTAGAAAAGAAGTCAGAGAAACAGGCTCTTCAGAGACTTCTGTCCAGTAGGGAAATCTTGCCTGCCTCAGTTTACCCATGAAAAAGTTTAAGATGGAATACCTTCCATTTCTATTTGCAGTGCAGTCTGGTTCTGATTTTCCTCTCTGTGAGTGAGTCAGGAGTGATGCTGAAGAGGGAAACGTGTTTAGCTTTGAGGGAGTTCCGGGGACTTCAGGTCCTCTCGTAAGTGCTTGGAGAGGTGCTGGCATCTCTATGACCCGCCGAGCAGTTGGGAGCCAGAGGCCAGGTCCAATGTCTCTGTTCACCCTGCCTGTACTTTGCCTTGTTATCTTTGTCCTCGTGGAAAGGATTAGCTGTCCGGGTCTAGACCCACGGAAGTGGAAATTCAGTGAAATCTGTGTTAGAGGAGGAAGCACAGCACAGGGTTGTGTGTGGGGTATGCTCAGGGAGTGGGTGTCCCCAGGGCATGGGGGACAAACTTACTTCTGGGAGCTCTGGCTGCCTCACCTCTGCTGGTGCAGGGAGATTTACTTTGTACCCTTTTGGGCATTTTTATTTTGATTTTTTTAACAAGGTAGATGTAAAAGAAAAAAGTTACATTCCACCTCTCTCAAATTCCCAGAGGAAAACAAATGTCAAAACTGTGAGATATATGTTCAAGCTGTCAAAAGTACACAAATTCCACTGAGTTGTGTAAGTTGTGAAACAGGATTCATGGTTCTGTTTGTTCTTTGACGGTGTGAAAACCATCAACTCTTTCATCAAGATGAAAAATAAAAACCTGGCATCACCCCCATTGTTTTAGTCACGCTGTCTCTGCCGCAGCAGGTCTGAATTTCAGGGATAACAAAACAGGATGGTCCTTGAACTTGAGGTGTTTATGCTCCAAAATGCAGAAAGATGCTTTGTTGTCTTCAATGGACAAAAACCACCATACCATGAATGCCCTTTAAGAAAACCTTTAAAATGAATTCCCCAGTTGTTGCTCAAGAAACTTTTAGGAAAGACTAGTAGGCTTATAAGGATACTTTATCTTTTCTTATTTTTCATGATTATAAAACAAAAATGTTCTCTGACCACCTGAACATGCCCAATTCTGGTCTGATCTTGGAAGCTAAGCAGGGCTGGGCGTGGCTCATATTTGGATGAGAGACCACCTGGTACTACCAAATGCTGTAGGCTTAAAAAATAAATTTAAAAAACTGTTTTTACTTTTATTTTATTTTATTTATTTTTTTTTTTTTTAATGCCTTTTTTGTGACCGGCACTCAGCCAGTGAGTGCACCAGCCATTCCTATATAGGATCCGAACCTGCGGCGGGAGTGTAGCCGCGCGCTCCCAGCGCCGCACTCTCCCAAGTGCGCCACGGGCTCAGCCCAAAACTGTTTTTACTTTTAAAAAATCATCATTTTTTTTTTTTTGGTGGCTGGCTAATATGGGGATCTGAACCCTTGCTCTCCCAAGTGAGCTAACTAGCCAGAAATACAAACTGTAGACTGAAAAATTCTGTAAGCTTACCTTCATTAGCTTGGAATATATTTCTTTAGGGTTTTTCTTAAATCTGCATATACCAATGCTATTTCTCAAAAAGAAAAATTGTTACAGCTTGCTTATTTCACTTAATGTATCTTTTACATCTTTTCCTATCAGTACTTAGAGATCTGCCTTATTATTTTAAACTCTAGAGGTCGACCTCATTATTAAACAGTCTCATGTTATTCTGTAATGTAGATGTACCATAATTTATTCAACCAATTTCCTACTAATGGACATTTGGGTTGGTTTCCAATTTTTCCAATTTATGAATGCTGCTGAAGTGAACATCCTTGCACATGTACTTCTGTAAAATAAATTCCTGGAAGTAGAATTGCTGGGCCACAGGATTATCATGTTTTAAAATTTAATATATACTGTCAAGTGGTCTTGTAAAAAGGTTATATGCTGATACAATCCTGGCAGCATGTTTGAGAGTGTCTTTTTCTCCACCCCCTCCAATACCATATCGTTCATCTTTTAAACGTTAGCCAATCTGATCTGGTGAAAAATGGTATACATGGTTTTTTAAATTTCTTTAATTGTTAGTGAGACGGAACATCCTTTCACCTTTTTATTAGTTATTTGTATCTCTTCTGTGAATTGCTTCATTGTGTCATTTGTCTATTTTTCTACAGAGTTTCTCCTTCCTTCTTTCCTTCTTTCCTTCCTTCCTTCCTTCCTTCCCTCCCTCCCTCCTTCCCTCTTTCAAATACAAAGAGGGGCTGGCCAGTTAGCTCACTTGGGAGAGCATGGTGCTGATAACACCAACGTTAAGGGTTCAGATCCCCATACTAGCCAGCCACCAAAAAAACCCCCAAAAAATCAAATGCAAAGAAACTGGCTCTCTTTCTGAGTGGGCAGGAGATCTTAAATGGTCCATGAATAAGCTTCAGGAGGGCTGTGCACGTACTTTTGGGGGGTGGGGGAGTGGGCATTGCTTTCACCAGCCTGCATTAGGTGTATGTGAAGGCTACAAACCACTGCAGCAGGAGCGTTTCTGTTAGCTCCTTGCTCTTTCCCTGGAAGGTAAAAGACTACACAGACTAGATAGTGACCAGGCAAGGAACTTGTCTGTTCATCATTTAAAGTGTTTGGTTACCAAGGATCTGTTTAAGAGAGGCTGGTGGTTTGTCCTCTCAGGTCCCCATTCTTGAATCTCAAGCATGGGTCAGCAAACCACCGCCCCAGGCCAAATCCAAACCACTGCCTATTTTTGTAAACAAAGTTTTATTGGAACATAGTCATGCCTATTTGCTTATGTATATTTTCTGTGTGCTGTAACAGCAGAGTTAAGTTGTTTTGACAGAGACCATATGGCTTGAAAAGCCTGAAATATTTACTATGCAGACCTTTATGGAAAAAGTTTGCCAACCTTTGGTCTAGAGCCTGGTCAAATCACTATTTCCTGTCTGAGGGGGGCTGACACCACCTACTCACCCCCACATCATCTAGTCATACAGGCCAGCTCTCTAAGACTTTTCAAGCCATCTCTTTCCCCCTCCACAACCCCCTTCCCCCAGTCTGAAGGGATCTCTTTGGACACTCGCTGTCCCATGAGTCCTCCGATGAGGGCTCCAGCGCCTGCTCCTCTTGAGAACAGACCCCGAAAGAGGAATCAGAGGCAGGTCAGCAAGGACAGGGCCGGAGCTGTTGGGCAATGTTCTTGGGCTGGCTGAGGCTTCTGCTGAGCAGAGCTGAATCTCGTTCTGACCCAACCCAAGCCTTTAAAAAGCAGAACTGTCGGGATCAGATCCCAGAGACGACAAGCTAGCAACACAATTGTACTTTCTGTTTGTGTTTCCCACCCATGTTCTAATGTTGGGGACAAAGGAGTCTTCAGGGTCACCTTTAGAAGCTTCCTAAATCAAATCTCCTACAACCGCTTTGGGGCCATGGACAATAACTCCATGATAACCTAGGAGTCTGGGGGAATGTGTTGCCATGGAAACCTTAATTTGGGGACTTTCTGAGTCCCAAAGGGGTTTTGTGTTGCATGCACTACAGTCTAAATGAAGACAGCCAGGGGCTGTGAGCTGTTACCTCCGTTGGCGGAGAGGGGGTTCGAGTTGGCAAAATGCTTTTTCCTCACAGTCCAGGAGGAGATGGCCGACAGCCCGCCCTCCAGAGCCTGAGCAGTTTGAGCCCATGGGTGATTCTTTCCTTTAGAGTGGAGGCTCAGAGGGACCTAGGTGGATCCCATGCCAGGTGGGCTGCCCAACAGCCAGTACTGGCTCTCCCAGGTCCTTGCAGCTCAGGGCCTGGCCAGCGTGTGGCATTCTTGGAGGGAGGCTGGCAGGTCCCTCCACAGGTGCAGCCCACTCTCTGCGTTGTGGAGCCTCAGCCGCCCCCCTGGACATCTGGACAGCACACTCTGGTCTGTTTGCTCAAAGCCCTGCGTTTGTACAAGCCTTTAACTCGCTTCATCAGCTGGAGCACAAATACTGGCCGGCAGCTGAGGCGGCGTCTCTGGGTCGCTGCCCTACAGTCCGGAGCCTGGGTTGCTTAGAGATGGGAGCAGATGCAGCCAAAATTGTGAACCTGTCTTTTCCACTTCATGACTCTGACCCCTGTCAGTGTGGGCGGGACAGGGAGTTCTGAGCTGAAACCCTCACCGAAAGGGGTTATAAAATGTTGCCAAGCTCCTTAATAAAAAATGCCTCTGTGGGCTTTTCCCATTTGAGTCACTGAAGTCTGACTTTAAACCTGAGGAAGAGGGCCACCCATGGCTCACTCGGGAGAGTGCAGTGCTGATAACACCAAGGCCATGAGTTCGGATCCTACATAGGGATGGCCGGTTAGCTCACTTGGGAGAGCGTGGTGCTGACAACACCAAGCCAAGGATTAAGATCCCCTTACCGGTCATCTTTTGTAAAAAAATATATAAATAAATAAATTAATTAATTAATTAAATAAAATAAAAAAAACCTGAGGAAGAAATGATCCCATGGGAGTTGGGATGTGAGTTTGAAGAGAGCAGAATAAACCTCCCTCTTCAGATACCTGAGAGTAAGGCAGGGAAGTGAGTGCCCCGGTGCAGGGATCGAGTTTAGCATTTCTGCCCCCCCCATAAACACCCCCCCCTCGTTCCTATAACCAGGAGGGGAGGGTCCTACAGTGCTTCCCAGCCAGCTCTTGGAGAGTGCAGGCACCAGGCGGGCAGGACACTCCCAGTCCTGGGAGCCACATCTGCCTCTCTGCTCCCCTCTTTCTGTCCTGTGCCTTGGGAACCCGAAGCAGTCAGCTGATTGTCACTGGCTTGGGGAAAATTTGCCCGTCAGAGGGTTCTGCCTCATGAATTTGCTGCAGCATGTGATGCGTTCAAGAGTGAACAGAACGTGCAGTGGGGGCACCGGCAGGGCTAGGCCTGGTTGGGAAGGCGGGGGAGGGGAGCACCCCCTGTCCCTCCCCTTCATCACTGAAGCAGAAAGGTGACTGTGAGGACCTTCTCCTTGGTAACGTGTGCTTGGAGGGGCCTGGTTGTTTTGGGTTAGGAAACAGCCCAGCTGTGCTGAGTACGCTTGTCCAGACTGGTACCTGGATCCTGGCCTGTACAGGTTGTGCAGAGCTCTGGGTGTGTACAGCAGCCACCTGACGACAAGGCTCACCTCCAGAAGGGGCCTGAGGGCCAGAATTCCAAGCCTACCCAGGCTGCACATGGCATCTCCCTGAGGGCCAGGGATTTGGAAGGTCAGTGCCAGGGCACTGCACAGTGGCCCTTTGTCCCTGCCTGCTAACAACCCCATGGCCTGCCCTGGGGGCTCCTGGGTAGAGAGGCACGCACGCGTGGACATCTTAGAGAGAGGGTCCTCCCAGGAGGACAGTCCATCTTCTCTGTCCTGGGGCCTTGGCCTCCGGGGACTCTGGTCCAGCAGTTGTGCTTTGTGGCCAGAATGCCAGAGGAGGGGCCGCCTGCAGCTGCTGTTTCCTCTTTGGGAAGGTCACACAGCCGGACCTGTTTGTGGCGCAGCTTAGGGGCTGAGAGAGAATGAGTCACGGGCTTCCCTGTATGAGTGAGACCGCGTGGAAGCCGAGCAGCTGTAGCCCAGGCCAGCAGGGCAGGTTTTGCCCACTCCAGCCCCAACCCTTGCAGAGGCAGGGGGGTGGCTGCAGAAAGCACCCAAGAGCCAGGAGAGGGGCCTGCACTCCCCACCTGTGAGTGCAGTTGTAAGTCAGAAAACAGCCTCTGTGAGTGTTTTCCCTGGCATCTGTCATTGCAACACAGCTCCTGCTTCCTACTTGGCAGCAAAGCTGGTTCTTCCTTCCACTGGGCCCTTGAGGCCTGCACTAAGGCACTCTGCTCAGCACTCAGCCGTCACTTAGCTTCTGAGTAGCCACTGCATGCAGCTGAGGCAGAGTGGAGGCAGAAGGAGGGAGAGACCAGTGGGGGAGGAGACTCAGACATGAGACGGAACAAGGGAGAGTCCACAGGCAAATGCAGAGCCACTCCACGGTGTGGCCCTGGGCCATGAGGAGGTTAGCCAAGGAAGGCCAAGGGTAGGTGAGGGCAGGGGCAGATGGGTCTAAAAAGAGCATCAGAAGTGATGTAAGAAATCTAGAACTTTAGTGTTGGAGCGGGGGATTGGCAGACAGGATGCTTAATCACGAACATGTAAGAGAAGTGAGGGTAATTGCTTTGGAGCCCAAACCGAAGTGTGCCCTGGACAGGGCCACACAAGGCTTCCAAGAGGCGGTATAGCCTGTTGGCTATGCACAAATTTGACCTTTACAAGCTTGGGGGAGTCCCTTGACTTTTCTAAACCTTAACTCTTGTACACATGAAATAAGGATAATAATACAGTTGCTTTGAGGGTTTTAAAGATAATATATAGAGTAACTATTAAAAATAGTTGTTATTACTATATGTGTTATTACTTAATAAAAGGGAAAATTGTCTGATCAAGCTGCTCCTGGGCACAGCCAATAGGGGAAATCTCTGATAGGTGTGACAGCTTTGGGAGGAAGAGAAGGAAGCAGCCTAAAGGATAAGACACAGATTATAGTTACCATTTAAAAAGTGATTAGTGCCCACAGGGAAGCTCTTTTCTTCTCCTGTACTTGTCCTTCTTTGGTGACCACACATCGACTTGTCAGGATCTTTATGCTTTGGGTTTCATCGATCAAGGTCATCCTTAATGTTCTTTCTGGAGAGATCACATCTGACACAAATGCTAGGTTGTCCCTAAAAGCTGAAACACACTTTTGACTATCTGTTTAAATACTTCTGTGGGTCAAAAAACACCACAAACTAAGAAGTTGGAAGACAAACTAGGAAAACATACTTGCAGTATGTGGACAAACCATGAATGGCTTTAATGTATAAAGAACCTTTACAAAATCAGCATAGAAAGGTTAATATTGAAGAAAAGGACAACTGAGGAAGATAAATGACTGATTTTTAAAATTGTAGAAAAATGTTCAAAGTCATTAATAATCAAATAAGTGTACCTTTTTTTCTATTTCTTTTTATTTATTTTTATTTTAAGACACCTGCGGGCTGAGGGGACAAGGCCACCCCTCAAAGCCCGCGGGGTCTCAATTTCTCCTTTTGAATCATGGAAAATTTTAAATACACAGTATTAGAGAGAATAGTTTACTAAACTGCATGTACCCATCGTGCAGCTTCAACAATTAGCAACTCAGAACCAGTCTCGTTTCATTTCCACCTCCACCCACCAACCAGGTTCTTTTGAAGCAAATATCATCCATTGATTTATTTCACTCATATACACAAAGAAATGGACTTTAAAACAAGGACATTGGAGAAGTGGCAGATATTAAAAACAATAATAACACAGTGCTGCAGTGGCTACAATGATTTGGACACTACCACCCTGCTGGTGGGAGTATCAAGTGTAAGTTTTCTGGAGGGCAGTCTGGTGCAGGGTATCACAAAGCCTCAAATGTGTATTCCCTTTTGCCTAAAGATTCTACTTTTGGAAATTTACCTTAAGGAAATGATGGCTGTGTGCACATTTGTTTATCCTAAGAATGGTCATTGAAATATTATTTATGATAAAAATTTAAAAGGACCTGAGGTCCAACATGAAAGAAATGAGTGCATAAATTATAGACCATCCAGTTAAAGAAATACTAGGCAGTCATCACAAATTATGTTGAAGAATAGTGAACTGTATTAGAAAACATTTAAAATATGTCAAGTAAAAACGAAAAAGTTTATAAAACAATATGTACTATATGGTCCCAGTTCTATTAAAAAGTTATAGGCATTTGTAGGAAAAAGATGAAAGGGAAAGATGTTGAAATGGTAACCTGGCTACATCAGGGTGATTTTTGCTTTATTCTTTCTTTTCTGTGTATTTTGTTCCAAGTGTTTTATGATGGCCATACATTGCTTTTCTAAACAGGAAAAAAAAATCATAATTTAAAATACAAGATTTGAGGCCGGCCCGTGGCTCACTCGGGAGAGTGTGGTGCTGATAACACCAAGGCCATGGGTTCGGATCGTATATAGGGATGGCCGGTTTGCTCACTGGCTGAGCGTGGTGCTGACAACACCGAGCCAAGGGTTGAGATCCCCTTACCGGTCATCTTTATTTTATTTTATTTTATTTTATTTTTTATTTTTTCTTTAATTTTTTATTTTTTATTTTTTGCACCACGCTCAGCCAGTGAGCAAACCGGCCATCCCTATATAGGATCCGAACCCATGGCCTTGGTGTTATCAGCACCACACTCTCCCGAGTGAGCCACGGGCCGGCCCTTACCGGTCATCTTTAAAAAAAAAAAAAAAAAAAAAATACAAGATTTACCCGTACCAGATAGCCACCAAAAGAAAATCCAAAACAAAACAACAACAAAAACGGCAAATTTTGAGAAGAAATAAAAAATGAAACAAAAATAAAATAAAACACAAGATTTGGTATAGTGCAGTTTGCCCTGAGGCGCTGTTCTCCCCTAGGAACGGCCCTGCTGACCAAAATAACATGTTGAGGAGAAGAATTTTCTTGATGTTGATAAGAATGTTTTGGGCGGGGAGAGGCAGGGCAGCAAGGAGGCCGCTGGAAGCCACTGCCCTTGTCCAGGCATGAAAGTGAGGGAAAGTCAGCCTCTTCCCCGGGTTCCTGTTCTTCCCGGTCCTGGATTGAGTGCGGGGGAGACGGCTCCAGGTCAGAGAGGGCTGCGGGCTCCTCAAGCCCGGTCATTCTGTCGGCCTGTAGCCTGCATTAGGGATAAGGCAGGCTTGACAGGAAGAAGGTGGGAGGAAAGGCAAGCTGCTTTTCTGTAGCATTCCTTAGCCCTGTGAATAAGTTTGAGACACTCGTTGTGCCCCAAAATGACTGCAGCCACCAACCACAGTGCTCACCTCTCTTGACTCTGCACCTAGGAAGCCAGGCTCTTGGCCTCCATCTGCTCTTCTGCTTGGGTTCTAAGCCTTCTTGGATCCCTTTCTTTCTTTACCTGCCCTGGCTGGAGTGGCATCTGAGGCAGGAATAGTTCTCTCCTTCTACAGAAGCGGAAGTAATCTCTGGACTCTCCCTGGAGTGAGTATGACCCCAGAGGTGCCTCCACTACAAGGATGCTTTGCTGGAGTAACCAGCAAGGAGTGGCCCAAATATGTGACCTCAGGAACTGCGGCAAGTCCTTTGAACTGCAGCATACTTGGAAGGCAGGCATGTGAAGAGTAAGATCAGCCACCTTTAGTGCTCACCTGGGTGTGCCGGGCACACATGAGCACATCACATTTCTTTTGTCTCCTGCTGGAAGGAATTTCTGTGTGCCCCTTGTCCCTCTCTGCTCCTCCCACCCCCCAGAAGTCTGGAAGGACAAAGGGACCACTCCACATGGGGGCTGGGAGAAGAGCTTTTTGTGTGCTGGGAATTCTTTGGGGAGCCTGGCTGGTCCCCCCAGCCTCATACCATAAGGCGGCCTAGTTGGCCATATACTACAGATCTGTTCTCGTTCCTTTTTAACCCTGGGATCTCAAAACCTCTTAAGTTTCTTACTCATGTTTTTTTTTTAACAGCATTATTGAGATATAACTCACATACCATATAGTTCACTTATTTACAATGTATGATTCAATGTTTCTTAGTGAATTCACAGACTTGTGCAGTTACATCACCCCAAACAGAAACCGTGTACCCATTAGCAGTCCCTCCCTATTTACTCCCAGCCCCCTCTCTCCTGGCCCTAGACAACCACTAGTCTACTTTCTATCTGTACGGGTTTGCCTATTCTAGACATTTCATATGAATGGAATTATACAATATGTGGTCTTTTGTGACTGGCTTATTTCACTAAGCGTAATGCTTTCAGGGTTCATCCATGAAGGTAGCATGTGTCACTACCTCATTCTCTGTTATGTCTGAATAATATTCCACTATGTAAATATGCCACGTTTTGTTTATTCATTCATCCTTTGATGGACACTTAGATTATTTCCACTAAGTGTGAATAAAGCTGCTATAAACATTCATGTACAAGTTTTTGTGTGGACATATGTTTTTCTTTCTCTTGGGCATATACCCAGGAGTGGAATTTCTCGGCCATTTGGTAATTCTATGTTTAACTGTTTGAAAACTGCCGGACTGTTTTCCAAACTGGTTGCTCCATTTTACATTCCCACCGGCAGTGTATGAGGGTTCCAAGTCCTCTACATTCTCACCAGCACTTGTTATGATCTGACTTTTTGATTATACCCACCCTATTGGGTTTCAAGCGGTATCTCATTGTGGTTTTGATTTGCATTTCCCTGTGATTAATGATGTTAAGCATCTTTTCATGTGCTTATTGGCCATACATATATCTTTGGAGAAATGTGTACACAGAACCTTTGCCCATTTACAAAATGGGTTATTTATCTTTTTGTTATTGAGTTGTAGGGGTTCTTTATATATTATAGATACAAGCCCCCTTTCAGGTATGTGATTCATAAAAATTTTCCCATTCTGTGCATTTTTTTCATTTTCTTGATGGTGTCCTCTGAAGTGCAGAATTTTTAAATATTGATGACGTTCCTTACTCATTTTTAATTGTGGGCAAAACAGGCAGAAATGATGAGGGACAGGCATGTAGCTAAGTTCAAACTGCCTCCCATCAGCAACAGAGAATTTCCTCGCAGGTAGCCATGTTTGATAAAAATAAAATGATTCAAGACAGATGGGGAAGGGGAACATAGATTAACTCTGTATGAGCAGCCTGAATTCAGTGACGTAGGTTGGCATAGCTATCCAGAGAACAGTGCCCGATGCCAGGGACACTGGGGTGTGGATGGGAAAACTTCTCAACATGTGGTGTAACCTTACAGTTAAAGAGAAGCTATGGCTGGTTGTGTGGGAGGATGTACTTTGCCCCTTATCTGGTTATTTGCCATGCCTGGATTTCTGTGGGATCGCTGAGGGTTTAGCCTTAAAGTCATGTTCACCTGGGCCCTCTCTTGCTCTGCACCCAGAGTGAGCTGAAGTGAGATGCTGAGAGCGGCCTTGCTGGGAAGAGAGCCTGAGCCTTTCTTACTGTTGGCCTCCCCAGGCGCTGATTGTCAGGGCAAAACGTCGGGTGGGAAGAGAATCCCCTACTGACACTTAGAAATTCAGAAGCAGGAATCCCGGGCTGGCTCCCTTGTCTGCCCAGAGGGAACTGTAGAATCCTGATTGGCACCTTCCAGAAACCTCAAAACCGAAAGCAGCTTTTGCTGACAACTGGTCGGTCCTTCTGGGACACTGATACTTTTATTTATAAAATGAGGCTATCTCCAAATAGATTCTTATTTTTAACAGGCTTTCTCCTGGTGAGGGATGCCTGAGGCTCCTAACTTTGCTCTCTGGCATCTCAAGTGTAACCTGCAAAGATGAGAAACCCTCTCGCCTATGCCAGGAGCAGAGAGGTGGGATTCCTGCCGGCCGGAAAGTCAAACAACTATGTCTTTTCATTTGGAGTCTGATTTCCTTATTACTCTCCTTCCCTGCCCTCATCAAGCTCAGTCCAGGAAGGAAAAACTTTCATTTAGCAGTAATGACCCCTGTGATTTACACAGGAAGGCGAGCAGGTGAGAAATGGTGCCGGACCACGCCCCATTCTCTGTTCCCGCCTCCTTCACCTTTCCTCTGTGCATCCTCTCAGCTGAGGTTTCCTGTTTCTTGTCTTTCAGCTGCCCAACATGTTCGGCGACCTTCGGTCCACGTTTATTGCCTTGATGATTGGATCCTATGCCTCCTCGGCAGTCACCTTTCCAGGAATCAAGGTGAGCTGTGACCAGTGGGTTTCCAGTGCATTTATTTTATACTAGTGTCTGTGCAGAGGCCTCCCCCCAGGCTCCTTCAGCTCTCTGAGAAAAGAGATGCAATTATGGGCACTGAGGGGTGGCCCCTCTCCACCCCTCCCTTCTGGGCAGGATGCACCTGCGCACCCCAGGAGTAGGAAAAGAGAACCACTGGGCCCACAGGGACAGAAGGTTCCAGCATATCGCTACAGGGTTAACCGCAGGCTGTCTTTGTGCTTCTGGGCTGGGGTAGGGAAAGGGGGTGGGCAAGTTGTCTCTGGCCCTGAGTCCGGCTCCAGCCTCCCCCACCCCCCAGCCTGTTGTTGTTGGGCTGTTGCTCCTCATTAGCCGAAGTGCTGCTCTCGGCCAAGTTGGTTCAGCTGTTTCCCTCCCAGGCAGGACTCTGAGCTCGTGGAAGTCACGTAGGGTCAGGATGAAGCAAACACCTCACAGTCGATCAGCCCCTGTTCCTACCCCAAATCCTGTTGCTTACCAAGGCTTCAGCAGGGGCTTTGCCCTCCTCTTGCACCAGCACCAAGCAAAAGCCCCTTTCCTCAGGTGTGTGTGTGGCAGGGTGCTGCCAAAGAGGAGAGGGAGTCACAGATGTGGGCTTGTCACCTGGGGATCTAGGGCACAGGAGGTAGGAATCTGGGGCCAGCCATCCTGTGGATTTCCAGGGATTCCCGCACTCCTGGAGTGCAGAGGTGCCTACAAGTCCCCCTCCTCCTCGGTGTCTGTGTGCTGGTCTCTTCCCTGGGGAGCTGGGCAGCTGTCTGCCAGTACTTTGATGACTCTCGTGTAGCTGCTGGTAGCTACGACAATAACAGCTAACATGCTCAGCAGGCTGCCCACCCGCCAGGCCCTGACCTAAGCACTGCCAGCACCACACCTACTTGACCTCCACCACGACACCATGACATATGCCAGTGGTACGCCCATTTCACACAGGAGCAAAGGGAGTCTGTCCATCCCTTGAGTATGTTTTTGGCACCTACCGTGTGTACTCTTCAAGGTGCTGGAGAAACACCAGCGGACAAGACGAGTAGGTTCCTGTCCTCCAGGAGCTAGACTAATACTAGAAAGTAAATGAATCAAGAAGCACAGTCATCACAGCCAGGGCTGTTCACTGAGCCAGTGAGACAGCAATGTGACAGTAACGGGGTGGTCAGGGAAAGCCTCTCCAAGGTGGTGACATTTGGCCCAAGGTGGAGGCACAAGGGATTAATGACATGCCAGGCCCAGATTACTAGCAAGTGAAGGCAAGTTGGGATTATTAGAACACAGGGTATCTGATGACCACACACCCAGGTGACAGGGCTGTGCCTCTTCCCACAGCTCAGCATAGGGAGAGCAGGGGCTGCCTGCTTTGGCTTCCCTCTGCCAACTCTGCCCCCCCCCCCATTGTGCCTGACAGCTCATCTACGACTTTGGCGTCCCCTTCATCATCATCCTCGTGGTCTGGGCTGGCTGCTCCGGGCTGGTTTTCCTCAACTGCTTCTTTAACTGGCCTCTGGAGCCCTTCCCAGGACCAGAGGACATGGACTACTCGTAAGTAGATGTGCTGTCTGCCCCAACCTTCACCCCAGCCAGGGTCCGAGGCAGCACCAACAGACACTGTCTTGTGGCCTCCAGGGTGAAGATCAAGTTCAGCTGGCTGGGCTTTGACCACAAGATCACAGGGAAGCAGTTCTACAAGCAGGTGACCACAGTGGGGCGCCGCCTCAGTGTGGGCAGCTCCATGAGGAGTGCCAAGGAGCAAGGGGTGCTGCAGGAGGGCCACAAGCTATGCCTGTCCACCGTCGACCTGGAGGTGAAGTGCCAGCCTGATGCTGCAGGTACCCACTGCGCAGCCCGAGACATCAGCCGGGCATCTGCACCTGCAGCCTGGCAACGGGGAGTGGACAGCTTATCCAGATCTGGGAGGGACAGCCCCAGCACCCCCCTCACTGGGGCCAGTGCTCACTGAGGGCTCTGTGGGTATCATCTCAGTGAATTCCCACTTCATCCCAAAGGGGAGGTGGCACCCCACTCCTGTTTCACAGATGAGCACACTGAGGCTCAGGGAGGTGACGGGATTTGCCCAACTCCAGTTTCACACACCTGGGGGACCCAGCTGCAGCTCCAGGGCCCCGTCCTTAAGTGACCCCCCTCCTCACCTCCAGCGTGGGGTGACTTGGTCTGCAAATGGGGCTTCCTCCCCATGCTCCCGACCCCTGGATGGTGGGTGGGTGGGCTGTGAGCCCCGGCCCTGAGCCCCGCTGCCTTCTCCCCACAGTGGCCCCCTCGTTCATGCAGAGCGTGTTCAGCCCCATCCTGCTGCTCAGCCTGGTCACCATGTGCGTCACCCAGCTGCGGCTCATCTTCTACATGGGGGCCATGAACAACATCCTCAAGTTCCTGGTCAGCGGCGACCAGAGCACAGGTAGGTGGCCCCGGACTGTGATGATAGCCCCACCGGAGGGCACCTAAGAGTGCTGGTCACTCGCAGTGGCCCGTGTCGAGCCCACTGGCTGCCAGCTGGAGCGTGTGAGGCTGACCCAGACTAGCAGGGCCAGGAAATGGCAGCAGAAGTGGCACTGTCTGCCTGTCAGAGCGCTTCCATCACAGCCAGTCCCACCTGTTCTTTCAGGTCCCCATCAGGGCTTCCTGGTATAGGAGGGAAGGCAGGTCTAAAATAGCTCCATGTGTTTGGGGTGTGTGGTGTATGTTTTCCAGGCCTCAGGGGGAGGATTGATGTGCGTGTCTGTAAATGAAAACATCACACAGGACAGTGGATTCCATCTGAGTGCTGCTGAAAGATAGCAAATCACACCCAGCGCCAAGACCCGCCCCCCGCGAAGCCGTGGGGTTGCTGCGTGCAAATTTTGAGGCAGTTGGGCCTGCGCTGGCACCTGCATCCTGAACAAAACAGGGCCAGGCAGAGTCCCTTAGCACGGGTAATCCAGTTGAGGCTTGCTAGCTCTGTAAACGGAGCTGATAACCCACACGCCACTTTTCCAAGACAGCACAGAAGGTCTTCTTCATCTGATTAGAGGTTTTGATTCTACCAGGAAAGACAGGACTTCCCCAGGGCCTGAGCTGAGTCAGCATTAGTCATCCCTAAGTGGGACAAACACATTTGGTAAATCCTTTTTACTGGCAGTCTCACTGGTGCACAATGTTTTTGTTGGTTTCCTTGTTTTTACCAAAAGGAAGATACTCCAGGCATTATAGGGAATCAAATATCCGTTTTTAAAGGAGACAAAAATTCAGTTTTCAAAAAAGGAAAAGAGCAAAGCTAGGAACACTGGTTCCACTGAGAGCATGGGAGTCTGGCAGTGAAGCAAAACAAGGGAACACTGAACATCATGGACCCTTGCAAAAATTCATGACGATCGCTACTCCGTAAAGGCCCTAAGGAGCTCTACAGGAAAAGTAGCCTATTTGGCTTTGTTTAGTCCAACAACGTTCCCCTACATTTCTACCACAGGAACCCTTTTTGTTATGTGACACTCATTAAAATATGTGGAACACACTTGGGGGAAAGCCGATCTATCATGTCTAAACACCTTCTTTTACAAACACTCAGGACCAGAGAGGTGGCCACCCTGAAATATGCAGAGAGAGTCCCTCACTGGTCCTTGGAAGGCAGATCTCCTTGCTGAGTCACCGTCTTTTACTCAAGTTCTCGGAGAAATCTTTTGCTGACCAAGAGGAATTTTTCCAACTATTTCCTTCATTCAAAAAGTCAATTTCAAGAAGTAGAGGAAGTCAGGCCAGGAAGTTTGGTCTGTGGCAGTCAGGGCATTGGTTTTTCCCATCCTGTGACCTGTTACGCCCAACTCCCACAGCCTGGCTCTGCCCAGAGGGGCTGCTGCAAGGAGAGGGAGCCAATGGGGTGGAAGGGAGACCAGCTCTGGCTATCTGCTGGAGACCCATGGTGTCAGATGCCTTAGCTGGTGTCTGGGGCAGATTCTTTGACCTTTCCCTCTCTCCAAGTCAGCAGGAGATGACTGTGGCAGAGCAACATTCCCGTGGGGCCGCATGGCAGTAGGGGACTCTGATTCTGCCAGGCCTTCCACTCACATGCCACTTCCCCATCATGGTGCCTGGTCAGCGCCACAGGCCTGACTCACGAGCCCGCCTGTGACAAGGCACCAGCTGCACGTGATTGAGGCACCTCAATGTCAGCAGGCGCCTAGGCTGGGCCCTCTCCCAAATCCATTCCCAGAAGCCTGGTGCAAGCTCGGCCTCCCCTGGCACAAGCTCAGAGTCAGGTTTCAGTGGGAAACGGAGTGTGTGCTAGGCCCACAGCGAGCCTGCCTCCTCTCCCCATCTCTCTATAACAGCTATGGAGATTTCTGCCACTAACCACTCTCCTTTCTGCTTTTTTGCCTTCTTTCTGGAAGCAGTGATGGCCACGGGTAAGCAGGGAGGCTCTCCAGGGAACATCGCAGCACCCCTTCCTGGCCAGTCTCTGTTCAACTCCTCTCCTCCAACTCTGAACATCCTCTTTGCTAGAATGGTGGAGGTGGGGGTGTGGCCATCAACTTTCAGCTTCAATTTCTGTGAAAAATCCCACCATAATTTTAAGTCTCTTTGAAGACAGAAGCCCTTATGTCAGAGCCCCTGTGAGTCATGCCTTCCCGATATATTTCCAGAGGCAGAAATCTCATGGCCAGTCACACAACAGCCTTTGTCATGGGCATTGGTAATTTTGTGGTTCCCATGTCATAGTGACTTCCTGGAGCTTCTGGGGAAGTCACTGTGATGTACTGAATTTCATTAGCTGTTTCTTGCAAACAAGCAGGGAATTTGGAGCAGAGAATAGGATGATCAGCCCCTTGCTCCAGCTTTTTTTTTTTTTTTAAGATGACCAGTAGGGGGATCTTAACCCTTGACTTGGTGTTGTCAGCACCACACTCTCCCAAGTGAGCCAACCGGCCATCCCTATATAAGAACCTGAACCCATGGCCTTGGTGTCATCAGCACCACGCTCTCCCAAGTGAGCCACGGGCCGGCCCTTCCAGCTTTGATTTCAGAAGTTAAGGTCTCTGGGCTATATTCAAGACCCACAATGACAAAGGGGCTCTGGGGCAGACCCCAGAAGGGCCTGTGGGCACTGGCCCCTTCCCAGACTCTGTCCAGCACCTGCCACCTGGGGCTGTCTGCCAGGAGCCTCCATGACGCAGCCCGCCTTCCTCCCCAGTTAGCCTCTACACCTCCATCTTCGGCGTGCTCCAGCTGCTGTGCCTGCTGACGGCCCCCGCCATCGGCTACATCATGGACTGGAGGCTGAAGGAGTGTGAAGACACCTCCGCAGAGCCCGAGGAGGGAGACACCGACCAGTGCGTAGGCAGGGCGGGCACAGGGTGGCGGGCTAGGTCTACAGTCAGCAGGAGAGGCAAGAGAAGAGGCCGCTCACGAGTGCTTTACAACGCTCACTCGTCCCGCTCAGCATACGCTTAGGTCTCTCAGAGGGAAGTCTGTGAAGACAACTGGCTGGCAAACCTTTCTGCCCCTAGGGTGGCCCTCAGATCCTTGACACGAGCAGTGCTATGGGTAGACCACCTTAAAGCCGTCCCACTTTCCTACAAGGTTTCTT
This sequence comes from Cynocephalus volans, assembly GCF_027409185.1. Classification (NCBI taxonomy): domain Eukaryota; kingdom Metazoa; phylum Chordata; class Mammalia; order Dermoptera; family Cynocephalidae; genus Cynocephalus; species Cynocephalus volans. The sequence goes on along the minus strand of NC_084469.1, from coordinate 28,793,200 downwards.
GTGCTCGGTTTGAGTAGTAGCTGTAACTACAATATGTTAATAGACTTGTGTTCATGACTGTGAGGATTAGACAGGCACCAGAGCCCTACTTTCCGTAAGGGCTGGGTTCTCAGATCAGAGGCTGAGTTAAATGTGGTCTTCTATGACTCCACTTTAACATAATAAGCTACTGTTTATTGTATCAGGCCCCGTGCCAGGCACTTAATGCACAGTATCTCAGTTAAGCCTCATGGCACCATGGTGAAGTGTGTACTTGTATCAGATCCATTTTACAGATGAGGGAACTGAAGCTAGGAGTTTGGGTCATTTGCCTAGGGTCACATAGTTAGGAAGTGGTGGGTCTGGGACTCCCTGCACATCTCGGAACACTTGGCATTCATTCTTAGATGTCGCAGGATCGTCCATGGAGTGTCTGTGTGGCTGGTGAGGGTGGAATCAGTAAAGGTTAATTCACAAGGAAATAATTATAGAGAGTGCTCTGTTATCTAGGTCAGGTCCGACAGCCAAGAGGTTATTTATGCCCATTCCAGTTCCATCTGCTGCATGTTTATTTCTCCTTCGCCCTCTCCTGCCCCCCAAGGGGAAGTCCATTCGCTCCCTTATTTGGCTTATTATCTGGCTTATTAACAGCTTCCTGTAAGAGACGTGGGTGAACTTGAAGCCAAAGGTGAAGTGAGGCTTTGCCACATCCTCACTCGGGCACAGTCTGCTCCTTCTCTCCCTGTCATTTGAGCTCAGTCTTCACTGAAACAGCGCAGCATGTTGATGACCATCTTCTTGTATCTGAGACCCCTTCTCTGAGGGTCACACTCAGTGCTCAATCGAGAAGTGGACTGAGGAGTGTTCCTAGTGCCGATTTACCCCCAACACAGTCCCTCAAATGTGCCTGGGTGGCCTCTGAGTCTTGTACTGTTCCATGTGCTGTGACTCCCAAGGCCTGACTTCTTGGGGGGACCCAGCTTCCTCCAGGGACCCCCCAGCTCCTGCATATGCTCTTTGTCTCCACAGAGGTGAGAAGAAGGTGAAGAAGCGGGACCGGCAGATCCAGAAGGTCACCAACGCCACACGGGCCTTCGCCTTTACAAACCTGCTGCTCGTGGGTTTTGGGGTGACCTGCCTTATTCCCAACCTGCCTCTACAGGTGGGTATGGGTAGAGGGAGAGTACGGGTGGGGTATAGGACAACCAGAAGGGATGTTGTTTAAAGACGATGTGTCACAGAAGCCATCAACAAAGCAAATGGTGACTTTTCATCATTCAGTTCAACAGCCGGCCAAGCAGCCTGCCGTTAGTTGCTGAGGGCCTGTTACATGCCAGGCTCTGTGCTTGATGTTGGGGGTGAGCTGGGAAGGAAACTTGGATTGTCTTTCACAGAAGAACTCCTCTGTGAAGACAGACTGTTCTTCTTGGTCTTTTGGGCATCTTGCATACCATGAATACCACCATCATGCCATTTCCCAGAACTGTTTGGGCAGTTGTGCGATTACTTGTTTTGCATTTGCTCAGACAGCTGGAATCTGATGTCCAAAGAGGTCTGGCCAATCTGTGGGGTTGGTGGGAACATCTACTTCCCCAGTACAGGAGTGCCCGCAGGGTCTCTGTCCTGCAGAGAGGGAGGAAGACCGTGATGACTGCTTGGCATGTTGGTTCAAAAGCTTATTTCCTTTGCACAAGATTTCTGGTGGTTTTGAAACCTGATTTGGCAGAGATTGCAAACAAGTAAGGTAGACTTTGTTACCTGCCTGGCCCCACCCTTAGGTCTATGAAAATGGCCTAGCTGTTGGTTTTGGCCCCAATCCCGAGTTTACAAACTTTGAAGGGACATGAGTGATGGCAATGCTTCAAGATGGGTGAAGCCCAAGTCCAGATGGATCTTGGGCCAGGTTCAGGAAGAAAGCAAAATCCCTTCCTTTTTACAAGTGGGCAGGTGTTGGGGTACGTGAACACTCAAGGGTGTACCACCTATGGGTGCTCTCATGTGTACGTGCTGATACTGGGTGTGCAGACCAGGGTAAGCCACTGGAGACCTGTACCAACTTCAGAATGGAGTGTCATGCGTCCCTGACCTCATGGGCTGCCCTGTCTGCAAGACTGGTAGACCCTAAAATAATAAAAAAGAAGAATGGTAGACCCTTGCCCTGGCCTCCTTGTCCAGTTAAGGGGTAATTCCGAGTGGGAAGAGTCATCTGCTTTTTGTTTTATTTAGTTCTCATTGAAAGAAAAGTTGTGGAAAGGCAACAAGGCATTTGAAGTGGAGAGGGGAGCCTGCACAAGTATGTGTGTGCATGTGCACGCACATACTGGCCCAGCCCTCTCACAACACTGCAGAGAGCAGCCCCTGCCCCTCTACCCGCATTCCCAGGAACAGATCCTGGCTGCTGAGCAAGGTGGCAGGGCTGGGTGCAAAAGAAACAAAGGGCAAACACAGGGTCCTAGTGGCAATGTGGACAGCTCTTGTGCCTCTCAGGAATCATTAACAAGTGCTTCTCAGAGCTTGCTGAGCCTGCCAACAGTGGCCGTCCTGGGAAGAGGCCCTCCTGGAGATAGTGGTAGAGCTTTGCTCGGAAGGTGAGGACAGCTACCTGCCAGTAGGGACTGAGTGGCCAGGCAGGGAGACCTTTGAGCACAGTCCTCAGTTGGGCTAAGGCAGGAGATCAAGGTCATGATTAGTGACCTCCTACTCAGTGCTGTGCTGATACATATTTAACAACAGATGGGCATGGGAGGGTGGGGATGGGAAGCCCTAATTTGTAATGTTTGCAGATTTCTGTGTTGTAAATGCAGTCGTCATGGGTGATTTCAAGCTACCAATATGATGTCACTGAATGTGGAATTGGAAACAGATTCACAGTAACACACCATCATATAGTGTTTCCACGACACACATACAACAGATGTAAAAAAACTTAAGAGCATAGGTAGAAGTAAAACAGTAAAATAATTAGGAAGTGATGAGTTCTGAGTATTCTTTACCTTAATTTTAGTATAATTTAATTGTAAGTTTATATAATTTAATTTTTAATAATGACTGTTTAACAACTGGCTCACAAAATTCCTGAAAATTCAACCACTGGCTCTGTAGAGCTGGTACCAGCCAACTCCAGGACCTCAGGAATTGGAAGGTAGGGGACAAGGAAGGTTCCTCGTGGTCTTCTGCTCACAGCCTGCTCTTGCTCCCTCAGATCCTCTCCTTCATCCTGCACACCATTGTGCGAGGATTCATCCACTCTGCTGTTGGGGGCCTGTATGCCGCTGTGTAAGTCCTGGAAGCTATGGGTGGTCTGGCGGATGAGGGCAAGGACATGACCTGAGGGAGGTTGCTAGTGGGACTGAGACCCAGAGGCTGGGCCAGCCTGCCCTAGCAGGGTTCATCTTGCATCAGAGCCCAGGTACCAGGTCAGGGGAAGGCCACGTCTGGCAGGAGGTAGGTCAGCGGGCAGATGGCTGGGTGCCCACAGGTCTTGGCATTTAACACGAAGTCAGTCCCCACCAGGGTCAGTGCCCTTGTGTAGCTATCATGGCCCCAGGGCCACTGCTCAGCCTAGTCCTGGGGCTGCCCTGGCTGCTCACTGGGAAGAACAGGGGTTGTGTTTTGGCTGCCTGAAGCTAAGTGTTGAAGTTCAAATGGCCCTCAGCAAGGGCAGTGATATGGGTGACTGAGCCCAGAATGTACCAGTCTCACCCAGAGCCTCAAAGGGCCCAGTCCTGGCCATAGCCTTCTCAGGCCGTGGCTGAAATGAAACCTATATCTTTTTCCAAGAGGCCACATATCCATAAAGAACTACAGTTGTTCCTCCTTTGCTTGGCCCCCAAACTGGAACCCAAATGCCATCATCCACTGCCTCTGACTCTGACACCAGCTCATTCCTTGCTGGGAGCCCCTTCCCGCCTCAGGGGTAGCAAAGCCCAGTATTTGCTGATATTTAACCCAGAAATCTCTGCCCCTTCTAGCAGTGTCCCATGGGGGTCATTCCAGGTCTACTTGTCCGCCACCTTCCCTCCCCAGGCCTGATGGAAGTTGTGGCTTCCCTGGCAGGGTCTGAAGGGAGTTGGGTGAGAGCTGTGACGCCAAATTTCCGTGATTACACAATGCTGCTCTGGATGAGGGTACAGCAGCACCAGGCCCAGCTGCCAACCTGCTCCCTGGGCCTGTTTCCCAAGCCGCAGACTCCCATTGACTCTGCACTTTCCACCCAACACAGCCAGACACCCACAGGCCCAGGGCCCATCTGGGTGAGACAGGCCCTCCCCAGAGTTTGGGGCCTCAGGCTGGTCTGAAAGAGAAACACTTTGCAGAACTGCTCAGCAGAAGGTCATCCAAGGGCTGGCCCCCCTGTCCTCTGAGGCTTTCCCTGCCTCTCCCTTCTCTGGCACCAAAGGTGCAGACTCGGGGCACCAGCACACCTGGGGCCAGGCCAGGGTTTGGAGAGCCTGGGAAGGACACTGGCTATGACGGGTCTCGATTGCCCCGCCAGGTACCCCTCTACCCAGTTTGGCAGCCTCACGGGACTGCAGTCTCTGGTCAGTGCGCTCTTCGCTCTCCTGCAGCAGCCGCTGTTTCTGGCCATGATGGGTCCCCTCGAAGGAGACCCTCTGTGGGTAAGCAAGGTCGGGGGGCAGTGGTCACGGCATCTGCTCCACTCTGCTGACTGGGAGCTGGGAAGCATCATCCATGGGGCTTCAGAGCCCTGGGGACAGGCAGTTTGGGAACTTTGGTTATAGGATCAATTCTGGGTCCCCTTGTAAATGGTGGCCAGGCAAAAGGAGAAAAATGTAAATAGGGCAAAGTTCCTATCTCAGCCCCTCCTGCCGAGGGCCAGGATTCTTAACCAGGTACCATGTGCTTGTCTCCCCACCCCACCCCACCCCTCCCCAGAGATTCAGATGAGTAGGTCAGAGGTGCAGGGCCCAGGCCCTAAGGGCTGCTGGGTAGCCCGTGGAGGACTGGGGAATTTGGATGCTGGAATGTGGAATGTAGAAGGCAGTGGCCCTTAGATCTCTTGAACCTTCCTGTCTCATTTCCTCCTCTTGTCTCCTATGACCTTCTCCCCTTTCCCAAACCTGAGTATGGGGAGTATCTTGAGCCTGACCCTGCAAAGACCACCGCCGCTGCTAGTCCCCCGCCTGGTCCTCCACCTCCCGTGATAGCTGCTTTCTTCCTGCCTCCCCAGGTGAATGTGGGGCTGCTTGCCGTGAGCATGCTGGGGTTCTGCCTGCCCCTCTACCTGATCTGCTACCGACGCCAGCTGGAGAAGCAGCTGCAGCAGAAGAGAGAGGACGACAAGCTTTTCCTCAAGATCAACGGCTCGTCCAACCGGGAGGCTTTCGTGTAGCGCCTGCCACCTCAGAACTGTGGCTTCCTGCCTGTGCTTCAGTGACTGGCCGACGTCCTCCTCCCCACCCCAGAGGACCCCACGCACCCCCAGGACCTTCTCCTTTACCACATTGGAGTCTACACTCCCCCACCCAGAGCCCTGGACCTGCCTTGGAGCTCTGCAGAAGGACAGGAGAGGGCCCAGGGTGGGTGGGTTTCCTACTGCTGGGAGCGGGCGCTGCCCTGAATTTGCTTTGCCACCCCCAGGGGACCCTGGGGCCTTGGGTCTCCATGGCACCTGCAGCAGTCGAGAGTACCCCCTGCAAGCAGGCTCTCCCCCTCGAGTGTCTGGATTCTGCCTCTTGCCAAAGCAGAGGGGTCTGCCTTCCACTGCCCACCACCCACCCTCAGCTGCATGCCCACCAAGCATACCTGCCTGAGGACAAAGGCTTGCACTCTCTGCACCCCCGCCTGGCCTCTCACCTCCTCCCCTGGCCAGTCTGAGGCTGCCTGAGGAAGGAAGGACCTGCTTCCTGTTGTTGGTGCTAACTCTTGAATTTCCAGCCCCCTGTGGCCTGTCCATGGCCTGTCCTCCCATTCAAGGCCTGTGGAGAAGCCCCCCTGGCTTACAGCCTGGGGAGGGGACGGAGAGCTGGATGTTCACACAAAGCCTCAAGAGCTGTGGACAAGGCTAATGAGTTGTCCCTCACTTCCTCCCTCAGGGCCATGGGGGAGCTCGTGTCCACTACCACCCTCAGTCCATTCTGCAACCTGAAGGAAACTAAAGGGTCACCACTAGGGTGCCCCCTACCCATACACAGCTGCTTTTGTAGGGGTGTAAATAAGCCTGCAGCAAACAGACAAGGAGGTCCAGGCCTGGGCGGGGAAGTGGCTTTGTGAGGGGCCGAGGGGTGTGTGTGTGTGGGGGGGGGTGTATACAGGTGGGGGGAGGGCGCTCTGGGGGTCTGCTCTTATCTTCACGGACCAGACCAGGCGCCAGCCAGGCCTGCAGTAGGCCCAATGCCCAGGAGCCAGCCTTGCTCATTGCCAGGAGTTTGTCCAAATCTGCGGTGCCACAGTGCCCCCTGCTGGCAGACTCCACCCAGGGCCCTGAAGCTGGGCCCCAGAGCTATTTATGTGGGAGAGGCCAGGGGCCCCCCCTCACCAACCCACCCACCTTGACTGCCCCCTGGAAATGTGTCTGAGACCTCCTGGGAGTGCTGAGAGGGGTGGGCTGGTTTTTAGTTGTTTTTTTCTCTTTTAAGTTTTATCAGACTTCTTTTTATAAAGCAATAAATCCATTTTCTTTCTGGCAAGAGATGCCCCTTCTAGCATATCAGCTAACAGCTGCATGTGCCTGTTTTGAGCTTGAGAAGAAAAGGCAGGACGGATTTTCTGCTACTGACCAGTCCAGCTGTACCCAGCTGTTCACCATGTCTCTGGGTGACTGACCTCTTGGGAGGGGCAGTGGCCAGTAATAGACCTTACTACCCCTCAAACAAACTGGGCTTGTGCCGACAAGTGTGGGCCATCCCCTCCACTGCTGTTTATTTCAGCCAAACGAGCTAATCTCAACCCCTAGTCATCCCCTACACAGATTTCCTGTCACTTTTCTACAACCCTGAGGGTTCCTCCTGAGTTCAAGACAGAATGGCCTCAGGAGAGCCGCGAGGCTCAGAACAGGATCAGGATGTGGTGGGGGGAATGAATGGGGAACAGGAAGGGGCAGACTCAGGCCCAAATCTGAGCTCTGCAGTTGAGCACCTCGCACACAATGGATCTCCTAGGCGGCAGCCTACTCAAATATTAAAAATCAAAACCAAAAAAAAAAAATCAGGATTGACATTTTGCAAACCACTCCTCAGAACACTAGTTCTGTGATATGTTAATGATTATTCTAACTTTTTTTTAAATTTGGGGGCTGGTCAGTTAGCTCAGTTGGGTAGAACGCAGTGTTATAACACCAAGGTCAACGGTTTGGATCCCTGTACCAGCCAGCTGCCAAAATAAAAAAAATTTTAAGGTTAAATTTAGGAAATGTTGAGTTAGAGCCAAACCTATTTCTTTACATCCAGCACTTTGCGCAGGCTCATGAACTTTGTGGCTCTCAGGGTGTGCTGCTGAGGAGTGGTTCTAGCAAGAGAGCCACCCTCCTCCACGTGTGGCTCAGCTACCACCTGCAGCAGAAGTGCCTGGGCTGCTAGTTAAAAATGTAGGCCCCAGGTCTGGCCTCTGACTATGATTCTGGTGCCTCCCAAAGTTTGGGTCCTCCCAATGAAGTTTGGTGAAATGCTGATTAGTAAGTGCCCTTCCAGCTGGGAAAATGTACTGAGGTTGGGCAGACACAGCCTGTGCTGCCCCCAGCAGCGCCCAGGCTCCGTCACCCACCCATAGGGTGTGGCGCTTTGTGGGAGGAAGTAGGCATTGAGGAACTAGAATTAAGGGTGGAAAACAGTCCAGAGCCAACAGTGCGTGGGGGTTAGAGACACGAACGTGGGAGCAGGGTTCCAGGGTGGTGGCTAGCCAGATGGGTTGGGTACCATCTGCACCCCACTCCCTACTCAGAGTCCAGTCATTCAGCCCTGACTGTATAGAGTTGGCAGGTTACATCTGCCTATTATTATCATTGAACCATGGTAACAATCTAGGAATTAAATAGATACTATCATCCCTATTTTACAGCTGGAAAAATTGAGGCTCAGACAGGTGGAGTAACTTGCAAGATTAGAACCAGGTCCCACATATGGGTCTAAGTCATTGGATCAGGGTGGCAAAAGCCTGAGGAAGGGGAGCAGGCTCAGGCATGATCTCCGTTTCTTGAAGCCAAGCGCTTCCTCAGGGGAGTGGGGTGAGCTCTGCTCAGTAGAGTCATCTCAGCACAGAGGCTGATAGGTACTTGGAGCAATTCCCTGGTCACCCCAACCCCCAAGAGGAGTCCCGTGCGATGGGGAAGGGACCACAGGTTGATCAAAGGCAGTGGCACCAAGTGGCTACAGCCCTGTGATCTTCCCCCTTGTCCTCTAGTCTCCTGGTGGGCAGGAGCAGGAAATGACCCCAGGCCCTCTATCAACCAGCAAGAAAGTAGGCTGGGCCAGCCTCAGGAGTGCTGCTAGGAGCCCCTCTGCAGTCTCCCTAGACGCTGGGGCCTAGGCATGCCTTTGGGGTTGGCTTTCTCCAAACCCTCTAGGCCTCTGCCTACGGTTCCCACTGCCTGCGCCTCTACATAGGGAAGGTTCTAGCCCTCAGGAAGGCCAGAGATATGATTGCAGGCCCTTATGGATTCTTTCTATTGTGCTCCATCTCCCTTCCCTTCTTGTTCCCAGTATTGTCCTGGTCAAAAGAACTACTCAAACCCTCCTTGTCATGGCCCTGGGCTGTGCAGTCTGAGGAGGGCATCACATTGCCCTAGGACCCAAGGACACTGAAAATGGTGGAACATCCACTATCAGGGTTACATGTGCAGGACTGTCCCGACAGTAGCACAAGGACAATCAGCCAAGTGGAATGTTGGATGGACTTGCATGTCAGCCTGTGGTGCATTCGGGCAGATATACAACCAGGGGCAGAGGGGGTGAGGGGTCTGACTTCTCAACAGAATCGGGGCTATTTCAGCAGCAGCCTCCTCCCTCTGAAGAACAGTACGAGGGGTTCTCATGGGTCCTTGGGGCAGTGAGGTACCTTATCTGTGCCCATCACTAGGGGCCCAACTCAAGGATGGTAGCCCATTTTCCTCAAATCCAGACTGTGGGATTATGAGGCTTAGGAGCCCAGGACCCCCAAAGTGAGTTGGTTATTCACGGGCTGCAGCCCTCCCCTGGGGTGAGGGGTCAGAGTGAGCAGGTGGGCTCTGTGAGCCTGTCCCCGCCAAACCCTGGGGTGAAAACTGAGCTTTCCGGGTGCTGGACAGGAGGTGCAGCACCCACAGGGGTGGCGGCCATGCGCAGCACAGCCTTTCCCTGCCAGCACCGCGCTACCACCTACGCCCCTTGGTCTTTGAGGTTAGTGGTTCTCACCAGCCTGGGCAGCTTCCAGACCTTGGCCCTTCTCAGAGTGAGGCCCCATCACCCCATGCTGAGGAGGCAATGAGGGAAGAGCACAGGTGAGAGGCCCCGCCACATCCTGTCTAGGTGACCTTAGACGAGTCTGGAGCTTCAGTCTCCTCATCTGTAAAATGGTGGTACTAGTACCCTCACAGTGCAGCTAAGCGAGCATGGAGGTAAAGCACCTGCACGGTACAATGCCTGGCACTCAACAGCTACTTAACAGTAGCAACACCATTTTCAGGACCCTGGAAGGTGGCAGATAGCACAGGGAAGGAGGTTCATGTAGCAGGGTCCCTGCTTTAGGCAGCTCTGACCAGGACAGACTCATGGCCAAGTAAAGAAAGATCTGTATCTTCTGACCCCTCTCAGAACCCCTCTCTATGCAAAAGCCTTAAGAAGTTATTCCCTTGTTCATTTCTCTTTTATGTCTTTCACATTCTGGTTAGACTTGGCCAAGAAGCTTCTCAAGAGAATCTCTAAATGGTGGACAGGTTTACCATGAGCAGGGTGACTCAAATCACGGCCATGGAGGCAGCACCTCCATGTCACCCCCTTGTAAAGCTGCTTGGCCATGCCTGTGTGTATGTGCGTGTGTGCGCACGCGTGTGTGTGAGACTGTGAGGTGTATCCTGGGCATGTCAGGGTGTGTGTATGTTTGGAGGAATGTGTAGGAGCTTGTCTGTGTGCCTCTCCACCTGGATGGAAAAGAGGGGAAGGATCTTGCCTCTCTGAATCCCTTTCCATTTCTAGAAAGAACACCTAAGCAGGCCAGGCCCAAAGACCCAGCCCAGGCCCTCTGAGTGGCACCTCAAGGGTTAATTGGTCCCTGTGTTAACCAAGGTCAGTACAGTGTCTCTGACAACTCAGCCGCTGACCCTGACTCTTCCTGCCCCTCTGCTGTTTCTAGTACCTGGCTTACTTCCTGGCACACAGTAAGCACTCAATAAATGTATGCTGAGAATGACTAAGAAGTGCTTCCTCCTTGGCTCCTGCATCTATTTCTCCCCATATCATACAGCCCCTTGCCTCTCGTCTCTTGCTCAGACTCCCTGTCACTTGTCTGCCATGTGCTCCCTGACCCCACCTCTCTCCTAGGCTGCATTTGCTGGTCTGGCCACCTGCACTGCCATTTGGAAACATGTGGGAGGGACAAAATAAGAGGCCTCTTGGGTGGGAAAACCAACGCTGCTGGTGAATTGTGGTTCTGAAGAGACCCCCCCTTTCCTTTTGTCCCAAGGCAGTGGTCATGGGACTGACTGTCCCTCCTACACATTTCCCACCAAGCTGGTCATGCTGCCACCAGGACCCTGAGCAGTGGCAGCAGGAGGGAGGGAGCCCACTGCGGTGGAGGGGACTCGAGGCCCAGGGGAGGGTGTGGATGGCCTGGGGGCCCCTGCACGGCAGCCAGGGCAGAGACGCTGGCTGGATGTGTGTGGTGGCTGCTCCGGGTCAGCACTGCAAACTCAAAAGCTGGGCTCCACCACGTCCTTTCCTTGCTACCTTTCGTTTTCCCACTTTAGATGGAGACGGCACAGAGAAATGTTCCTCCAGTGTAAGTAGAGCCACAGCATAAGCTCTCAGGTGATACAGGGGCAGCTAGACCTTGACCTCCATGTCAGGGACACAGGAAGATTTGGTAGGGACTGGGGGGACCTGGAAGCTGCAGCCCCCATCTAAGGGGACAGTTTTGACACAGCTTCAACCAATTATTGCCATGTGAAAATGAACACGGCGTATATCCAGATCTGCTGACTTTTTTCAAGAGAAGCAGGAAATCCTGAGCTTCATATAAAATATCCCCATTTTCAAATGTTGGCTCAAATGAACTATATATATATATATATAAAAGACAGCTGCTCAAGTCCTTTTTAACGCTATGTAGGCCAAATACTGTCAGAGGTAGGGAGAGGGAAGAGGAGGTAAAGGCTTCCTGACCTCTCGTGAGTGCCCAAAGCATGTGCTGTTTCCTTCCTCTGCTCCAGCAGGTATTATCCTTGTCTCCCTCCTGCACAGACTGTGGCCTCACATGGGCTGGGGGCTTTTTTGCTTTACTTTTGTCTCCTCCAGCCTGGCTCATAATGAATGTTGTTGAGCAGGCAAATGGGTCCCACACTCTAATCTCTAACACTCTTGAGCAGCCCACAGTCCCTAATCTAGGGATGGGGGGTGTCAGGAGAAGCTCAGAGCACAGCCAGCTCACCCTCACAGGCCTGAGTCTCTCCCCTGCCAAGCCTGTCCACTGCTCCTCTGCCCAGGGGACCGAGCCGGGCGGCCAGGGTCACGTGTCTATCTCTCCACTGGAACGAACGCACGCTCCCTGAAATGCTCCACAATGGTCACCAATCTACCTCCAGTGCTGACAATGGTGCCTGGCATGGAATAGCTGCTCAATAAATATTTGGGGGGTGACATTTAAAAAGAGATACAGACAGACAGACAGAAATAAACAGAAAAGAGGCTAAAACAGACTGAGACTGAGGCTGGGAGAAGAGCATGCTCTCCCCAGCCAGGAAGGGACAGAGCAGAAGATGGAGAGAAACAGTGAAACACAGTCCTCCGCAAGATACCCAGAGATGGGTCACAGGTGCAGCTGCCAGCAAGGCGACAAGGGCCCGCCAGACGGGAGACACCGTGCAGGGGCTGGAACCCGGAGATCCACACACACAAAGACAAAGGGGAGAGAGAGCCCGAGACAGAGCAGAGAGAGCAGACGGGGGAAAGGAGACAGCTGCAAAGAGAAGAAACACAGGCTGAAGGTGCATTTCCCTGAGCACAGTAACGAAGACTGAGAGCGCAGCGAGGGGAGAGAGAAATGTCCAGAGAGGGGAGACAGGAAGGGAGGAACGAGAGACAGAGGAATGCTGAGAGAGGAGGCACGAGAGAGACAGAGAGACGGAGAACAGAAAGAGAGAGAGGGAAAGAGAGACAGAGAGGAAGCTAGAACGAGGACAGAGAGGTGCAGTGGAGATGGAGAGATGGAGCGAGGCAAAGACAGAGAGACCGAAAGACAGCCGCGACACTCCCTAGTCACTTCGTTCTCTCTTTCCTCCTTTCAGCCTGATGCATGCAGAAGCAGTTTTGAGGAGCAGTGGTGTCTGTCTCTCCTTCCTCACAACACCCTTTCCTCAATAATAATAATATGCAAATGTGCCGTGCATAGCACAAAATTGCTTTTCGCACATTGCCCCATCTAATGAGTCCCAGCAATCCCACGAGGCAGGGGCTTATCACTGTCCCCATTTCACAGTTGAAGAAGCTGAGGCACAGAGAGGTTAAGTGACTTATACAAGGTCACACAGGTAGGAAGTGGTAGGGCTGGGAGTCCAAGGCATCAGGCACCAGGGGGTCTGTTCCCAGAGTGGGGCTGCTGGTTCCCTGCAAGGCACAGTTAGAGAGTGGCGTAGCCCCCGCAGCTAACGGCTAACCCCTATGCATACCTGAAGCAAACTTGCTAGAGTAACAGAGGTAAGAAACAGAACTCAAAGTAAAATGTGAAAAAAAATAATACGTGGACCTTGTTTGGATACTGAACTTCTCTAAAAGAAACTACAACTTTTTTTTTTTTAGGTAATCAGGGAAATTTGAACATGAACTGGGGATGAGATAAAAATCAAAAAATTATTATTAATTTTGTTAAGTATGATAACGGCATTGTGGATTCGTAAGAAAATATTGACATTTCTAGAATGCATGCTGAAACATGGAGGGGCGAGATGACACAATGTCTGAGATCAGCTTTAAAATTCTTTAGAACTGAAAAGAGATGAAGTAAGAGGGGCAAAATCTCAACAGCATTTGACTCTGGGAGATGAGGAAGGGGTTCCTAAGGCCCTGCAATGGCTCCCCTGCCCATGGAACAGAGGGACACTTCTCTAGCTTGGTACTCAAGGCCCTACCCCCAACCCCGCCAGTGTGCCCACTCATGCTCTAACCAGCATGCTCTGCCCCACCCCAGCCCACCCCTCCCTTTCCACCCACACAGAATCCTGCCTCTGCACCTTTTTTTTTTTTTTTTTTTTTTAAAAGATGACCGGTAAGGGGATCTTAACCCTTGACTTGGTGTTGTCAGCACCACGCTCAGCCAGTGAGCGAACCGGCCATCCGTATATGGGATCCGAACCCGGGGCCTTGGCGCTATCAGCACCGCACTCTACCGAGTGAGCCACGGGCCGGCCCGTGCCTCTGCACCTTTGCCTTTGCTAGTTCTCTCGGGAGAATCCATTCCCTCTTCTAAGACAAATCTGGCTCAAGTCCCCCATGTCCTGGGTGCTTCCTGTAGTTCCTTGAAGCTTCTCCAGCACCGTTTCTCTTTATCACAAGCTAATCACAGTTTTCTACAAATGCAAGTTCTCCTCTCCATGAGCTCCTGGAGGGCAGAGGCTGTTCCTCACGTATTTTTATGTTTTTTTTTTTTTTTTTTTTATTTCCCCCTAACGCCCAGCAACAGCCCTCTAATCTCATCTCAACAAAACTCTTATCAACTCAGGAGCTAGCTTAGCAACAACTCCTCTCCTCATTCAGGTCTCAGTGTAAACACTGCCTCTTCCAAGAGTCCTCCCTGGCCACTTGACTAATGCTGCCTGCCAAGGCCAGAGTTACCTGTTCAGCTTCTTCATAACATTTACCATTACCCAAAGTGATTTCTGTATATGTTTATATTCTTTCTTTCTTTCTTTCTTTTTTTTTAAAGATGACCGGTAAGGGGATCTTAACCCTTGACTTGGTGTTGTCAGCACCACGCTCAGCCAGTGAGCAAACCGGCCATCTGTATATGGGATCCGAACCCGGGGCCTTGGTGTTATCAGCACCGCACTCTCCCGAGTGAGCCACGGGCTGGCCCTATATTCTGCTTTCCCCCACTCAGCAAGGGAAGGACCTCATTTTTCTCAGTCACCCTTGTATCCTAAAGTGCCTAGAAAAAGAACTACGATAGGGCCAAGTGCTCAATCAATATTTATGAGTCAACGAGTAAATGAGTAAATGTAGTTTTCCCAACTAGACTGTAAGCTCCCAGAGGGCAGGGTTTGGTTACTTCCTGGAGAGAGCCAGAGCATGGCATTTGTTAAATAACTATTCATGGATATTATGTAGGGGGAAAAGCCCTATGCTAGGGGGTCAGAGGACTAGGGTCCCAGCAACTTACTTAACCTTGGATTTTGGGTCATAACGTATCTCCTTTCTCGTACTTCCCTTCAGTGGCTTGGGCTTGGATTTCTGGAGCTGTCTATATTCCCACTCTGGGATTGATGAATGAGTGGCCAACACGAGCAATACTCAGGGTGGTCCTGGGGCACAGTTGGCTTGACAGCAATATGGCCACCTGCTCCACCCTCCCTTCCCAAGTCCCTATCTTGGGCAGCCCACTCGCCATCTCACCGGATGCTCCTCGAGCACCCTGCACTCCATGAGTCCAGCACTGGAGTCATTATCTGTCTGTGCCAACCTGCCTTTCCTGGGTTCTCAGTGAAGGCAGTACCACCCACCAGGCTCCCCAGCCAGAAACCTAGGTGGTTTTCTCGCCTCCTCTTTCACTCTCACCCTCTCAGCCAAGTAGTAAACACATCTTGCTGAGTTTACCTTCTGAGTTGCTCCTGAATTCATCCCTTCCTTTTCTTCCCTCCCACCACTGTCCTGGTCCACCTTCACCTGGACTTCTGCAGCAGCCTCCTAACTAGTCTCCCTGCCTCTCTGGCCCACTCCATCCCTTCTCCCCCACTTAGCCATCAGAGTGAGCCTTCACACACTAAGCCTGCTCACATCACTGCTCATAACCCTCAAATGCTCTCCCATGGCCCTTAGGATGGACTCCAAACACTTCATCAGCACCCACCAAGAACTTCATTACTTGGCCCCAACCCGCCTGCAGCTTCTCAGCCCCCACACTTTATGCTCCGGTCACTTATCTCAGTTCCCCCAAATGCACCATCTTGGCTCCAGCTTTTTTTTTTTTTTTTTTATGAAGCAGTTTTATTTATTTATTTATTTATTTTGTCGTTTTTTCGTGACCAGCACTCAGCCAGTGAGTGCACCGGTCAGTCCTATATAGGATCCGAACCCGCGGCGGGAGTGTCACCGCGCTGCCAGCGCAGCACTCTACCGAGTGCGCCACAGGCTCGGCCCTTGGCTCCAGCTTTTGCCTTTACTCTGCCTGCTACTCTCTTCTCCTCCCCAGCCCCTTGCAGATCTCAGTTTAGAATCTCTAGGGCTGGCCCGTGGCTCACTTGGGAGAGTGCGCTGCTGATAACACCAAGGCCACAGATTCGGATCCTATATAGGGATGGCCGGTTTGCTCACTGGCTGAGCGTGGTGCGGACAACACCAAGCCAAGGGTTAAGATCCCCTTACCAGTCATCTTTAAAAAAAAAAAAAAAAAGAATCTCTTAGTAGTCAGGACGCTTTCCCTGACTACGCCCCACACTCAGTAAGGTGCCCCTCCCCCTCCAGTGTAATCCCACCAAACCTGTGTTTCACCTCACAGCCCCTTTTCATTCTAATTGCCTGCCTCTGTCTCCTCCAGCCACCCACGTACCCACCCCTGACTTGACCCTGGGCTAGAAAGTATCTGCCTTGTTCACTCTCTCAGCAAAGCACAGGCTTTGGTACACAGCAGGCACTCAGCAAATATCTACTGGATGAATGACATTACACTAAGACTGCTGGGTTCAAATCTCAGCTCCATCACATATTAGCTGCGGACGTGAACAAATATTTCATCCTCTACCTCCTGCTCCTCACTCATAAAGTGGAAAGAGTAATAGTGCCCTTCTGCTAGAGGTGTTGTGAGGAATCAAGCACTTGCACATACATTTGGCTATTATTGATTTTTTTTTTTTTTTTTTTTTTTTTCGTGACCGGCGCTCAGCCAGGGAGTGCACCGGTCATTCCTATATAGGATCCGAACCCGCGGCGGGAGCGTCGCCGCGCTGCTAGCGCAGCACGCTACCGAGTGCGCCACGGGCTCAGCCCCCTATTATTGATATTTTTTTGTCACAGCCTTTTCCTGGGTCTCGATCCACCCCACCGGCAAGGCCCAAACCTACAGTTGCATCCCTTCCGGCTGCAGAAGCGCATTCACACCTAAAGCCCTGCGGCACTCCTAAGTGTCTGCTCCGCCAGGCCTACTGTCCCGGTCCTGCGCACGCCGGGAACCCCCTTGGGCGCAGACGCCTACGCCGCGGCCCATTTAAGGACGGGAGGGGGCGGACCCGGGAAGGCTCCGCCTCCTCGCTGAGGTCAGCGCGCACCGCTGCGTGTGACGCTCTGGTTGCCGCAGAGACGCCCCGCCCCCGCGCGGCGCTGCGGAACCGGAGCTCCGGGCGGCGTCGGCAGCGGCGCGCGAGGCTGGGAGGCCGGGGCGGCAGGAGTCGGCGCGGCGACCGCAGCGAGAGCGGCGGGGACGGAGCAGACCACGACAAAGACGCACAGGCAGCCGGGCCGGGCCGGGCCACGGGGAGAGCGTCCGCGGGGAAGCGGGCGGGAGGCCGGGCGGGCCGAAGGTAGCCACTGAGCCTTGAAGCGACATGGTGCTGCTCAAGGAGTAGTGAGTGTCCGGCCGGCCGTGCGCAAGCGAGGAGGCGGGGAGGGTCGGGGATGACTACCAGGGAGGTTGATGGCCCGGCGGAGGGGACGGACAGCGCTAGATGGGCTGTTGGACGGCCCAGCAGGGACTGAGGGGGACAGTGAAGGCGGGATAGGGCCTGAGGTGGGGCCAAGGGGAATGGAGAGGGCCGGACAGCACCCGAGGTGGGGCCCTGGGGCAGTGAAGGCCAAATAGGCCTGAGGAGAGGCCGAGGGGACACTGAGGGCCAGATAGGGCCTGAAGTGGGGTCAAGGGGACAGTGAAAGCCGGACAGGGCATGAGGAGTGGCCGAGGGGATCCAGAGCACTGGATGAGATGTGGGGTGGTTCTACAGTGGGGGCTGAGGGATGAAGGGGCCAGCCAGAACTGCAGGAGGGACTGAGAGGACCGTGGCGAGGTGGAGGAGTTGTTTTGAGGGGCTGAGGAACAGTCGGACAAGGGCAGGCAGGACTGATAACTGGCAGTGGTGGGGAGGGGTTTCAGGGCTGAACAGTACTAAGGGGCAGCAGAGATCAGACAAGACGGTTCCAGGAATGGAGTTGAGATGATGAGGACGAATGCTAAAGGGAACCTGGAGTCTGAGGAGTGGCTTAGGCATCAGAGGAAGGATTGTAATAAGTGGACACAGGAAGAGGACTAGGGAGTCAGGGCCAGGCTTGGGTGACAGGGGAAGGGTCTGAGGAGATAAAGCAGAGTGCGCTGAGATACGGGGGGCTGGAGTAACATGGTGCCCAAGTGGTAGGTGCAGAAGAGGAGGCATTTGTCTGTACCAGCTAGCTGCCAAAAAAAAAAAAAAAAAAAAAAAAAAGGAAGAGGAGGCATTTGGAAAAAAGCTTGGGATGATTGCTTGGTGCTTGGGGACACTTGGGTGAGGAGTCCAGAAAATACTGGGCAGGGTCTGAAGTGATATTAGGGAGTTATGGCGATGGGAAGTTACCAGGGTGGAGGACAGTCCAGAGAGTATGTTTGTGAATAAGTGTACCTATTATTGGAGCTGGAGGGGACCAAGATAAGGGTAGCCTCTTTCTCTAGGTGATTCTCAGTCTTGGTGCAAAGAGATGGGGAAAATGCTCTGAGAAATTGAGGAGGTTTCCATAAAGCCATTAATTGAGGAAAGACATTGAAGAGTGAGGGAATTCTTGAGTGGTGACTGAGGGTGAGGGGTGGGAAAGTGGTGACTTCCTGTAGGAGTTACAGAGATTGGTTTGCCCCTGAAATCCAGGTGATTGGGTAACAGGTGGGAATGTTGGATTGCTAAATCTTTCAAGTACAAGATAACCCATCCCTGAAGCTCATGGTTCCAAGTAAACATCACAGGGCTTTTTTTCCCCCAAAGAGGAGAAATTGGATGTGCACATGTAGAACCTTCAATGAAACTGTGCTTCCTTGGAGCGGGGAGTAAGTGGGCAACATTGGGCCAGAAGTCCAAAAGTGGGCGATGTCCAAGTAGGGAGCAACTTGTGGAACTCTCTTGGTCACAAGGCAGGTGTACAGAGGGCTCTTTCCATTTGTCAGTGAAGGCATTTTGTCCATCCCTACCAGGCTTGCTCCTTGGAGGTGTTTAGGACATTTAGGGCAAAGTGTGGAGTTTGGATAACAAAGGGAGCAGAGACCTAGCCTGATACCTCATCTGAAGAGCATTATTTTGAGGCCCCACCACCTCTATTTCTTGACACCCAGTCTGGTGGTGAGGAGGAAGAACCTTAGGATGCCAAAAGGAGGAGAACGTGGTGCACTTTGTATTTTAATCTTGAATGTTCAGACTAACAGGCTTGTCCCATTCTTCTGATCCTTTTTCCTATTTCCAGATGACCCTAGAATCTGTAGCAATCTGTAGTTTTGAAAAGAAGGACAGGCAGGGAAAGGAAGGGACCTTCAGAAGACATCTGAGTGAGTTTTGAAGAAAGGTACTCCTCTCCCATTCTTTGTTCTCCTCCCCTTGAAGCCTGTCAGGGAAAGGTCCAAGGAGCTGGGGGTACGGAGCCTGCCTGGCACCTGCGTTTCCTTCCTGCCTTACTTATGCCCTGTGTTTGCATCCCTGGGCGGGACAGGGCAGGGGGGGGTGCATCTGAGACACTTGGCTGTGGCTGCAGCGCTGCAGCTCTAGGAAGGGTGCGAGTGAAGGTCATACTACAGTGAGCATGTCTCTGGTCTCAGCACAGCAGTGCCTCTGTGACCCCATCCTTTGGAATTGTACCCTATAACTGCTGAAGTGGTTTTGTTCCCAGAGAGCAAGGGAGAGATGTCTGGGTGTGCAGCTGTAATGTAAGCAGCCTTAGAGCATCCTGCCAGGAATTGTCCAATGCCACTCTCTTTTGTGGGGAGACTTGGTGCCCACCCAAGGTCTCAAGATTGTCACCTTTGATTTTTCTGACACTTCCTCTAACAGGATTTTGCTTGATTTGATTTATATAAATTCTTGGATGTGATTTTTGCTGCTATTCTTAAAGATAAAAGGTTTGTTGTTTTCTAGGAAGTTTCTTCTAAGGGTGCAGAAAAATTCTGGCCTCCAAGTTGGGAGTATTTTTTGCATGGTTGGCTTTCTCTAATGGGAGGAGAGCATTTAGTGGCAGCATTCAATAAACTGGAGGATTTACATTATATGAGTCGTTCTGGAGGAAGAGAGTTGGTAGCAGGCAGTGAAGACTTGGAGCCCATTTTGCTTTTCCTGCTACTTTTCTGCTTGGTGCCTCGCTTTCAGTGTGATGTTTTCCTCAGACCCCTCTGTGTGCTTCTTGCTTCCTGGGGGACCTTCATGGAACTAGAAAATAGCTATTTACCAGCCTGCAGCAAGGAGCCTGACTGGTGAGCCTACTGCATAGGAAGGAGGGCATAGCAGCTCGTGCTTCACCAAGCATGCAAGACACAGAAGGGCCCAGCAGGTTCCAGCAAGGGTCTGGGGACTGAGAATCCAAGCTTGGGAACTGGCTTGGCTTGTATGAGTACAAGCACGGGTTTTTGTCTCAGCTCTCTGAGCTCACAGCTTTGTACTGGGGTTTGGCTGCTGATCTGTGTTACAAATGCAAGCCACCTGGAGAAGTGCCACTAGCCCTTGCACTTCTGTGGAGTTCTGACTCTTGTGGGGACTTAGCTGGCCATGGCTTCTCCATTAGGTTACTAGTGTTACCTCAAACAGTTAATTGGTGGTCATTGAAATGGAAAAGAAAAAAAGAAAGTGATCAGTTGGGGTGCCTTCGGACAGCTTCTAGAGGTTAGGATACAAGTTCTTTTTTGGTGGCTTCATGGTAGTAGCTTGTATTGTAATATCCTGCCCCAGAGCAGAGGTGGTTGGTATGTGCTCTTAGGGTGATTAAGCCTCCAAGGGGCTTGGCCCTTTCCTAGCCTTTCACCTTGAGGTCTGTCGTTGGGAGGTTGGGTCCACAGAGGTATAAATCCCCAGGGCCTGATCCTTTGGGTCTGACTCCTCATGGTGGGTCCTCTGTGTTAGCCTCTCTGTTTTACTAAACTTATTGGCAAGACTTGTTGGGAAAGATATGGATGAGGGAGGCGGAAAAGAAGACAACTCCAAAATTGAGACAGAGACCTGGGATGTGGCTGGTGGGTGGTAGGGGGACAGGTTTGCACTGAATCACAGGGTTCTAAATGGAATGCCAGAAGGGCGCAGAGGCTCCTAGCCTCAAAGCACTCTGAAGGCTGTTCTCTGCTGAGTTTTTATTGGTGAGTATAGTGTCCTATGCAACAAAATGTTATATACTGTTCTAAGGTGATGCTTTAAGAGCCTCGGGCAGGTTTCAGAACCTCAAATTGATACTCTCCTTTCCCTCTCTTGTAGTCGAGTCATCCTGCCAGTGTCTGTAGATGAGGTAAGTCCTTTTTCTTTCTTATCTATAGTTATATATAAGTGCTTGTGTCATTGACTAAGTTGGGCTCTGAGTGGCCATACTGTTCATAGAGTTTTCATATTTGTTCTAACACAGAGATAACCAGTGCTCAATGTGAATTTTCCTGGTGCCACTTTGAATAGAAGGAAGGCATTCATTTTTTATATACAGGCAACTGTGTGCAACCTGCCCCAAACTGTTGGCATGCTGGATGACTTTTGAATAGAGACTAAAACAGCCCTTTCTACCTGCTAAGACTGTGTCTTTAGGGGGCATGTTATTGATGGGATTGTGTGCATTTCTGAGACCTCCATGACTTGTCTGGGAAGTCTGCATGGCTCTCTCTGGTTGTGCAACAAACCAGCAGGGCAGGAAATCTCTGAGGCCCTCCCTAGCCACACTAGGTAACTGCTGGAAAGACCAAGACACAGAACCTTCCTTTTATAGAGGGCAGGAGATAACAAATAGGTTTAGCTTGCCCTCTGTCCCTTTATGGTTCTCAGGTCTAATGGCCTGTGTATGGGGATCTGGCAGCAGTATTTACCATAAGAAGGTTCATAGACCACGCTGACTCAGAGTTGGTCTCTTGGACAGTAGAAGAGTGTCACGAAGCCTCCCTTGTCCCTCCCTTCCCCTGAACTTCCTCCAGTCGTCTCTCCTGGTATAACCCTGTTTTATGCTTCTTTCTGAATCCACAGCACCACTCCACCCCCCACCAGCTTCCAGTTAAACTCAAGTTTGGGTGAAGTTTGTCAGCCAGTATAGTGCCCCCAGTCACTGGGCTTCATCTCTCTCTCCTGCAGTGTTAGCATGAAGCTCCTGTGTTAACTTCCACTCTGTTCCAAATATGAACTGGATGTTTGAAAAATGAAATCAGACCAACAGAATCCGCAGCAGTCTTTAGCTGAGACAAATATCCAAGCTTGTTGGCCCCCAAGAGGAGTGGGCAGGGATTGGGGGGCTACATGTCTGAGAAGAGCTATGGAGACCTGGGAGAGGTGGCCAGAGGTGGGCCTTGAACATGAGGTGGTGGTCTGGGAAGGACAGATATGAGAAATGAGACTGGGGAACATGGGGAAAAGAGGAGATAACTAGATAGATGCTGTGATCCCTGGAGGCACCTGAGATGTACCTGGGTCCAGAGAACCAGGTGCCTGGGCTGACAGGTGTTGGTTTGGGGGGGGTCCTGTTAACCCATCTCATTTGGGGGCCTTGCTGTCTTTTTTAAAAATAGCAAGTGATGATCTTCCAAATCAGAAGGCCAAGCAGGAAGACCCAGCATGTCCCTTGACCTGAAACTTAGCTCTGGGAAGTCCAGTGACTTCCACTCTGCTGTACAGAATGATCCCGCACCCCCGTTCGGGAAAATATCTCCTAGGAACTTGGCATTTCCTCAGTGTGGTCTTTAGGGGTGAAATGGATCTTTTTACAGGGAGTTTCTTGAGGGAATGAAGGGTAGGAATGTCTCTGAGAAGTGCTGCAGATAAGGAAGGCCAGAACTGTCCTGGCGCACCTCTTGGCTGCTCTACAGTAAGGCTGGAGGGGCCAGAAAGCTGATTGTTAATGGTGGGGTCAAGAATGGAAGGAAAGGGGAACTCTCATCTTGAGAGTGTCTACGATTGTCAGTTTTTAGCTTGTGATGGTTTTTTTGCAGTATTGAGAAAGGGGCGGGATAGGGTAGGGGTGGGATAATCAAAGCCTGAACTCTAAGCAGAAGCTTGGGAAGTAAGCGCTGGTTAGGATTCGTCTGTCTGCCTGGTGATGGTCAGCTCACTCTCAGCAAGACACCACTGACAGGAAAGCAGCACATGGCCTGTGTAGGATTGAAATGGAAGCTGCTCTTTTGATGGCTTGAATCTTAGTTCCAGAAGATCAGAAAAATCTTGAATAGGGAGGCTGAAGAAGAAACAAGTAATGATCAACCTTCTTAGAACCTTTATCAATAACCCCTTCCTGACTCAACGGTTCACATGGGAACAGCCCAGCATCATGTGACTGGTGGATTCACTTCTTAAATTGGAGGCCATGACTTGAGGCCCTTGGAGCTTTCTGATTTGCAGGGAAAAGAGAAGAAAGAGAAAAGAGGTCATGTTTTTATAATCATCCTGATGGCCTGAATCAATATTTGGGGCATAATTAGCTTCTGGCTGGCAAGAGCCTTTGGCCTAACATGGCACAGGGTTTCTAGGCATTCTGCAGCAGAGCAAGAAAGCACTGGCTCTCATGGGTGTGTCCACAGTGGTTCCTGGCTCAGGTCAGCCCACCCTCTACCTTGGGCAGGGCTATTTTACTTTTCCTTTCTAGAGATTCATGGCACCATCCCTCTGTGGTACCCACCCTGATGGGATCATGTGGGTAGGACCAACAACTGTATTATTTTTTGTGACATGTTTTATGTTAGTAGTTGAGGCCACCTACTACATCTTCCTGAGCTCCCAATCCCAGATTGCCAAAGTGATGGAGTTTGTTTTTCTCAGCTGTCTTAGTTCTTTAGGACAAAGGAACAAATTTCAAGGATAGGGAGCATTGTCCTAGGCCTGAGGAGGCTTGGAATCCTGGTCTCCTTGGGGTTGTTTATCTGATTTAATGCTCTGATTCCCACAATTACCTCCACCCCTTCTAGTCTGGCTTTCTCAGGGTGCTCTGACATGAAAAGTATCCCCCTCACTTGTAGCTTATGCAGGCCAGTCTGACTTACCCCTTTGGATTAACAAAACTGCCTTCACTTGTCTCATGGGATTAAAGGATCACAATATCAAGAGAGATTAAAGGGGGAAGATGCCAGCCAACAGACTGATCCTCTTAGAGCCTGCCGTCTGATTCCTGCAGCTGAAGAAAAAGCAAATGAAGGCGATTAGTCTTTGCCTGGGGGCCCCTCCCCACGCAGCTTCACCAGCCAGCATCCCTGTCCCCTCCACCAGGCCCTCTCCCCAGCCTGCCCTTTAGGATTGCTGAGTCAGTGCTTAGATGTTCTCATGACTCTTCTCTGAAGCAGAGTTACTGCTCCTTCTTAGGAATCCCTGGCTCAGCCAAATCCTGACTCACTTGATAGTGGTTTTCATGTGTGCCTCAGCTAGGGGGTGGACTTGGAGAGGCACAGGGACAGTTTGGGGTTCCATGGGGTCATCGAGGCAGCAGTGAGATTGCTCAGGATTGTCATGGTCAAGGCTCTCACCTAGATGTTCCTCTTTATGAGATTAACTGAGCCTTGATTGCTTGCCTGGGCCTTTCCTTGGCATTTTGTACTGGGTTTTTGCTTTGGAAATTAGGGCTCTTTCAGCTTTGTGGTGAGCAGCGAATTCTTCAGGTGTCCTGATCTGCTGCTTCACCTTCCAGACTTTGTCCAGAAGTATCCCTGTGGTGCTTAGGAAGCTTCCTGGTAAAGCAGGCTTTCAAGTTTGAGGTGAAGCAGCCCTGAAAGCTGCTCCTTGCTGTTGCAGGCAGTGGTTTAAGTGGCAGCTGCCCAGAGGTACAGCCTCTCTACTTTAATCACCCCTGGGAGAGTACCAGGAGGTTGGGGAGGGAATGAAGAGGGTGAGGAAAACCTTAATCTCTCCCATCTCCAACGTGTTAAAGTAATCAGGTACCTTTTCTTTTTCTCATACTTCCTAACTGTTGCCTGCTTGGCCCTGGCAGCATTGGGGAAGATACATCCTTTGGTAAGATGTAACTTCCTGCATTAACTGTTGCTCTTCATTCCTTCTTCATCTTATTTTTCTCTCCAGACACCTTCCCTCAGAAAGAAAGGGGTATAAGAGCCACTGCCCAAGTCATTGGCCCTAACACCAAGCTGACCTGAGGGGGGGTCAGAGGAGGCCAGTGATCTTGACTGGTTGACTTGGTGGCATGTGACCCAAATAAAGGAAAATCAGGCTTTTGCCATCTAGTAACTGCCAACACAGAGGGTGTACCCAGCCAGCACAGACTGTGGGGTAGGAAACTGTACTCTCTAATACAGGAAGCACTTGCAGGAATCTGGAAAGCATCAGGCAGTTTGGTTGCCCAAAAGACTTTTCTTTGAGCTGTTTGTGGGGTGAGGAGGGGCCCAACACTGGAGGAAGAGCAGTAAATGAGCCAGTTTTACAGCAGAGGTTGTGGATTTCATAGAGTACTGGGCACCTTTGCTTGAAAAGAAGTCATGTCTTAGGATCTATTTAAATGAATGGGATAAGGAGATTTCTAGCAACCAACCGAGCTCCTGTTTTGGGGTCTTAATACCCTAGGCAGGCCCAGGGCAAAAGCTTTCTTGGACTCTATAATATTTGCTAGATGGTGGTATGAGGTTAAGTATATTCTTCTGCCTCTTTTTTTTTCCCCACCTGCCTCTTTATACCCTGATGGGTGGTGTGGAAATGGGAAGGACAAAATTAAACATACCTGATGGCTAAAGAGAGGCCATGGAGCAGCGTTCTCATTGCTTTGGGTGGATTAGGGCAAGGCACAGTGTGCACCTCCAGAATGAGCTCCTAGATGAAGGGACACCAGGGTGATCTAATTGGACAGTTATTGGCATCTGCACTATGTAATTGTTGTGAAGATTCTGTGTTGAGAATATGCCTGCCTCTCTGTTCCATTAGTATCAAGTAGGGCAGCTGTATTCTGTGGCTGAGGCCAGTAAGAATGAAACGGGTGGTGGTGAAGGCGTGGAGGTCCTGGTGAATGAACCGTATGAGAAGGACGGTGAGAAAGGCCAGTACACACACAAGATCTACCACTTACAGAGGTATGTGACCGCGGCGGCAGGGCCTGGTTTGGAAGTAGTGATAATGGTTAATTGGGGGTGTTTCTAGGTTCCTCAAGTTGCTTCACCTGTGAGAGTGGTCATAAGTGTTACTTTGTTCATTTAAAGATTTTTTTTTTTAAATAAAAGTAATACTTGCCCCACCAGGCTCTCAGTCCCCAGAGGTGAGTGTTTAGTTTCTTGTGGGCCCTTCCATTGTTTGTGAGCATACATGGGTTGTTTGTGTGTGTGTGTGTGTGTGTGTGTGTGTGTGTGTGTGTGTGTGTAAATGGGTGTTCGTTTCCTTTATTGTTATTTTATGTAGATGGATCATACTACATACAGTTCTTTGCTCTTTTGTTACTTATTATATCATAACTGCTTTTCTCTGTCAGCATATGCTGCCTTATTCTTTTAAAGTACAGGTAATATTCATAGTATTACATTGTACAGATTTGCTTTAAGTTGTTTAACCAGTCCGCTCTCAATGTGTATTTATAGTCATTTCCAGATGTCCACATACTCCAGTAAACTCCTTCTATGTAAATCTTTTGATGTACTTGTGTGTGTAAATCCATAGTAAGTGTTCCTAGAAGTAGAATTGCTGGGTCAGGTAGTATTTTAAAGTCTGATATTGTGAAATCAGCTGCCAGAGAAATGTTGGTACCTGTCTTTGGGTCAAACGCATACATATTCTTAAATGAAGCTTGAACTGATTTGTGTACCAAAATCCATAGCAAACTACACAAATTTGCTAACCAAAATAGTAATATTTCAGTAAGCTATGAGCTGACCCAAAAGACACTGAAAGCAGTAGTAAATATACATCAGTTGAATGGAAGTCAAACCAAGCTAGTTTTAGAAACTATCCAGAACTGGAAAAAATAAACCTGAATCTCTTTTTTTTTTAATTGTAGTAAACAATACATAACATAAAATTCACCATTTTAACCATATTTAAGTGTACAGTTTAATGGCCTTAAACACAGTTACATTGCTGTGCAACTTAAATCTGAATCTTAATTTCTACTCACTAAACTAAACTGAAACCAATTTCATTTTCTTTCTTTTTTTTTTTGGTGGCTGGCTGAACCCTTGACCTTGGTGTTATCACTCCACGCTCTAACCAAGTGAGCTCATCGGTCAGCCCAATTTCATTTTCATTTGGTAAAATCCCTGATTTACTATAGTCTGCTGCTCTGGTGATGGAAAAGTGCTAACCCAGAGGGGTCCAGGATTTTGCAGTGCTGGAGCCAGGAGAAGAGCAACACTGAGAAGTGGAGAGTAGTTTCACCGTGATCCCGTCTCTTGTCAGTGCATGCTTTTTCCACCATGCCTCCTGCTGCTGCTGCTCTGCCCCTGCTTTGAGTTGACTGCCAGCCAACCCTTACTGAAGAATAACAGTTGATTAAAATAAGACTCAAGACATGCCTTCCCCATAGTGTATCTGTAGTTTTTAAAGAGGTCTCTGAAAAAAAAATGGTGAGGTTGATATTTAGGCAGAGGGGGCCAGTTGGTTCCTCAAGACTCAGTTGGTCCGGGCCGGCCCGTGGCTCACTCGGAAGAGTGCGGTGCTGATAACACCAAGGCCCCGGGTTCGGATCCCATATACGGATGGCCGGTTCGCTCACTGGCTGAGCGTGGTGCTGACAACACCAAGTCAAGGGTTAAGATCCCCTTACCGGTCATCTTTAAAAAAAAAAAAAAAAAAAAAGACTCAGTTGGTCCAACCAAAGTAGCAGAGAGGAAGTCTGTACATAGGGGAGTGGGACCTGTCTCACCCTCTTCCTTGCAAAGGAGATTATAAATTTTGGGCTGCTACCACTACTCTTTCCTTAACACCAAAACACCCAAATTTAAAAAAAAGAAGCAGCCAATAGTGACTGCCACCACCACGTCTCCTCATGAGGACAGAAGCCTTACTCTGTCAGCCATCTAGTTGCACAAATCAGAAACGTGAACTCGCCACCACACTCTTCCTCGTCCCTTATATCAAATCAAGTTCTGTTGACCCCATCTCCTTAGTATCTCTAGCATGTCTATTTCTTTCCATCATCTCTTTCCTGGATTACTAGAGTGGCTCCAAACTGGTTTCCCTGCCTTCCATTTCTCCACACAGCTTCGAATATTCTGTCTGGAAGATCTGTTGCTCCCCAGCTTAAAAGCTATGGATGGTTTTCCTTTGTGCTCAGGATGAAGTCCATGCTCTCTAACGTAATTTACAAGATCTTTTATGACCCAACCTCTGCGTATTCTCTTGTATTCCCTGCCTCATACCTTGTACCAGCTACTCTGGACTTTTCTCTTTTTCTCCCAGCTATTCCCAACCCACTCCCTTCCTTTTGTCCAGTTTAGTCCTATTCTCTACTCCCTGTGTTTGTTTCATCCTAACTTTTCCTGAGGAGCCTCCCTCACCATGTTCTCACAGTGCTGTACCCCCTGGAGCCCTGGGCTCACCCCATTATGGCACGTACTTGCAGCGTGGTCATTTGCCTGGTTAGTCACACTCATCACTAGACTGTAACTCCTTGAAGGCAGGAGCCACGTCTGTTTTCTATGTGTATCCCCATTCCTGGAACATAGAAATACCTAAATGAATGTGGCAGTGAGTGAGTGCATCTCAGAGGATAGCTCTGAGTGCTCAGAGCTAGCTCTGCTGAGGTTAGCTCTTTTTTCTTCGGCCTGAGGCACTGAAGCTGATGAGTTTGCTAGAGCCTGCTAAAGACTATATGGATCACTGGTTGAAAACCAAGGAAAAGGAATATATGGGCCTTTTTTATAAACAAAATTGGGCTCATACTGTATATGTTGTTCTATAACCTGAGATAAAAAGAACTAAGTAGAAGAAAATATTTTATCCTGGGAGGCAGATGGCCCTGAGGCCCTCCTGGCCTCAGAACTGATAAAAGCAGATCAAATTATCTTGGATCCCATATTCTGAGTTAGTCAACCAATCACCCTGGCCCATAAACATAGAGTGGTATGTGCTTGGCTGTATCTCCTTTTTTTTTTTTTTTTTTTTTTTATTTGTATTTTATTATTATTTTGTTGTTGTTGTTGTCGTTTTTTCGTGACCGGCGCTCAACCAGTGAGTGCACCGGTCATTCCTATATAGGATCCGAACCCGCGGCGGGAGCGTCGCCGCGCTTCCAGCGCAGCACTCTACCGAGTGCGCCACGGGCTCAGCCCTTGGCTGTATCTCCTTTGTTTCTTATCCTTGTACTGTGTGGTATAATGCCCTGGGCCTGGTGAGCTCTGGACAGATGTGTAATGAAAATGTCATGGCTGATAAGCCATGACAGGTAGCCTGGGGTCTCACATGCTGTCCTGTTCCTGGTGGGTGATGGGGAAAGTTGTGGGTGGATTTAGTAGCCAGCGAGCTGGGGTGGCAGGCTTGACAGGTAGCGTCTCACATGCAAGAGTAACCTGCTTATCTCATGGAAAGTTACTTGTCAACTCCCCATTGAAGAGGCTGGGGTTGTGGCCCAAAGAATGTGATGTAAAAGCCTATTGTCTTCTTCCTCTCTCCTCCATTTCTCTTCATAACCCCTTTTTTTCACTATAGCAAAGTGCCCACGTTTGTTCGAATGCTGGCCCCAGAGGGAGCCCTGAATATACATGAGAAAGCATGGAATGCCTACCCTTATTGCAGAACCGGTGAGTGCAGACTTGGCTAGAAGCTGGAGTTTGGGCCCCAGGATAGATGAAGGTGCAGTCAAGGGGTGAGAGCACGTCGGGGCTTGTGTCCCAACTTCACTTTCCAGATTAAGCCAGTGAAAGTATGAAGTTGGGGGCTCCCTCAGGCTGGTGGTGAGTGTCAGTGTTGTCCAGCACAACTTGGTGGTCAACTGGGCGGGAACCACCAAGTAGTCATGGCCTGAAATGTCACAGAACCAGCCCCTCTTATTTGGGGATGGTATGATAATTTTGATTGCTTTTACTGATTATAAAAGTAATGTTCTGTGTATATATTTTGGAAAATAAATAGAAACAGAAGAAAATAATTACCCATAATTCTTTCATCACTAGATAGTCACTGTTAACAGTTAGTAATTTTTTTAGCCTTATTTTATTTTTAATATAAAGAAATGAAATTTATTTCTTTCAGTTTTGGAAGCTGGTAAGTCCACAGTCTAGGGAGTGCATCTGGTGAGGGCCTTCTTCTGGGTGGGAACTCTCTACAGGGTCTCATGCAACCAGGGTATCTCATGGCAAGAATGGCAAGAGTGCTCTTTCTAGACCTTTTTTTAGTGCATATATACAAGTATATATATGTACACACATACATATATTTAAAATCTCCAGACACATTTTCTAGACAAATTTTATATGATATGACTACAAATTTTTTAATTGCTCATTTTTCTTCAGTTAAATGGAGAAGTTTTTTCCTATCTACTATTTTTTAAAATTTATAATGGCTCATAGTATTCCATCATATAAATGTACCGGGATCTTTTTAAACCACTCCCCTACTGTTAGATATTGAATTTTCTAGTTCTAATGTGATATATTTGTGTTTGGCATGAAAAACAGCATTGAGGCCCAG
The DNA here is from genome assembly GCF_027409185.1 of Cynocephalus volans. Classification (NCBI taxonomy): domain Eukaryota; kingdom Metazoa; phylum Chordata; class Mammalia; order Dermoptera; family Cynocephalidae; genus Cynocephalus; species Cynocephalus volans. The sequence goes on along the minus strand of NC_084469.1, from coordinate 28,763,154 downwards.
GAACTCTTGAGCGAGGCAGTCATAGGAAAGGGCCTGTAGAGTGACTTCCCTGCCCCGGGGAAGGGCCAGGCCTAGACACCAAGAAAAGACAGCAAAGGGAAGATGATGTTGTTAGGGAAAAGCTGAAATAAGCCCAGTTTTTGATGACCAGGGATTTAGAAACAGCTATCCCCCAAATGTTATATATACACATGGAGTGGTCATGGCACATTTTTCAGGCGTTGGGGGGTGTCACTTCTAAGTGCTCTGAATTGATGGCTTATGTTGAACCAGCATGTTCTGTAGGTGAGGGCAGGGGTGAAACTTCCTTAATCTTGGCCATTCTCCTGTCTGGAGTTTATGAAAAGGAAAGAAAAGATTTAAACCTCCACAGAGGACTTTCTTTTCTAGTCTAGAAATTCTGGGATTCCTTTTGAGTAGTTCAGACTCTTAGCTTTCCAAGATTCCTAGGTTTCAAGGGCCATCTAGGAGTAGACCTCTTGGAAGACCCATACTGGTACTGATTCATATCCCGGGGGGAGGGGTCCCTAGAAGTCCCCTGGAACTTGTCATTGAGGTGGGTGACCTTTCCTCCAGCCAACCTTCATTTCTTGGCACAGACAGTCTGGCTGTGGGGTCCTCCTGCCAACCTCTGCTTACCTGCACTGCTTTACTTGCTTTATTTGTTGGGATCTGGACTCCCTAGATTGTATCTTATGAGGATATAATCCTTATGTGACCCATGTGATCCTTATCCTGTAGACTTTAGGAATGTCTAAAGTCGAGAACACAGGATCATTGCTCTTTCCAATTCTCAGTGGCCCTACACAGGTTCAGGGACCTTGTATCAGGAGATGCACGGTCATTGGTGAGCCCTGGGATGTGTAACAGTTTTATTGCTGTAACTGAAAATGTAAACATCACTGCTCCCGGCAGGAAGCTGTTAAATTCTTGGAAACAAGGCACACGCACACATTCTTAAAAGACAGTGTGCAGGGGCCGGCCTGTGGCTCACTCGGGAGAGTGTGGTGCTGATAACACCAAGGCCACGGGTTCGGATCCCATATAGGGATGGCCGGTTAGCTCAATGGGTGAGCGTGGTGCTGACAACACCAAGTCAAGGGTTAAGATCCCCTTACCGGTCATCTTTTAAAAAAAAAAAAAAGACAGTGTGCAGTGTGGCTGGGTGTGTCTGGTCTATGGCCAAAGGTGAATTTTCTTGATGTCTGAGAGGGTTGCAGTAAGCATGCGTTGTAAGAACCTTAGCCAACTTGGCATAAGGGAAGCAAAAAGATAGCCTGGACTTCTCCATGCCTGGGGCAGGGTTCCGTGTTCACAGCTTGTATGAACTGAGAGATGCCGCTGTCCTCTGTGTAGTTCTGGGGAGAGTGTGCAGTGCTGACATGAGCATTTTTCTAGACAGCAGATGTTAGTTTACATGTAGACTCTTGGCCAAAAGGAAAAAAAAAAAAATGTAATTTCTAAATACTGTACCCCATGAAGAAGAGAGAGAGGGACTGGGGGAGGAAACATTGGTTTCTTCAGTGGGTGCTGACCTCATAGAATCCACCTTCATGCAGAATGAATATATACAATCTTAGATCTGTTCAGTTTGATACTTGCTCTTTTAAAATATAGGGCTGGCCGGTTAGCTCTTTTGGTTAGAGCGTGTTGCTGATGACACCAAGGTTCGATCCCTGTACCCACCAGCTGCCAAAAACAAAAACAAAAACACAAGAAATATAAATAAGCAAGAAAGGCTACTTTTCAGTTCCCTCTGGGGGTCAGTGGGAGAGGTGATTAGTTCAAACATTTTAGCTTGGCCTAAGTAGATCAAAGTTTGAGGTGATATGGCTAAAGGAGCACAGAGTAAAATTCCCCATGCCTTTTGGAGGGCTCTCACCTTATTCTGAGTGGAATGAAAATAGATTCGGAATACACTACTCATTATCAGCTTTTTCTGTTTTCTCTCTTTTTCTGTCTCTTTTCCCCTGAAGCTGATGGGTTAGGACATGTGGAAGGGGTAAGATGGGGGTTGGTGTGAATGAAAGTGAGAAGAAAAAAAATGTTTTTCTTTCTCCTTCAACCTCTCCCTCTAACCTTATCCCTTGGCTGGATACAGTATCACTATGCCATGCTTTAAAAGTACCTTATTGTAGGGCCGAGCCCGTGGCACACTCGGGAGAGTGCGGCGCTGGGAGCGCAGCGACGTTCCCGCCGCGGGTTCGGATCCTATATAGGAATGGCCAGTGCGCTCCCTGGCTGAGTACTGGTCACGAAAAAGACAAAAAATAAAAAATAAAAAAATAAAAATACCTTATTGTACCAGCCAGCTGCCAAAATAAACAAGCCTTATTAAGGGCTGGCTGGTTAGCTCAGTTGGTTAGAGCATGGTGCTGAGAACACCAAGGTCCAGGGTTCAATCTCTGTACCAGCTAACCACCAAAAAAAAAAACCACAGAAAAATCTTATTAGTCTTATTTGGAAAGGGTAGTTTTCCAACTACAAAGGTTTTCCTGCTGCTTTTCCCATGTATCTAGGATTATGATTTGAGGAAAAAGGAATGCTGTGAGTGCAGAGGTGTTTGGTGCGGCAGGGAGGGCTAGAGGTCATGGGTTCAGAAACCCAATTCGTCAGAACTGAGTGGATCTGTTCCTCAGCGTCTCACAAAGACTGATGAGTAAAAACCTCAAATGCCAATCCATGAAGTTATATCGAAATACAAAATTACTAATGAAATCAGATATTCCTGTTGGCTGATCAGGGCATTCTTTCCTTGTGGATTCTTCTATTTGGGAAACCAACTCATAATCAGAATACCAACGTGTAGTGAAAAATGTCCATTGATTAGCACATTCTGTCCCTACAGAGCTAAACTAGGAGAAGTTTTCTTAGAGAACATGGATTCAGAATAAGATGGTTAGTTGCAGGAGCTTAATGGCTAGTGTCATCAAACCAGGCCAGCCTGATGCTGCTATCTCCGCTCTGGAGATGGAGCTGCTAGATGTGTCACAATGCAGGCTGGGGCTCCTGCTCCATGACAGCATGGAGAATTTCTGACAAATTGGCCTCTTTGGACTTCCCTTCAATGGATATTATACCCATCATTTCCTTTTTTTAACACTATTTTCTTCAAGCTGATAACAGGGCATTTATTTCAATGACAGGTCTTTTACTTATACTCTTAATCTGGTGCTTCCTTAAAAGTATCTTTCATTGGATTTTGAGAAATTACTGACAGTTTTTTGGGTTATTTCCACACATGGTAGATCGTATCCCCTATATTTCAACTTTTCCTCATTTCAGTCTCAGAGGTAACCTTAGTTTCAGTTTTGGAGTTAGGGAATTTGTTAGCCTTATATATTTTCCAAACAATGGCAGCGTGGCATCTGTTGGAAATTGAGATAGCTCCTAAATTGAGAGGGGACAGAACAAACAGGGCCGTCATCAGGAGGAGAGCTAGTTGGTTCCCTAGTGACACGAGAGCTGCAGTAATTTTCTCTGATAAATAATTGAACTCTGTTTTCCGAGGGGGTCCCATTACAATGAGCAGGAGTGCACAGCATGAGAGGTTTGGTTACAGTGTGAGGAAGGATGCAGAGGACAGATAGACAGCACCTGGCCTAAGGCAGCCCTGGGAGGTGGGGGCGGGCACCCAGGGGATGCTCTGATGGCAGAGTGATGGGTTGCAGTGCTTCAGCTGATCAGAGCCAGTTCCTTTCCTTGCCCTGCTGGAAAGAATCCCAAGAAGCCCATAGTGACATCACTTTAATTAAACTCCAGATTTGGTCTTTGGGGACTTTTGTATGAGTAAGATGTGAGGGTTGACACATTGAAGTATTGCTAGCTCACTGGGGCTTGGAGGTGCCTATGGAGTAAGCCACAGGGAGTGAAGAGCTCTGCTGTTCATGGTCCTGGGCGGGGGTAGGGGGGAAGATTTTTATTCATCATCATTAATTTTTTTCTCTCTTCTTTCCATGATCTTGCCTTGGAGCAGTTATTACAGTAAGTATTGTCAGGGGAGTTGGACTTGTACATGATTTATAAGAGAAGGAGAAATAAAAATGTAACTGCATTGGAGGTCCTGGGTATTCTCTTTCCCTTGGGTGACATTTGGAGTTGTTGAGGCCCAATCCTTTTTATCCTAATGAGGAACTTGTTAATTGGCATGGTGGCCTCCTGCTTTAAGCTGCCCTGGCCTGTGGCTTTATCAGGTACATCCTGGCTCTGGGTCTTAAGTGTACAGAGTGACTTGAGGCTCTCCCCTACTGTCCCCAGGCCATGCCTTCTTAAGAGTTGTATAGAAATTTCAGTTCAGCTGATCTGATTGTGGCGTCCCTTTCTCATCTGGGCATCTGTTGATCCCAGTGAGTACTGCCCCTTGGCAAAATTGTGAAGTCAAGAGGATTCTCTTCCTTGCCTATGCCCTTTGTCATTGGCCTTCCTCTCCACCCTTTAGCGTGTTTATCCAAGTGCCTTGTCCCTGCTGGTAAACAAAGGCAGTTTCAGGGAAACTAATTCTTATTGAGAAGTTAATGGTTTGGTTAATGTGTTCTTCCTTTGAGTAGTTCTGATTTTTAAAAACCACTAAGGGAGGGAGACAGTAATTAGCACAAAGGGTTAAATTTCTGAGAAGAGAACTTCAGGCCTCAGCAAAAGGCTAGTTGCGGGGAAAGGGGCCGTGGCAAATGTTTTTGTTTGGTTAAGAAATCTTCCTATGTTCTTTGCACACTAGTAATTAACCATCAGCACCCTGTGCATAAAGTAGTATGGTAGAATGGTTAAATAACATGGATTTTGAAGTCATACAAGCCTGTTTTTTTTTTTTTTTTTTTTTTTGTCTTTTTTGTGACCAGCACTCAGCCAGTGAGTGCACCGGCCAGTCCTATATAGGATCTGAACCCGCGGCGGGAGCGTCGCTGCGCTCCCAGCACCGCACTCTCCCGAGTGCGCCACGGGCTCGGCCCATACAAGCCTGTCTTTGAGGCCCAGCTCTGTCATGATTCTGTGGCCTTGGACATGGTACCTAACCTCTTTGAACTTCAGTTTCCTCATCTGTAAAATGAGGGTGATTTACAGACCTCACAGGCTGAGAGAAGGATTGAATGAGATGATGCATGCCTAGCATACTGTGGGCTCCCAGTCAAGTTAGCTGTTATTATAAGGCACAGGCTGAACTGTCCCCACTGCCCAGGATCTAGTATTGGGAGATGGTTACTCTCCAACTGTAAGCCTAGTGACTATAAGGTATTTTTTTTTTCTCTCTTCCAGAATGAATACATGAAAGAAGACTTTCTCATCAAAATTGAAACCTGGCACAAACCAGATCTTGGCACCCTGGAGAATGTAAGTAGTACTTCCCAAGAGTCCCAAGGATTTCCAGGGCCCAGGGTGAGGTTTTGAGGCTCTGCTCCATGGCTTCTCCATCCCTGCTGTGGGGTCCTCTCTGTGGTCCCCTTTTGCCTGTCCAGGAAGGCAATAGTTCTGCGTAGACATGTCCTACCAGCATGGGACTGCTCTGTCTCTGATTTGCAAAATGTGATCTCTAAGACTCCTTACAAGGCCTTCTTATAGTGCTTAGATTGGTGTAAAATGCAATTCCTGGCACAGAGGAGCTATATTTATTTTTAAAATATCAAAGTCATAGCTTCTATAGAGCACAATTTGCAATAACTCCCAAAATTTAAAATACACTTATCTTTTACCCCAGCAATTCCATGCCTAGGAATTTATTAGACAGTTATTTTCTCACGTGTGTGAAATAACATATATAAAAGGAGATTTATTGCAGCATTCTTTGTGTAGCCAAAGAATAAAAACACACAAGAGGTCATCAGTAGGACACCATTAAATAAATTGTGATGCAGCCAAATGGTGGTGTACCATGCAGCCATTAGAAAGAACCAATAGGGAACAACCTTCAAGATACATTGTCTAGTGAAAAAAGCAAGATACAAGACTGTGTATATGTGCTACCATTTGTATTAAAAGAAAAATTATGCATGTGGATGTTTGTATATGTACAGAATCTGGTAGCAGTGGCTATTACTAGAGCGGAGGCAAACAAGAGGAAGAGTTATTCTTTATTGTATCCTTTTGTATATTTTGGATTTGTGTAATAAATTTGTATTATGTATGTGTATAACCTGACCAAAATAAACAGTATATGGCTAAGCAGGCAACATCTCCAGGAGTGTTTTTAGTCTTTATCAAGGAGGAACATACAGAAACGGTGTAGGCACTGTAGGTAGCTCTGAGGGTATTTTGACTTGCTGAAGTGGTACTTAGCCTGAGAAATCATAGCATTCATTCTCAAATTTATGTTGACTTAAAATCCACTCTGCCATTCCTTTGGATAATTTTGCATATAATTCTTTGCCAGTAGGAATTTCATATTTATGGCTACGGGAGTAGCTGTTCCTAGGTGTCCATTCTGGGTAATGAGTGTTTTGTAGCTGACAAAAACTGCACAGTGGTCCCCCTTCTTCCTGCAGGTGCATAAACTGGAGCCTGAGACATGGAAACATGTGGAAGCCATATACATAGACATTGCAGATCGAAGCCAAGTACTTAGCAAGGTAGGAACTATTTAAAGATGGAGGGGGGCTTTGAGATGCAGAAATGACTTCTAAATGATAGGGAAATCAGGGGACCATACCCAACTTGGCTCAAAATGAAGTTCTCACTGGTTTGAATTGTTTGTTTTAATTTTTAAGTTAGTATAAGAGTTAGGGATACCACCAGGAAAACAGTGACCCAAATTTGTGTGTCCTGTTTGGCCTCTGGAAATTATAAACTGGACAATGCAGGTGCTGTAAGTAGTGTTTTGCCCTGCTGAAGTGATGCTCAGCCTGAGAAATCAGAGTGCTAGTTCTCAAATTTATTTTCTTTCTTTTTTTTTTTTTTTTTGTCCTTTTCATGACCAGCACTCAGCCAGTGAGCGCACCGGCCAGTCCTATACAGGATCCGAACCCGCGGCGGGAGTGTCGCCGCACTCCCAGCGCCGCACTCTACCAAGTGCGCCACGGGCTCGGCCCTCAAATTTATTTTCTAACCCAGTAATTAAAAATCATTTATTGCCTGGTGTTTGGAATACCCTCTTAGGTTCTTTGGGCTCAGGCCAGGGGTGCAGAATACATAAAAAGACAGGTCCCTGCCCTTAAAAAGTCGGTGGTGGCTTTTCACAGTAACAAACATTGCAGGAGGTGCCCAGAAAATGACAGTCTACTGCTAGACCATAAGCTTGGTAAAGACAGGTACCAGGTCTGTCCTGCTTGCTGTCTGTTGTGCTCCCAGAAGTATTTGTTCAGGGAGTGAAAGGGTTAGATCCTCCCTCATCTATTACTATTCTTTTTTTTTTTTTTTTGTCTTGTTTCGTGACCGGCACTCAGCCAGTGAGTGCACTGGCCAGTCCTATATAGGATCCGAACCCGCGGCGGGAGCGTCGCCGCGCTTCCCAGCGCCGCACTCTCCCGAGTGCGCCACGGGCTCGGCCCATCTATTACTATTCTTATTTGACAGACACCTTGTTGGAATTAGGAGACAGGAATTTAACCCTCTGCCCATTGATAAGGAATATGTGTTTATTCTTTGCATCCCAGGAATATGATATTTCTTTCCCGTGGTCGCTCTGTGCATTTACGATCTTTCGATTTGTGTACTTCCAAAAAGATATGAAAACCACTTTGTGCTTTCTTGGCTAATATCCCTACCCCCACCCTCAAAAGGTTGGTAGATTTTTCAAAAAACTTTTTACTGAAGTATAACATATGCAGCCATACTACCAGAAGGTATGGTTGTTCGAGTATTTTGTCAACTTTGGTTGTTCCATGTGAGTGAAGGGAAGCAGTGGTGGGAAAGATTTTTTTTTTTAAGCACACCTAAATAATCTCCTTAGCTTTTGGAAATACTTTATGAATGTGCGTGTGAGATTTATTGTCTTTGTTATTTTTGTTAAGTAGATTCTATAATGAGTTTACTTTTCCGGAGCCCACAGTTGTCAATATAGAGGTACAGTTGAAAATTAAATTTTTATTGTGTTTAATTAACAGAGAGAATTGGCTGCATTATAAATCAGTGAAGTGAGTCTGACCAATAGCACACAAAAGGATAGGTTCTATACATTGAACATATCGCGTAATGATTTTATTATAGCAAGCCAGAGAGGGATTGGACTAGAAGATTTCAGGAATTACGGCCAGTTGTTCTCAGCTCTAGCTGTGTTTTAGAATAACCAGCAGAGATTTAAAAAAATAAAAAATCCAGGGCCGGCCAGTGGCTCACTTGGGGGCGGGTGGTGCTGACAGCACCAAGTCAAGGGTTAAGATCCCCTTATCAGTCATCTTTAAAAATAATAATAATAAAATAAAAATAAAAATAAAAAATCCATGCTGCCCTCACCTGCAGATGTTCTTATTCACTGGATTTTATGTGGGGTGGCCAAGAGATCTGTATTTTGAAAAAGTCTTTCCTGGTGATTTGGATACTTACCCCAGTTTGAAAATCTCTGTCTTAAACACTAGAAATATCCAACTGCTTGTACAGTCTGATGACGCTTTCATACTGGGTAAAATTGAAAACAAACCCTAACAGAGAAAATCACATAGAACTCTCCTCAAGGCAAATGTAAACAGTTCTACATCTTGTTTATAACATTTCTCCATATTTGCTGTGCACCAGCAGCATCAAGAACTGGTATGAAGTATATACTCTAATGAAAAACCCGGTCTTCCCCTCTCTTTCTCCCTGCCCCCCTCCCTGCCCCCAACCCCAATTCCACAACTTCTCTCCTCTCAGGACTACAAGGCAGAGGAAGACCCAGCAAAATTTAAATCTATCAAAACAGGCCGAGGACCCCTGGGCCCAAATTGGAAGGTGCAGTTCACATCCTCACCACCAGGGGAATGGGCAAGGTGTGGGTGGGTGTCTCCCTGTGGAGGAGGGGAATGGCTGGGGCTGGGCTAAGGGACAGCCTGAAGTCTGCCCTGTTAGTTACCAGCCTGCCTGTGGGTATGTTTCTAACGCAGCAAGAACTTGTAAATCAGAAAGACTGCCCATATATGTGTGCATACAAACTGGTTACTGTCAAGTTCAAGTGGTGGGGCCTACAGAACAAGGTGGAAAACTTTATACATAAGGTAAGTGACCAGGGTGAGGCCTTCCTAGTGACCTCCATGTGTGTGTGTTGGTGGGGGGCTGTTTGGCCCAACAAGAAAAAAATCATACAGCCCGTGTGACCTGTATGTATCCTAAGGTTGCCAACATTGGACTGTTTCAGTTTGGTTTCCTGGAGCCCTACTTTCCCTTGTATTTAACTGTCTTACAGTTTAATAGTATTCATCCAGGGGCACCACATGTGACAGGGAAGGAAGCTGAGGCAAAAGAAGGAAACAGGAAGGAACTTGCTGTGATTGAACTACACATAAAACTTAGTCTCTCTTTTCTTGAAGCTAAAAGGCAAGAGGCACTGTGAGCCAAATTCTCTAGTTCCCTGAATTCCCAGACCCAAGGGGTTACAGCCTTTTAATTCTCTAATGTGTGGGAGCCTCACTCTTGGGCCACATTTCATAGCTGCTGGCCAGTTTTAGCCTGGCATTAGGCACCAGAGACAGGGAGGAAATTTGGCAGTTGTTTTGGAGCCTTGGCTTGGCTGGGAGTTCATGGGCTGCCTGTCCTGGTAGAATTTTGGGCAAAGAGCCTAGCTATTAGGTAGGCACCCATCTTTCCTTGGGATCTCCCTCCTACTTGAAGCCATACCTGTTAGACATGTGAAGGCAAAGGTCACTGTGGCTGATCCAGATAAGCCAGCCAGGCATCACCCCACCCCACTTCTCCAATAGAGTGTGGGTATTAGCGATTAGAGACCATGGGGAGGAGGGCTGTAGCTGTGGCCATCACCTTCTGGGTTTTAACACGGTTTCCTCCTTTTTATAGCAAGAGAAGCGTCTATTTACAAACTTCCACAGGCAGCTGTTCTGTTGGCTTGATAAGTGGGTTGACCTGACCATGGACGACATTCGAAGGATGGAAGAAGAGACGAAGAGACAGCTGGATGAGGTAAGTGGGATTCCAGAGGAGATGCTGGGGCTCTCAGTTAGATAAACAAGTGAACATTAAGGAGCGTGTTGTGCTAGGACTTCACCGAGAGCACCATCCTGTAGTTCTAGGAATATGTCCATGTCTGCTATGGGTAAGATATAATGCCAGGAAATGTGGGAACTACAATATAAGGAAAAAACAGCTTGTGCTCTTGAATTTGCAATCTGGTTGAGGTCCTGGCATATCCACAGAGACAAATATGGCAGTGTGTGCTGAATGCCAAGTGAGTAATCCAGCCGCTGCAGTGATTCTTCAGAGCCAGATGGGGGGATCATGCTGGGCTGCAGAGTTGGAGGTGACCCTGGGAGGAGGCAGGCTCGGCTGAACCATGAATACCATGCATGTTCCCACAGAGGACAGCAACGGCATGCACAGAAGCTGGACTGCTCTATAAGACTATTGTAAGCTACTTTTAGAGTTTGGAGCTTTTTGCTTTTTTTTTGGCCTTACCGTAGATCCCAGAAGGAGGGCTATCTGTTCTATGAGAGGCTGAAGACCCAGCACTCCTCCTGCCTCATTTGGGGATGCTTCCCTGAGAGGCCTGCTTGGAGGAGACTGTCAGTAAATAATGTTCAGGCACTCCCTGTGTGCTAGGCACTGTTTACACACACCATCTCGTGTAATCATCACAACACCCTGTCCTGTGAGGAGGAAGTGGAGGCCTTGAGAGCGCCACACTGCTGTGTCCTGGGCCACACTGCCTGCAGGTGTTATAGTCGGGATAAGAGGCCAGGGCTGTGTGACCCCAGAGCCATAGCTCTTAAACACTTGCCTCTACTTCTTCCTCTAAATACCATTCAGGGGCTGGCCAGTTAGCTCAGTTGTTTAGAGCACAGTGTTATAACACCAAGGTCAAGGGTTTGGATCCCTGTACCAGCCAGCTGCCTAAATAAATAAATAAATAAATGCCCTCTTGGGCTAAAAATAAAGCAGGAAACTCTCTTTCATAAGAACTGACATCTGTCTCTCCTCCTTACCTGGATGGGAGTTGGTCTGGAGCCTGGGTGTCCCAATAGAGACTTTGCAACAGCCTTGCCCAGCTCTCCAGCAGGGCCTCAGGTGAGAGCCAAGCTTGGGTGCCCATGGTACCCCATGCTGTACAGATCCTCCCTGCTTCGCTGGGCTGGTCTAGGGTAGAAACTGGCCCAGAAGCTCTTCCTTCATCTGGAGACCCACAGGGAAATATTCACCATCCAGAATGACACCCTCCCTGGGCTGACTCACTGGTAATTGGTGGGCTGAATGAGTTCTTGTCAAAGGTGGCATTGGTTATTCATTCAGCTACACTTGGCGCTGAAGTGGCAGGATTTGGAATACAATCCCTGATTCTTCTACTAAAGATACTTAGGAAATGATAGACTTTGATGTGCAGGGCTCTGGTGATTCTGACTGTATAATCTTTTGGTCGGCTGGCATAAAGTACATTTGGGTTCATGGAAGTGTTTGCTGATTACTTTTAACTGTTTGGTAGAATTCAAATTCTTGGGGCTGGAGGAACTTTCCAGAGGATCTACTGGATCTGCCTTCCTCAGACAGATCCAAAACTTGAGAGCTCTCAGAATTAGGGAGTTCTTTTTCAGTCCCTGCCCCACCTTTTTATTTATTTATTGGCAGCTGGCCAGTGGGCACCACCCTCCTTTTTTAATTTTCTTCATTCCATGCAGGATTGTGCCAAAAGCTCAGATGATCACTGTTGTCTAGGATAACTACAAATGCAGGAAACTGTTTGGAAGTAGAATTTAAAAACTAATTTACAGTGGAAGAGAAAGCAAAACCAAATCCACGTCTTTGCGGGACATGTTTTGGCCTCTTCAGCAATTGTACAGGACCTTTGTGTGCCCACTATATCCCTGGCTTACTTTTCCTTTTTTTTTTTCTTCTCCAGAAATATATTTGTTTTATAAAACAAATAAAAGTTTTTATAAAGTTTTATTTTTGTAGTTTTAAAACAATATCCCAGGCTTATGAGAAAGAAGTTGTCCTCCTTGGTCCTGCCCCCCAGAAGCAGCCCTTTGCAATTCTTTTGATTATTTCCTTTTTTAACTCAGTATTTCCAAATAATATACTTATGCTTTTAATTCTTAATTTCTCAACTTTAGATATTAACTGTTGACTTCTTCCTATGGAAGATTTAGCCTTTTACCCTATCTACCACTTCCATACTGCCCCTCTCCATCCTTCAGTGTCTTCAGTATCACAGTTTTTGGTTAATTCATTATTCAGTGTTTATAACTTTGTCATTTTTTTATTTCTTATTTTTTATTTTTATTGTCAGCTGGCTGATCCAGCCAGCTCAAACCTTGGACCTTGGTGTTATTAGCATCATGCTTAAACCAACTGAGTTAACCAGCCAGCCCACGACCTTGTCATTCTTTTTCCCAACTGAGCCCTGTAGTCTACTCTGATTTTCATTCCTTTCTTATACTAAATATATATATATATATATGCATATTTTTTTTTATCTTTTGGCACCTGGTTGGTATGGGGATCTGAACCCTTGACCTTGGTGTTACCAACATTGTACTCTAACCAACTGAGCTAACTGGCTAACCCATAATGTTTTTTATGAAGTTAATAATTGCCCCTCTTCTTTTTGTTAGCTTAGTTTTATGTGTCTATATCATTAAGTTTCGTTTTTGAGGCCTTACATGGATGGTTTGGTTTGGCTGGTGTGTGTATGTGTTACACAATAATGTGGATATGCTGATTCATTCCCATTCATTTTGCTCCCACTCGGTGGGCACTTTGAATCAAAAGATCTCTTCAGGGCCGAGCCCGTGGCGCACTCGGGAGAGTGCTGCACTGGGAGCGCAGCTACGCTCCCGCCACGGGTTCGGATCCTATATAGGAATGGCCGGTACACTCACTGGCTGAGTGCCGGTCACGAAAAAGACAAAAAAAAAAAAAAAAAAAGTCTCTTCAGTTCTGGAAAGTGTTTTTGTATTATTTATTTGATAATTTTCTCCTCTCTGTTTTCATTGTTCTCTTCATGGAAATTTTATTATTCAGAAGTTGGACCTCATGAATTAACCTTCTAATTTTCTTATGTTTTCTCTCCTTTTTTTGTCTGCTTTCCAGGAGATTTTTTCCCACTGTTAACTTATCTTTTTTGTTGAATTAAAAAAGTTTTTTAAGCATTACTTGTTCTGTGTTCTTTTTTTAATACATCTTTTTCTATTTTTCTACATGCATTATCTTCTTTTTCTGAAGCTGTAGTTATTGTTTTTTGATGTTTCTCTCTGCTTCTGGAGTATTGTTTGCTTTGAGCTTCTTTATCCAGTTGTGTTAGACTCTGTGTTTCTTGTTAGGGGCTTTCCTCAAATCAGTGGGTGAGCTTTATTGCAGGATAGTCAGCTAGTTACAATGGGGAACCCCTTTTCAGGACCTTAAGTCTTTTAGGGGAGGGCACCTCTTTTTGCCTAGAGAGGACTCCCCAGTCTCTTGCTTGGGGAGATAGGCAGCCAGCATTCTGGGATCCAAACTGGGGGAGGGTCCTGGTGGGCTCACTATGCACTTGGTTGGCTTTAACTTAATCCCCTCAAATTCTAGCTGAGCCTTGGGTCCCAAGTGCAGGCAGGCTTCTCTCAGCACCTCCAGAGTGAACCTCCTGACTTTTGCTGTGACAGGAAGGGGGTTGCTTGACTTAGAGAGCAGGGGGTAGGGAGCACCAGGGCCTAATCTGTTCTCTAGTCAGATTTTCAGAAAAGTCACTTGTTTTCAGTCCCACCTGGCACTCCTACCTTCAAAGGTACCTGGCTTTTTTTTTCAGTTCCTGAGCCTTTGGAGAACCTGTACCACAAATTGGTCTGCTCTTTCTTGGCTCCCCGCTCTCACAGGCACTTAAGTTTCAGTTTCTGCTGCTCTGTGAATTAGTTAACCACTCACTCATTCGTCCTTTTTCCATCTTCTAGAATGTTGTTACCATCTCTTATCTGCTATTGTCTCCTCTGTTCTTATAGTCTTCATGGTTTTATATCTTTTTTATTCTTTTACTGTCATTATACTAGGGTTTTGGGGAGGAACAGAGATAAATGTATGTATTCAGTCTGCTATGATTACCTTCAAGTCTGCAATAGGAATTATGACTGTTATACTTTAAAGCAATACCTAGTCGTCTGGTAAGTGGATTTTTTGTGAGTTATGAGGGGTCACTATAAGGCCACAGTCACCACTGCTATAACTCTAGTCCCTGTGGGGGATGGACCTACCATTCTTGGATGAGGCTCAAAGATTTGAGAAGGAAGGGGATCAAGAGATTAGTTCTTTGCCCTAAAAAGAAAAATGTCAGGAAATGTGTGCCTGTAGGAGAGCAGTCTCTTTCTATCTCCCTCTGCTATGCTCTTGATCCCTTAAGAGGCTCATAATCTCAAAAATGGGAGGAGTGTCTTAAAAGGTCATTTGGTCCAACTTTATGTCCAGTACTTGAGTACTCTCTGCAGCTTCCCTACCAACCTGTGCTTAATTACCTCCTGTGATGGGGAATTCACTATCTCCTGAATATGATGATAATAAAATTATTTTAATTATTAGTAGAAGCTAACATTTATTGAGATCTTATGGTGTGCCTGTCATGTGTAGTAAGTTTTACTTGTATTATGTCATCAAATCCTCCTGGCCACCTGTAACACTGGTACTAGTTTCATTTTATAGATACAGAAACTGAGGCTCAGAGAAGTTAAGGATACCTTGCAATTCACTGAACGAGTACCTACCTCCCGGACCTTTAACCATAAACTCTAGACAGTGAGACTGGAAGAGAGAACCTCACTTTAATAATTTTAAGAAAACTTGTTTTCCTGTTTAATGGACTCATTAGAACATTTGCTGAAAAAGAACAAAGATACTATATGTTAGAATGCATGATTAAGATTCTGCAGCATTTTCTTTTCCAGCCTTCCCTTGTGACTCTCTAGGTTTCTGTTGGTTCCATGATTTCCCTAGTCCCTCCACAGCCCGTCCCTTCTGGACTTGGCTCTTTGTGATGTGGCTGAGAGGCTGCAGGACACACTTGCTGAGCTGGCTAACCTTTCAAGCTGTCTCTGAGCCTCTTCATAGCTGGTCTTCCTGTCCACATGCTTGGGTGTGAATGTGCCTGACCCTTTCTCATCGACCTGACTCTTGATGCAGAGGGCCCTTGCCTCCATCCTGTGGCTTTTTGACTGATGAGTCACCATCAATTTTAAATTTGAGTCTTAAACTCTCAACTAGTTACCCAGAGACTTTATAAACTCCCTGTGTCTGGCAGGACACGACACCCCAAAGTTTCCAGTTTGGGAGGATGGTAGATATAGGTTCTGATAAGGAGATACCACTTGGTACCTAGCTCACCTGCTAGGCCCTGAGAGATTGGAATCCAAGATCCCCATAGCATCTGCAGAGGCAGAGCTAGGTCTTCTCAGGCTGATAGGTCCCTGTATGGGAAGGACAATGCTGCCCTCATGAAGTCTTAATTTTCTGTGACCTGCCAGTAGTGATAGACCCAAGGGCAGACCACCGGGAACACTGGCCAATGTCTGGAAATATGGGAGTTGTTTTGTTTTCTTTTTAAATACAGTTTAGTGTTTTTCCATATTAGGGTGATATATAAGCATTAAACATATTTTGGAAAATGCTGAAAATTAGAAAGAAAATCACTTGTACTTTCACCATTTAAAGACAGCCACTATAAACATTTTTGTACATTTTCTATGTCTATACACTTTTACTTAATTATGACTCTATTGCATATACTGGGTGGTTATCTAGTTTTTTTCTCTGAACATTGTAACAAAGCATTTCCCACTAAAACAACTTCTTCACATACATGTTCATGACTATAAAATATGCTGCTCTATACTCCATCACTACTCTATGTTGGATTTTTCTTAATGTTGTTTCTAGGTTCTCACTGTGATGAAAATCTTTGTGCATTCAGGTTTTGGTTTGGTGTTTTGTTGTTGTTTTTTGGGCGATTAGGCTTATTTCCTTAGGATAAATTCCCAATGGCATTAAAGAATTTAAGGCTTTTGTTATTTATTGTCAAATTTCTTTCCCAAAGGGTGGCTGTACCTGTTTATAAAGAGGGTAATTTTCTAACAAGATTTTGAAAACAATTCTTCGTACTTCATACCTGTGTTTCTTCAGGAATGCTAATTGGTTGTGGCTACTTTTCAGCCCTTAAACCAATTTTTTACCAGCTTTATTTTTTATTGCATTGGGGCTTTTTGTTTTTTGGGTTTTTTTTGTTTTTTTAATTGAATCATAATTGATTATAAATATTTTGGGGGTTCAACATTGACATATGTTGATCAAATCAATATTACTAGCATATATATTATTACAAATCGTACTTATTCTTTATGCCCCTTGTCCAATCTCTCCCCATCCCCCTCTCCTTCCCCCCTCCCACCTCTGATAACCCTAGATTTCTTCTCTCCTTCTGAAAGAGTAATGGTTACTCTGTTGATTTGTTGCCTAGATGATCTGTCCAATGCTGAGAGGCATTCAGATACTCCAGTATTATCGTAGAGCAGGTGCTTCTTCTGTCACTCTGGAATGGGCTTTGTGGAGAGAGACATCCTCTTCTTTTCTTTGGTCTGTACTGGTGACTCTCCTCGTGTCAGTGCTCTCCAGTGGCTGGCAGGCCATCTGCATGGTGGTTGTGGCATCTAGCCACTTTCGTGGCAGCTGTGGTTATTATGGTGGCTGTGGTGGGCCACCCACATGGAGGTGATGTTTTCAGCATGTTCCTTGCCTAGTTGCTGGTGGTGGCACCAGTGTGCCTGGTTGTGGGAGGGGGTCCAGTCTTCGGTTCCATACCTCAGGACCCCAGGTGGGCCCTGTGGTGGCAGCGGTATTGCATTGTTGAATTTGAGATGATTGTAAGATTCATCTGCAGTTATATGGAATAATGCAGAAATATCTATGTACCTTTTATCCAGTTTCTGCCAGTGGTAATGTTTTGCAAAAGTATAGTACAATATTATAATCAGGATATTGGCATTGGTTCTTTTACTTTTTTTTTTTAATCAAATGAGTATTTCATACTTAATGGTAAAAATTATTTTCAAAACATATGGAAAAATATTAAAAAATAGAAGCCCAAATAAATTAATAGATGAATACATAGGTAAAGTCCTTTTCTTCTAACCCTGGCCTCATGCTCTAGAGGAAACCACAGTTAAAAACAAACCAGGATTGTAGTTTCTATATTCATCTTCTTCAACTTTATGTGTATATATAGCCTTCATTGGCTGGAACTGAGGAACACCACAAACATCAGATAAATCTCTCATGTCCCATAGGCCCCAGGAAACAGGAAAAATAAGCATTCTTAAAGCATTTCACTGTAAGAATAAAACAGTGAATTTTTATTTCAGTGGCACCCTCTGGGGGGGTGGCGGGGGGCCTTGTCTCTGACAGTAGAAGAAGCTATCATGGTCCCTGATAGGAAGTTGCATCTTATTTCAGGTAGCGGGAAAACAGGACCTGGCTTTGCAGTAGTAAATTAAAGCAAGGCATTGAACTCTCAGGGTATGTAAGGATCTGGTTGAGGCCCAAGGAGCTTTGTTCCCATGACATTAAATTCTCTGATTATTGGAGGAAAAGATTTTTTTTTTTTTTGGCAGCTAGCTGATACAGGGATCCAAACCCTTGACCTTGGTGTTATAATACTGCACTCTAACCAACTGAGGTAACCAGTTGAAAATTTATATATGGTCATTAGTGAGCAGACATTTAGTATCAAAATAATTGCCTGGGGTGCTTATTGTAGATTCTTAGATCTCTTTCAATCTGGTGCAGTTCCTTAGTTTTGGGGGGACTTCCATGACCTTGACATTTTAGGAGGTTATAGGCTCGTTATTCTGTAGAGTGTCTCTCAATTTGGGTTTGTCTGATGTTTCTGAATTAGACCCCATTTATGTATTTTAGGCCAGAATGTCACAGATTCAATGTTCTTTTCATTGTATTTCATCTGTCTTTCTGTCCAATTACTAGTGAGGTTATTGTTGTTCACTTGAAGTACAACAAGGTGTTCCAGGCTTGTCTTGTTTTTTCTGTGAACCAGCCCTGGAACTGCCCATATCAAGGAGCCCTGGTTCTGCTTAGCGGAGGGTGGTGTTTGGAAACCAAGATCTGATGCTAGGTGTGCTTATTACTATTGGGGTGTTGCTGCTTTCAGGCTTTCTCATAGGATGGAGTGAGGGAACTTTTATATTTATTTCTAAATCCTTGGAAGGGATTTTGGAGAGATCAACTCCACGGTATTCCCAACAAGAAGTTGTGTCCACTTCTGTCTGGAAAGTGCCAGTGAGAGGGACCACTCAGTGCTTTCAGAGAAGTCCCCATCCTAGGGCCAGCCCATGGCTCACTTGGGAGAGTGTGATGCTGATAACACCAAGGCCACGGGTTTGGATCCACATATAGGAATGGCCAGTTAGCTCACTTGGGAGAGCGTGGTGCTGACAACACCAAGTCAAGGGTTAAGATCCCCTTACCGGTCATCTTTAAAAAAAAAAAAAGAGAAGTCCCCATCCTGTTTTTCAGCAGCCTCACACTTCTATCAAGCTGAGGTCTACTCCTGCACCTTCCACCTCATGTCCTTGTGCAGAACTCTGATGCCACATTGTGCCCACCTCTAAGCAGAGCTCAGGCAAGGGAACTGCCACAGGATTTTCTTCCCTACTTCCTTCAGGTCTCTATTCAACCTCACTTATGAGAGAGGCTTTCCAGAGCCAGCTTATAAAATAGCACTTCCCCACAGTCATACAGTCATCCTCTATCTCACTCTATTTCAGCAGCCCTTAATCCCACCTGACATACATACATATTTTTTGTTTGGTTTTTTGGTGGTTTTTTTGTTTGTTTGTTTGTTTTTATGGTGGCTGGCCTGTACAGGGATCAAACCCTGGACCTTGGTGTTATCAGCACTATACTGAAACCAACTGAGCTAACCGGCCAATCCCTGTCCTACCTGACAGATATTAATGTGTGTATTCTTCTCCCACCCTGCTTGAGAATATAAGCTGCTTGAGAGGCTTGGTCTGTTTAATTCACCACTGAGTATCCCCAGCCTTATAGAAGTTCCTAGCACAAAAGAGATGATCTATAAATATTTGTCAAATGAATGAAAGAAAAGAGGAGAGAGAAGCCTAAGAATTAACTCCAACGCTGTAACACAGGGGGAACAGAAATCATGGACAGTGGGACCAGTGACAGAGCTATAAATGGTGTGGCTTTGGCTGTATATATGCAGAATTCTATCTTTCCAATTTTTTGCTTTGTGCACAAAAAATGCTGTACCCGTTGGGCCGGCCCGTTACTCATTCGGGAGAGTGTGGTGCTGATAACACCAAGGCCATGGGTTCGGATCCCATATAGGGATGGCCGGTTGGCTCACTGGCTGAGCGTGGTGCTGACAACACTAAGCCAAGGATTGAGATCCCCTTACCGGTCATCTTTAAAAAAAAATTTTTTTTAAATGCTGTACCCTATCCAGTGGCAGGATTGGGAAGGCGGGATGGATTTATGGTGAAGTTCATTCAGCAGCAAGAGGCTCCAATTTTTCCTGCTTTTTCTGTTCTAGATGAGACAAAAGGACCCAGTGAAAGGAATGACAGCAGATGACTAAAGCCACACCTTCCCTTTCTGCACTGTATGTACCAAATTTTTCCCTGTGCATGTCACAGAAGCTAAAATCAGTTTGGGTCTTTAAGGCCTCAGCAGCTCACTAGGGAATCAGAAAACCTACTTCATTCCTCATCCTTCCCTGTAGTAATAATGATGACTGTCATGCTAACCAGGTCTCGGGCTCCTGTTGAAAAAGATTATGGCCATTAGGGCATTTAAGGGACATGTTTTATAAAGAACCACCCAAATAGAGACATGGACAGAGTGGTAAGAAGTGGGACTGGGGGGACAGCGGATGCAGAAGCAAAGTTCATCTGCTGCTAATCGCTCTTCTTGCAACTTGAGCCATCTCAAGTTGGAGCTGGCATGCTGGGGCACTTCCTGTAGCCCCTATGCCAGAGCCAGTTCCTAGCTCCCAGATGCTGGCGTTCCCTGCCCTTCCCTTGGAAAACTTGCTGGCCAGACAGCTTTCCTTATTGTGTCTCGTGGTTCATTTTCTTCCTCTTTATACCCTCTAATCCTATACAAAGTAGCTGTCCTCATTAGAGACAGCATCTTTCAGATGCTAGGAGAGTATTTCTGCCTAGGTCAAATGTTGTCACTCTTCCCCAAACCCCTTCCTTCTTTTAGCTCCCAGTGCTGGTTCCCCCGTACCCTGCATACCTCCAGACTCATGTTATTCTGGCAGCTCAGAGTGGTCTTAGTTATGGAATGAAAAATCTGCCCTGCTCCCTATTAGACTCTGAGTGAAAATTGTTATCAAATAAAAACTGGCTGTCCTCTAGCATGAAAAGGTTAGGAGGCCTAGGATCTCACCAGCAGTGACACAGACCTCTGCTCTCTGTCCCCGCCCCATGTTCTTAAAGCAGCTTCTTGGAGATACAAGGGTAGGATTAAGTGGATTTTGCCAGGCCATCTTCTCAGTCACTGCTTGGGCCTTAGTGCTCTCTCCCACCACTCCCCTCCCCACGGACTTGGCATCCTTTGTCCATTTGAAATTCCCCCATTCAAGATGATTTACAGTGTGTTTTTGTTTTTCCCTGTTCCTTAATAATTGTATTTCTCTTCTAGTTTTGCAGGACCGTGGTCAACAGGAAGGCCCAGCAGCTCCACCCTCCTGAGTGACAGGCCATCTTTGGACACAGCCTTTCTGTGCCCATTCTTCAGGCAACTCTTGATTCCTTACTGTAGCTGATTCTAGATGCCCTTTAATATCGTGAACAAATAGACCGTCTGGTATTACAAAGCCCGCGTGTGCGGGAGCTCGCTCCTCTGAGATATGTGGTGTGTAGGTTGCTGTATTTACAGCTCCTCTCTCTCTCTCCATTGTGTTCTGACCCATTTCTGTGTGTACCCCACCATTATTTCCAAGTCTTTCAAAATAGCTGCCTTTTGTGATGTGATCATTTCAATGATTTGAGTTCTTTTGTTTTCAACCTGAGGTGTTTTGCTTCCTGGGCAGATCTTTAAAATTTTGAGTGCTCACCTGGGGAGAGAGGATGAGTTAGAAATACAGAATTTTTTCTCCCGGTTCCACAGAATAACAATGTGGCTTTGTAACTCTAATCTCTGCTCCCATTAACCCAATGGTTAGAGTGCTCTAAGCATTTAGGAGGTACCCACAGCCCAGCCAGTCTCTGTTTAAGAAAACAAATATAAATAATCCCTGCCCCAGTCATTGCATCTCTGGTCACTATTTTTAGAAACACCTATTGCTTCTCGGCCCCTCCTGTTGCTTAATTTGTTTGAATCTCTCTGCAGAGCCTACAAAACATCCCAGTCAACTCTCCACCTGAAGGGAATTGCCCTTAAAGTGGCCCTTAGAATTGAGTCTGCCCTATATATTCCAACCAGTCTGACCCCCGAGGGGCTCTGGATATCCATGCTCCTCTTCCCTTTTGGGCTGGTGCTGCCACTCAGCAATAATCCTCTTTTCTCTGTGCTTTCTTAGATCCCTGTCCTCTGTCTTTGAGGCTGGTTAGGATGCAAGAGTCCTGACCTTTTCATGCTGCACAAAATGAGCATGCAAAAAGCTTTTTTCCAGCAGAACATGTTCCCTCTTGTCTCCAGTTGCTGGAAAGGAATTTGGAAATCAAGAACTCAGCTCATCCTGCTCCTGTGTTGAGTTCTGTCCTGGACAATCAAAAGCAAGTAGTGATCATAGTACAGAACTCTACCGAAGTAGGCTAGTGAAGTAGTCCAGGTTCCAAGGGAATAGAAGCTGCTGAGTGCTTCAGTTTCCTACGACTTGGCAGAACCTGAGTATGCCTTCCTGGTGGGAGAATCTGAGATAGCTGTTGTGTTACCCGACATTTCCCAAACCTTGTGAAGTATGCTGGCCCAAGTGTGCAGTGATCCAAGCTCCTGCTAGCCTGAGTGCATCTGTTAATGACAGAGACCAAATTTCTGTTGGGGGAGCAAGAAGTGGCATGGGATAATTTATCCTTACGTTTTTGTCAGTTTGTTTGCCTTACTCATTTTTAAGTGCAATAAGGGAGTGTCTCACAGGATTGCACCTGTGACATCCTGATGGATACTTCCCTGTGGCCCTTCTGGGGCAAGGGTGGACAGAGTCAGACCGCTCAGCATAGTTAGCTCTGACCTTCATTGAGGTCCAGATGTCCTGTTAAAGATTCCTTTCTCTGTATTAGTCTCCTCACCTTGTGGGGTCTTTAGTAATGGATCTGAGGCATTTCAGTTGGTTATTAGCATCTCAACTGCTGGCAGCATTTATTTGACTGGGAAAGTTGAAGAGGCATTCCTACTGGAGAAAAATATAAATGTTTTCCTACAAGCTCTGTATTAGCTTTATATTTGTGCTTAATGATTTTCTTTCATTCATCAACAAGGTGAAGTCCAAACGTGGGTTATCTTGGGAGAAACAAACTGATATTCTAAGCAGACAGTTGTTTATGGTTTGAGGGTCAGCAGATGTTAGTCTCCTTTCACTTCTTGGAGATCCATACATATCACTTCATCTTTAAGGGGGGCTCACTCTTTATCTGCCTTTTCTCTAGCTCCTCCCACCTCCACCTGTTGACTCAGTTTGAAAGCATCCAAATGAGCTGAGCTAGAATTTCCTGAGGTCAACCTGGATCTGGGGCTCCTGGCCATATAAACATAAAGGATGGATGTCCCTGGTCTCTTCCATCCCCATGGATGGTGTTGCTGCTGGGCAACAGTGTTGGCTTCTTTTAAGTACCCCCTTCCCTCCCCACTGATCCCCAAACTGACTAGCACTTAGATGGGCTTATGATGAAAGGCTTAGCTCTAAAGGTAGTACCTGAGGATGTGCCACGCCCCTTCAGACCATCTGCTTCCATTAGATTTCCAGGGTCAGAGTCCCAACTGGAAGCAGCAGTGCCTCAGTAGGAGGGGTGCTAGACTCTGGCCTTCTCATGGAGACAGGTCAGGGACAGAGTCAGTATTGTGGGCACGTGTATATCTTCCCAACTTCTCCTTTTTCAGTCTCTACTGGGATTCCCTGACTTATTTTGGTTGGTTCCTAGTGCTACTTCTTTTACAAACTACACTTTGTAGAACTGATTAGATTACCTTGTTTATTTAATGTGAGTTTGTGCCTTTTTGTCTCGATCTTCCAATACAGGTATATTGGGGGAAAAAAAGCAGTCTAATAAAATCCTAAACAGAGCTTTCTGGAGTCCAGTTTATTGGT